>NC_133461.1:64726018-65342609 GCF_048565385.1 Saimiri boliviensis | reverse complement strand
CTGCAAACAGAGACAATTTGACATCCTCTCTTCCTAACTGAATTACCCTTTATTTCTTTCTCTTTCTTCATTTCCCTAGCTAGAACTTCCAATACTATGTTGAATAGGAGTAGTGAGAGAGGGCATCCTTGTCTTGTGCCTGTTTTCAAATAAAATGCTTCTAGTTTTTGCCCATTCAGTATGACATTGGCTGTTGGTTTATCATAAATAGCTTTTATTATTTTGAGATATGCTCCATCAATACCTAGTTTATTAAGGGTTTTTAGCATGAAGGGGTATTGAATTTTATTGGATGCATTTTCTGCACCTATTGAGATAATCATGTGGTTTTTGTCATTGGTTCTGTTTATGTGATGGATTACGTTTATTTATTTGTGTATGTTGAAACAGTCTTGCATCCTGGGGATGAAGCCACTTGATTGTGGTGGATAAGTTTTTAATGTGCTGCTGGATTTACTTTGTCAGTATTTTATTGAGGATTTTTGCATTGATGTTCATCAGAGATATGAAGTTTTCTTTTTTTGTTGTCTCTGCCAGGTTTTGATACGAGGATGATGCTGGCCTCATAAAATGAGTTAGGGAGGAGTCCCTCTTTTTCTGTCGTTTGGAATAGTTTCAGAAGGAATGGTAACAGCTCCTCTTTGTACCTCTGGTAGAATTCGGCTGTGAATCCATCTGGTCTTGGGCTTTTTTTTGTTTGGTAGGCTATTAATTACTGCCTTAACTTCAGACCTTGTTGTTGGTCTATTCAGGGATTTGACTTCTTGGTTTAATCTTGGGAGGATGTGTGTGTCCAGGAACATATCCATTTCTTTTAGATTTTCTAGTTTGTTTGCATAGAGCTGTTGATAGTATTCTCTGATGGTAGTTTGTATTTCTGTGGGATCAGTGGTGATGTCACCTTTATCATTTTTTATTGTCTCTATGTGATTCTTATCTCTTTTATTCTTTTTTAGTCTGGCTAATGGTCTATATATTTTATTAATCTTTTAAAAAACCCAGCTCCTGGATTCACTGATTTTTTTTGAAAGGTTTTTCGTGTCTCTATCTCCTTCAGTTTTGCTCTGATCTTAGTTATTTCGTGTCTTCTGCTAGCTTTTGAATTTGTTTGCTCTTACTTGTCTAGTTCTTTTAATTGTGATGTTAAGGTGTTGGTTTTAGATTTTTCCTGCTTTCTTCTGTGAGCACTTAGTGCTATAAATTTATCTCTAAACACTGTTTTAACTGTGTCTCAGAGATTCTGGTACATCATGTCTTTGTTCTGATTGGTTTCATAGAACTTAGTTATTTCTACCTAAATTCATTAATTACCCAGTAGTCATTCAGGAGCAGATTGTTTAGTTTCCATGTAGTTGTGCAGTTTTGAGTGAGTTTCTCAATCCTGAGTTCTAATTTGATTGTACTGTAGTCTAAGAGACTGTTATGATTTCCTTTCTTTTGCATTTGCTGAGGAGTGTTTTATTTCCAATTACGTGGTCAATTTTAGAATAAGTGTGATGTGGTGCTGAGAAGAATGTATATTCTGTTGATTTTGGGTGGAGAGTTCTGTAGATGTCTATTAAATCCACTTGGTCCACAGCTGAGTTCAAGTCCTAAATATCCTTGTTAATTTTCTGTCTAATATTGACAGTGGAATGTTAAAGTCTCCCAGTATTATTGTGCAGGAGTTTAAAGTCTCTTTGTATGTCCCTAAGAACTTGCTTTATGAATCTGGGTGCTCCTGTATTGGGTGCATACATATTTAGGATCATTAGCTCTTCTTGTTGCATTGATGCCTTTACCATTTTGTAATGCCCTTCTTTGTCTTTTTTAACTTTTGTTCATTTAAAGTCTGTTTTATCAGTGGCTATGATTGCAATCCATGCTTTTTTTTTTTTTTTTTTTTTTTTTTTTTTTTTTTTTTGCTTTCCATTTACTTGGTAAATATTTTTTCTTCCCTTTATTTTAAGCTTATGTGTGTCTTTGTACATGAGATAGATCTCCTGAATACAGCACACTCATGGGTCTTGACTCTTCATCCAATTTGCCAGTCTGTGTCTTCTAATTGGGGCATTTAGCCTGCTTACATTTAAGGTTAATACTGTTAAGTGTGAATTTGATGCTGCCATTATTATGATGCTACCTGGTTACTTTGCCTGTTAGTTGCCACTTCTTCATAGTGTTGATGGCCTTTACAGTTTGGTAAGTTTTTGGAGGGACTGGTACTGGTTTTTCTTTTCCATATTTAGTGCTTCCTTCAGGAGCTCTTGTAAGGCAAGCCTGCTGGTGACAAAAATCTCTCAGCATTTGTTTGTCTGCAAAAACTTTTATCTCTCCTTCACTTGTGAAGTTTAGTTTGACTTGATATGAAATTTTGGGTTGAAAATTCTTTTCTTTAAGAATGTTGAATATTGGCCTCCAGTCTCTTTTGGCTTGCAGTGTTTCTGCAGAGAGATCTGCTACTAGTCTGATGGGCTTCCCTTTGTGGGTAAACTGACCTTTCTCTGTGGCTGCCCTTAGCATTTTTTCCTTTGTTTCAACCCTGGTGAATCTGAAGATTATGTGCCTTGGGGTTGCTCTTCTAGAGGAGTATAATTGTGGTGTTCTCTGTATTTCCTGTATTTGAATGTTGGCCTGCCTTGCTAGGTTGAGGAAGTTCTGAATAATATCCTGAAGAGTGTTTTCCAGCTTGGATTTCATTCTCCCTGTCATTTTTAGGTACACAGATTAAGTGTAGATTAGGTCTTTTCACGTAATCCCATCTTTCTTGGAGGCTTTGTTCATTTCTTTTCACTCTTTTCTTGCCTTCTTGTTTTATTTCATTGAGTTGATCTTCAATCTCTGATATCCTTTCTTCTGCTTGATCTATTTGGCTACTGAAACTTGTGTATGCTTCATGAAGTTCTTGTGCTGTGTTTTTCAGCTCCATCAGGTCATTTATGTTTTTCTCTAAGCTGGTTATTCTAGTTAGCAATTCCTTTAACCTTTTGTCAAGGTTATTAGCTTCCTTGTATTGGCTTAGAACATGTCCCTTAACTCAGAGGAGTTTGTTATTAGCCACCTCCTGAAGTCTACTTTTGTAAATTCATCAAATTCTTTATCTGTCCAGTTTTGTTCCCTTGCTGATGAGGAGTTGTGATCCTTTGGAGGAGAAGAGGCATCCTGGTTTCTGGAATTTTCAGCCTTTTTGCACTGGTTTTTCCTCATCTTCGTGGATTTATCTACCTTTGTGCATGCTTCACGAAGTTCTTATGCTGTGTTTTTCAGCTCCATCAGGTCATTTATCTTCTTCTCTAAACTGGTTATTCTAGTTAGCAATTCCTCTAACCATTTTTCATGGTTCTTAGCTTCCTTGCTTTGGATTAGAACATGCTCCTTTAGTTTAGAGGAATTTGTTATTACTCACCTTCTCAAGCCTACTTCTGTCAATTCATCAAACTGATTCTCTGTGCAGTTTGTTCCCTTACTGGCAAGGAGTTGTGATCCTTTGGAGGACAAAAACCGTTCTGATTTTTGGAATTTTCAGACTTTTGCGCTGGTTTCTTCTCATCTTTGAGGATTTATCTACCTTTGGTCTTTGATTCTGGTGACCTTTGGATGGGCCTTTTTGTTGATGTTGATGCTATTCCTTTCTGTTTGCTCGTTTTTCTTCTAACAGTCAGGTCCCTCTGCTGCAGGTCTATTGGAGTTTGCTGGAGGTCCACTCCAGACCCTGTTTGCCTGGGTATCACCAGCAGAGGCTGTAGAACAGCAAAGATTGTTGCCTGTTCCTTCCTCTGGAAGCTTTATCACTGAGGGGTCCCTTCCAGATGCCAGCCAGAGCTCTCCTGTATGAGGTGTCTGTTGACCCCTCCTGGGAGGTGTCTCCCAGTCAGGAAGAATAGGGGTCAGGGACTCACTTGAGGAGGCAGTCTGTCTCTTAGCAGAGCTCAAGCTCAGGTGTGGTGCTGGGAGATCTGCTGCTCTCTTCAGAGCCAGCAAGCAGAAAGGTTTAAGTCTGTTGAAGCTGCACCCACAGGCACCCTTTCCCCCAGGTGCTCTGTCCTAGGGAGATGGGAGTTTTATCTATAAGTTCCTGACTGGGGCTGCCTTTCTTTCAGAGATGCCCTGCCCAAGAGGAGGAATCTAGAGAGGCAGTTGGGCTACAGTGGCTTTGCTGCACTATGGTGAGCTCTGCCCAGTTCAAACTTCCTAGTGGCTTTGTTTACACTGTGAAGGGAAAACCACCTACTCAAGCCTCAATAATGGTGAATGCCCCTCCCCGCATCAATTTTGAGCATCCCAGTTCAACTTCAGACTGCTGTGCTGGCAGCAAGAATTTCAAGCCAGTGGATCTTAGCTTGCTGGGCTCTGTGGGGTTGGGATCCACTGGGCTAGACCATTTGGCTCCCTGGCTTCAGACCCCTTTCCAGGGGAGTGAACAGTTCTCATTGGCATTCCAGGCACCACTGGGATATGAAAAAACAAACAAACAAACAAACCTCCTGCAGCTAGCTCAGTGTCCATCCAAAGGGCTGCACAATTTTGTGCTTGAAACCTAGGGCCCTGGTGGTGTAGGCACCTGAGGGAACCTCCTGGTGTGTAGGTTGCAAAGATGGTGGGAAGAGCATAGTGTCTGGACTGGACAGCACCATCCCTCACAGAACAGTCCTTCAGGACTTCCTTTGGCTAGGGAAGGGAGTTCCCTGACCCCTTGCACTTCCTGGGGGAGGCAACGCCCCACCCTGCTTTGGCTTGCCCTCTGTGGGCTGCACGCACTGTCTAACCAGTCCCAATGAGATTAGCCAGGTACCTCTGATGAAAATGCAGAAATTACTCATCTTCTGCATTGATCTCACTGGGAGCTGCAAATTGGAGCTGTTCCTATTCAGCCATCTTGCCAGCCACCCAATAGGTAAAATTTTTAAAGGAAAAAAAAAGGAAAAAAAGAAAATTTCCTTCTTTTTAAGGCTCAATAATTAATATTCCTTTGTACGTATACACACATTTGTTTACCCATTCATTCCCCCAATCTACACTTCGGTTGTTTCCACCTTTTGGCTATTTTGAATAATGCTGCTATAAACATAAATGTACAAGTATCTGTTTGAGTACCTGTTTTCAGTTCTTTCGAGTATATACCCAGAAGTGGCATTGCTGGGTCATATGGTAAGTCTATAGTTGCTTTTTGAGGAATTATTATACAATTTTCCACAGTGACTACACTATTTTCTATCCCACTGAGCAGTATATAAGAGTTCCAAATTCTTCACATCCTCACCAGCACTTGTTATTTTTTCACATATAATAGCCAACCTAATGGGTGTGAAGTGGAATCTTATGGTTTCTATCTGCATTTTCCTAATGGCATCTTTCCATGTGCTGTTGGCCATTTGCATATTTTCTTTGGCGAACTGTCTACCAAGTGCTTGCACATTTGTTAATTGGGGTTTTGTTGTTGTTGAGTTCTTTGGATAGTTTTTGGGTTTTCTGTTATTACGTTCTTAATTTCATTGAGTTATGCTTCATCTTTATCTCTTTTCTCCTGCTTGCATTGGGTTTAATTACTGCTTCTTTTCCTAGTTTCTTAAAGTGAAAACTTAGATCAGTTATCCAAGACTTTAAGCACGTAATGTTATAAATTTCCTCTGTGCGCTACTTTAGCTACGTCATGCAATTTTATTTATTTATTTTTTTGAGATGAAGTTTCTTGTTGCCCAGCTGGAGTGCAATGGCACAATCTTGGCTCACTGCAACCTTCACCTCCTGTGTTAAACTGATTCTCCTGCCTCAGCCTCCCAAGTAGCCAGAATTACAGGGACCTGCCACTATGCCAAACTAATTTTTTGTATTTTTAGTAGAGATGGGATTTCACCATGTTGGCTAGGCTGGCCATCATACAAATTTTTATATGTTGAATTTGGGTTTTCATTCCATTTGGAATACTTCAAAATTCCCTTTTGACTTCTTTTTGACACATGGGTTATTTGAAAGTGTATTGTTATCTCCCACATATTTGGAGATTTTCCAAATATTTTTCTGTTATTATTCCAGTTTAATTCAGCTGTGGCATAATACATATTTTATATAATTTTTTTGAAAATTTGTTTAAAACTTATGGCCCAGAATAGAATTTATCTTGGTGAATGTTTCATGTGTATTTGAAAAGGATGACTGTATTCTGTCTTTTGATAGTGTTCAATTAGGTTGAGTTATTTAGGTCACATAGGTCAAATAGGTCTTCTATAGCCTCATGGATTTTCTAGTGACTTGTTCTTTGACTGAGAAAGGAGCATAGAAATCTCCAACTGTAATTCTGAATCTGTCTAGTACTTGTCGTTTTGCCAATTTTTGCTTCGTGTGTTTCGAAGCTCTGTTGTTAGGTGGATGCACATTTAAGATTACTGTTGTATTAGTGAATTGACTCCTTTATTATTATATAATGCTTATCTTTTTCCTGGAAATATTTCTTGTTTTGAAGTCTATTTGGATAGCAGCAGAACCCCTTCAGCTTTCTTTTGATTACTGTTTTCCTGATACTTCTTTTTTCATCTTTTTAACTTATCCTTAAGGTGGGTTTGTTGTCGACAACATATTTAGTACTTTTTTTAAAAAATACAGTATCACGAACTTCTTCTTTCAATTTGTAAGTTTAAACTCTACAGTTAATGTAATTGTTACTATAATTAGATTGAATTAAACATCCTGACCAGGTGTGGTGGCTCATGCCTATAATCTCGGCACTTGGGAGGCCAAGGTGGGCAGATTACTTGAGCCCAGCAGTTCAAGACCAGCCTAGGCAACATGGTGGAACCCCCATTTCTACAAAAGATACACACACACACACACACACACACACACACACACACACAAGCTGGGCATGGTGGCACACACTTGTAGCCCTAGCTACTCAGGAGGCTGAGGTGGGATAATCACCAGAGGCCAGGGAGTTTGAGGCTGCAGTGAGCTGTGATCATGTCACTGCACTCCAGCCTGAGGGACAGAGTGAGATCCTGTCTTAAAAAATAAATAAATAAATAAATAAATCACCGTCTTGCTAGTTGTTTTCTACAGACATTTAAAGCCAATGTTCATCTTATGATGATTTAGTGATTTCTAGCAAATTAAAATGACACTATGAACATAAGCCATTTGGATCATCTTCTAGTTGGTGGGAAGTCAATAGCCTGCATGAATGGTTATTACAAATAAATAAGAAACATGCTATTATATACTTAAGCCAAAACATTAGCAAATCTTTTCAGACTATGAGAAGACAGCAAGGAGTCTAAAGACCTGGGGCTCAGACCCAGCTCTACCCCTTGCTAGCTACAAGTTGCCTAATCTTCCTGAGACTCAGTTAAATAAGCAAAATAATACCATCTACAAGCAATTAGAGGAACTCTCTCTAAATTTTGGGTACAATTGGGGGGGAAAAACCTCTCCATTTGAGGAAAGTCCAGAGAAAATGGAATTTCTGAATGTTTAGATGACAAATGGGGATCTAATTGTCACAGTAAGCTTAGGAGTATTTTTGTAGACAGGGAAAATAATTAGAATATATGCATAGAACTGTGACTGCTGCAAGGAAGCAAATAAGAAACTGGGGACTTCAACTAATGCAGAAGGTTGGAGAAGAGGACTTAATTCAATGCAGCTTGAAGACCAACGGGATGTAGAAAAAACATGACGTCTAGGACCTTCAAGTTTCAGATTTGGGAAGTTAGGTAAATAATGTGATTTTCACTGAGGTATGAAATATAAGAGGACAAGTTGGAGGGGGCCAGCTTAAAAATAGAAGGTAGTATCAGTTTTAATGTCAGTTGATTTAGAGGTGTCTATAAAACCAAGTTGGAGATACCAGTAGGTAGTTTGATGGGTGTATTTAGAGCTCAGTAGTCTGCACTAGGAAGTCATCGGCGTACAGGTGGAGCCTGGGCCGCTGTACACTGACAGTTGGGCCCTGCCCTCTTCTCTGAGCTTCCCCAGTACTTGGTGCCTCTTCCAGGGATTAACAGAGGCTCTGCTGCGTGTTTCAGTGACGGATCTGCCATCTCTTGCACTTGAAACTCAAGGGTCATTGTATTGATCTAGGTCTGCCCCCTGCTCAGTGCTTTGCACAAAGCAACCACACAGCGAATTTCAACTCTGTGACTACAGTGTTACCACAGAAATAATGGGTTCCTTCTATCACATCTTGACCCACCCTTATCACTCTTACACAGCTTGTAAGCAGAGTTACAAATTCTGGGCAACATGTAATCTACAGACAAGGACTCTCCCTCTCCCTGGTAATGTAAGTCATTCATGGAAAAAGCCCTAATTTGATGCAGGTTGTTTGAGAGCTGGAGACAGTCGAGGCAAATCTCCTGTTCTGTTTCATCAATATTCGCCCCTCGCATTTCATTTTAATAACGTTAAGCAATTAAACTAAACCAGCTGCCCACTAGTGACTGCATTTTGAAGCCCCAGGAGGTAGAAAGAGAAGTAGCTGGAGACGAGTGCACAGAGAATGAACCCGTTGTTTCCCCGCTGCTTTATAAGAAACCCACTGTAATTTTCCACAAGCTGCTCAACTCCAGGATGTTTAGCATCCAGTTCAGACAAGAAATACGACTTTGTGGCCATGAGCAAAATGTGCAGGTCTTGTGGTCTTGGGTGGTTTTTATTTGTTCTTTCTGGGATTATGTTCCTCTCCATCTACATGGATGACCAAAAATTCATTTTATATCTAGCTCTACTTACTTCAGAGTCTCTATGAGAAGTAAATATGACACTAACCTAGGATGATGAGTTGTAAATGTATAAAATATTACTTGCAACTGTTTTTCCAAAGACAGTTCCCAGCTGGGCATGGTAGCTCACACCTGCAATCCCAGCACTCTGGGAGGCAGAGGCAGGCAGATTGGTTGAGCCCAAGAGTTTGAGACCAGCCTGGGCAACAGAGACCCCCATCTCTACAAAAAATAGAAAACTTAGCTGGACATGGTGGTGTGCGTGCAACTGTAGTCCCAGCTACTAGGGAGACTGAGATAGGAGGATCACCTGAGTCTGGAAAGGTCAAGGCTACAGTGAGCCGTGATCGCACCAGTGCACTCCAGCCTGCGTGACATATTGAGATCTTCTATTTTTTTTTTTTTAAAGGACAGTTCCCTTAAAATATTTACAGGGATGGCTAGGCACAGTGACTCACGTCTGTGATCTCAGCACTTTGGGAGGCCAAGGCAGACGGATCACTTGAGGTCAGGAGTTCAAGACCAGCCTGGCCAACATGGCAAAACCCCGCCTCCATTAAAAATACAAAAATTAGCTGGGCGTGGTGGCAGGCACCTGTAATACCAGCTCTTCAAGTGTGAGACTGGAGAATCACTTGAACCTGTGGAGGCAGAGGTTGCAGCGACCTAAGATCGCGTCATTGCACCAGCCTGGGTGAGAGGTTCTGTCTAAAAAAACCCAAGAATCTAGAGGGACTAAACTGTGTTTCAGCTGATTACATACGATGGACTGCTAAGCTGTCCAAAGGTGAGAAAGGCCACTGACAGCGTGAAAACCACTGGCAAAACGGATACTGAATAACCAGCCCCTAAGACAACTTGAGGATTAACAGTCTAGAAAACTTAGCCCTAGTCCCCCTCTCACAAATCATACCCATTGGAGGAAAAACCAAAAAGTACACTTACTGGAAAACCTAAGAACAAAAATTTCATCAGTCCAGGTGTGGAGGCTCACACCTGTAATCCCGGCACTTTGGGAGGCCAAGACAGGTGGATCACCTGAGGTCAGGAATTCAAGATCAACCTGGTCAACATGGTGAAACCCCATCTTTACTAAAAACACAAAACTAGCTGGGTGTGGTGGTATGTGCCTGTAATCCTACTATTTGCGAAAATAGGGCAGGAGAATTGCTTGAACCTGGGAGGTGGTGGTTGCAGTGAGTAGAGATCGTGCCATTGCACTCCAGCCTGGGCAACAAGAGTGAAACTCCATCTCAAAAAAAAAAAAATAATGATAATAAAATAAATTTGAGCTATCAACCACACGGCCTTCTTGCAAAGTCCAACTTTAACCCTCAAACCATCCTACTAAACAAGAATGGCGTTTTTGTTAATGCTACAGTTGATAGACACAAATGCAGAAACTAAAATTGAGTTGTAAGCATAAAATAGACCACAGATTGCTGAATGAGATACAAATGCCCATGCCAAACAATATCTTTTTGTTGAACTTGTCTTCGAGGATCCGTTTCCTGAGACCACTCCTGGTTCCAGGTCCTCTATCTAACGTGGGATATCTAAACAGAAGGACTTAATACAGGGGACTACAGGGTTGTTCAAATGCTAAACCACCAATGAAGTGAAGGAAGAGCTACTATCCTCTAGGGCCCTGGGGGCAAAAAGAGGGGGGCACTGCCACAATTCAGGAGCTCAGAGGAAGGACCCCTGCAAGACTAGGTCCAAGCTTCTGAGGAGGGGAGCACAGACTTGGAGGGGCAGGACCCCAGGGGCAAAGGGACTGCTGAAGGTCCAATCCAGCAGGGGCTGGGATGACCCAGCTGGCAAGACACTGACAAGCCCAGATGCTACTGGTATCTAACAGGGCGCAGTGAGGATGTTGGAGCCTGGAGTCCCGCAGGAAACTGTAGGTTAGAACCAGTGGTCTGTTGTTACTCCAGAGAGGCTGTTGGGAAAGGAAAAATAGCAAGAAAGCCCCTTCTTCCCTCTTGACAACTTCTAGCTCCTCCACCAAATTTTAAAAGAAAGAGCAAGAGGGTTTAGCAAATATGGTTGAGCGTCCCAGCCCCAGCATGACAGAACGGAACACAGAAAGGGCAGGCTGGGAGGTGAGAGTAGGTAAATCACTGGCAGTCGTGATCGACTGTGGCTGATAAAGGCATGCACATGAACTAAAAATCTTTTCTGGAGGACAGGACAATGTATACACTGTTTCCAAGTGTACAGTTCAGTGGCATTAAAGTTCCTGCACACTGCTGTGCTGCCTCGCCGCCGTCCATCTTCCCCAGCTGAAACTCTGCACCCAGAACCAACAACGCCTCATCCCCTCTCCCGTCAGCCCGGAAACCACTGTTTTACGTTGCCTCTATGAATCTGGGTGCTCCATACACCTCATGTAAGTGCGTTCAGGCAGTACCAGTCCTTCTATGACTACTTGTATCATCAGCATAATGTCTTCAAGGTTCATCCACACTGCACATGTGACAGGATTTCCTTCCTTTTTAAGAATGAATACCGCCGGGCGCGGTAGCTCAAGCCTGTAATCCCAGCGCTTTGGGAGGCTGAGGCGGGTGGATCACGAGGTCGAGAGATCCAGACCATCCTGGTCAACATGGTGAAACCCCGTCTCTACTAAAAATACAAAAAATTAGCTGGGCATGGTGGCACGTGCCTGTAATCCCAGCTACTGAGGAGGCTGAGGCAGGAGAATTGCCTGAACCCAGGAGGCGGAGGTTGCAGTGAGCCGAGATCGCGCCACTGCACTCCAGCCTGGCTAACAAGAGTGAAACTCCGTCTCAAAAAAAAAAAAAGAATGAATACCCCATTGTTTATAAAACCCATTTTGTTTATCCATTATTTTGCTGATGAACATTTGGGCTGTTTCAACCTTTTGGCTCTTGTGAACAATGCTGCCGTGGGCACTGGTGTACAAGCACCTGTTTGAGTCTCTGCTTTTGATCTTTTGGGTAAACCTAGAAGTCAAACTGCTGGATCATATGGCAGCTCTATGTTCAGCCTTTGCAGAAACCACCAAACTCTTTTCCACAGTGGAGGACTATACTTTTCCTGTCTCAACACTCAAAGGATTAAGCTCTGGAGCTCATGGAGAATACTGTCATATATACAATGTATAATTCCATAAATAAATATGGTCACTCAACTGTCATTCATAAATACAAAATTTTATTTGCACTTCATTAGTGTAGAAAGACCACAATGCTTTTCATACCACAACACTCAAGACACACCAAGTTATTCAAATACATAATTACTTATTTACCTTGACTAAACAAAACAGTGCAGTTTAATAAAAGATATACCAAAGATAGAGTTCACAAATTCATTATCAGATCAAAAAAAAACAAAAAAAAAAACACAAAAAACAAAAATGAAAAAAAACAAAAAACAAAAAACACACAGTCTAGGCTTAATTGGAATAAGCTTCACCATAAAGGGGGAAGTTTTATCATTACAAAGGTACAGAATGTTTAGGCAAATACACATATGTTCTTTGATATAGTAAAATGCATCTCTTTAAAATTCCTTTAAATAGGATTTGTTTAGGACAGCAGCGTGTTTTAAAATCTTTTTCTATAGTTTCAAAAACATTTCTTTCTTTATTGAATCTTTGTAGTTCTTAAAAGCATAAGGGTACGATCCTTAGGAAGCCATGAAGAGAGATTCTGCGGCCTTAGACCAAGTCAAATCCAACCCTCTAACTAGTAATATTCTACTGTTATGCAACATTAATAAATAACCTTCAATGACGGCCATGAATGGAGCTTTGCTTCGTGGCAGAAACACTCCAGTACTTCAGATTCGACCATTGGGGGAAATGTCTTGTAAATAAAGAAAAGCACTTAAGATAGCTGTTTTTCAAAGTCTTTAGTTTTACAAATTTTCTTTAAAATAGTAAGCAAAGCACCATGTTCTCTCTTCTTAACAGAGTATCTTCTGTCCTCATAATATAATTAACAAGGACAATTATATTATTTATTTCAAGAAACATTATACCTTTCATTTCTCCCATTCTTCATATTAGAAGTACTAGGTTTCCCAGTGTATGCACACTAGACACTGGGGTAATGAGTGAAATATAATAATTTGGAGGGAAATAGGTAACTTATAACCAAAACTTACCCAGGATTGCATATTTGCATATTTACAAGTTAGTGTATAGCTCTGACTTGGATTACAAAGTGCGAAAGGAAATTGTCAAAATGATTGTAGTGCAGAATAGAACGTTTTTTCCCCTTTCCAGGAATCGTTTCACTTTGTCTCCAAAGTAGTTAATCAACAGCATCGGACATGTGGTCTTGGTGGAGGCAGTTCTGGCGGTATCTCGGGCTCTGGTTGTAATGAGAGGATACTATTGGACAACTCATTCCTTAAAATATCCAGAGGCATCTAAAGGATAAACAAAAAAGACAAATACATTTTAACCTTACAAGGTACACATAGAGCTGACCCTTGAACATCGGTTTGAACTGCACAGATCCACTTATACATGGCTGTTTTTCTCTGAAGTTACACTGACTGTGCCTGCCTCTCCTGCCTCCAAATCTACCTTCTCCTCCTCTGCCTCTGCCACACAGAGGAGACAGCAAGACCTCCCCCTTTCCCCTCCACCCGTTCCTCCTCCTCCTCCTCCTCCTCAGCCTACTCAACGTGAAGATGATGAGAATGAAGACCTTTATGATGGCCTGTTTCCACTTAATGAATAGTAAATATATCTTCTCTTCCCTACTATTTTCCTTTTTTTTTTTAAGACTTGAGTTTCACTCTTGCCCAGGCTGGAGTGCAATGGTGCTATCTTGGGTCACTGAAACCTCTGCCTCCTGGGTTCAAGCAATTCTGCCTCAACCTCCCGAGTGACTGGGATTACACGTGCACACCACCAAGTCTGGGTAATTTTTTTGTATTTTTAGTAGCGATAGGGTTTCACCATGTTGGCCAGACCGGTCTCAAACTTTTGATCTCAGGTGATCTGCCCGCTTCAGCCTCCCAAAGTGCTGGGATTACAGGCATGAGCCACCATGTCCAGACTATTTTTTTAATAACATTTTCCTTTTTCTAGCTTACTCTTAAGAATATGGTATAAAATACATATAACATACAAACTATGTGTTAAGTGACTGTTTATGTTATCAGTGAGGCTTCCAGTCAATGACTGGAAGTAGTTCATTTTTTTAGAGAGTCAAGTTATACTTAGGTTTCTGACTGTTTAGGGGGTCAGTACCCCTAACCCCCTTGTTGTTGATGAGTCAACTGTAAATGCTTTGCAAATTGTACAAGTATATAAAAAAAAGTATTGTTATTGAAAGGCCTCTGATCATCGAAGATCAACTAGACATTAAAATATCAAGCCGAAAAGAAACCATCTTCAAGACATTGTTCATATCATAATATGAACAATTTCCAGCCTATTTAATACCCTATGGTAAAAGAGACCAAATCAACCTCATAAACATTTATTTTCACAGAACTAGCTATAATGAAAATACACTAATAATTTAAAAAATGGTCTGTATTCTCAGGCATTATAAGCTTACTAAAGAAAGAAATAACCTACCTTGGCAATTATATAAACTTTTTTTTGTTTTTAATAGAGACAGGGTCTTACTCTGTCAACCAGGCTATGGTGCAGATACGATCATAGCTCACTGTAGCCTCAAAGTCCTAGGCTCAAGCAATCCTCCTGCATCTGCCTGAGTAGCTGGGACTACTACAACCATGTATGTGCCACCACACCTGACTAATTTTAAAATTTTTTTTGTAGAGATAGGGGTCTCACTATCTTGCCCAGTATGGTCTTGAACTCCAGGCCTCAAGGGATCCTCCCACCTTGACCTTCCAAAGTGCTAGGATTACAGGTGTAAGCCACCACACCCAGCCTAAACAATTATTTTATTAGAAGCTTCTGAATTATGTTTGAACTGAGCAAATTTCACCTAATATTATAAACTTCAGTTCTTATTAAAAATTTTTGAATGTAAGCCTAAAGATGCCTGAAGAAACTGCTGCTGCTAAGTGAAGCTGTCTAGCAGTTTTCTTGCAACTCAGCATCATGGAAAGATCTTTGTAAGGAAGTGGCTCCCACCAGGGAGCAGAGCAGGAAGGGATGCAAGTATAGAACCATGGGCTCTCTTCTCCACTAAGACACCTGCAGACTTCGCTAGGTCTCCAACTGAATTTTCAGGAGAAAATGGGGGTGGGGAAAAAAAGCAAATGTCAAATAAACACAGCACATTGCCATACCCTGTTAAGTCACTCCACCCTGCTGTATCTTACAGCAAAGTGAGTATGTCATACACCAACCCCAAGGACACCAGAAGCCCTGGGGTGGGAAACGGCTGTCAGTAGAGCAGGCTGGGTACCTCTGGCTGAGTTAACAACCAAACCTGGTTCTTGAGTCTGAGCATAACTACTGCACTTGGCTTCTAAATATAAAATTCTGAATAAAAAAGTAATAAAGGAAACAAGATTTCAGATGAAATACTTTCATAACGTAGATTCTTTTTTTTACCTTTTTCAGAATGTCATCGACAAGTTTCAGAAATATCTCATCCACATTGAAGTTATCCTTGGCACTTGCTTCACAGAACCGCATCCCAGTTATCTGCTGTGCAAACTGAGAAGAAACACACACCTATTTCCTCTGTGTGAGTACCACACAGACCAGCACGTGAGCATGAGGCCTCTGGGCTCAGCTTCAAGGGAAAGGCTGGGATTAAGGGGTAGAAAGTCCCACTGACGCTCAAATATAAAGTTCACAAGTACAGCAAATTCTTACATTACAAACAACTAGCAAAACAAAAGACAATAAAAATCCTTAAGGTGATGCCAGGACCTTCCAGTCAAATGACTTGCCTAAGTTTCTAAAAGTATAACATATCTGACATTTAAAATGTGAATAGCATCATTCCTCCATGATTCAACCCTTAGCAAAAACTGAAGAGGTTTAAAGAGCATTAAATTAAATCATAAAAACAACTTTTGGCTTAAAATCTTTCTCTGTATAAAATGTCAGGTTAGATAATAATGCTGCATACACTAATGTGTTTTTTCTTCCTCCGTTTCAGAATAAACTTAAAGGAGCAAGAAGTCAAAAAAGCGCACACCAATGAGGAGGATGTGACTGAGTTATCACTTTATCAACAATTTCTTCATAATTTTTTAAGTAAGTAATGTATTAAAAGAAACAGTATCTCAAGCGCTAAGCACAGTGTGTGGCAACCTTGGTGCCCCCAGCGCCCTCTCACCTTTTCCCCCTGCTGCCTGGTGATTTCTCTGTCCGTTTCACAGTCCAACTTATTTCCAACTAAGAGAAGCTCTGCATCTTCTGAAGCATACTGTGGAATGTTAAAAGAAGCTACATTTCAAAGATGGGCATCACCATATACTAGCAGCAGAAATGCAAACCAATACAGTATTTTTCGCTCATTTCTATTTGTCCATTCACTTCCACTGTCTTTGAGGGTCTACCCGGTCCCAGGCAGGACTGGGCAGGGGCGCGGCAGGGCTTACCCCGTCTTAGAAAGCAACTGGGGCACAGGCATTAAGAACCACAATGTTCTTGGTTGTTGACCCAACAATTCCCAAGACACCATCCTAAAGAAATGATTCAAATACAGGCAAAGCTCTATACTCGAAATGGTTATCAACTGAATAAAACCTAAAAGTCAAACAAAATGGATGAAAGATCTAAGTTATTTTAAAAACACAGGCATTAAAAAAACACACGCTTCAGAAGAATACTGAATGACACGGAAGGACCCGGTGACAGAATATTCACATAATGAGCAAGATGTAAAGCTAAATAGAATGAGGCCAAGTTGGTTTTTCAGGATGACAGAACTACACATTTTTAATTTACTTTTGTGCTTTTCTTGATTTTCCAAATTTCTATAATGAAGGTGTCATTAATTTTATAACGAAGAAAAAAAGTTAAGCTACACTTCTAAGTTTAAAAATACACATAGGCACAGTAAGATTTTTCTCTTTAAAAATGAGGTTAAAATATCTTGAGCAACTAACTTAACTTGTGTATTTCTAAAAAGTTATTTGAAACAGATGGCAACAAAAGGCACCTGAATGGTGTGGCCGTGGCCCAGTCACGCAGCCAAGTCGGGAGAGCTGGTCCCTTATCAGGGAGGTGTGGGCAACAGTAACAGCACCTGCCACAGGGCTGGGGCAATGGGCTCCGCAGCCAGGAAGCGCTCAGGAAATGACACTCAAATAAGATGAAAAGCAGCAGTTGATGACAAAAGGAAGACAGCATCAGACCTCAAGACCTTGGCACAGACTCACAAACTCAAGTACCGAATGGGGTAGGATTTAGGCCATTTCTTTTGGTTTTGTATTCATCCTATTAGTTCTAAAAGTTTTATTAGACTATGAGGATTGTTCTTTCCTAATTTCCATAGGACTGCACTCTGTGACTTCCATATGAGGGGACATCAGCATCCACTGACATGCCAACGGAGGGCCTGGTGTGACTGACGCCCAGTTCAAATACAGGCAAAGCTCTATACTTGAAATGGGGTAGGATTTAGGCCATTACTTTTGGTTTTGTATTCAGGCCCCCCGGGGCAGGGGTCCCTCAGGTCTGATCCATCCTTGCAATCCTGTGTTGCCCAGGCTGATCTCGACCTCCTGGGTTCAAGTGATCCTCTTGCCTTGGCCTCCCAAAGTGCTAATATTACAGATGTGAGTCACCACGCCTGGCCATCAATCTTAACACATTTTAAAGAGGCATACATCATCAATGATATGTTTGGTAAAGCTGGCAACATTCTCCAATGTTATCTAGCAGACAGGTTTAAATGCAATGCATAGACAAAATCCAATTTATATTCGGTATGCTTGTTACACAAAAGAACTAAACATCAAATTACTGCTAAGGGAAGAAAACTCAAAATGTGGTCAACGGCATTCGTCACATCCCACTCCCAACTGCTCTGCCTTCTAAATGTGTATTTAGGAACACATCTCTTAGGGGAGAACCCACGGTTCACATTAACTACAGAGACACAGGCTATCCGTATGATTCAATCACGAGCCAAAGGAGAACTCACGCTCCTCTTGTTCAAAACCAGGAGTTAAAGGGCATCTATAATTGTGAGGACAGATGTCTAGTGGGTGACGGAGACTCATGGGACAGCCGCAGGCCCTGTGGAGAAGGCCATCATCTCAAGGTTGTCACTCAATAGATGTTCATGAGATGAGTTTCCAAGTGACCTTTCTGCAGAAACAAAATGTCTTATATCTAATTCCACGAAAGCAGCTGGATATAGAGGAATGAGCATGTTTGGCCTCTGTAGTCAGATAGTCCACGCTACCGGAATAAATATCCTGATTCTGGATAAATTTAATTCTTCTTTGCCTCATGCACAACACAGGACTACATCCCTATCCCGAAGGTTCTAATATGGATTAAATGATGTTTAGTCTGTATAAATGTGTCTCTCCTCCTCCTTTTAATAATGATTAAGACTCTAAAGCAGAGAGTTCACACTGGACAGAAAAATGCCAACACTTACCTTATCAATCATCTTCATCCATTTTGGCAAATCATCAAACGTCTCCTTCTTAGTGATATCATATACTAATATGATCCCCTTGGCACTTCTGTAATAAGCTGAGGTAATGCTGTTGAATCTCTCCTGACCTGCTGTGTCCCTAAGAAAGAGCGGCAATAATCAGTTCCCAAACAATGCCCAAAGTGAGCAACATCACATTCCAATGCAAACATATACAATGCTTCAGTTTTTCTCCGACACAAGAACAAGAGTAACACATATTTCTCCTCTTCTTCCCTGGTGACTACCGTTAAACGAAGTAGGAAAAATTCAGGTTGACTAAAACTATGACATACAAGAAACTTTTGTATTTGAGTTAACAACTAAATTAGATGAATGGAAATGGATTATGAACCAAGATCAACACACTCTCCAGACCAACTTTTTCCCTTACGACAGAAAATCAGCAATAGGAATGCTAATATAACATCAAAATATGATGTTTTTCAAAATAAAATGGGGAAAACGTTTTTAAAATACAGAATTTACAAAGCAAACCCTAAGAATTCACATTGTAGGTGATTTACAAAACCATCTGTCATACTCAGGAGCAGTAACGCCGCACAAGGAACACACACTTTATATACATGCATGACCCACTCCACGCTCACACACACAGTAAATGGTGGGGATCCTAGGACTGTGAACATGAATGCCCTCCAAGTCACAAATAAATTCATTTCTTGCTCACTAACCACCACCTAGTGCTGGGGGCAGGGGTGGGGCACCTGTGGCAGCTTAAGATAACCACTTCAGATGAGAAAAGAAGATCTACAGTTACAACCCTAGCAGATGCAGTCAGACCAGCAGCATTGAGTCTGTGAAGACAAGCAGGGCCAGCTCCTGAGAACACCTCCATGTGGGTCCAGCGACTGGGAGAGCCCTCCTGGCCACTGGGAACTCCTCGCATCTGCACTGACACCTGTGGATGTGCACAGTAGGTTTTCTGAACCAGTTACATTCAAACAAAAACATCAAGAAGTCCCAATTACTTTCTTCTTCTTCTTTTTTTTTAAAAACCGGAATCTTGTTCTGCCGCCCAGACTAGAGTGCAATGACGCGATCTCGACTCACTGCAACCTCCACCTGGAGTTCAAGTGATTCTCCTGCCTCAGCCTCCTGAGTAGCTGGGATTATAGGTACGCACCAACATGCCTGGCCAATTTTCGTAGTTTTAGTAGAAATGGGATTTCACCATGTTGGCCAGGCTGATCTTGAACTCCTGACCTCAGATGATCCACCCATCTTGGCCTCCCAAAGTGATGGAATTACAGGTGTAAGCCACTGGCCCAGCCTCCAATTACTTTCAAACCAAAATTTTGAAAATTAGAAAACAAGAATTTTCATGGCAAAAAAGTTTGAAAATACTGTACAGAGTAAAACTTTTACTTTTTTTTCAAATGAAATTATCTTCCCAGTGTGAAAATTTATGCAGAAATAAAGCATAAAAGTAAATTTTTATTTCTTACCTCATACCTGAAGGCCTAATGTAAGTTAATGTTAGCTTTGTAATCAATGTGCTGACCTTCTAGAATAAATCATAAGGATACAAGGAAATTTAATACTCTACAGATGTGCACTTGACCATATTTCTTCCCCTTACAAAACTATAACTTCTGTTCTAGAAGGTTCTGAGTCCCCAGCCTACTACACTCAGAGGGAAATGGACATGGAAGGAGCCTGCGGAACACTGAAGATGTGCCAGGAACTGGGCAATGGACTGCTGTTCCCCAATTTTCTCAGCAGCTCAAACATTCCCTGGCATGGACGACAGCTGTGTATCAGTCCCTCTGCTGCCAGCAGGGTGGGAGTGGGCAGAGTCCTAGGGCACCTGGGCACTATTCTTGGCCCCATGACTTGGCTTCTTGGAGAACTCAACCTCTCTGAGCTGAACTCTGTTTCCTCCCGTGTAAAATGGTGGAAGCTGTAACAGCTCTATGGTAGGCAGTTATCAACAATATGAAAATGCAGAGACAACAAACAATTGACACTATTAAGATGTACAATTCTCCTTTAACTGACATGGATGGTTAATATCTGGTTTTGCTGAAAAGATGACCAATAGTCCCCCACTGATGAAAAAGGCTATAGAATTAGCCTTAGGCTGGGCACAGTGGCTCACGCCTATAATTCCAGCACTTTGGGAGGCCGAGGTGGGTGGATCACCTGAGATCAGGTGTTCAAGACAAGCTTGGCCAACATGATGAAACCCTAGCGCTACTAAAAATACAAAACTTAGCCAGGCGTGATGGCAGGTGACTGTAATCCCAGCTACTAGGGAAGCTGAGGTGGGAGAATCGCTTGAACTCAGGAGGCAGAGGTTGCAGTAAGCTGAGATGGCACCACTACACTTTAGCCTCGGGGACACAGCAAGGCCCCATCCCCCAACCAAAAAAAAAAGAATTAGCCCTGTTATTTTCTTAACCCTAGACGGAATAGGTGGTCAAAGAAAAAGGGAGGAGAGATACCAGATAGGTCTGCAAATACAGTGAAGTCCATGATTCCACAACTGCTTGTTTGAAATCTAAAAGCATTGTTTCTTCTCCAGGTTGACACTGGCCACAACCACATAAAGAACAACGTAAGCACATCAATCAGTACAGATGCCGGCGGAGACCTGTTTCTCCTTTTTAAACCAAATATAAAATTCAAAGGCCCACCGCAACCATCTGAATGGATGCTCACCTTGGCCAGGGCACTCTAAAATT
This sequence comes from Saimiri boliviensis, assembly GCF_048565385.1. Classification (NCBI taxonomy): domain Eukaryota; kingdom Metazoa; phylum Chordata; class Mammalia; order Primates; family Cebidae; genus Saimiri; species Saimiri boliviensis. The sequence goes on along the minus strand of NC_133461.1, from coordinate 65,321,630 downwards.
TACCCTGAAAGGCTGGTGTTGGCCATGATGGGCAGTGGGGGGTCAGACATGACTCACTATATCCTCCAGCATGAACATCAACACAGATCTTAAATCTAGTAAGAAACATTTAGTCTCTTCTCTCTGAAGCCTGTTACTTGGAGGCTTCATCTACACGAGAATACCTAGGTCTCCACAACCCTTTATAGTAACTCAGACATTCCTTTCTATAGATAATAACTCTTTCAACCGTCAATCAGAATGTTTAAATATACCTCTGACCTGGAAGTCCCCGCCCCTTTTAGCTGTCTCACCTGTCCAGATTGAACCAAAGTATATCTTACATGTATTGACTGATGTATTAGTCTCCCTAAAACGTATAAAAGAGAGCTGTACTTTGACCACTTTGGGCACAGGTTGTCCGGACCACCTGATGCTGTATCATGGGTGTATCCTTAGCCCTGGCAAAACATATTCTCTAAATTGATTGAGACCTGTCTCATAGTTTTTGGTTTATATCTTGTATTAAAATAAGCCTAGAAACTGTTTGAGAACCACCACAAATTTCTAATTCCAATAAAGCTCATTGGAGAAGGCTTCCGATCAAGGACTAACACTTGCAAAGCGATTTCTTTAACGACCATCTATGATTTACCTTTCTCCAAAGAACCCCAACCAAGTGCACCACAGTAGAGTAAGCTAGGGGGCAACAGCTTACTGGGTCCCTAAAAAAGCCCCTTGGCCATGTTGTTATAATTTATGTCTTCCTTCAGAGGAGACCTGCCACCAAGTTAGTTCATATTAGTGATGCCTTATTGTCAAACAAGCAGAAAAGCTCACTGGGAAATTCATTTCCACATAATGCGAAGCCATTTGCTTTGTCTCAGAGGACATGAGGATCCCCTGCTGCCCTGACTGGAAGGTGAGAAGGGCAGAGGCAGGTATGTTGCTGTCTACCGGGGTCCTACAGCACATCATCAGTAGACATGCGCTGGTCACAGGCTTAAAAACGGAAAGTTGATGCGACATCAGGCAAGGCAAAAGAAACTTCATTTTTTGGCCTCAGAACTGCAAAAACAAACAAACAAAACCCCACAAAACAACAACAACAAAAAGATACCCTGGAAATCTGAAGAATATGATAGAGACTAAATTCTTTAGGATATCTAAAAGCAACCTAAAAGACCACACTAATAGTCACCTTCAAGACGGCTGAGAAGGAAGAGATTTAGATACCATTTGGTTTCCATAAAGACTCAATGAGTAAAATTATTTCTTAAATCCTAGGCATTTAGGGGTACACTTTACTACTTTCCCAATAAAGAGTTATCTTTCAGAGGATGGTTTACCATTCTCACAAGTTATGACTTGTCTAAATTAGGATTTAATTGAAAGTTTTTAATGTTGAAAAATATTCTGTGCTATTTGAGTATTGTTAAGAAACATTCTCCATTTCTTTAAAAAGTTAAAAACCATAAGCATTTTTCTACTCTGAAATCTGTGATTAACACAATATAGCTGAACCACAAATATAACAATCAGACTAAATCTCAATAAGCATTTTTGAAATTACATACTTTAATAAACTTTTTATCCTAGGCAATTTTCATCTGGTTTTCAGTACAAGACAACTCACATGCACTTCTATACACATTCAATGACTTTAGAATCCAGAAATTAGGGACGCAAAACCAGAGAAATCACAGATAATAGGAGTTTTAATAAAAACAATCAAAGAACAAGGATAGTAAAAGGCAATTTTGATGTAGCTTAAAATGTTTTTGCATGAATAGCATACTTAGGAATCTCAGAAACGTTAAGAAGCTCACCATTAAGAAGTTAGCTGCCTCTGCTGACTTTAAGTCCAATATAAAGAAAGAAGATAGAAACCTCAAAATGCAAAACCTAAGGCAATCGTTCTAACAAAAATGAGCAAATCAGTTGTTTACAAAAATCCCAATGAGAAAACATGAACTAGTTCAGCACTTCCCATTTAAGCCCATTCTTTAAATGCCACTGTTTGGGCTTGGCTCTGAAGGCTGGGGGCAGAAAAGCATGTTCCTTTGAGAGATGGTTCCATATTCCCAAAATATTTGGGCTGAGAAAGCTTTTTATTTTCTATTCCTCTCAAAAGTGCCTTTGCTTGATTTATTTCCCTTACATACTAAATTATTTGCTATCATGTACAGCCAAAGAATAAATGAAATGTTGATTCCATTCAACAAGTTTTTCTTAAATATCTACAGTGTGCCAGCACCATAATAATCCCACACATATCTCCACGTATCAAAAAATTAGATGGTATCAATGCACTGATCATACTTTCACCTTTCTATGAAAAGGTAGAATCCTAATATTTCCCTCTTTTTCTCAATAAACTTGGGTTTTCACTGTAATGATAAGGTGCAGATTTCTAGAGGTTTGCAACTTATTAACACCAGCTCAATCATCATTTACTACAGTTAGCATGCCATCTTATTCTATTTCTCTCTCTGCTTTTCATGCAAATTGAAAAATACCTGCAATTCTGTTTTCTCAGTTTAGTATACAACAGTGCTGGAGAATTCAAAGCCTCTTATTTGTGGTATTTAATATGTTCACTTAAATTATTTAATTACTAACTTTCAGGGCATATACCAACTTAGGCTATGAAATATTACCTCTTCCAAGCAGAGAACTAATGGAATGATGCCCACCTAAGAACACTGGTTAAAACAATCTTCCCCAACAGTGGACTGGTCCAGCAGGCAGAACAAAGGGTCCCTGTATAAAGCATTTTGATTCTGTGTTTGCCTAAAGGTAAGCGACAAATTTCATGGCTTCAAGTCCATTTCAACACAACTCCAAGTTCACTGTAAATAATTTCCAGGACACCATTTGGATATAAATTCATCGAGTTACTTCCTAGTCAGCATATTTTATTTTAGCTATACTTACATAAAGTTCTAACGTTCATGTAGAAATATTTTAAAGCACAGAGAAGAGAAAAATGGTCCTTTTTCTGACCACAGATAATCAACAAACTGAAATACGTGGCAATGACATAAAACATTACAAAAATGCAACAGACACCTGCAGCTTTTGCTACTTTTAGCTTTTAGGAATCTATAGTAAATAATGCACTTCTTCCAACAAGATCCTCCTATAAAAAACCGACTGGCAATGCTTTCATGCCAGTCTAGAAAACCGGAGCAGAGCCTTCTATTATTAGCACAATCCACTGCGCCTCCTTGAGGGACCGTTTCCAGCTACACAGGCTCCTCCTATGCTCTCAACGGATGACAGCGAAATGACGACAATACGCCCACAACAAAGCAGATGACGCCAGCGCAGCAGAAGGGCTGCACCTCACTCCAGAAGAAGTCAGCCACTACTTTCAAACAGTAATACAAATTAGAACCATGATTCCAACACTTCCTTTTTAACTACTGGATATCAATAATGAAGAAAAAAGTTTTCGTCTTTTAAATATTTCAGAAGGTAAAAATCTTATTTTGAATTATTATATGATCAACGAAGTGGCTGGCCTGCAATGGATATATGAGTCACTGTTTAAAACCCCCTTGCAGGAAAAGACAAATCTTACTTCCTGAGTCACTGGAACATTCCATGTAGAAAGCTTGCAATCAACCATTCCATAAATCCAATGCATTTTATTCTTCCTCCCTTAGTTACGCTCTTTGCCAGTGCTGTACAGCTGTACAGATTTAGAGAATGAAGGCAAAGGGATGAAGAGTCAAGGGAGAATCAGGAGAGGGAGAGGGGTCATTTTTGGAGAATGCTTTTATATCCAAGAGAGAAATGGTTTCTAAGTGCCCACCTGCTCTTCGCAGAACCACAATATCTCACTTTCTCCCCAGGGGAATTCCATCAGAATTCTTAGCTCTGAGTGAAGGGAATTGTACTCACATTCCAGGAGTGTCCAATGTCACCAGCACAGACTTAGTGGGCAAAGTTTTAGGGAGGCACCAGGACATCTGGACATACTTTATAAACCAGAACATTGCCATCAGAGGTGAAGATGGAAGTATTAATGCATTGAGACACGTGCCACAGTCATCAGGCATGGTTGTCACCCACTAAGAAGGTCATCACGCATTCTAATATTGGTTACATCACTTTCATGGGGCAGTATCCTCATCAAAAAGTACCTCACTGACAGGTACTAGGTACACAAAGAAGCATATTCCAAATCCTTTAAAAGACGGTCTTTACGTTACAGAACTTATAATCAGACACAGCAGTTTGTGTGCAAAACACTTTGCTGCCATTTCCAGTGTTTAAAAGCTGGGTAGCAATGTACAAAAAGTCTGCAGGACTAGCACAGGAAGAAATGATCTATTTGTTGTTTATTCAAGTATTTAGACAAGGCTTAATGTTTCATAATCAAGCCAAAAACTAAAATATGCAGACCAAACGCACAACACAAAAGAAAAACAAACAAAAAACCCCAAACCAAAAAATCTTTGAAGTGCGTTATACAGTGAAGGGTGACCAAATGAAGGTATTACCTCAGACACCTCCAGGAGGCAGTACTGCGGCCCGGCTGCAGCTGTGGCCCAGACAGGGACACGGATGAAGAATGAAGACATGGCACTAACATTCAAGCATTAGGTGACCGATGATGCCACAGATGAAGCAGCAATTAACGCAGATGAAAGCAAACACACACATGGTGGACAAACAATCAGAGCTGAGGGTGACCTGCCAAGAGGAGTTAGTAAGCTGAGTAGACCGCAGCTGTGGCATTCAAAACAAAACGGCATTCTCAGAGGACCTCAATGGGGCTACTTTTAAGCCACCGCCAGACCAGATCTTAACCTTTCTTCCACAGATAGGTCGTTAGCACCTGTGGGCTGTTAACAGGTTAATGGCTAACAGAAAGCTCTTAGTGCTGGGCGCAGTTATAACACAGCTGGTTGAGTCTCTCATTTCAATTGTGATTTGAGAAAGGGGCCTGGATTCATCTCTAGCAGGCATTAGTGGGGGCTCACATCCCGTGGAATCAGCAGTACAGCCGGAAGGAGTATGCCCACCCACAGTCATAGTCACACTGAGCCACCAAGAAGCTCTGGAACTGTGTGCTGGGGACCTGCCTTCAGATTGCGCAAACCTGGTTATGAACATATTCGGCTTTCTTTAAATACTATCATACAAAATAAAGACATGAAGACAAGCATCTGAGCAAACATTTTAGTGGTGACAGTGTTGATATCACATAAATTATTTGAAAATAGAGGCAAAAAGGTTTTAAACTAGCTACCATTAAAGTAATATTCTTCTGTATACAACTACTCCCATGTGCAAGTGGCATGTAACATAACAGCCTCATCTAAAGAAACACTGTTCATTTAATTTTAAAATGAGTAAAAGAGGAGAAAAGTAGGAGAGGCAAATCAGCTCAAACAGCTCATTTTATTAGACAGGTGCATGGACTGTTAAACACACACAGCACATACTGGGTGCAGACTCTCCCACTTACCAGATCTGTAATCTAATTTTCTTTCCTCTTAGCTCTACAGTTTTGATTTTAAAGTCAACACCTGTAAATAAAACAAATAAATGTCAAGCAAAAACAACAGAGATGTAATCTGTTATACAAAATTATCCTATTTGTGTATTTTGTTATCCTTACCAGAAAAAAAAAAAACCCACGAAATCTGACATAATTTAATTCCAAGTAAAAGGAGTATGTGAAACCTTGCATTTCTCATCCTTGAGTCCACACTGGGAAAGTCAGCCCATGTTATGTCTTATCCTGAATGATCGGTCTAGTATTTGCTGTTCATAACACAATTTATTACTACCACAGTTCAGCACAGAAACCAGTTCAAAATTACATTTAATAACTATATCAACAAATTAGTGGCTTTAAAAGGATGTTATCTCAGGGAAAATTCTTATACAGAACACTAGAATCTTAATCAAACGTAACCTTAGTCAAACAGCCTTAGTCTGAACTTAGAAATTACGGTACTAAATATTTTAGTACTCGTGAAAATTTTAGGTAAATATAAACGTAACATTACATTATCAACAGTGAGAAGGAAGATTTTAAAATTTACTCTTATACAAATTAACATACCCAACCTTTTTATTCATTTTAATATTACTTTGCAAACCATCGTGTATCTTTTCTTTTCAATTTAGCCTGTAAAGCTTCAGATATATTTTTAAAACCAAGCTTTTCATTTGTGTATGCTAGCTTATATGCCTTCCAATTATACAAAATGTAAATAATTCATAACAATATTTTATTACACAGTTTTCACAACTTAGGGAAACAAAAGGGCTGAATTTAGAACTAGGGACACCTTCCCTACAGGAGTGACTTCCTGACAGCTTCCTTGGGACCCAGGGTGTAGGTGATTCCAGCTCCTGTGGCCAGCAGGCACCCACGTTTGTGAGTGGCACAGTGGCCACAGAGGACAAGGCCCTGACTGCCCATCTCTGGTAACTGATGAGGTGCTGCAGTCAGATGAGGCTCTTGAGGGGAAGTGGAAAACATGTGACCCATTTTTATAATTAGTAACACACTGTGGACACCAATGCCACACAAAAGGCATGTTTACAGCCCTGGGGCAGGGTGTGGCCAGGGAAGCAGCCCTCCTGCCCTAGGAGAGAAGTTGCATGAATATAAAACGTCAGAAGAAAACAAAGCTAAAGAGCATTACTCCATGTCAACTATTAATCTCTCACACAACGCATAATTTCAGATGTTCCCGAAGGAAAGCTAGTTAACTCAATTTCACTTTCAGTTCTGGAAATGACTTGCTTTCCAAAGTCAAAGGAAGCTCAGACACTGCCTTGACCCAGGAAGCAGGTTCTGCATGATGGAGAATCTTTAAAGAATGGCTTAACACTCAGCTGCAAAGAGACTGCAATTTCAAGTGATACTCTACAAGACACACAAACAGTGCAGAGATAATTGCTATATTCTGGTTTAAAGCAGCACAGTTTAGTGACAAAATACTGTCTTCATATTAACATAGAGTTAGGATTTCACTGCTGCCATGCTACTCTGTGATGAAATGTACTAATCAAATGCATAATCTGCATCACTACTATTCTATTTTACTTTTGTTTCCATTACTTCAAGTAAGTTTGTTTTTAAAATGTAATTAAAGGAGCTGTAATTTTTTAAACCTTATGGCAGTGGCTGCTACTTTGTTGAAATAAACTGGCAGATGACACTTCTTTTGAGCTCTGCTTCAAACTGAGTAAGAGTCCCTGAAACACCTAGAACAGATAGATACTCTGTTTTGATTACACTGTTTTCTCTGCGAACAATGGAGTCTGAATATGTCAGACAACCCTTTCCAACCAACTTTAGCAACTTACCCAATTCCAGCAGTCCTACAGTAGGACTACTTTGTAACCACATTTAATGAGTAAAAATAAAAGGCTAGGACATTAATATTGGTTCTAATAGAAAAACAAAGCAAAGAACACCTGACAGTAAACAGGGCTAAGAACCTGCTTTAGCATTGAGCACTCACAGACAAAAGGAAAGGAACAGACACCGGGGCCTACTTGAGGGTGAAGGCTGGGAGGAGGCAGAGGACTGAAAAACTACCCATCAGGTCCTATGTTCACTGCCTGGGTGACAAAATAATCTGTACCCAAAACCCCCATGACACGCAATTTGCCCATGTAACAAACCTGTACAGGTAACCTCTCCTGAACCTAAGATAAAAGTTGGAAAGGAAAAAAACAAATAAAAAAAGAATCTGTTCAGCCAAAATGAAGACTATTTCATAGTGAGTAGATGAATGACAATAACACAACAGAAAAATATCCAATGGCCAGATCTACAGTTCCACGTGTAAAACCAGTTCCTTAAAACAGTCCTCACTCTTAAATGAAATATCCTATACCTATACCATCTCTTAACAGCCATTAAATAGCCTGCATGACTGGAAACTTAATCCAATTTTTGGCTTAGAAACATATACCTGTATCAAAGTACACAACTAAACATTTCTAAAAACTTTCTTATATTAAAAGTCAAAAATATCCCTTAACGTTGTCTATTTCTACTATTGGCATGTCATAGAAGTGATAATGATACTTAATAAAAGGAAAAAAGTCACCAATAACTTAAAATATCTGGCAGATTATTTAGGAAAAGTCAACAGAGTTCCTGTCACAGAAGAGGAAATTGTTTACAATCAAGGGACAAAGAAGGTGTTCACTACTATCTACAACCCTGGTGAAAACTGGTTTCCTACAGGTATCTTGACTAAGGGAGGAAGCAAGGAGCCTTCGCCACTTAGTTGATGGGGACAGCCCCTGCCTTTGAAAAGCTTAGTCATACTGACCTAAATTAACACACCATGCACTTGGCAAAGCACCTTTCTTTGCCGTTCTCTCTTCTTACAGAACCTCCTTGCCTGCCCAGAACGCTTTGAAGCCCTAGATTTCCCATCTGAACTCTTCTGACTGTACCCACCCTTACCCTCCTTCTTCATCTATGTTCCAGTTCTTGGTCCTGAACGCTCTTCTAGCCCGTATCACATCGTTCCTTCTTTGCTGGCCTCTTCCACAGACTATGTGTCTACCCTCTGAGGATGCAGTCATCTTCAGCCCCCTAAAATCTAGGACACCACCAGGCATACAACAGCAACTCAATAAATCTGATGGCAGGAAATTGCCCCGCTTCTACATCAAATGCTGCATATATAAGGAGAAATGTGAATTATTTTTGGAAAAAATAAGAAAATTCAGGACTGATTAGTTATAAATAAATAAATAAACAAAAGATAACTGAGTAGCAGGTGCGGAATGGAAGCAGTGAACACAGGGATGCCCAGCACACAGAAGAAATATGAGTGTGTGCAGCAACACAGCCTCTCATTTCTCCTCCAGTTCCTCACAGGACCAGGCAGCTGTCCATGCTGATAGCCTCTCCCTACACACACTGATCCCAGAGGATTATGGTAGCAGTTTCTCTGACCAGTCCCTTAGATAGAGACTGGTCTACTAGATGAATCATTCTGCTGAGAGGAGCTTGCTTTTTTTTAGGCTTACCAATTTCATGGAAGTCTTTCTAAAAGCATTTTAATAATGCTTTCGAAAAGCATTCAGGCTACAGAGATACAGTATTATCAATGGTCTTAGACCACTCTATTTAAGTCAGTTTTGTTTTGTTTTGTTTTGTTTTTTGAGGGGAAAAAAAGAAAAGGCTCTGTCACCCAGGCTGGAGTGTAGTGCTCACTGCATCTTCCAATTCCTGGCCTCACGTGATCCTCCCACCTCAGCCTCTAGAGTACCTGGGTCTATAGAAGCGCACCACTACCACTGATTTTGTTTTTCTGTAGAGACAGTGTCTTGCTATGTTGCCTAGGCTGGCCTCAAACTCCTGAAGCTCAAGTGATCCTCCCACCTCAGCTTCCCAAAGTGCTGAGTTTACAGGCATGAGCAACTGTGCCTGTGTCTTATTCTTGACCTTAATTTCCTTTAGTACTAATGACAGTGGACATCTGTGTCTAACACCCAACATCCAAGCCTCACAGCAGCCCAATGACAGGGGAACTATAACCCCCATTTTATAAAGGAAGACACGATGAGCAGAGAGAGGACAGAGTAATTTACCTGTAATCATACCACAGGCTAGTTAAGCAGCAGAACCAAGACTCAAATTTACACCACTGCCCACAATGAAAGGTTTTTAAAACAAAAGTCAGATGGGTGAAAAAAGAGAAAAGACACAGAGAGACACATGTTTTTTAATTACCATGTGTCATTAAAAAACATGTTCTGAAGTGGCTCACAGTCCCCACACAGGCAAGCTGTTAAGACAACGCCTGACTCTGCTCTGCCTTCTTCGTGGCTGCCTACCACACGTCTTAGCAGCAGCAGGAGGAATCCCTGTACTTAGTGCTTGTAAGATTTCTATGTTCCTCTTAAAGCAAAACATTTGCACACTACTGTTCCTTTTGCTAGGCCATAAGAAGCTACAAAAGTGAAAATAGCAAAAACACACAGAAACTTCTTTCTTTACACTCCTTTCTAGTAAAAAGCTGAAGCACCACTGTGGTCCAAATCTAGAACTATGGTTGAGTGGACTGTGCCTTCTTCTTCCATGTCCAGGTCACTTCTCTCTCCACCAAAGATCTGGAACTCGGACCAGACCACAGATTTTACTTACTACTTTCAAGAAGATGAAGGATTTTCACAGACTTGGAAATAAGTGTCAATACAAACAGTGGTTGTGATGTCACTGCCAATTTATAATAATGACCTTAAGTTTCGTACAGTGGCTTTTCTTCCAAGGACATATCTTGTACAATGTTATCTAAAATTGGATATAATATTCCTACAAAGGGAGAGGACTGCAAGCATCTTCACTTGTGAGAAAATAAATTAAGGAACACGTTAAGGTCACAGAGACACAGGTAAATCTAGCATTAAAAACAAGTCATGTGGGCCTAAGGCCAGTCTTCTGCCCCAAATCCACCACCTACATATACCTGTATCAAAGTATACAACTAAACAGTTACCTGTATGTTTAGGGAAGAGCTCAAAATGAATTCCCATCCCATATAAGGAAAAGAGAATGCAAACTCACTGCTAGGAGACCTGTCTTGTGACATCCTACTATTTAACACTATCTGGCTTTTCCTACCTAAGCTGTGTTATAAGGATTTAAATAGAAACTAAGCACTCTAACTGTAAAATATTTTTTATCAACTCAGAAGCAGGACTACTAAAATCCTAACGTTACCATGTGTCATTAAAAAAAATGCTTATCCAGGCCTGAGGATGACAAATGTGCCTCCAGGTATAAGATCTGTTCTTGCTTGCATACAGGCTTGGCATGCTCCCACCCAGCAAATAAAGCCCACCCTGTGTCTCTCTGTATGCAGAAGCACAAGGAGACAGCCTTGTACTTGATTGGAACAAACACAAGGGACTGCATCAGGGAGGGGAGGGACAGTTGGAGGTCCTGGGCCTCCAAGGGGAGGTGTGGCTGGAGCTGAGAGTGCCTGCACTGTCAGAGCCCAGCAGAGCGAGTAAACAGTTCCACTCATGGAAGTATACATGTATAAGAATTCCACAGAAAGCTGTACGTCCTCTTTGCAAGTCAAAAGATTAAGAACTTTTGTGGTGTTTGCTATATTTCAGATAATATTCTAAGGGCCTTATCTACATTAACTCATTGCAATGTATATTCAATAACAATTATATGAGGTAGATATTACTGTCCTCATTTTATAGATGAAAAACCAGAAGTCAGAAAAGCCAGTAGACTGCCCAAGGTCACTAAGCTGTTGAGTATGAGAGCGCAGATATGAACCTGGGCTGCCTGGCTCCAGGCTGTGTTCCTTCCCATGCACTGTGCAGCCCCACCTATGAACAAGAGGCAGAGGATGGAAGGGAGCTATGAACATATTTAAGGCTGAAAAAGAACTTTGCATTGCTAGGCAAGTATATAAAATTAACAGTAAGACAGGGCAGCTGGCTGGCTGGGACAGATTCCACCCCTGTACCAGGAGGCCTTCTCTACTCCTTGGCTTCAGACAAACCCCTATCTGAAATGCTACCACATTATTTTGAGTTCCTGGTCAAAATAGGAGAATATTTAAAGGGAGGAGGAAAAAAATCCATGATCAAACGGTAGATTAATAATATGTTCTTCATATGCAAAAAAAAAAAAAAACAAATTTCACTACTACTCAGAATGGATCCATGAAAACACAGTAACTGTCACACGGATGTCTTACCCAGGACATGTGATTACACTTTGATATTTATATCACATGTATATATCAGTGTGTATCATTAAAGGGTAAGGATTTTTTTGGGGTGTGTTTCAGAGTTTTTGGATCTACAGGATAAATTAGAAGAGAATTATAAATTGCCTTTTCTAAGCCAGACACGTAAGATATTTTCTTTCTATTTCAGCCTATACTGTGAGATGGGAACAAAGTGTAAACTCTGCTTTGCTTTTCCTCTTACGAGTAAAGACACTGAGGTAAGTTGCTTATCTAAGGACAGCTGGCAGCCTGTAGTGGAGCTTGAACTTACATGCAGGACTGTCTGCCTGCCTCCAAAAATCTCCTTTCCACAAACACCACCACTTGGGGAGACAGTGGTGGCCAAAGAGAAGGTGAAGTGTTTTTTCTTTTTTGAGGCAAGCTCTTGCTCTGTCGCCCAGGCTGGAGTGCAGTGGCGCGATCACCGTTCACTGCAGCCTAGATCTCCCTGGCTCAAGTGATCCTCTCGCCTCGGCCTCCCAAGAAGCTGAGACTATAGGCATGCATCACTACACCAGGCTAATATTTGTATTTTTTTTTTGTGGAGATGGAGTTTCTCGCCATGTAGCCCAGGCCGGTGTTTTTTAAGCAAAAAATTAAAAGTAAATATTTGACTGCAGGTGTGTGATTATTTAGCCAATTGACAAGAGTGTTGAGGTCCTATCACACACGGCTTGAAGAGGGGAGAGGAGGCACGTGAAAAACACAAAGCTCAGCCAGGCGCAGTGGCTCACCTGAGGTCAGGAGTTCGAGACCAGCCTGGCCAACCTGGTGAAACCCTGTGTACGCTAAAAGCATAAAAACTGGCCAGGTGTGGTGGTGGGCACCTGTAATCCCAGCTACTCAGGAGGCTGAGGCAAGAGAATCACTTGAACCCGGGAGGCAGGGGTTGCAGTCAGCTAAGACTGCGCCATTGCACTCCAGCCTGGGCAATAGAGCAAGACTCTGTCTCAAAAACAAAAACAAGAACACAAAGATTCTCATTTACAGGGGCCCATTCCTTTGCCCAAGTGCTGACGTGGAGTTGGAATTGCAGGTTGTTTTATTAACTAAGCACCAGAAACCAAACAGTGGAGTTTGTCAGAGTTGGAGGAAAAACACTTTCTATGGAATCTCCAGTGTTCTGTTTAGCCTGTGTTGTGCTTCCTGGTTTTAAAAGATAAGATTCTTTTTTGGTTTTGTTTTTTTAAACAATCACACTCAATTAAGGGCACAATTTTGGTCTGTAGTTTTGGCTTTTCAAATACTTTCCACATGTCAAAGGTGTGAATTAAAGGACAAAAAGAGGAGAGCTAAAGCCTAAAGTGGGAGACACTCAACCTCTTTCCTAACACGTGTGGCTGCCTCCATGACTCAGCTCCCCTCTGAAAAGGGTAAACAAGAGGTGCAGGTGTGAGCTTTGTGCCCAGGGAAAGGAAGAGCAAGATGGTGTCTTATTTAAATGGAAAAGGTCTCTTAAAACTATTTGTAGAATGACTACTGTACAATTCAAACTAATGTTTATTTGGAACAATGTATCTGGCAACCAAGGATAGAGAATAATTTGGACCTATCAGTTCTCAAAGGAGCCTACTCTGCCTTCTACAGCCAGTTCTAAGAACCATTAACAGATGGCTTCTGGCAGATTCCACAGATTGGAGGGAAAGAGGCAATCTCTAAGAATCTGGATCTCTGTCATGCATAATGAAACCTTTCTTCTTCAGTGTAAGTGCAGACAGCGAGAGAAAGGCTGAATACACTTCAGCCAGGTCTTTAAATAGATTTTTGTTCAACACAAACAACCTAACACCAACTGAATCTGCATGCTTTCTCTGAAAGATAGCTACTTTAGTCCACAAAAGGGGATGCTTTGTCAAGCCTCTCAGCTTGCTTTAAGTTCATTAAATAAACCTAATCACATAGCACACAGCATATGTGGGTATAAGAACTAAATGTTGGTTTCTCTCAAGCTCACATCCCTGAGTCATCATGTTACATCATTTTGGCAGGGGAGCCTATGTGAGGTTCTCTCCAGATGGAGCGAAACCACACTGCATGGCTGCAGAGCTTGGGCTTTTGGAGTGGGAATTCTGGACGATTTTCCCTAATTCTCTCTTAAGTGAAACATGGGCAGATTGGTCATGGCTTGGAAGACTGTGTACAAATACAGAAAAGCAAAATAAAATACACAGTTAAGCATTTAAATCCAGTATGAGATGCTCATTCCGGGTTTTCCAACAAAAATCTCTGCCCTCCGTTTCCAGAATAAAGTACGAGTAGTCAATTTCCAGGTAAAGAATCTGGTGGACTGCATTTGACCTGTCATGCCGCCTAACATTCAAGAGCAGACCCCCAGAGAGCACTTCTGCAGGAGTTTCAAGTCACTCGCACTACCCTGCTTTCCAGCTCATGCCGTCTCCTGCTGAGGTCCCACTAGTGAGCATCCTGAGTGCACCCCCCATGTCAACAGGGGCTAGAGGGGAGTCAGGAAGGACTGCAGCCTGCAGCGGAGTTAAAGGGCTTTGGGGAAGGGCTGCCATCCTCTAAGGAGGCCAGGCTGTGAAGTTTAGTGCACTGCCACACAATGAGAAAAATGAAGATACATTTAAAGAACTTTTGGCCAGGCACAGTGGCTCATAACCTGTAATCCCAGCTCTTTGGGAGGCCAAAGAGGGTGGATAACGAGTTCAAGACCAGCCTGACCAACAAGGTGAAACCCTGTCTCTACTAAAAATACAAAAATTAGCTGAGTGTGGTGGTGCGTGCCTGTAAACCCAGTTACTTGGGAGGCTGAGGCAGGAGAATTGTTTGAACCTGGGAGTCAGAGGTTGCAGTGAGCAGAGATCGCACCACTGAACTCCAGTCTGAGTGACAGAGTGAGACTCCATCTCAAAAAAAAAAAAAAAAAAAAAAAGATAATAATAAAGTAATATAAAAAAACTTTTAAACTGCGGTATCTTATCTTCCGTAATTGTTTAAAGTCATTTTAAATCTTTTTTATTTTTTAATGTTCTTACTTGGCAAAATAAAGAACTATGCTGGCCTCCAGCATTTTGAGGGAAATCTTACTGCCCAGGAAAATCAGAATTCTGGTCCAGACTGCCTTATTTTGACTTCTCCTGTATTCAAATACATCTATTTTGCTAAAATTTTGTATGTAAAAGGCTTAAGATATTTGAATATGAATTATGGAATATACAGATTAAAAAGCAGTTCTTGCAGCATTATTTTAATATCCAAAAGGAAAGTGACAGGTGATGACAGGGACACGCTTAAAGAAAATCAGTTTTACTAATGCCATAGGATAATTGTGTCACTATCTTCATGGGGCTGTAACAAGGACCAAATTCTAAAACAAAGAAGGGGCTCCATCACGTCTGATCTTTACGTGTGTGAGCTATCAGTATTTTCAACACAGCAAAGTCAATTTAAATCTCAAAGTAAGCTAAGGAACAGAAAGAAAGATAGCTAAAAAGAATTCACTTGCAGCCCTGGCCCTGACCACTTGCTGACCTGCTGTGTCACAGGTAAGTTTCTACCACTCTTGAGACTTTTCGTCCTCATCTGTAAATCAGGGGTAACTTTCAGGGCTGTGATAAGGCCTTCTGCTGGTGTAGTAAGTGCTCACCAAGTGGCAGTGACTACTAACATAGTATTCTACCTACATGCACAGACAACTTAATTACTTATCCAAAGTCACAAACTAGTTAGTGGCAGAGCCTCGAGCAAGAGCACACATTTCTTTTTTTTTTTTTTGAGACAGAGTCTCACTCTGTCACCAGGCGCCAGGCTGGAGTGCAGTGGCGCGACCTCGTCTCACTGCAACCTCCACCTCCTGGGTTCAAGCAATTCTCCTGCCCCAGCCTCCCGAGTAGCTGGGACTACAGGTGCGTGCCACCATGCCCAGCTAATTTTTTCGTATTTTTAGTAGAGATGGGGTTTCACCATGTTGCCCTTGATCTCTTGACCTCGTGATCCATCCACCTAAGCGCACACATTTCTTATTCATTTTTCCTAGCATGCAATGCTGTTGGAGGAAGGGTGGGGGTAGGTTTTTATCAGGTAAAACTATTTCAACAGAAACAAAATTAACAGCTAGCTTCCAACAGTAACATAGAAATAAAACAGAAGTTGACATATGCTATTTTATGGAGTTGTTTTTTGAAATACACTTTCAAAAAAAGCACATTTACCTGTTTAGGCAAAAACTAGTGGGAGTCAAACAGAAGGAACCAAGATCAAGAATTTGGCATTGCTAGATAGAAATGGATTCTACAGCTTCACTCAGGAGGTAATCAACTTGTAAAAACACACACAGATTCACGGTAGATAAGTATGCTTATGACACAGGCAACGCTATGAGGAAAAGAGTGGACCAGTCAGTCATGTTAGCTGTAAATTTGTTTAGTCAATTACTTTTTCTGTCTCTGAAACTCTGAAAAGCTGCTCCTGTCTGTACTTTTAAAAATAACTTGTCAAATTATATCAGACTAAATAATTCCATGAAAACAAAATGCCATTTAAAAATAAGAGACAATTCCGTTAGACAATTTTCATTAAATAGGGCAAGCAGTAAACACAATCTCAGCTTTTCATACCCTTGTGAATTTTGTGTATCTTTTAAACCAGTTTCTGATGTGATTAACAATACAAAAAAATTTAACATTTTGCTCACTTATAATTTTACCTAATAGTTCATCATCTCAAATCCTTAGGGACTTCACTACCGATCTTTCACAGAAAATTCAAATGAATTCCATTCATTTTAAAAGGGCACTTACTGGTCAGGTGCAGTAGCTCGCTCCTGTAATCTGAGCACTTTGGGAGGCCAAGGTGGGAGAACTGCTTGAGACTAGGAGTTTGAGACCATCCTGGACAACACAGTAGGACCTCATCTCTACTAAAAATCAAAAAAGGGCTTGGTGGTGTGCACCTGTAGTCCCAGCTACTCAGGAGGCCGAGGCAGGAGGATTGTGTGAGCCTGGCAGGTCAAGGCTGCAGTAAGCCATGATCGCACCACTGCACTGCAGCCTGGGGGGCATAGCAAGTCCTTGATTCTTCCCTGGACCATGCTCTGAAGCTCAGCATCTTTCCCAGATGGCTGCTGTGAGCAGAACATATCCATAAGCCTTGACAGGATAGGGAAAAAGTCCCACTGTGGAAGAGACTCTTGCTCTATAAGGAATTCACTGTAATACATGGCAATGAAACCAGAAAAACCAGCCTTGGAAGGACCCTGTGAGGTAACTGCTCTAATGGTAACCATTCAGGTGGGGCAACCACAATTCTACACCACACCCAGTACCATATTTAATCAGCATTTTTCTAAAGGAACTAGAAGAATGCACTTATCTTCAAACATTCCAATGACGAGGAAGCCTTCTCCAACCAGGCCTCATCCCTAGTACTGACTGGAGGTGCTTTCACTGGGCTCCCAAATACCCATACACATCTGTCACTGCCTTAACAAGCAGTCATGTAGCTCCCAGGAGCTCTGATCCACTTCTGGACAGAGTAATACCCAGCACACAGTAGGTGCTCGACGAACAATCTGATGAGTGGAAGGTTTTCAAAAGCAACTCTGAAGCAGAAACTGAAGCAGGGCTGGTTAGCTTTCTCAGTGTCTTCATGCTTTTAGCAAGCCAGAGGCCATCATCATTCTCTGAACATCCCACAGAAGCATGCACGGAGTACTGGAGTACTAGTGCTTCAGTACTGTAAGTATTACAGGCTACATGTGAAGCAAACAAAAATGAGGAAGAGAGAAATTCATCCACACTTACAGTAGAAAGTGTATACTAAGGGACACAGAAACAACTGCCTGGTCTCCTTGCCTCCTGGTTTCGTCCTTATTTCCCAAACATCCTATGCAACTCTGCCAAATGAGTTTCATTGTCTTCATGCCAATGTCTTATTAAGATGCCTTCTGGCTCCAGGTGCCCATAGGATAGGGTCTACCCTCCTTAGCAGGGCAGTCAAGGTCTCACAATATTCATTCCCAAGTCCCTTTAAGGAACCTTCCCCAGAGGTGGGAGGGAGGGGCTGCTCCACTGCTGCCAGGCTTTGAAAACCCTTCTTCCCCTCTCTTCTGCATTCTAAAGCACACCTTTGCTCATCCATCTCACCCTCCATCCACCCAAGCCTTCAGTTACCCACCTATGGGTACCTGATTTCTCTTCATCACACAGTGCAACTCTATTATCCCTCATTTTCATATACTGAAGTGCAAAGCCATAAAAGATTGACAATTCTGAATTGAATTTAACCCTGCTTTATTTGTATAAGGTACTAAAATAACAGCATTACCCTCATTTGATGGTTTAACAACTCCCTGTACTCTGTATAATCCAAGATTGGATTTTGAAACAGGTAAAGTTATGCTACTAATTTTAATATCATGTCCCCAACGCCAACATTTTAAAAACAAATGGTACAGACAGCACAAACAGTTCCAAAATGATCTATTCCAAAAAAGCATTAAGGGAAGTAAGTTCTGAGAAAAAAAAGACAATACAAAAATTGGTGGTTTAATTTTCCAGTAAGACACTTTAAATGTAGTACTGTTTGGTTACATGACAATTTCAAACCAATTCATCTCAAAATCGTACCGACAGCCTTGGAACTACCACTGGTTATAACCCTATTAATAAACAGAATTACATGATATGATACTTTTAATTCTGTCTATCAATTCTCCTGACGATTCAGTTTTTTGGACTGCCCAATCTCTCACTTCCTATCACGGAAGGTAACTAACTGCCTTATTTTAAAGAATGGGTTTCTCCTAGTTTGGACATCTTTTAAGGGGTTTTCCGTGGAAGCAACTGCTACCCACAGCCACCTGACAAATCTCAAAGTCAAATCCTTTAAGCGTGACTTCATTAAAAAAAAATTCCCCTGCAGTTTTTATTTCAGATCCGCGGCTATTCTCCTCCTTGACCGTGGAGCGTTCCTGTAGGTACTTCACTCCTGTCCTTCACCGAAAAGAATGGTACTGGAGGAATCAGCCCCACGCCCGCCAGTCACCGGGTTGTTCGAGGTCACGGATAAAAACAGCTGAAGTTCCTCTGCCCCGTACTTACGGTAAACAAGAGAAACTTAGTGTAGTTTTAGTCTTAACATTCTCCTTAAGTGCCTTTAAACTTTATCATTTCGTGAAAATGGGCTCAACACAAGAAAACTGCCCTGGTTGCGAAGGGATCACATCCGCGGCAGACAGCGCGCGCTGGCCTTGGCCTGCAGGGGCGGCGCAGGCGACAGCGGCCTTCGGCGTTCACTCCCCTGCCTGCCTGAGCCCCCCTTGCACCCAGATTTTCTTGGCCGAGCATGCTAAGAGCCGAAGTTTCCGTGGAGAGCCGCTCCCCCAGGCCCTCGGGGTCGCCAGGACCCCAGAGGCAGCGCCGGGGGCCAAGGGCAGGTCTGCGCAGAGGCGGCCCGAAAACCTCCGCCAGGCTTTGGGCTTGGGATGGAAGGCGCTCCACGAAAACCCCTGCCCCTAGTTTCACCGAGAGCCCTATCCCCGAAAGGCTCCCAGGCTCGATGAGACTCGAGGTCCATGGGGAAGGGCACCGGCCCGGGCGCCAGAAGGCCCAGCCCGGCCCGGCCCGAGGTCGCCGCGGCGCCCTTACCCACGGTGGACTTGCAGGCCTCGCAGAAGGTGTCGTCGGTGAAGCGCTCCATCAGGCTGGTCTTGCCCACGCCGCGGGAGCCGATGATGATGACCTGCAGCTTGAAGTCGGCCGGCCTGGGGGGCTGCTTTCTCCGGCGGCCCTGGCCGCCCGACAGCGCCGGGGAGCCCGCGCCCAGGCCGCCTCCGCCGCCCCCGGCCCGCCTCTGCAGCGCGGCGCCCGGATCCATACACGCATGCGGCTCCCGCTCGGCCCGCCGCCCGCCGCCGCCGCCCGCTCCCCGGCCGCGCGCCCCGGGCCCCGGCGCCCCCTCAGCCTCCGCCGCGCGCGGGGGGTCGGCCCCGGGCTCGGCGTCCGCCCGCTCCTGCGGCCCCAGCAGCCCGTGGGCTCCGCGCTGCAGCTGCGCTGCCGGTCGGTTCTCGGAGTCTGGGTCCCCTCCTCCTCCGCCGCCGCCGCCACCGCCACCGCCGGGAGAGGAGGAAGGGAAGCAGCTACTCCGCAGTAGCGGCAGCAGCATCCCGGACGAGGAGGGGCAGGAAGCGCAGGCGCGGGCGGGGCGGCGGGTCGCGCAGGGCAGGAGGCGGGCGGACGGGCGGGAGCCCCCTGCCGGCGGGAGGACCGCGCACCGGGGCCTCGCGGGGGCTGCCGCCTGCGGGGCTTTCCCGCACCCCGCCGGGCTCTTTTCCTACCTCCGTTCCCCACCCCCGCTTTCCTCCCTCTTCCGCCGGCTCTTTGATCTTTTATTCCTCTTACCACTTCCCTTTTCCCCCTTTTCACTCTTCCCTACTCTGCTTTCACTCTGCCCTGCATTTATAGTTAACACAAGAAAGTTAGTGTCGTTTTAGTCTTAACATTCTCCATAGGCAGTTTTAAACTTCAACATTTTAGTGCATCATGAAAATGGATTCAAAATAAGAAAAAAAAGCCCTAGTTGACAGTGAAAACACTCCTCTGTGCACAGTCCCCAAACACCATACACGGGTCTCCGCCACTGCGCGTGCGCGGTGTGGCTGGCACACTGGGAAGGCCCCCACCCCAGGCACGCGCCGCGTTCGCATCTACGCCGGCGCTCTCCCACAAACACCAGCAGGTGCAAGTCCCTGTACTGCCAACCGGGCCGTGGCACTGCTTGGTCTCGCCCCATCACGCCTGCCTCCCCTTTTCCACGGAAACGCACGAAATCAGTTTTTAACCCTGATTGCTGTCTCACTCAGAGTTCAGAAGTTTGTATGCTGTTTAATTTTTAACATAAGTAAATGACATACTCCTTTGGGGGAATAAGTGAGTTAAAACTCAAACAGTGCGAAGAGATTGAAACTTTAGGAATTATGGACTCGGGTCGTATGTTTTGCCATTTCTGTTTGGAAGGATTTAAGGATACAGAAAATCACTGCTGATTCCTTGCCAGAGATTTGTTTAGCAAATTCTTAAGCTTGAACTTGAGCACTTCAGAACACAGGGTTCTGAATATGATAGGGGTTGGCGACATTTGCCGAATGATGACGTTACCCACCAAATTTCAGCTGTACTGTATTTAGAACTAGGTTTAGTAATGCACAGTACATGCGTATGTTACACAGCAAACCTGATTTGTAAAAACCTAGCGTTGCCCACAGAGTAGATTGGAAGTTTACATCTTTGAGAGCATACTTAACTGTGCAATCACTGTAGGGATCTTTTTAATATGAATTCTGAGAATATGTAAAATATGATCCATCTGTATTGTTTGGAACACATCTATCACTCACCATCATTGAATTTACCTTCTTTCTTTTCTTTCATTTTGTTTTGTTTTGCTTTTGAGACAGTCTTGCTCTGTTACACAGACTGGAGTGTAACAGACCACAGGCATGTGCCACCATGCCTAGTTAATTTTTTAATTTTTTGTAGAGATGGGATCTCACTTTGCTGACCAGGCTAGTCAACAGAGTGAGACCCTGAACTGGCCTCAAGTGATCCTCCCACCTCAGCCTCCCAAAATGCTGTGATTACAGGCGTGAGCCACTGTGACCGGCCATGGCACATTTCTTAACTGTGAGTTTCTCTTCTGTTCTATGGGAATGAGAGTAGTGACCTCTCCTTTTATCTAACATTGTTAGGAAAAAAACAACTAACAATCTCTGCATTCTGTTGCAACCATAAGGCACTATGTAAATGTAAGGCATTAAAGAAACTGATTTATGCATCGCTTTTCAGGAACACTGTGATTTTACAAAGCAAGATGCATCTGCAAAGGTAATTTCAAGATTTTTAATTTGGTCTATTCTTTTTTTTTTTTTTCTGAGACGAAGTTTCGCTCTTGTTACCCAGGCTAGAGTGCAATGGCACGATCTCGGCTCACCGCAACCTCCGCCTCCTGAGTTCAGGCAATTCTCCTGCCTCAGCCTCCTGAGTAGCTGGGATTACAGGCACGCGCCACCATGACCAGCTAATTTTTTGTATTTTTTAGTAGAGACGGGGTTTCACCATGTTGACCAGGATGGTCTTGATCTCTTGATCTCGTGATCCGCCCGCCTCGGCCTCCCAAAGTGCTGGGATTACAGGCTTGAGCCACCGCGCCCGGCCCTGAATTTGGTCCATTCTTATTAATAACCCTGCCTGTCCTAATAGGCAGATGCATGTGACATGGCTTGTGGGGCTGAAGACCTTCTTGCCCAAAATAAAATATCTTCCCCAGAAGGTAGATCTGTAGTTTCTGCCACTGGAATAACTAATGAACTAAATGACAGAGGTGGGGTAGTATTTCTGGAGGGCAGGTAAGTGCATATTTACTATTTTGAACCAATTACAATAGTGCCTCTAATCCCTGGGGATACGTCCCAAGACTCACAGTGGATGCCTGAAACCTCAGAGAGTGTAGAACCCTCTATATACTATGTTTTCTTCTATATATACATACCTGTGATCAAGTGTAATTTACAAACGAGACATAGTAAGAGATTAACAATAACTAATAATAAAATTCATTTGACTCTTGAACAACACATGTTTGAACTGTATGGGTTCATTTATATGCAGATTTTCATCTGCCTCTGCCACCACTGAGACAGTAAGACCAACCCCTCCTTTTCCTCCTCCTCCTCCTCAGCTACTCAATGTGAAAATGACAAGGATGAAGAGCTTTATGATGATCCACTTCCACTTAGTGAATAGTAAATGTATTTTCTCTTCCTTATTACTTTCTTAATAATATGTTCTTTTCTCTAACTTATGTATTTTGTACCTTACATTACAATATTTTATTAGAATACAGTATATAATGTGTATAGCATATAAAATATGTCTTAATCGACGTTTATGTTATTAGTAAGGCTTCTGGTCAATAGTAGGCTATTAGTAGTTAAGGTTTGAGGGAGTCAAAATTATACACAATTTTTTGCCTGCATGGGGTCAGCATTCCTATCCCTCACATTGTTCGAGAATCAACTGTAGAACTACTATGACAATATATACTGTAGTAGCAGTTATGTGAAAGTGGTCTCTTCCTTTCACAAAGTATCGAATTGTACTGCACGATTCAGTCCACAGTGCTCCAGCGCCTGGAACTGTGCCTGACACATGGTACAAGTTAGTAAATATTGGTGAAATGAATGAATTAATGAAATTTTTATAGCTATCTGTATCCAAAGATATCCATTTCATAGATGTCCATATAGAACATTTCATAGCTTATCCACAAACTTCATTGGCTCCTTGGGCTCTTAAATCTGGACATCCCATATCCTGCTTTTTCCCAAAACAAAACAAAACAAAACAAAACAAAACCCTCTCTCCTACCATTTGATAAAGTCCCCTTTTATCACTGTCTTCACTTTAACATCATCATCACCACCTAAGGTGGATGATATGGTTTGGCTGTATCTCCACCTGCTTCTCATCTTGAGTTGTAACTCCCATAATTCCCACACTTTGTAGGAGGGACCAGGCAGGAGATAATTGAATACTGTGGGTGGTTTCCCCCATACTGCTGTCATGGTAGTGAATAAGTCTTACAAGATCTGATGGTTTGATAAAGGGTTTCCCCTTCCACTGGGCTCTCATTTTTCCCTTTTGCCTGGCACCATGTGAGATGTGCCTTCTGCCATGATTGTGAGGCCTCCCCAGCCATGTGGAACTGTGAGTCCATTGAACCTCTTTTTCTTCATAAATTACCCAGTCTCAGTTATGTCTTTTACAGCAGCTGTGAAAGCAGGCTAATACAAGGGAGAAGTTTCAGGTATGACAAAGGCCAGAACCAGAGGAATATGTAGAGTAAGAAACAAAAGGTGAAGAACAGAGCTCCAGGATCACCAACATCCAAAAGGTAAGTAAGAGAATCGAAGCTGGAAAGAAAACTGAGACAGGAGGGAGAGGATACTGGAGATAGTGGGGCCATGAAAAAACAGGGCACAATTGTATTTCTCAAAGCTGGGAATGATCAAAAGAGCCCCATGTCACAGAATGGTCACATAAAATAAGTACAGGCAGTCAGAGATTTGCCAGGTAGTCAGACACCATAAAAATCATTGTTTAAGCTCAAATAGTACAAAGCGATCTTAATAACCAATGGGAAAATTATTATTATTATTTCGTGGCCTTTAAAATTTTTATCAAAACATTGAGAATGCTCCAAGTGTTGCTGTAAGTGTACATGAAGAAAAAATTCTAGTTAGTGTTTATTTAGGATACTAATATAAAATGCCAGAAACATTGGAGAATTAAGTGTTTTTTGTTTTGTTTTGTTTTTCCTGTAAAGATACTTATCAAGAATAGTTTGGGTCATGTATGGTGGCTCATACCTGTAATCATAGCACTTTGGGAGGTTGAGGTGGGAGGAACACTTGAACTCAGGAGTTCAAGACCAGCCTGGGCAAAAGAGTGAGACTTTGTCCCTATAATAACAACAACAACAACAACAAAACTATAAAGAATAATTTGAACAGTGCTTGTCTTCTTCTTGCCATATAACTTAATTCTTTCTTTCTTTATTTTGGGACAGGGTCACTCTGTTTCCCAGGCTGTAGTACAGTGGTGAGATCTCAGTTTACTGCACACTCGACCCCCCAGGCTCAAGCAATCCTTCCACTTCAGTCCCCAAGTAGCTGGGATTACAGGCATGCACCAGTACACCTGGATAATTTTTGTATTTTTAGTACAGACGGGGTTTCACCATGTTGCCCAGGCTGGTCTCAAACTCCTGAGCTCAAGCAATCCACCTGACTCAGCCTCTCAGAGTGTTGGGATTACAGGTGTGAGCCATTGTGCCCAGCCTATATAACTTACTATAAGAAGTTAACATCTTTTTTTTTTTTCTTTTTTGAGACGGAGTTTTGCTCTGTTGCCCAGGCTGGAGTACAGTGGCATGATTTCGGCTCACTGCAACCTCTGCCTCCCGGGTTCAAGCGATTCTACCTGAGACCTTCTCAGCCTCTCTAGTAGCTGGGATTTCAGTTGCGTACCACCACGCCCAGCTAATTTTTGTATTTTTAGTGGAGACAGGGTTTCACCACATGTGGCCAGGCTGGTCTCAAACTCCTGACCTCAAGTGATCTGTTCGCCTCGGCCTCCCAAAGCGCTGAGATCACAGGCGTGAACCACTGCACCCGGACTTTTTTCATCCTTTGAGCTTTCAATGTCATGAAATAGCTCTGAGGATTCCTTTAATGTTAGGTTTTTTTTTGCCTGTGCCATTTACGCAGGGCCACCTTTGTCCTTTTCATCACAGCCACTTTTCTCCTTATGATGGCGACAAGCTCGCCGTTACAGATTTCTTGATTGCACATCCAAAGCCTCCCAGTGCCAGTAAAATCACGTTTCCCACAGTCAACTATTTCCTTTACTATTCCACTTATAGTAGATTCAGATTTCACCTCCAGCATTATTACTTTTTGTTTCTTTTTATTGTTATGAAAATGATTTTGAACTCACAGACTCTCTGAAAGGATCTTAGGGACTTTGGGTCATTCTAGACCACACATGGAGACCTGCTGCTCTACGGATTGCAGTCTGCATCCTGAACTCTTCAGTCTTCTCCAAGTTCATGTTGCAGCACTGCTGGTAGCACGCAGGCCACTTGGAGCTGCATGAGTCCACCCCTCATCCTTTATGCTGACATTTTCGTATATGTTACATCTACATGTTATAAACCCCACAATACAACTGTATAGTTTTTTGCCTTCAACAGTGTGATGTGTTTTAAAGACATTAAAAAGAAAAATGTATTTTGTATTAACCTGCAAATTTATCATTCTCATTATTCCAGCCGGTAGCACTGTTCTTTCATGTGATTTCATTTCTCTTTTCTCTGAATACCTTTTTTTGTTGTTGGCACTTTTTATAGTGTAGGTCTGCTGATAACAAAATCTGTTTTCTTTGATCTGAAAATAGCTTTATTTCATCTTCGTTCTGGAAGAATGCTTTCACTGGAAAAGCATTTCTATTTGTTTATTTATTTATTTATTTATCTTCAAGACACAGTCTTGTGCTATCACCCAAGCTGGAGTACAGTGCATGATCTTGGGTCACTGCAATCTCCGCCTCCCAGGCTCCTGTGATTTTCCCACCTCAGTCTCCCGAGTAGCTGGAATTACAGGCACACACCACCACACCTGGCTAATTTTTGTTATTTTTTATAGAGATCGGGTCTCACTGTGTTGCCCAGGGTGGACTCAAACTCCTGAGCTCAAGCAATCTTCCCATATTGGCCTTCCAAAGTGCTGGGATTACAGGTGTGAGCCACGATGCCCAGCCGGGAAAAGCGTTTCTGAGTTGACTTTGTCTTTCAGCATTTTAAAGATGTTCCACCATCTTCTGGCCTATATTGTTTTTCATAAAAAAACAGTGACATTGAAAACGTTGTTCTGTGTAAGCAGTGTGTTCTTTTTCTCCGGCTGCTTTTAAAATTTTCTCTTTTTCTTTGTTTTTTAGCAGTTTGTCCATGATGTGCCACGGCATACCGTTCTTTGCTTTGAGTTTTACGGTGCTTCTTGAATCTGAAAATAGGTCTTTCACCAAAGTTGGGAAATGTTCAGCCATTATTTCTTCAAATACTTTTTTCTCCCTCATTCTCTCTCTACTCTCTTTCTGCCCCAGAGCTTCTTTTAAAGAACTTGATTCTCCTTTCAGCATGACTGCAAAGATGTCTTCTAGGATGGCCTAGCCTGGGTTCTCCAGTTCCTGTCCTTCTCAGGACCAGAGGACAATCCTGTCCACCATGGGCTGGTACACAGACCCCAGAGCACGGCCCCCCACAGCATCTCCATCCATGGCTGCCATGTGGCACATTTTGTTTCTTTGCTGCGCTTTGATCTTTGCTGGCCAGTTTCTTCTTTTGATTTTCCATTTTTGTGAAATGTCACATGGGGTTAGCACTGAAAGGCAGTGAGGCAACACTGCTACATGCTTTGCTCTCTGTGCATGAACTGAATGATTTACACAGAAATCAGTCATCATAAGACTTTGAAACAAATGGTGGTGTTGTAATAAAGAATCTAACTCTGTTTTTTTTTGTTTTTTTTTTTTTTGTTTTTTGAGATGGAGTCTCACACTGTCACCCAGGCTGGAGTGCAGTGGCACGATCTCCGCTCACTGTAACCTCTGCGTCCCAGGTTCAAGCAATTCCCCTGCCTCAGCCTTTTGAGTAGCTGGGATGCTAGGCACCCCCCACCACACACAGCTAATTTTTTGTACTTTTAGTAGAGATGGGATTTCACTGTGTTGGCCAAGCTGGTCTTGAACTCCTGACCTTGTGATCCATGTCTGGGCCTTCCAAAGTGCTTGGATTATAGGCATGAGCCACCGCACCCAGCCTAAGTCAATTTTTTTTGATGTCTGACTGCTGAAGTCTCACCTCGCCCTCTGCACCTTCTGCCCTGCATTTGGGCAAGCTGATAAGAAAGACTGTGTGCTTCTTCCTTTGGTGCTAGTGAGAGATTCAAACCATGGAAGTCTGTGCTCATGTGTAGAATCCTCCCCAGAGCACAATAAATACACCCAGCCAGTCTCCCTTCCTCCGTTCAAGCTATTTTCAAACCAGCTTGGAAGGGCTGCCCTTTCTTCCCAGAAATAACAAACCAATGTAAAGAACAAATACACCTTCTAGATGTGTGTGTGGCGTCATCAGTCTTGACATCCAAACCAAAAATTTTGGTGGGAGTCAATCCTGTTCTTCAATGTGTTCACAACAGAAATCATTGATCATTAATTATGATACACATGTTGTTAATTTATGTAGTGATCTGTGAACTAAAGAGCTAACTGGGAAGTTTGTACTTCTGCAATTACTCATAGTTAATATACCATGGTAACTGAAATCTGAAATGCTGGGGAGCTCGTGTTATTTAACTAAGCTGTGGTAACTGAAATTTCTACCTTGCAAAGAGGACTGTCCATATTTAAAACATTTATTGCAATGAGGGTTGGGAGTGAGATTGCACAAACTGAGAAAACACATGCAAAGTGAAGACCAGAGACACAGAGAAGCAAGCAGGTCTTAAGCTGGTTCCAGCCAAGATGTGTTTTAGCCATTTTCATCCCACATTTCCATAGAGACGTACCGCATTATGTGCCGTTCCTGTTGCTCTAATTATACCTTAATCCCTTTGTTCTTCCTCAAGAAAGCATATCAGAATGCCAGTGAGCAACTGCAGCAACCACTGTTGGTTATCCGTGCAACAACCACTTCCTTGTTTTTCTCCATGCTAGCAGAACCATGACTTTTGTTCAGATACCGACACTCCTCTGTGAAATCAAATGTTTCAGGCAGAGCTTGCTCAAGCATCAGGACTGGAAGCCAAATGTTGATTTTCTAAGTCAATTATTCTGATTCCATTCTCCCTATCAGTCAGTGGCTTAGGAAATGGTATATGACCACACTCTGGTCAGTGAGACATGAAGGGAATTTTTAGGAGACTAAAGGCTTCTGATAAAATGGCTAAGCTCTTTAAAAATGGCCATTTTGTAAGGCCAAGACAGGAGGAGCACTTGAGAACAGGAGCTTGAGACCAACCTGGGCAGCATAGTAAGATTCTCTCTCTACAAAAAAAAAAAAAAAAAAATGGCTGAGTGTGATCACACTCCTGTTCTCCCAGCTGCATACACCTGTACTCCCAGCTCTGGAGACTGAACGGAAGAATCACCTGAGCCTGGGAAGCTGAGGCTACAGTGAGCCATGTTCACACTACTGCAGTACAGCCTGGGTGACATGTGAGACCCCATCTCAAAATAGTAATCATAATCATTTTAAAACTACCAGGCTGGGCACAGGGGCTCATGTCTGTAATCCCAGCACTTTGGGAAGTGAATGCAGGAGAATTGCTTGAGCCCAAGAGTTCGAGACCAGGCTGGGCAATATAGTGAGACCTTGTCTCTACAAATAATTAAAAACAGGCATGGTGGCATGCATCTGTGGTCCCAGCTACTGGAGATGCTGAGGGGGCAGGATCACTTGAGCCCAGGTGGATGAGGCTACAGTGAGCCATGCTTGTGCCATGGCACTCCAGCCTGGGCAATAGAGCCAGACCCTGTCTCAATAAAAAAAAAAAAAGAAAAGAAAAGAAAAGTGAACAAAGGGAGAGATAGTCACCCCCCACCACCTTTTTTTTTTTTTTTTACCTCAGAACCTTTGTGTGCAAGGGTATAACTGTTACAGTTGCTGTTGCCATTTGCAATGTTGAGAAAAGCTAGTTAATAGTTTGTAAACAGTAGAGTAAAAAGATAAAAACCCCTCAATTTTTGATGTAGTTGTAGAGTCACTGAATTAACCAACCATGAAGTCTCCCATCTAGCGACATTCTTACCATGCAAGGTAACCAATTCTCTTCTAGGATAAGCATTTGAGTTAGGTTTTTTCATTATTTGGAGCTAAAAATGTTGTAACAGATATATGAATGCATCCTTACAAATATAATGACATCATAGAGGTAAGCTTGAATCACTCCTAATCTTTTAAAAAGAATGTAATTGGCCGGGCTTGGTGGCTCACGCCTTTAATCCCATCACTTTGGGAGGCCAAGGTGGGTAGATCACTAGGTTGGGATTTCAAGACGAGCCTGGCCAAGATGGTGAAACCCTGTCTCTACTAAAAGTACAAAAAAAAGTTAGCTGGACATGGTGGCGGGCATCTGTAGTCCCAGCTACTTGGCAGGCTGAGGCAGAGAATTGCTTGAACTTGGGACGCAGAGGTTGCAGTGAGCCAAGATCACACCACTGCACTCCAGCCTGGGTGACAGAGTGAGATTCTGTCTCAAAAAAAAGAAGATAATTGACAAATGTTGTTACTTTAGTGATCAGTAACAAGTTACTTGTGCTGTGCCTTACGTCTGATCAAGTGTTTGATAGTATTGTAGTTGAGAACTGTACTACATACTAGATATGAGGGAAGACAACAGATAGCAGCAACTAGAGAATGCTGAGTTCAATGTATCTCCCAATATTGGAAGTCAAAGTAAAATCTAGTGACTATGGCAACTGATATGAAAAAGCATCATCTATATACTTAGAGTGGATCCAGATTCGTGGGGCTCGAAGCCTTTATAATTTGGGAGTTCCTCTTCAAGAAAAGGAATTTCAAAATACAAATGCAAAACTGCCAAGAACTGTGAATGGTCTGAGATTTTGCTCTACTCACAAGCTAAATAGCCTCTCAAAGTTTCATAGATGCTAGTGAAAAACATGAGACCCCTGGGTCTGAGACAGAGACATAGGGAAGCAAGCAGCTCTCAATCTGTTTTTGCCAGGATGCAATTTATTAGTTTAGCTGGTTACTTTTTACAGTACAGCAAACCACATGCGCTTCATATCTACCTCAGTTCCTTTTGTCCCCAAGTCCCACGCGGTGACACAGGGCTGCACCCAGGTGAATGTTGCACACACAGTGGGTTTGCATCACAGCAGAGGAATCTCGAGCTTAGGAAAGCCCAGTTTTTAAAGGGACTGCAGCTAACGTGCCCAAACTGCCCAAGAGGGAGACATTGTTATACTGCTCAGTAGACAACTCTTCCCTCCATCCTGGAGGGAGACAAAATCTCTATCTTCCGAAGTTGTTTACTATGCAAACATTTCTAAAAAAATCCTCTGGAACAAAAGCAGTCAGTGCCCCTGCTCACAAGATGTGCAGAAACATGAGAGATCCATGGAGGGTTGTCTGCCAACCAAAAATTGGGTAGACAGTGAATAGTTATTTCAAATGATAAAGTAAATAACAATTTGTATATTTCAAAGAGCTAATAAAACTGCTAAACATAATTTTTGAACTTAGTAGTTGTATTAATTGCCTGGATCATTTCTATTATTATTATTATTTTTTTTTTTGAGATGGAGTTTCGCTCTTGTTGCCAGGCTGGAGTACAATGGTACAATCTCAGCTCACTGCAACCTCTGCCTCCCGGGTTCAAGCAATTCTCCTGCCTCAGCCTCCTGAGTAGCTGGGGTTTCCGGTGTCCACCACCACGCCTGGTTAATTTTTGTATTTTTAGTACAGATGGGGTTTCATCATGTTGGCTAGGCTGGTCTCAAACTCCTGACCTCAGGTAGCCTGCCTGCCTCGGCCTCCCAAAGTGCTGGGATTACAGGTCTAAGCCACTGCACCCAGCTCTTTTCTATAATATTTTTACTACATTTGCTGGTTGTATACATTTAATCATATGGCAATGATTTTGCAATATCATCTTTTATAGAGATAACCGAAATGCTGTCTTTCTTTTAGAATTGTTGATTGGTTTTTTGTTTGTTTGTTTGTTTTTAATAGAGGCAGAGTTTTGCCATGTTGGCCAGGCTGGTCTCAAACTCCTGACCTCAAGTGGTCTGCCTGCCTCGGCCTCCCAAAGTGCTGGGATTACAGGCGTGAGCCACCATGCCCGGCCGTTGATTGGATTTTGTGTGTGTGTGTGTGTGTATGACTGAGTGTTGAAATGTGTAAATCATGTCACTTCCTATTCAGACATACTCCCTGTTTATTACCTCTGCCTTAGGCTTGTGTCTACAAACATGGGAATTAGGATAGATTTTTTTCACATCATTTTCATCCCAAAAGAAAACAAAATGTACCATTGCCTATGCTTCATCATAAAGGTCATCCCTTATGGAGAGAACCCCACTTTACTTAGACATTGGTGAAGACTGATTTTCCATTTGAACTTTTATGTTCCTGTCTGATGACTGGAAGAATTTCCACAGATGAGTTTCCAGGTCCATATGCTGTTTTGCATTGCCCGCACACCTGTAGGACATGTTCCAATTGCAGTGCAGCTTCTGAACATGACCCTTTGTGTCACGGTCCTGGGTTCGTTGACACTGTGGGCAGAAAGCTGGTTCTTACCTGGAACTATTAGCAGTAATTTGACTATCCATAGAAGTGACTATGAATGACATAAGTATATTCCATTAAGCCTGAACTAAAAGTATCCACAGTTTAATTTCCCCTTAGGTCTGGCCACTCAAATCCCACCTGACACAAGCGGAAATGTAAAGACACAAGAAGAGACAGTGTCCTGAACAAATCTCAGTCAAGGTACTTTCCTACGATTTTTTTTTTTTTTTTTTTTTACATAGTCTCACTCTGTCACCCAGGCTGGAGTGCAGTGGTGCAAGCTTAGCTCACTGCAACTTCTGACTCCCGGGTTCAAGTGATTCTTCTGCCTCAGCCCCCTGAGTAGCTGGGATTATAGGCGCCCCACACCATGCCCAGCTAATTTTTTTTGTATTTTTGTAGAGATGGGGTTTTACCATGTTGGCCAGGCTGGTCTTGAACTTGTGGTCTCAAGTGGTCCCCCTGACTCAGCCTACCAAAGAATTGGGATTACAGGTGTGAGTCACCACACCTAACCCAAATCTTACAAAAATGCTTGACCACAGAGACACAGTGCTAGAACCCTGCCCAGGCCTCGGAGGGACTTCTGCAATTGCGGGGTTCTGACGCTTATGCTTCATGGCTTGTGATAAATCTGCATAGAACCAAACTTTCAGTTGCGTATTAGCCCAAATAAAGTAACCTTTCTCTCCTCATGACAGTTAAGGTGAATAAATATCTCAAATATGAATCTATAAAATGTATTTATGCTAAAAATAACTCATCTGTTTTGTAGTTGGGAAATCTATATAAGAATTCATGCTTGTTGGAAACTTGATGGAGAAGTGAAAAAGAAAAGAGGCCGGGCGTGGTGGCTCACACCTGTAATCCCAGCACTTTGGGAGGCTGAGGCTGGCAGATCACCTGAGGCCGGGAGTTTGAGACCAGCCTGACCAACATGGAAGAACCCTGTCTCTACTAAAAATGCAAAATTAGCTGGGGGTGGTGGTACATTCCTGTAATCCCAGCTACTCAGGAGGCTGAGGCAGGAGAATCGTTTGAACCCAGGAGGCGGAGGTTGCGGTGAGCCAAGGTCCTGCCATTGCACTCCAGCCTGGGCAACAGGAGCAAAACTTTGTCTCTCTCTCTCTCTCTCTCTCTCTCTCTCTCTCTCTATATATATATATATATATATATATATATATATATATAAAGAATTTTTTTGGGAGGCCAAGGCAGGAGGATCACTTCAGCCCAGGAGTTCAAGATCAACCTGGGCAAAATGGGAAAACCCCATCTCTATCAAAAATAGAAAAATTAGCTACTCAAGAGGTTGAGGTGGGAAACCCACCTGAGCCTGGGTAGTCAAGGCTGCAGTGAGCTGAGATTGTAGCAGTGCACTCTAGCCTGGGTGACAGAGTGAGACCCTGTCTCAAAAAAAAAAAAAAAATTAGTGCACAAGAAAAAGAATTTGAGGGAAGAACCGAGAGAGCAAAACCCTGGAAGAGATGGGAGGGCTCTGAGGAGATAGAAAGATGCCCCTTTTCTCAGAGGAAAGAGGGGTGGTGAGTGGTGGTCAGTAAGCTTGCAAGGAAGGAAATGGGACTGTGTGTTAAGGATACTCAAAGCCCCCAAAAACCATTATGTTATCATGTCTGTGAAGTCCCAGGGTGGCTCAAGACCCCAAGAAGGCCTAAGTCATGAAGAGGGTGTCCGTAGAGGACACAACCACTACCTCCCTGTGTGTCATTCCAAAGAAGGGACAGTAGAATTCAATATAAAAGTGAGAAGGGTGTTTGTTAGGGGTTGAATTTTGTCCTTCAAAACGATATATTAAAGTCCTAACCCCTGGCTCTTCAGAACGGAACTTCATTTGTAGGTAGGATCAACACAGATATAATTAAATTAGGACCAGGTCACACTACAGCAGGGTGGGCCCCTCATCCAGTGTGACTGGCGTCCTTCTAAGAAGGAGACCCAGAGACACAGGAGAAAACATCACGTGATGATGACAGAGGCAGAGGAGAGACTGAAGTGCTGCAGCTGAAAGCCAAGGAAATGCCAAAGTTCGCCAGCAAAACACCGGAAGCTGGGAGAGGAAAGGAAGGGTTCTTCCCTGCAGATTTCAGAGCCAGCATGGTCCTGCTGGCCCCTTGATTATGGACTTCTGGCCTCTAGAACCGAGAGAGAAAAAACGTTTGGTGTTCTTGGCATCCTTTCTGCAGTACTTTGCTGTTAGCAATTGTAGGAAACCAATAAAGGGCCAAAGAATTCCGCTGTTCGTCCTGATAATTATTCCTTGATGGAGTTCTTTCTTTACATCTCTCCCTGCCCCTCTTTTTTGGTGCCTCTGTTTTCCTGGTACTCCAGGTACAGGCTTGGTCAACTGGTTGTGTTTCTCACAACAGAATTTCTTTTCTCTCTGCCCCTGCAAACTGTTTGGTGATCATCACGAAGACCTATTCCATGTTCTGCTTTTAGGATCCAGCTCTAATGAAACCAGAGTCAGCACCTTGGAGTCCCAGAAACCAACCTGTCACTAGGCAATAGCAGTGCCTTCAAAAACAGGAAGCCTCTGTCAAGGGACACACTAGGTTCTGGGAAGGAGACTCACAGTGACGCAGTCGGGCTAAGGGAGCACCACAGACAGCAGGTTACTTGTGAAGGTCACGTGTCTTCTCCTTCTCACTGCCCCCATAATCTTTGTCAGTAGCCCGACATCTCCCTACACTTATTTATTTACTTTTTCTTTCTTTCTTTTTGTCTTTTTTCAGGTTCTCACAAAATCTAAGTATATTTATTTATTTTTGAGATGGAGTTTCGCTCTTGTTACCCAGGCTGGAGTGCAATGGCATGGTCTTGGCTTGCTGCAAACTCCACCTCCTGGGTTCAAGTGATTCTCCTGTCTCAGCCTCCCAACTAGCTGGGATTACAGGCATGCGTCACCACACCACTAATTTTTTTGTTTTTAGTAGAGATGGGGTTTTACCATGTTAGCCAGGCTGGCCTGGATCTCCTGACCTCAGGTGATCTGCCTGCCTCAGCCTCCCAAAGTGCGAGGATTATAGGCGTGAGGCACTGCGCCGAGCCCCTACACTTATTTTTTAAAAATAGGCTTGTTCCCAGAACCAGGCTGGATCTGGCTGTGTTTTCTCGAGGCCCAATAACGACAAGCAGACAAACTAGGAAAGAAGGGAATTTATTTCTGTAACGGGATTCAGGGAGAAGGCCGGAGATAATTCCATCAGACCAACTCAAAGTGTTACAATTTTCTTCGTGGTTATATTGGTTGGGGTTATGTGCCTGCATGAAGTACAGTATTTGCCCAAGTCTATTAGTAACTAATTTTGTTTCAACTAGAAGGTCACAGCCAAAAAAATGCTTGCCAAGTCCGCTTAAAAGGCCTGTCTACTCTGGTACCAGAGTGATTAGTTCTATCTTATCTTCATTACAGCTTGGGCTGGAGAGCTGCTTTAGACTCTCCGGTGAATCTATTCAAACAGCTGCCTCTGCTGCCTTGACTCAGATTCCGTCGACCCGAGATGGGCCCTGGCACTAGGAATGTCAGACCGTATCTATTATTCTGACTTGCTCCAGGTTAGAGAGAAGCTCATGCAAGGAGCCTACTGTTCATGCGTTACATTTCTAGCTTTGATGTCTGGGCGCTAATTTCCCTAAGGTTTAACTATTTGCTCAATGTTAAGGTGGCTCTGTGGAAATCTGTCTGGGTAACTGAAGTGCTATGCAGGCTTGTCATGCAGGCCTGTCTGTATGATTGTCAGAGAGAACTGGCCTGCCACAGGCTTTATTTTGTAGAGCAGTTTTAGGTTCACAGCAAAACCGAGCAGAAGGCACACACCTTCACGCATGGCAACCTCCCCCATTAGCAGCATCCACCATCAGAGGGCAATATTTCCTGCAACTGATGAACCTGCATTGATACATCATTATCACATTAGGATTTGCTCTTGCTGTTGTACTTTCTATGGGTTTGTAAACCCATAGAAATAGGCATCTATTTGTCTATTCCTTTGCTGATACCACACTCCTTGATTACTGTAGCATTATAAGTCTGAAAATTGGGTAGCTTCAGTCCTCCAACTTTGTTCTTCTCCTTTAATACTGTGTGGCTATTCTGGATCTTTTGCCTCTCTCTATAAACTTTAGAATCAGTTTGTCAATATCCACAAAATAACTTGCTGTGATTTTCATTGGGATTACATGAATTGATAGATCAAGTTGGGAAGAGCTGACATCTTGACAATATTGAGCTTTCTTATCTAGGAACATAAAGTATATCTCCATTTTAAAATTTCATATTTGATTTCATTCTTCAGAGTTTTACGGTTTTCCTCATATAGCTCTTATACATATTTTGTCAGATTTATATCTAAGTATTTAAGTATTCATTTTTTTGGAGGGAGTGCTAATGTAAATGGTACTGTGTTTTAAATTTCAAATTCTACTTGTTCTTTGCTGGTATATAGGAACATAATTCATTAAACTTTCATCCTGCAACATTGTTATCATTGCTTATTAGTTCCAAGAGTTTTTATTTTTTGTTTATTTCTTCAGATATTTTGTAGAGATGATTATGTCATTTGTGAACACAAGCGGTTTTATTTCTTCTTTCCCAATCATTTGCTTTTTGCTTCCCTTTCTTGTCTTATTGTATTAACTGGGACCTCCAGTACAAAGTTGAAAAGCAGTGGTGAGAGGGGGACATCCTTGCCTTGCTCGTGATCTCAATGGGAAAACTGTGAGCTTCTCACCATGATGTTAGCTGTAAGGTTTCTGCAGATATTTTTTTATCAGGTTGAGGAAGGTTCCCTTCTATTTCTAGTTTGCTGAGAGTGAATTATTTATTTATATATTTATTATGTATGCATGCATGTATTTAAATTGGCCAATAAAAGCTATATATATTTACCATGTACAATCATGTACAACATGTTATAAAATATGTATAATTGTGGAATGGCTGAATCTAGCTGATTAACATTACCTCATTTGTTGTTGTTGTTGTTGATTTTAATGGTGAGAACACTTAAAGTCTACTCTCGGTACTTTTCAAGAATACAGTACATAGTTACGAACTGTAGACACCATGTCATATCTAGTTTACTGACAGTTTTTTTTTTAATCAAGAATGGGTGTTGAATTTTGTAAATGCTTTCTCTGCATCTCTTAATATGATCATGCGATTTTTATTATTTAGCTTCTTGATGTGATGGATTATATTTAATTGATTTTTAATGTCACTGTTCACACATGGAGTAAATTCTACTTCATTGTGGTATATAATTCATGTCAGACATCGTTGTTTTTGATTTGCTAATATTTTGTTGAGCATTTTTTTTTTTTTTTTTTGAGATGAAGTCTCACTCTGTTGCCCAGGCTGGAGTGCAGTGGTGTGATCTTGGGTTCAAGTGATTCTCCTCCCTCAGCCTCCTGAGTAGCTGAGATTACAAGTGTGCGCCACCGCATCCAGCTACTTTTTGTACTTTTAGTAGAGATGGGGTTTCACCATGTTGGCCAGGCTGATCTTGAACCCCTTACTTCCAGTTATCTGCCTACCTTGGCCTCCCAAAGGGCTGGGATTACAGGCATGAGCCACCACACCTGGCCATTGAGCATTTTTATATCTGTATTCATGAGACATCTTGATCTGTAGTTTTTCATTCTTGTTATGTCTTTTTCTGGTTTTGGTATTAGTGTAATGCTGGACTCAGGGAATGAGTTAGAAGTAGTCTCTTTGATTATCTCTTCTGAAAAAGGTTGTAGAGAATTGGTGTAATTTCTTTCTTCAATGTGTAGTAGAATTCACCAGGGAACCCACCTCGGCCTGGTGGTTTCTGTTTTGGAACGTTATTATTTATTGATTCAGTCTTTAAAATAAATATTTAGATAGTTTATTTAGTTAGTTTATGTCTTCTTATGTGAGTTTTGGCAGGTTGTGACTTTCAAGGAATTGTTCTATTTCATTTAGGTTATCAAATTTGTGGGCACAGAGTTGTTCACAGTGTTCTTTGGTTATCCTTCTAATATCTAGGGGATTCATAGTGATTTTCCCTCTTATATTTCTGATAATAGTAATTTGTATCCTGTCTCTTATTTTCTTAGCCTGCTTATAGTTTTTACTGATCTTTTCAAAGAACCAGTTTTTGGTTTCATTGATTTTCTCCATTGATTTTCTGTTTCAATATCATTTCTGCTCCATTTAAAAAATTTATTTTCTTGTATTTACTTTGGATTTTGTTTGCTCTTCTTTTTCTAGTTTCCTATAGTGGAAGCTTCGAGAATTGATTTGAGCTCTTTCCTCTTTTCTAATATATGTATTCAATGCTATAAATTTCCCTCTAAACACTGCTTTTGCTGCATCCCACAGATTTTGGTAGATTGTGCTTTCATCTTCATTTAATTCAAACTGTTTTGAAATTTCTTCTTTGACCCATGTATTATTTAGAAGTGTGCTGTTTAATTTCCAAGTGTTTTAAGCTCTTCCAGCTCCCTTTGTTATTGATTTCCAGTTTAATTCCACTGTGGTCTGAGAACAGACATTGTGTGATATCTATTCTTTGAAATGTATTAAGATGTGTTTTATGGCTCAGCTATGGTCTATCTTGGTGACTGTTATGTTTGAGCTTGAAGAGAATGTATATTCTCTAATGCTGGATGAAGTAGTCTATTACATGTCCATAGTATCCAGTTAATTGATGATGGCGTTGCATTAACCAAGCCCTTATTTATTTTCTGCCTGCTAGATGTGTCCATTTTTTCTATTCAAATATTAACCTTTATTTTTCCTTGAAAAGTTAGGTATTTTTCCAGAAAATTACACTTAACATCATAAAATTTAGAAAATGTGAACCAGAGGGTGACCCCTAAACACCTGTGAGGATGGCCTTCAAGAGAGCAGGAGTGCTAATGATAGCATTTTGGATTTGGCATATGACATGGGAGCCTGAATATGGATTTCAATTGAAAGAAAAGGAAGCTTTGAGAAATTTGAGATCAATTCAAAATGAAAATTTAGAGAGAGAATTGCAAACTGTTTGTCTTTAACATTCACATATATAAAGACAGTATTAACATTTTTGAACCTTACATTCTGGAAAAATCACAGAGCCACTATTGCTAGAAGGGTAATTATCTTTGTGAGGAATTGTTTCACTGTCTGGAGCTGAAATCTACTTACATTATCACAAGTCAAAAGATAGAGCTGATCCTATATCCCAAGGATATGAGGTGTAACCAGGTATATAATCAGGACCTGGAGAGTCAGAAGAGGAGTGTTATGGCTAAGCTGTGCCCCCTTAAATCCAGAATGTGACTGTATTCGGAGGCTAGTCCTTTAAACAGTTGATTAAGATAGAATGAGGTCATATGGGTGGGCCTTAATCCAGTGTGACCAGTAGGTTAGGAGAGAGACATGGACAGAGGGAGGACCATGTCAGCACAATGGTGGAGGCAGCCGCCTGCAAGCCAAGGAGACAGGCTTCAGTAGAAATCAACCTGTTGACACTCTCAGACTTCCAGCTTTCAGCACCATAAGAAAATAAATGTCTGGGCCGGGCGCGGTGGCTCACGCCTGTAATCCCAGCACTTTAGGAGGCCGAGGCGGGTGGATCACGAGGTCAAGAGATCGAGACCATCCCGGTCAACATGGTGAAACCCCGTCTCTACTAAAAATACAAAAATTAGCTGGGCATGGTGGCACGTGCCTGTAGTCCCAGCTACTAGGGAGGCTGAGGCAGGAGAATTGACTGAACCCAGGAGGCGGAGGTTGTGGTGAGCCGAGATCGTGCCATTGCACTCCAGCCTGGGTAACAAGAGCGAAACTCCGTCTCAAAAAGAAAAAAAAAAAAAAAAAAAGAAAATAAATGTCTGTTGCTTAAGCCACATTGTCAGTGGTACTTTGTTACGGTGGTTATAGCAAACCAGTACACAGAGGTCACAAAGTGACAAGTCCACCTCTGTGGAGCCAGGACCCTTCTTTT
This sequence comes from Saimiri boliviensis, assembly GCF_048565385.1. Classification (NCBI taxonomy): domain Eukaryota; kingdom Metazoa; phylum Chordata; class Mammalia; order Primates; family Cebidae; genus Saimiri; species Saimiri boliviensis. Next base: position 65,282,020 of record NC_133461.1, on the reverse strand, counting down.
CTGCCCTTCTTGGCTCATTTGTCTATCTCTCTACAAACTAGCGTTCTTTGACATGGAACACATAGGACAAAAATGGTCTCTCCAGCCTTGAGTCTAGGTGACCTCTCTCAGCTCCAGTGCCTCAAACCTGCCGTAGGAATTTCCCAGAAGAGAGAATCAGACCAACTCAGTTGGGTCAAATGTCCATCCTCATGTAATAGGACCTGTGGCAGTTGGGAGAGGAGCATCCTATGGTAGAAACATGGAGACCTGGCCTCCGGATCTGCAGGAGATGCTGGTAATGAGTGACTCACATCTGGAGGCTGGGACTAGGCAGGCATCTCAAAGGGTGATATACTACAGTTATTTTCAGCAAAACCTTAAAAAAGAAATTATATCTCAGACAAAGCTAACACAGTATGGCCTGTTTGGGCAGGACCAAACTTCTTCTATCTTCTTCCTTTCCGCTGGTTGATGGATAGCAGAATGTAACAGAGGGAGGAAATGGCTCCAGCAGCTTATTCCAAAAGGCGTGGAGACCATTAGGCAGCTAAGAAGTCAGTGATGACTTTAACCACAGTGGGAAAGAGGAGGAATGAGTGTCTCACACACAATCCTCAGCTGTTGTTTTGTGATTTTTCTTCCCTCTTGAGTACTATTATTTTATTTTAAACCCATATAAAATGCATACACATGGAATAGAATAAAAAGGAAATATCCACTGTGCTTTTTTCTGCCTTTGTCCCCTAAGAGTGGACACAGAGCCCACATAGAAATAACATTACTCTGATGTCTTTGGAAAAATTTAGGCTGGACATAGTGGCTCACGCCTGTAATGCCAGCACATTGGGAGGCCGAGGCAGGCATATCACTTGAGGTCAGAAGGTAGAGACCAGTTTCACTGTGGCCAACATGGTCTACTAAAAGTACGAAAAGTAGCTGATGTGGTGGTAGGCTCCTGTAATCCAAGCTACTTGGGAGGCTGAGGCAGAGAAATCGCTTGAACCTGGGAGGTGGAGTTTGCAGTGAGCCGAGACTGTGCTACTGCACTCCAGCCTGGGTGACAGAGTGAGACTCTGTCTCAATAAGAAAAAAGTTGGTCTAGCAAGGAAGTATACTTTTTTATAAAAGGAAAATTAGATTGGGCGCGGTGCCTCACGCCTATAATCTCAGCACTTTGGGAGGCTGAGGCAGGTGGATCACCTGAGGTCAGGAGTTCAAGGCCAGCCCAGCCAACATGGTGAAACCCTGACTCTAGTGAAAATAAAAAATTAGCTAGATGTGGGGGAGGGCATCTCTAGTCCCAGCTCTTCAGGAGGTTGAGGCAGGAGAATAGCTTGAACCCAGGAGCCAGAGGTTGCAGTGAGCCGAGGTCATGCCATTGCACTCCAACATGGGCGATACAGCTAGACTCTGTCTAGAAAAAAAAAAAAAGGCAGCTCTGACGTAACCGGTTTAATGGGTAGGGTGGAGTAGATGTGGGGAGCGAATCCAGAAAAGTGGAGAGGGGTGGTCGAGAGGGTGTGGGCGTGAGCCAGAGAGACAAAATTAGAACTGTCTGCTTCCACCTATAGGCAGAAAAGAGGGTGTAACCCATAATCGTACCATTAAAGAGAACGCTTGAAATATCTGAACATCTTTTTTAGCCCAGGGAGGAAGAACATTGTTTATACTTTAAGAAAGAAATCATAGTAGGATTGTGTGAGCATTTTTGAAGTTTTCTTTTTAACATTTTAATGTAGTTTCTAAATTGTCTACCACGAATCTGCTTTTACCATTTGAAAACAATGTGTATTTAAAAACAAAAAGAGATAATTTTGGAAGACATCACGTTTTCAAAGTTTTAGTTCTGTTTTCTGAACACTCATAACGTGTGCATTGAGCAGACATGATTCATGAGCTGCCGTTCTGAAATCATTTTATTTTATCTGTCACTATTCTTTTAAATGGATTCAGCAGGGCCAGTTTTTCCCTGTCCCTGGATAAGGACTCAGGCAGTCCTTTAACATTTCGGGTCACTGATATGTGATACACAGTGTCCCACACAGAAACAGGCATTTCCAGTCCCCTGCAATATTCTAAACTCAAGACTAGGGTAAGAGGAGGTGTCTCTCTTCCATCATTGAGGGCAGCTGCAGGTGGGGAGCCTGCTGTGAGCGGGCAGGCCAGGCAATGGGTACTTCTCTCTCTCCCTATCCAATGTTCTGCGCCTCCCCCAAACCCTCCGTTTGCTCCCCATAGTTTGCAATGCCTGCGGGGTTGCTGGTTTCGTAGGGAGTAACTGGGAGACAACAGAGGGCCGATAGGATTGAACTGTCTCTGCCACGAGTTACCTTCTTGCTCTCCAGTCCTGGCAGATGTTCACGGCCGAAGCCTTCTCTGGTGAAGGTTTGTGTGGGTTCCTCAGAGCCCTTCCTCCAGACACCCACGTAGGTGGGCACTTCCCGCTGGAAGTTCCCTAACGGGGAGAGGTGCTTCTCCTGTGGCTCACTGTGGTTTGCCCATGGCCTTGGGAATCCAGCAACGCCTGCAGCTCTGTGCCCCTCCAGCTGGCCCTCTTGGACAAGACCTAAAGTAATCCACAATGGCTTTCTCACAGGTGCAGCCCCATCGCCTCTGCCCCAGTTCCTGGGGGAGAGGCCTCCTCCCCTCAACCATCAGCAGAGCTGCCACATGGCTCACCCTTTCAATTTCTCAAATGGGAGTCACGCACCAGCCTCCTGGGCCCCCTACCACATGGGACACACAGCTGCTGCCGTCAGTGCCCCTCTTAGCAGCTTGAGGACAAGGTCTCCGCTTTTCCTTCTCGGGAGATGGGACTTAGAACCGATCAACAGCTCTCCCTAAAAAGTCCCTGCACAAATTCCTCCCATCTCCACACGTTCTGGCCTGTGATGTAGGCGAGGGTTATAGCTTCTCACCAAAGACTGTCAAAGCTAGCCTCCTTACTTGGAACCTCAGGTTAGCACATGACCTTTCTCGTCTGAGGGTCTCACCCAAAACTTCCATTTTTAAAAATGTTATTTTTATTTTTGTGTAGAGACAGTGTCTCACTCTGTTGCTCAGGCTGGGGCACATTGGCACAATTATGACTGCAGCCTCAAACTCTGGACTCAAGCGATCCTCCTGCTTTAGCCTCCCAAGTATCTGGGACCGCAGGCATGTATCACCATACCCAGCTCGGTGTTACATTTTTTGCAGAGATGGTATCTCACTATGTTGCCCAGGCTCATCTCAAGCTCCTAGGCTCAAATTATCCTCCAGCCTTGGGCTTCCATAGTGCTGGGGTTATAGGCATGAACTATTGTACATGGCTCAAAACTTCCATTTTTATATCCTATTTTGTACTACATAATACCTCCCAGAAAGCCAACTGCAGCCCCACCCAACCATAATTATTACTACATAATACATATTTTTATATTTATTATTAAATTTAATTTTAAAGAAAATAATATTACTTCATCCTTGAAAACTGTTTTTTGTTTGGAAACTTAAACAATGCAACTGTACTTTGTTTTTAGTCCATCCACTTAAAGAAATTAGGTGGTCAGATCTGGCGGTTCATTCATGCCTGTAATCCTAGCACTTTGGGAGGCTGAGGCTGGTGGATCACCTGAGGTCAGGAGTTCAAGACCAGCCTGACCAAATACGGAGAAACCCTGTTTCTACTAAAAACACAAAAATGAGCTGGGCATGGTGGCACCCTCCTGTAGTCTCAGCTACTCAGGAGGCTGAGGCAGGAGAATCGCTTGAACACAGGGGGCGGAGGTTGTAGTGAGCTGAGATCGCGCCATTGCATACCAGCCTGGGCAATAAGAGCAAAACTCCGTGGAAAGAATGAATGAAAGAATGAAAGAAAGGAGGGACGGAAGGAAGGAAGAAAGGAGGAAGGAAGGAAGGAAAGAGAGAGAAAGAAAGAGAGAAAGGGAGAGAGAGAAAGAGAGAAAGAAAGAAAAAAAAGAGAAAGGAAAGAAAGAAAAGAAAAAGAAAAGTAGGGATTGGAGGGGTTACATCACTCTACTTTAGAGTTAAAACTGGAAATGATAATATTCATTTATATAGCACTTTAGAGTTTAAATAGGAGTGTGTTCAAATTGCTTATTTCACTACTTGATTGTTCAAAATGAGGAGACATGAAAGAACTGTTAAGAAAAGATGGAGCCACAAATCAGACAAATAAGGCATCCCTTTGTGTCCGCCTCAAATCCATGAGCAAGTGAGGAAGCACACAAAGAATTTTAAAACTTTGGAAGAAGATGTGTACCTCCATCAAGATGACAGTTTTATTATTTCTCTCAAATATTCTTCCTCATTGATGATCATGCTATTTAAACATTTTTGGATTTTTCTTGTTCTTCCCTGGAAGGAGGCTTTCAAACTTGCGAAGAGTTAACCCATGCTCGCTGGTGTGAGTGGTGTGAAATGACTGCTGTCCAGTGCTTCCCACAGGCAGCCCCGAGACTGGGTGGGGCTCCCCAGGTGGGGGTTTGCGGAGAATGTCGGTGCCTAAGCCACTCCATTACCCAGACAATGCACGCTTTTTGACTTGCTGCCTTAATTTCATCTGCAAAGTGGAAAGGGACTGCTCCCCAGGGGGGTTAGTTCTTGTATTCGGGATAAAGCCTTGTTAATGATGGAACTACTGCTTTCCGTCACAAAAATAAAAGGTAACTTTAAAAATTCTTTCCACTTCCTGCTCCTCTTGCTGCTGCTGCTCCTCCTGTCCTCCCCGTCCCCCCGTCAACTTCTCCTCTCTCCTCCTCTCCCTCCCTCCCTCTCTATTTTGCTCTCTACCTAAACCTTCCTCTCCAATTTTACTAGCGCAGCAGACATCTTAGCACTTGCCTGGCGACTGAGTTATGTTTTCCCCCTTGGGGCGAAAGAATTGGCATTCATAAACCAAAGTCCTCTACCGCCCATACCAAGTTCCTCCTTGTACCTGGGCATGAGGTGCAGAGAGCCTCAGGGAGTCACCCAGCCTCTGTGAGGAAGTGGGCTAACCTTAGACCCTGTCTCCCAATGACTTCAACTCTTAGCTCTGTCTACCTGTGTAAGACATTTGATGAAAGCAAATGGGTTTCCCTCTGAGTAACGTGAGGACTGTCGAACCCTCTTAGGCCCAGAGCCCCTCAGCCGCAGTGCTGTGCTGCTTCCTGGTCTGTGTTGGGGGACACTCCCACTGTCCATCACAGCCCCCCCAACCAACGTCTGCACTCAGGCATACTCAGGCTCGCCTGGTTTCCCAGGGATACTTTGCCATTTCAGGCTTAGTAGGTGTGGTGAAATCTATCTTTGCCACATCTTTTAATGTGACCTGGATTTTTCAGACAGGATTGGGATGTTCAGGATGGTATGGCCATAGACACCGCGACTTGGATCTTTCAATACAATGTTGACTTATTGTTTAATTAGTTTCTTAGTTTTTGCAGCCAAAAAATGTTTGTTGAGTGCTTCTACCCCTTTGAGTCCTGTGCCAGCTGCTAGTAGGGGCCCAGGAAAGGGTTCCAGCCTACAGAGACTGTCAATCCCACAGAAAATCCCATGTGTCTCCTTCTGTCTCTGCCTACCAGCCTGCTAAGGATTCAGTGTACAAGATGCCTCTGGGGCTTATTCAGATCCTCTGAGCCTCACTCATAGATTGTCCAACTATAGCTGCAGCCACTGGATAGTGCAGGCTCTGACGGCTTTGTGAAGGTGCAGCCTGGTGGTGCCTTGCATCCCAACAGGCCCATGTCAAACACGTCTCACGTCTCTCCCCAGGGCTTCCTGGATGCCATCCATGGCACCTGCTTAGCACCTGTGCATTTGTAACACGAAGGGGTTAACCCCTGTGGGGCATCCTTGGCCAGTGGATGACAAGAGCTTCCTTTTTTCATTGTTTTGTCAGGACAGTAAATCAGAAGCAATATCACATCCTGGGAGATACTGCAGTGATCAGCACCACCATCAAAGATGAAGGATGTAGGAGGTGTGAGCCCCATCATATCCTGCTAAATTCTCTGGGTGGTCCCCGCATACCCCAGATGGACATGGCAGATGCCAGTGAATTATACAAACATAAACAATTGGTAGCTTATGGAACCAGCTGTGCTGGATGTGATGTCTTTATGGGAGCACATGGTCTCCTGTTTTGGCATGTGGCATGCAGCTATTGATCTGGCAAATGCATTTTTTTCAATTGTCATCAATAAAAAGTATCAAAAGCAACTTGCTTTTATAGGGAAGTACTCCAAGACTTTGTCAACTCTCCTATTCTTTGTCATAATAAAATCTATAGGAACATTGATGATCTAGACATTCCGCAAGCCACCATGCCAGTTTACTTTATTGATAGCATGCTTAGTGGACTTGCTCAGCACAAACTGGCAAGAACTCTAGATGCCCTAGTAAAACACGAGTGGCTGAGAGTGAGAGAGATAAACACCATGAATATATAAGAATCCGTTACTTTGGTAAAGATTTTAGGGATCATGTGGTCTGGACAAAGAAAGAGAAGTGGTTGCACCTTGCTTCCTCTACCAGTTAAAAAAAGACAAGGCACTTCATGAGGCTCTTCTTTGGGTTGTGGAGAGACTTGGAAATGCCACTGTCACCCATTTGTAGGGTGGCTTGGAAGGCCACCAGCTGTTCCTGTTTTTGTTTTTGTTTTGCGACAAGCTCTGGCTCTGTCACCCAGGCTGGAGTACAGTGGCTTGATCAGGGCTTACTGCAGCCTGGACCTCCCAGGCTCAAACAATCTTCTTCCCTCAGCTACCCAAGTAGTTGGGACCATAGGTGCCTGCTTGCATACCTGGTTAATTTTTAAAGCTTTTTGAATAAATGGTGTTGAGGGGACGGATCCAAGATGGCCAATTAGTAGCAGCTTAGGATTGCAGCTCCCAGTGAAAGTGTAGAGGGCTAGTGGACGTTGCACTTCCAAACGGATCTTTATTGCACACAGACCAGAAGATTCCTAGGAGGAGAAGCCCCATGGGTCACTAGCGTGGTTGTTTTGGCCAGGACGGCTGTTTTGGCTGGTGCCCCAGCATGGCAGTTCTCCGTACGAAATACAAGGGTCCAGGTGCTGTGTTAGCTGGTGATTGGAGCACTTGGGAGACAGTCGCCCATTCAATTGATAAAAAAAAGGGGACCAAAACAGGGAACTAGGCTAGGAGACTCCCAGGCAAAAAAGCGCCATGAATCTCAACGCAGCTTTCAGCTGCCGTGGTGAGTCACCACATGGGTATTCACACAGATCCCGGCACCTTTTCAACAAGTAACTGGAACACCTGGGAGACAGAGTTGACTGTTCAACTAAAAAAAATTTTTAAAAAAGGGGGCTCTGAGGCAGGGAGCCAGGTGATCAGGCTCGGCTGGTCCCACCCTCAAGAAAAAACAGCAATCAGAAATGCTCTGGATTGAGAGTTTCACAGCAAGCACAGCTAAACCCGGGATGGTCCAGCTCTGTGGAGGAGGGGCATCTGCCATTACCGAGGCAGTCCACAACTACAGAGGTAGTCTGCCATTGCTGAGGCAGCCCACTATTGCCGAAGCAGCCCGCCATTACAGAGAGATTCCACCATTACAGAGGTGGGCTGCCATTGCCGAGACAGTTCTTACCATAAACAGGACTATAAACTATATTAACTATAAATCCATATAAACAGGACTGCAGGGAAGTTCACACGGCAGCTGGGCAAAGCCCACAGCAGCTCAGCAAAGCATCTGCAGGCAAACAGTGACTAGGCTGCCACCTCACTGGACAAGGCAGCCCTGAAAAAAGGCAGCAGCACAACAGGAACTCATAATTAAAGCCCTAACTCCCTGGGACAGAGCACCTGGGGGGGAAAAAGGGAGGATTAAGAGTTCTGCTGCAGCAGACTTAAACGTACCTGCCAGCAGCTCTGAATGAATAACGGAGCTCACAGCTCAGCACTTGAGCTCCTATAAAGGATAGACTGTCTCCTCAAGCAGCTCCCTGACCCCTGTATATCCAAAGAGTCACCTCATAAAGGAGAGATCAAACTGACATCTGGTGGGTATCCTTCTGGGACAAAGATAGCAGAAGAAGAAATTGGCAGCAACTCTTACTGTTCTGTAGCTGCAGCAGGTGATCCCAAGGCAAGCAGGGCCTGGAGTGGACCTTAGCAGTCCTACAGCAGAGGGGCCTGACTGATAGAAGGAAAACTAAGAAACAAAGAAATAACTTCATCATCAACAAACTGGAAGTCCACTCAGAGACCCAATCTGAAAGTCAACAACTACAAAGATGACAGGTGGATAAATCCACAAAGATGGGAAGAAACCAGCGCAAAAAAAGATGAAAACATCCGAAATCAGAATGCCTCTTCACCTACAAGGGTTCACAACTCCTCACCAGCAAGGGAACAAGGCTGGATGGAGAATGAGTGTGATGAATTGACAGAATCAGGCTTCAGAAGGTGAGTAATAAGAAACTCTTGTGAGCGAAAAAACATGTTCTAACCCAATGCAAAGAAACTAAGAACGTGGGGGTGGGGAGGTGGGAAGAGATAGCAAGGTGAGAAATGACCGATATAGGTGAGGGGGAGGAAGGCAGCAAATCACATTGCCATGTGTGTACCTATGCAACAATCTTGCATGTTCTTCACATGTACCCCAAAACCTAAAATGCAATAAAAAAAAAGAAACTAAGAACGCTGAAAAAAGATTTGATGAAATGCTAACGAGAATAAACAACTTAGAGAGGAATATAAATGAATTGATGGAACTGAAAAACACAACATGAGAACATTGCAAAGTATGCATAAGTTTCAACAGCCAAATTGACCAAGCAGAAGAAAGGATATCAGAGGTCAAAGATCAACTCAATGAAATAAAACAAGAAGACAAGATTAGAGACAAAAGGGTAAAAAGGAATGAACAAAGTCTCCAAGAAATATGAGACTATGTGAAAAGACCCAATCTACGTTTGATAGGTGTACCTGAATGTGACGGAGAGAATCAATCCAAGCTGGAAAATACTCTTCAGGATACTATCCAGGAAAACTTCCCCAACCTAGGAAGGCAGACCAATATTCAAGTCCTGGAAATACAGACAACACTACAAAGATATTCCTCAAGAAGAGCAACCCCAAGGCACATAATTGTCAGATTTATCAGGGTTTAAATGAAGGAGAAAATGCTAAGGGAAGCCAGAGAGAAAGGTCAGGTTACCCACAAAGGGAAGCCCATCAGACTCACAGCAGACCTCTCAGCAGAAACCCTGCAAGCCAGAAGAGAGTGGGGGCTAATATTCAACATCCTTACAGAAAAGAAATTTCAACCCAGAATTTCATATCCAGCCAAACTAAGCATCATAAGTGAAGAAAAAATAAAATCCTTTGTGAACAAGCAAGTACTCAGAGATCTCATCACCACCAGGCTTGCTTTATAAGAGCTCCTGAAAGAGGCACTAAACATATAAAGGAACAACCAGTACCAGCCACTCCAAAAACATACAAAATGGTGAAGAGCATCAACACAATGAAGAAACTGCATCAACTAATGGGCAAGACAGTCAGCTAGCATCAAAATGGCAGGATCAAATTCACACATAACAATATTAACCCTAAATGTAAATGGGCTAAATGCCCCAATCAAAAGACACAAACTGGCAAATTGGATAAAAAGCCAAAACCCATCAGGGTGCTGTATCCAGGAATCCCACCTCACATGCAAGGATACACAAAGGCTCAAAATAAAGAGATGGAGGAAGATTTACCAAGCAAATGGAGAACAACAACAACAACAACAAAGCAGGAGTTGCAAATCTCATCTCAGATAATATAGACTTTAAACCAACAAAGATCAAAAGAGACAAAGAAGGACATTACATAATGGTAAAAGAATCAATGCAACAAGAAGAGCTAACGATCCTAAATGTATATGCACCCAATACAGGAGCACCCAGATACATAAAGCAAGTTCTTAATGTCTTACAAAGAGACAGATTCCCACACAATAATAGTGGGGACTTTAACACCCCATTGCCAATATTAGACAGATCAACCAGACAGAAAATCAACAAGGATATCCAGGACTTGAACTCAGACCTGGACCAAGCAAACCTAATAGACATTTACAGAATTCTCCACCCCAAATCCACAGAATGTATATTATTCTCAGCACCACATCACACCTACTCTAAAATTGACCACATAATTGGAAGTAAATCACTCCTCAGCAAATGCAGAAGAACGGAAATCATAACAAACAGTCTCTCAGACCACAGTGCAATCAAGTTAGAACTCAGAATTCAGAAACTAACTCAGAACTGCACAGCTTCATGGAAACTGAACAACTGGCTCTTGAATGTTGACTGGATGAACAATGAAATGAAGGCAGAAATAAAGATGTTCTTAGAAACCAATGAGAACGAAGACACAACATACCAGAATCTCTGGGACACATTTAAAGCAGTCTCTAGAGGAAAATATATATCAATAAATGCCCACATGAGAAGCAAGGAAAGATCTAAAATCGACACCCTATCATCAAAACTGAAAGAGCTAGAGAAGCAAGATTTAAAAAAAAAAACAACCCTCAAAATCTAGCAGAAGACAAGAAATAACTAAGATTAGAGCAGAACTGAAGGAGATAGAGACACAAAAAACCCTTCAAAAAATCAATAAATCCAGGAGCTGGTTTTTTGAAAAGACCAACAAAATAGACAGACCACTAGCCAGATTAGTAAAAAAGAAAAGAGAGAAGAATCAAACAGATGCAATAAAAAACGATAAAGGGGATATCACCACAGATTCCACAGAAATACAAACCATCATCAGGGATTATTACAAACAACTCTATGCACACAAAGTAGTAAACCTGGAAGAAATGGATAAATTCCTGGACACTTGCATCCTCCCAAGCCTAGACCAGAAAGAAGCTGAAACCCTGAATAGACCAATAACAAGGTCTAAAGTTGAGGCAGCAATTAAGAGCTTACCATCCAAAAAAAAGCCCAGGTCCAGACAGGTTCATAGCCGAATTCTACCAGACATACAAAGAGGAGCTGGTACCATTCCTTCTGAAACTATTCCAAGCAATCCAAAAAGAGGGAATCCTTCCCAAATCATTTTATGAGACCAATATCATCCTGATACCAAAACCCGGCAGAGACTCAGCAAGAAAAGAAAACTTCAGGCCAATATCCATGACGAACATAGATGCAAAAATCTTCAATAAAATACTGGCAAACCAATTGCAACAGCACATCCAAAAGCTTATCTACCATGATCAAGTAGGCTTCATTCCGGGACTGCAAGGCTGATTCAACATACGCAAGTCTATAAACGTAATTCACCACATAAACAGAACCAAAGACAAAAAACACATGATTATCTCAATTGATGCAGAGAAGGCCTTTGACAAAATTCAACAGCCCTTTATGCTAAAAACCCTCAATAAACTAGCTATTGACAGAATGTATCTCAAAATAATAAAAGCTATTTACAACAAAACAACAGCCAATATCATACTGAATGGACAAAAACTGGAAGCATTCCTTTTGAAATCTGGCACTAGACAAGGATGCCCTCTCTCACCACTCCTATTCAATGTAGTACTGGAAGTTCTAGCCAGAGCAATTAGGCAAGAAGAAGAAATAAAGAGTATTCAAATAGGAAAGGAGGAAGTCAAATTGTCTCTATTTGCAGATGACATGATTGTATATCTGGAAGACCCCATCGTCTTAGCCCAAAATCTCCTGAAACAGATAAGCAAATTCAGCAAAGTCTCAGGATACAAAACCAGCGTGCAAAAGTCACAAGCATTCCTACACACCAATAACAGACTTAAAGAGAGCCAAATCAAGAATGAACTGCCATTCACAATTTGCTACAAAGAGTATAAAATACCTAGGAATACAACTAACAAGGAATGTAAAGGACCTCTTCAAGGAGCATTACAAACCACTACTCAATGAAATAAGAGAGGACACAAACAGATGGAGAAACATTCTAAGTTCATGGTTAGGAAGAATCAATATCATGAAAATGGCCATCCTGCCCAAAGTAATTTACAGATTCAATGCTATCCCCATCAAGCTACCAATGACCGTTTTCACAGAACTGGGAAAAACCACCTTAAACTTCATATGGAACTGAAAGAGAGCCCGCTTAGCCAAGTCAATTCGAAGCAACAATAACAACAAAGCAGGAAGCATCACACTACCAGACTTCAAACTATACTACAAGGATACAGTAATCAAAACATCATGGAAATGGTACCAAAACAGAGACATAGACCAATGGAACAGAACAGAGACCTCAGAGGCAACACCACACATCTACAGCCATCTGATCTTTGACAAACCTGACAAAAACAAGGAATGGGAAAAGGAGTCCCTGTTTAATAAATGGTGTTAGGAAAACTGGCTAGCCATGTGCAGAAAGCAGAAACTGGATCCCTTCCTGTCACCTTACACTAAAATTAACTCCAGATGGATTACAGACTTAAACATAAGACCTAACACAATAAAAACCCTAGAAGAAAATCTAGGCAAAACCATTCAGGACATAGGCATAGGCAAGGACTTCATGACCAAAACACCAAAAGCATTGGCAACAAAAGCCAAAATAGACAAATGGGACCTAATCAAACTCCACAGCTTCTGCACAGCAAAAGAAACAGTCATTATAGTGAATCGGCAACCAACAGAATGGGAAAAAATTTTTCCAATCTACCCATCTGACAAAGGGCTGATATCCAGAATTTACAAAGAACTAAAACAGATTTACAAGAAACAAACAAACAAGCCCATTCAAAAGTGGGCAAAGGATATGAACAGACACTTTACAAAAGAAGACATACACGAGGCCAACAAACATGAAAAAATGCTCATCATCACTGGTCATTAGAGAAATGCAAATCAAAACTACATTGAGATACCATCTCACGCCAGTTAGAATGGCGATCATTAAAAAATCTAGTGACAACAGATGTTGGAGAGGATGTGGAGAAATAGGAACACTTTTACATGGTTGGTGGGAATGTAAATGGGTTCAACCATTGTGGAAGACAGTGTGATTCCTCAAGGAACTAGAAATAGAAATTCCATTTAACCTAGCAATCCCATTACTGGTTATGTATTCAAAGGATTATAAATCGTTCTACTACAAGGACACATGCACACGAATGTTCATTGCAGCACTGTTTACAATAGCAACAACCTGGAACCAACCCAAATGCCCATGGATGATAGACTGGACAGGGAAAATGTGGCACATATACACCATGGAATATTATGCAGCCATCAAAAACCATGAGTCTGTGTCCTCTGTAGGGACATAGATGAACCTGGAAACCATCATTCTCAGCAAACTGACACAAGAACTGAAAATCAACACCACATGTTGTCACTCATAGGTGAGTGTTGAACAATGAGAACACATGGACACAAGGAGGGGAGCATCACACACTGGGGTCTGTTGGGGGGGAAATAGGGGGAAGGGACAGCAGGGGGTGGGGAGTTGGGGAGAGATAGCATGGGAAAAAATGCCAGATACAGGTGATGGGGAGGAAGGTAACAAATCACACTGCCATGTGTGTACCTCTGCGACAATCTTGCATGTTATTCACATGTACCCCACAACCTAAAATGCAATAAAAAATTTAAAAAATTTAAAAGCTTTTTGTAAAGATTGGACCCCACTATGTTGTCCAGGCTGATCTTGAACTCCCAGGTTCAAGTGATCCTTCCACCTTGGCCTCCCAAAGTGTTGGGATTATAGACATGAGCCACCTTGCCCAGCTTAGGCCCACCAGTTTTATGTGGGGTTCATGTCAAGAGAGGGCTCTGCAGTGGGTCCCTGCTACCCTTGCATTCAGGTGATATGAGCCAGCAGAAACGAAGCTGTTGGACGTGTCTGTGGTGATGAGGAGGCTCTATGCCAAGTCCTTAGTGTTCTGAAGTCATGCCGTCCTGCAGCAGAGAACTACTTGCCCTTTGAAAAACAACTCCTAGTGTGTTCCTGGCCCTAGCAGGGACTGACTTCTCCAGAGCACCAAGTACTTCTGTGATGGAGCTGATCATCGTGAGCTGGAGATACTCACCTGTGCCATGTCAGAAGCTCTGAAGGTAATGCTGCATTCAAAGTTAGTCCTGAGCAGGCCTAGCAGAGGTGAGTATTAATTACATATACAGGTGGCCTGGAATCCCAAGGAAACAATCTGTATGGCAATGATGCCTCTGCCTCAACTCAACCCTGGGGCTTCATTGGGGATTGGGGTTGGTGGAGGGAGGAGCGTTTCCTCATGAGCTGGGAGAGGTAGACAAAATTCCATGCTGGTTCACAGATGGTTTATCATGCTATTTTGGTACTGGCCATAAATGGATTGCTGCCACTATTGGAAGTGGCCTTAAAAACAATGCTGGAAGAAATTCTTCCAGTGGTGCAAGTGGTATTCTCAATTGTACCCCTATGTGGAAAGTGGTCAGAGGTACAAGTGTCCATAGATTACTGGGCAGTGGCAAAAGGCTTGGCTGGTCAGGGGCCAGACAGGGATATGACTGGTAGACTTGAACTCCATGTAATTAATGAAATTAAATGCAAGAAACATAGATGGCCTATTTTAGAAATACCTTAACCTTGCACAAAGAGGTAAGAGCTGGTGAGGTCTATGAACTGTATACTTAGAAACGAGATCCAGGGTTTGATCCATAAGCAGTCCTGTATCATAACTGCCCGTGTGTTAGTAGAAAATTCGGCTGCCTAATATCTACTGTCAGGAAAATGAATTCCTGCTTCTGAAAAATTGTTGCATCTGCCTCAAGTGATCACTTTCCTGTAGGGTGGTAGTCAACTTGGGAGTTCATAGAACTTACAAAAGAGATTTTATTTTCTGCTTTGTGCCTGCCTATTAATAACTATTTATTTATTCCATATTTATGCATGTGTAAGAATCCCGTTTGAGACATGCTTTCTTCTTCTTTCCTTTTTTTTTCTTTTTTTTTTTTTTTCTTGAGACAGAGTTTGCCCAAGTTGGAGAGCAATGGTGCAATCTTGTCTCACAGCAACCTTCGCCTGCTGGGTTCAAGTGATTTTCCTGCCTCAGCCTCCCTAGTAGCTGAGATTACAAGGCATGTGCCACCATGCCCAGCTAGTTTTTATATTTTTAAAAGAGATGGGGTTTCACCATATTGGCCAGACTGGTCTCAAACTCCTGACCCTTCACAATCCACCTGCCTCAGCCTCCCAAAGTGCTGGGATTATAAGCATGAGCCACCACGCCTGGTGGGACACGTTTTCATGATAGTTTAGCACTAACTGTAGGCAATCTTGACTCACTTCAAATATTTTGGTGGCTACCATTATTTGCCTAAGAGTCCTGCATGCCCACATTAGCTTAAGAAGCTTGCAACACAAACAACTAGGTGTGGGTTAGAGTCTTGGTCCTGATCCAAACAAATATCAAATTAATTATTACAGCAGAAAAGTAATTACAACAGTGCAGTACTGTTACAGGGATAGATTAACAAACAGATCAGGAAAAAGTTCCCAGAAACATAGATATTGACATCTGGTTTGTGGCAGAGGTGTACCATGGAACAGTGAGGGAAAGGCTATATTTTTAAAGAACAACTCCAGGAAAATTGGGCATCCATATGGCCAGAGAATGAAATTAGGCCCCCATCTCACGCCATCCATCAGAATAAATTCCAGGTGGATTAAGGCTTATATATAAAGACAAAACTATAAAAGATTTACAAGTTTGTTTGAAAGAAAATCTTCATGATTTGTTGTACAAGACAAAAAGAGCTCTAGTCATATAGAAAAGTGCAGTAAGTTGACTACATTTAAAAAGAAGACTTTCTGTCCATCTAGAATATATAAAGAATGATCACAAATTAATAAGGAAAAGACCACCCAGGTTTTTTTTTTAAATGGGCAAAATACTTGAACAAGCATTTTACAAAAGAGGAATTCCAAATATCAGTTATCTGACGAAAAGGGGCTCAACCTCCAGTGAAATACAACTTGACACTGATCAGATGGGGAAAAGTGGAATTGCACTGCAATGCTGTCTCTGTCATAAATTCAAACACACACATAGCTCTTTCTGGACACTCAATTCTGTTTTAGAGACCCTCCATTTTAACAGCTTGGAGAATAAATCCCTGTCTTATGTTGAGATGGAAGAGGGGGAGTTTCTACTGCATAGAATCAGAAGGAGGGTTGGGATTTTTTTTGTTTTTTTGAAACGTACAACCAATTTTCCTATTTATCTCTCACTTCTAGTGGTATCTGGGCTGCAATTCCTGAGTCCTTTGGTGGCTTTTGTGCTAGCATCTTGCTTCTCAGCTTTCTCTACTGCTGGCTTAGCTAAATTTTCTTAGGTTACTGGGTCATGTATAACTCTTCCATCTGCTTCTAGTATCTAACTGTTGTCTCCTTTCCATCCTTATGGGATTATTTTCTTTTAAAAACCAAACCCAAGCCCGTTATTATCCTCTTAGTAGGATTTCAGGAGGAAGAGTATGTCTACAAATGTGCACAGATTTATTTCCTGTCTCTGAATTAATGTTATTTAGATAAGTGTTTCTAAAATAAGTTTAACAAGAATCATAACATGGAGCTGCTGATGCAGTTTGTCATGGTTAACAGAATGCAAAGAGCCGGACGAGAATAAACTTTTTTATTGATTGGTGAAAAAAGTTATCCACATCAAATAAATGAAAGCAAAATAACAAAACATAAATGGTCAATAACAATAATTAGGTTCTTCAAGTCAGAGTTGGTTGAAAAATCTCTGCATTGAAAATCTGTATAGTGTTTCCAGTGTGTAATCGCTCCCAGATACCAATTTCTAGAAATGCTCACTAGATTTTGTAGTGACATTGTAGACTTTGAGTAATTTTTTTTTCATTTTAATTTTGAGAAGCTGTGTTCCCCACAGGTGACTGAAACATACATTGCTGGCCAGGTGTGGTGGCTCAAGCCTGTAATCCCAGCACTTTGGGAGGCTGAGTTGGGCAAATCACTTGAGGTCAGAAGTTTGAGAGCAGCCTGACTAACATGGTGAAACCCTGTCTCTATTAAAAATACAAAAAAAATTACCTGGGCATGGTGACACATGCCTGTAGTCCCCTGTAGTCCCTGCTACTGGGGAGGCTGAGGCAGGAAAATCACTTGAACCCAGGAGGAAGAGGTTGCAGTGAGCAGTGACCATGCCACTGCACTCCAGCCTGAGCAACAGGAGTCTCCGTCTCAAAAAAAAAAAAAAAAAAAAAAAAAAAAGCTGCTGAAATGTATGACGTGAAAGTTCAATTTGCCTTTTTCACTTAATATTGTATATTATTTACATAGTTCCATGTCCCAACCTGTAGATCTACCTAAATTAAAATAAAATATGCCTATTCAAATAAATTTATTGATAAAATAAGAAAATCTTTACAAAATAGTATCACATGCAAAATGATGAAGCAAAATCGTATGTAGAATCATTTCCCAATTATGCAAATATATGGGTTGAGTGCATAGAGGCATTTAAAGCAATGAAAAGAAAAGAAGATAGACCAAAAAGTTTAAACAGTGGAAATTTTGTGCTAGAATGATATGGATGCATGCCTATTTCTTTATTTTTTTTCCAATAAATGTTCTATGCAAGAATAGTTTTAGATTTACAGAAAAGTCATGAAGCTGGTACAGCTTCGAGTATCCTTCATTTCCAATTTTTCTGTATTTACATCTTACAGTAGCATGGCACATTTGTTACAACGAATGAATCAATGATGATGTATTATTACTAAGTAAAGTCCAATTTTATTCAAAATTTGAAAACAAAGCAAAGCAAAAATGCTGAGAAATGTGCCTGGTAAGTTATCGCTGCAAATACATTGCAATTCTTCAACAGGGTTCATAGGCATTGGAAAATCACGGCTGGGCACGGTGGCTCATGCCTGTAATCCCAGCACTTTTGGAGGCTGAGGCGGGTGGATCACCTGAGGTCAGGAGTTTGAGGACAGACTGGTCAACATGGTGAAACGCCACCTCTGCTAAAAATTCAAAAAATTAGCCAGGTGCGGTGGCACATGCCTGTAATCCCAGCTACTCCGGAGGCTGAGACAGGAGAATTGCTTGAAGGCAGGAGAATTGCTTGAACCCAGGAGGCAGAGGTTGCAGTGAGCCAAGATGGTGCCATTGCCCTTTAGTCTGGGCAACAGAGTGAGACTCAGTCTCAAAAAAAAAAAAAGAAAAAAGAAAAAGAAAAAAATCACCCAAGTTAATTAGTTCTTCATGTCAATATTCTATTACTTTAACATTCCATGCCATGTTTATCCACCAATTTCAACTGTAAATTTAACTTAGATGTAGAAATTAATGCTTATTATAATCTTCAAATTATGAATGACTTAAAATTATAAGAACTATTACTTAGCTTTATAATATTATAAAACTTTTTTTAAGGATATTACTGTATTTAATATGAGAAAAATAATTAATTTTGAAATTTAATGTTGGGTCATAAATTGTGCAACCTGTAATCAAAATGAGTGTTCTTCCTCCTTTTTCTAGTATTTTCTACATTTGTAAAGTTGGTTTCAGTGTCAGAACACTCTGCAATTTGTTTCACCTAAATAACATATTTTTCAAAATAAATATTACTGCGTTTTTTTCTTCAAAGAACTTCTCAATTCCTTTGATGCTTTCATGGTCACTAGTACATTAAATTTTTGTTACTGCATCACTTTGCTTATAACATTCATTTTACTTAAAACATGATCCCAAATAAGTACTGAGCAAATACAACTTAAAGTAGGTATTTTTAAAAAGTGTAACTTTGGCTTGCATTCTAGAATATGCATCTTTATTTAAATTTTCAAAAATTTATATGTGGGTTAATCCGAGGCCTAATGTCATCAACCTTGCATTCCATTGAGATTTAACGACATTATCAAATTTATGCTTGGCAAATGTCTTCTCTCTCTTTTTTTTTTTCTTTTTGAGACAGGGTCTTGTTCTGTTACCCAGGGTGGAGTGCAGTGGCATGATCACAGCTCACTGCAGCCTCAACCTCCCAGGCTCAAGTGATCCCCCTGCCTCAGCCTCCCAAGACCAGGGACTACAAGTGCCACCACCATGCCTGAGTAATTTTTCATTTTTCTGTAGAGATAAAGTCTTTCTATTTTGCCCAGGTTGGGCTTGAACTCCTGGGGTCAAGTGATCCACCTACATCAGCCTCTCAAAGTGCTTACAGGTATGAGCTACCGTGTACCATCAGGTGTTTTTAATTCTTTTTTTTTTTTTTTTTTCCTTTTGTAGATAGAATCTCTCTCTGTCACCTAGGCTGGAGTGCAGTGGTGCAATCATAGGTCACTGCAGCCTTGAACTCCTGGCCTCAAGCAATCCTCCTACTTCAGCCTCCCAAGTAGCTGACACTACAGACATGAACACCACACTTGGCTTATTTTTATTTTCAATTTTTAAAGCTTTTTCTAGAGGCCTGGTGTGGTGGCTCACACCTGGAATCCCAGCACTTTGGGAGGCTGAAGCGGTTGGATCACCTGAGGTCAGGTGTTCAAGACTAGCTTGGCCAATGTGGTGAAACCCCGTCTCTACTAAAAATACAAAAATTAGCTGGGCGTGGTAGTATGTGCCTGTAACCCCAGCTACTCAGGAGGGTGAGGCAGAAAAATCACTTGAACCCAGGAGGCCAAGGTTGCAGTGAGCTGAAATCACACCACTGCACTCCAGCCTGGGTGACAGAGACCTGTGAAAAAAAAAAAAAATAGTTTATTTGAAGAGATGAGACCATGCTAGGTTACCTAGGCTGATCTTCACTGCCTGAGGGAGAAGGATCACCTGAGCCAAGGTGATAAGTCTTGAGTCTTTGAGATAGAATAAAACAACAGTTACAGACACGAAACACTACCTGGCCCAAGCATGTTCTTATGACACCCCAATATTCACAGCGAAGTAGTTGTGTAGTTCTCAGATATTAACAGAAATTTCAGTGTCACAAAAAAGTTTTTGCTGCAATGTTCACTGACATGTTTTAAAATGTGCAAATCAAGAAATATAGGATGCCCTAGAATTTTTTGAGTGGTTCTGCTCTTGCAGTCTATTTTATTTTCTAGGCATATTTATGGCCTATTAAGTATTTACTAATCCAGTTTTGGTATTAGTCTTTGAAAAATGATGTAAGTTCTCATTAGCTATGTCATCTCCTGGGCAAAATCCAACAATGTGCTCACATGCAGAATATTTGCATCTTGGAAATCCAGAAGTAAAGCAATAATTATCTGCTCTGTGTGGGTACATATGGGATTTTATCTAAAACAAATGTGTGGCATTTTACACTTCTTACCTTACCAAACTTAGTTCATTCACCACTTCTACTGCACTTTTATGTGGTTTTGTGTTTTATTCCCTAAAGTGTAATTTTCACATTGATCCTTATATTCTGTGTAAATGTTCAGTTATAATGTTATTAAATTTTACTATTGTTGCTACCAAATGGAGAAAATTGCCAGTATCCTATTTATAAAAGCTCATAATCCTCTGAGCACTAGACATCGTCTGCAGAAAAAAACTGTATTGTGTATATTGTGCAATTGCCAATATATTTTTCATTTTCTGCCCTATGGCTTAGACTGTCTTTTCCCTAAATTCCTACTTTTATTATTATTATTATTATTGAGATGGAATTTTGCTCTTGTCACCCAGGCTGGAGTGCAGTGGTGCGATCTCAGCTCATTGCAACCTCTGCCTCCCAGGTTCAAGAGATTCTACTGCCTTGGCCTCCCAAGTAGCTGGGATTACAGGTGCCCACCACTGCACCTGGCTAATTTTTGTATTTTTAGTAGAGATAGGGTTTCACCATGTTGGCCAGGCTGGTCTTGAACTCCTGACCTCACGTGTTCCACTGCCTCGGCCTTCCAAAGGCTGATATTACAGGCATGAGCCACTGTGCCTGGCCTACTTTTAAATACTTAATATTATTGAAGATGTACATTTCACTTGTTTCATGTTTACCATGCACATGTGACAATTGCTGATAATCTTTACATCCATTCTCATACTTCAGTGAACTAATTTTTTTTTTTTCCTAGAGAGTCTGCAACACAGACAATACACAGAGTCTATGGGATAGAATAAAATAAGGGATATCTAATGATATCTTTCCTCCATTTGGGAAGAACTTGTGTATAGGAAGCTTCTGAATATTTCTACCTGTACTACTTTCAGAATGTTTCTAGTAAAAGTTTTCAAAAGAGTCTGGCTTTTAATGTTCAGTCACATGTCCATGTACTTGGCTGGGCAGAAAACACATTTGGTTTAATGCATTCTCTGAAAAAAAAAATCTTCCTCTAGTTTTTCTGGATATTAATCAGTTATGATTGACATGGAATCAAAGCGTTTTATCACATGCTTCTCATCGGTGATACAGCCGTATTATAGTCTTCTCTGGAGTTGCTTCATTTTCTTACATTTTACTTGCTTTCTTCAAAGATTTACTTAATGATCAAAGTACTTGTAATCGTTTGTGGTTTTGTTTTCTGTTTTCTGACCCTGATGATTACATTTCTGTTCTTGCCATCTTGGGGGAAATGTTAAAATAGTTTAGTTTTTCATATCAGGGTTTTTTTTTCTTGAGTGTTTTTTAAAAATACTTTAAGTTCTGGGATACATAAGCAGAACATGCAGGTTTATTGCATAGGTATACATGTGCCATGCTGGTTTGCTGCACCCATCAACCAGTCATTCATGTTAGTTTTTGCCCATTCAGTATGAAATTGGCTGTGGGTTTATCATAAATAGCTCTTATTATTTTGAGATATGTTCCATCAGTGCCTAGTTTATTGAGAGTTTTTAGCATGAAGGAGTGTTGAATTTTGTTGAAGGCATTTTCTGCAACTATTGAGATAATCATGTAGTTTTTGTCATCGGTTCTGTTATGTGATGGATTACATTTATTGATTTATGTATGTTGAACCAGCCTTGCATCCCAGGGATGAAGCCAATTTGATTGTGGTGGATAAGCTTTTTGATGTGCTGCTGGATTCAGTTTGCCAGCATTTTGTTAAGGATTTTCACGTAGATGTTTATCAGGGATATTGGCTTGAATTTTTTGTTCTTGTTGTGCCTCTGCTGGGTTTTGGTATCAGGATGATGCTGACCTCATAAAATGGGTTAGGGAGGAGTCCCTCTTTTTCTATTGTTTGCAATGGTTTCAGAAGGAATGGTACTAGCTCCTCTTTGTATCTCTGGTAGAATTCGGCTGTAAATGTGTCTGGTCCTGGGCTCTGTTTTGGTTGGTAGGCTATTAGGTACTGCCTCAATTTCAGAACTTCTTTTTGTTCTATTCAGGGATTCTACTTATTCCTGGTTTAGTCTTGGGAGAGTGTTTGTATCCAAGAATTTATTCATGTCTTCTAGATTTTCTAGTTCATTTGCATAGAGGTGTTTATAGTATTCTCTGATGGTAGTTTGTATTTCTGTTGGATCAGTGGTGATGGCCCCTTTATCATTTTTTATTGTGTCTCTTTGAATCTTCTCTCTTTTCTTCTCTATTGGTCTGGCTAGTGGTCTATCTATTTTGTTAATCTTTTCAAAAAACCAGCTCCTGGAATCATTGATCTTTTTGAAGGGTTTTTTGTGTCTCTATCTCCTTCAGTTCTGATCTTAGTTATTTCTTGTCTTCTGCTAGCTCTTAAATCTGTTTGCTCTTGCTTCTCTAGTTCTTTTTATTGTGATGTTAGGATATCAATTTTCGATCTTTCCCACTTTCTCTTGTGGGTATTTAGTGCTATAAATTCTCCTCTAAACACTGTTTTAGTGTGTCCCGGAGATTCTGGTACGTTGTGCCTTTGTTCTCACTGATTTCAAAGAACATCTTTATTTCTGCCTTAATTTCATTATTTACCCAGTAGTCACTCAGGAGCAGCTTGTTCAGTTTCCATGTAGTTGTGCAATTTTGAGTGAGTTTCTTAATCCTGAGTTCTAATTTGATTGCATTGTGGTCTGAGAGACTTTGTTATGATTTTTGTGTTTTTTTTTGCATTAACTGAGGAGAGTTTTACTTCTAATTATGTGGTCAATTTTAGAATTAGTGTGATGTGATTCTGAGAGAAATGAACATTCTGCTGATTTGGGGTGGAGAGTTCTGTAGATGTCTATTATGTCTGTTTGGCCCAGAGCTGAGTTCAAGTCCTGAATATCCTTGTTAATTTTCTGTCTTGTTCATCTGTCTGATATTGACAGTGGGGTGTTAAAGTCTCCCAGTATTATTGTGTGGGAGTGTAAGTCTCTTTGTAGGTCTGTAAGAAATTGCTTTATGAATCTGGGTGCTACTGTATTGGGTGCATATATATTTAGCTCTTCTTGTTGCATTGATCCCTTTACCATTACTTAATGCCTTTCTTTCTTTTTAAAATTTTTGTTGATTTAAGGTCTGTTTTATCAGAGACTGGGATTCCCACTCTTGCTTTTTTTGGCTTTGGTAAATCTCCCTCCATCCCTTTATTTTGAGCCTATGTATGTCTTTGTATGTGAGATGGGTCTCCTGAACACAGCACACCAATGGGTCTTGACTCTATTCAATTTGCCATTCTGTCTTTTAATTGGGGCATTAGCCTGTTTACATTTAAGGTTAATATTTTTATGTGTGAATTTGATCCTATCATTATGATGCTAGCTGGTTATTTTGCCCATTAGTTGATGCAGTTTCTTCATAGTGTTGATAGTCTTTACAATTTAGTATGTTTTTGCAATGGCTGGTACTGGTCGCTTCTTTCCATATTTAGTGCTTCCTTCAGGAGCTCTTACAAGGCAGGGCTGGTGGTGACAAAATCTCTAAGCATTTGTTTGTCTGTAAAGGATTTTATTTCTCCTTCACTTATGAAGCTTAGTTTGGCTAGATATGAAATTCTGGGTTGAAAATTCTTTTCTTTAATAATGTTGAATATTGGCCCCAACTTTCTTCTGCCTTGCAGGGTTTCTGCAGAGAGATCCACTGTTATACTGATGAGCTTCTCTTTATGGGTAACCAGACCTTTCTCTCCGGCTACACTTAACATTTTTTCCCTTCATTTCAACCTTGATGTTGACACATACTGTCTTGGGGTTATTCTTCTCAAGGAGTATTTTTGTGGTGTTCTCTGAATTTCCTGAATTTGAATGTTGGCCTGTCTTACTAGGTTGGGGAAGTTCTCCTGGATAATATCCTGAAGAGTGTTTTCCAACTTGATTCCATTCTCTCTGTCACTTTCAGGTACACCAATCAAACATAGGTTTGGTCTTTTCACATAGTCCCATATTTCTTGGAGGTTTTGTTCATTTCTTTTCATTCTTTTTTCTTTAATGTTGTCTTCCTGCTTTGTTTCATTAAGTTGATCTTCAATCTCTGATATCCTTTCTTCCACTTGGTTGATTCAGTTATTGATACTTGTGTATGTTTCATGAAGTTCTTGTGCTGTGTCTTTTAGGCTCATCAGGTCGTTTATGTTTTTCTCCAAGCTGGTTATTCTAGTTGGCAATTCCTCTAACCTTTTTTCAAGGTTCTTAGCTTCCTTGCATTGTGTCGGAACATGCTCCTTTAGTTTGGAGGAGTTTGTTATTATCCACCTTCTGAAGTCTACTTTCGTCAATTCATCAAACTCATTTTTCATCAGTTTTGTTCCCTTACTGGCAAGGAGTTGTGATTCTTTGGAGGAGAAGAGGCATTCTGGTTGTTGGATTTTTCAGCCTTTTTGCCATGGTTTTCCTCATCTTTATGGATTTATCTACCTTTGGTCTTTGATGCTCGTAACCTTTGGATGGGGTTTCTGTCTGGACAGGCTTTTTATTGATGTTGATGCTATTTCTTTCTGTTTGTTAGTTTTCCTTCAACAGTCAGATCTCTCTGCTGCAGGTCTGCTGGAGTTTTTCTGGAGTCCACTCCAGACCCTGTTTGCCTGAGTATCATTAGCAGAGGCTGCAGAATAGCAAAGATTGCTGCCTGTTCCTTCCTTTGGAAGCTTTGTCCCAAAGGGGCCCCCACCAGATGCCAGCCAGAGATCTCCTGTTTGAGGGGTTTGTCAACCCCTGCTGGGAGGTGTCTACCAGTCAGGAGGAATGGGAGTCAGGGACCTACTTTGGGAGGCAGACTGTCACTTAGCAGAGTTTCAGCACTGTGCTGGGAGATCTGCTGCTCTCTTCAGAGCTGACAGGCAGGACCGTTTAAGTCAGCTGAAGCTGCGCCCACAGCTGCCCCTTCCCCCAGGTGTTTTGTCCCAGGGAGATGGGAGTTTGATCTACATGCCCTTGACTGGGGCAGCTGCCTTTCTTTCAGAGATGCCCTGCCCAGAGAGGAGGAATCTAGAGAGGCAATCTGGCTACAGCAGCTTTGTCATGCTGTGGTGGGTTTTACCCAGTCTGAACTTCCCAGTGACTTTGTTTACACTTTGAGGGTAAAACTGCCTACTCAAGCCTCAGTAATGGTGGATGCCCCTTCCCCCACCAGGCTCAAGGGTCCAGGTGAACTTCAGACTGCTGTGCTGGCAGTGAGACTTTCAAGCCAGTGGATCTTAGCTTGCTGAGCTCCATGGGGGTGGGATCCGCTGAGCTAGACCATTTGGCTCCCTGGCTTTAGTCCCCTTTCCAGGGGAGTTAAGGCTTCTCTCTCACTGGTGTTCCAAGTGCCACTGGGGTATTAAGAAAAATTCCACAGCTAGCTCAATGTCTGCCCAAACAGCCACCCAGTTTTGTGCTTGGAACCCAGGGCCCTGGTGGCATTGGCACCAGAAAGAATCTCCTGGTCTGTGGGTTGCAAAGATTGTGGGAAAAGCATGGTATCTGGGCTGGAGTGCATTGTTCCTCACAGCACAGTCCCTCACAGGTTCCCTTGGCTAGAGAAGGGAATTCCCCAGCCCCTTGCACTCCCTGGGTGAGGCGATGCCCCACCCTGCCTTGGCTTACCCTCCATGGGCTGCACCCACTGTCTAACAAGTCCCAATGAGATGAGCCACGTACTTCAGTTGGAAATGCAGAAATCACTCACCTGTGCTGGTGTCACTGGGAGCTGCAGACTGGAGCTGTTCCTATTTGGTCATCTTCATTAAACTGATAATCCTAGGTTTTTAACTTTAAGAAATAACATGTACTTAACAAACCTCTCAATTTTAACAACACTTTGTTTTTTACTAACAAGATTTTTATAACAGCAAATTAAACAATTGAAATATGAAGTATAAAGTTTAGTCAGTGTACTGATAGCAATAAGGGTTTTAAAAAGTGTTTAAGATGCTCACTGATCAGTATATCAGACCAAAAACAGCTCCTTGTTTAAAAATACATATTTATTTTAATGCATTTGATTAAAAGGTTTTGATTATTCACTGATTCCCACTTCATAAGTCAATGAAGAGTCATTATATTCTACAGTATTGGAGAAAGCCATTTTTTCTTCTATCCATCAAAAATGATCAAAGTATACTTATTTTGGTAAAACAAGATATGTTATTGGCATCTCCTAGAAAATTGTCATCATAATTATACAAACTCTCCCCCACCTGCCACACACACACACACACACACACACACACACACACTTTTTTTTTCTAGACAGAGTCTTGCTCTGTCATCCAGGCTGGAGTGCAGTGGCATGATCTCGGCTCACTGCAACCTCAACCTCCCGGGTTCCAGTGATTCTCGTGCCTCAGTCTCTCAAGTGGCTAGGATTACACACATGTGCCACCATGCCCAGCTAATTTTTGTATTTTTATTAGAGGTATGTTTCACCATGTTGGCCAGGCTGGTCTTAAACTCCTGGCCTCAAGTGATACACCCGCCTTTGCCTCCCAAACAGCTAGGATTACAGACATGAGACACTGTGCCCAGCTTAAATTGCTCATTTTTAAGTGAATAAAGATGTAATATTAAAAATCTGCAATGATAAAGACTATCTCATGTGAATGATTCTCTCCTTATATGTGGCGTTCTTGTGCAGTGCACAGCCTGAACATTCTGCTCTTACCTTCTAGGTCCACTCATAGGGATTTTCTGGATACCTTTCTTCTCACAAGGGAGATTCTAAGGAGAACTTGGGTTTCCCTCTGCCTAATAACAGTCATTTCCTCCAGATTTGAAAATAAGAAGTGAGCAGTTTATAGATAGAAAGTAGGCAGATATCCTCTGACCTTGAGTTATAATATGTGTCACCTGCATGTTCTAAACTCTCCCCTCACATGGGTTGGTCTCAAAGAGGAGGTGGTGAGGAGGATCAAACAGGGAGCCCAAATGCTTGCCTTTTTCCTCTTTCCTCTCCCTTTCTCTCTCTTTTCTGTGGTTCTGTGAGTCCAATAGAGGCAGGGTGCTCTCTTATTCCCTGCACCATATCCTGCCTCTTCTAACCACCGAGGCTTCGAGGTTGCCAGCTTCCCAGGCATGAGAGAAGGTCTAGATCTTGTCACTGTGGCCTTGAGATGGGAGCTAAAGGAATATAGTCAGCCTTATCCAGCATCTGGCTAGCAAGGCCCACAGCTGGCCCTCCTGTGCGGAGGAGGCCTCAGGGGCTGCAGTGGGGCATGACTTAGAAACAAGTCTCAGGGCGTCAGTGTAGTATCCCTGCTGTTCAGTATCTTCAGAGGATGAATTACGCCCTGTAATTTGGAAAGGTAAGAGCAGACCAACTTCAGTTTTGTTTTGGATCAAGACCACCTGGAATTTACACTTAAGTCATCATAAGCTTTAACATAAGTTACATATCTGGCCACTCTAATTTGTGTACCAGAAATCTGCAGGAGCTTTTAAAATGCAGAGTGGCCATCAAGTCTGGACACATCGATACTGTTATTTATCATGTGGAATACGGCAACAATAAATTATTGCTATGTATTTGACCATTGCATGTATTCCTACTGCTGCTGTAACAAGCTACCATGAACTTAGTGGCTTAAAACAATGCAGATTTATTATCTTATAGCTCTGGTGATCACAAGTCCAAAATGGGTCACACAAGGATAAAATCAAGCTGGCAGCAGGACTGTGATCCTGCTCTGGGGGAGAATTTGTTCCTTGCATTTCCCAGCTTCTAGGGGCCACCTGGATTTCTTGGCTTGTGGCCCCTTCCTTCATCTTCAAATTGCATCACCCTAACCTCTGTTTCTGCATCACATCTCCTCTTAACTTTGACC
Organism: Saimiri boliviensis; assembly: GCF_048565385.1. Lineage (NCBI taxonomy): Eukaryota > Metazoa > Chordata > Mammalia > Primates > Cebidae > Saimiri > Saimiri boliviensis. The sequence continues at coordinate 65,253,924 of NC_133461.1, read as the reverse complement.
ATCTTGCCTCCCTATGAGGTCCCTGCGATGACATTGGGCCAACTCAGGTTATCCAGGAAAATCTCCCCATCTCAAGATCCTGCAAATGTGTACATACCCTTGTATGACACTCGACCTCTGATCACCAGATGGGACTGCATGTGAAACTTCAGCTTGCGTGGCTCAGGTGAGGAGGCTGCCCCTCTGTAGCTGGGCCTGAGCTCCCCTTGGCTGGCCTTCCTCCCCCAACCCTGTCCTGCTTTCGTACATATCTCCCTGCAAACCGATCCCTGGTACATCACTTGCACATGAAGCTTCCTTGAAATCTACTTCTGGGGAACCTGACTTGGGCACTCTCTGACTATTTCATATGAAAACAACACATCAATAGTTAGGACAGATACATGCGTCTCAGAGAGGCAGAAGGATGTTCAGGCCAGTGACACCTGACTGTCATGCTACTCTACTTAATCATGTGTCCACAGCAGTGCAGTCCAGAAAAAACCAAAGGTAAGATAGAGGTGTGATTCCCAATTTTCTGAGAGCCACTTAGAAAAGTGAAGAGTAATAGGTGAAATTTATTTTAATGCTATTTTCCTTAACCCAATATATCCATAATAGCATTGTTTCCATGTCCTTATAAATATCAAATATTAAGGACTATTTCACATTTGATTTTTCTTATGAAGTCTTTGAAATCAGTGTATATTTTACACTCACACACACTTCATTGCAAACTAACCACATGTCAGATGCTTGGTGGCTGGTTGCAGGTGGCATGGGTCACTCTATTGGACAGGGAGGTGCTAGAGCATGAGCATGAGAATCAGAAAGAAATTCAGAAAATTAGCGAGAAGAGAAGGGTTTGGAGGTGAAGACTGCCTGTGCCACCCTAAGTGTCTGGCAGGGAGGGCATCTCGGCCACAGGATGCCTGCATTCTTCATCTCCTGCTGGGATTGCGGCTCACTGGACTTCCCTTGCCAGTGTGCCAACAGGGAGAGGCTGGCCTGCTCATAACAGCTCCCTGTGACTATTCCCATGCTTGTGAATAAGTAGCATGGTTAACTGAGCCTGTCCTTGAGAGGGCACCTACGCTTGGCATTCAGATCGTCAGGCTTCTAATCCTGCAAGGAAGAGTGCCAGCGCCTCACGGAGGAGGGCGGGTGAGCGTGCAGGGCTGCCAGTGCCTCCCCCGGTTACTGCATCTGCTTATCAGTCCTGCGCCCAGCCTTGCCCAGAGCTTGAAACATGGCCTGCTCTGCTTGGGCACTGACTTATCTAATTTCTACTGTGGCTTCACAGGCGAATGTCCTCGATTTACAGGCCCTTCAGGGTCCAGGCTTGTCTTTCTTTCTCCTACTCTTGCCTCTGAGCCTTTGCACATGCTAATCCCTTTACTTGGAAAACTGGTTTTTCTTTCCCTTGCCTTAAAACTCCAAACTATAAACAGATCTAAATATTTCCTTTTAAAAATTTGATTTAATTTTTATTTTTTATAAAAGAGATGAGATCTTGCTATGTTGCCCAAGCTGGTCTTGAATTCCTGCCCTCAAGTGATCCTCCTGCCTCAGCCTCCCAAAGTGCTAGAATTAATAGGTCTGAGCCACTGCCTCCAGCCACAGATCTAAATTTTTAAATGTTTTTTTTTTTTTTTGTATTAGAAATAAAACATCATACAAATTGTGAACAAAAGCCTCTAGCTTCCAACAATTTCTGTAGTGAAGGTGTTTTTGGCAATCCAAAACAGCTTTTGGAAATACAATGAAAAAAAAAAAAACTTTTGGCAACATGTACGTTAATTCTGAAATAAAGAAAACTCGATTGTTATCTGTACTGAGTATATAGTTTGAAGATCAAAACATGAAGCAGCCTACTGGAGCACACACTGGCACAGTGACGCCCAAAGACCCATATACGGCCAACTTAATTAGCAGAGGGCACTGGGCTCCGAGCCCAGGAGAAATTAGGCCAAAGGAAGCCACACTATGGGAAAGTAAAAACAATTCTGCAAACCAATTATGACCTCCTGCCCGAGCCATCATTAAGGCATTAACTACAGTCCTCCACCCTCGGCTGCAGCCTTCCTGTCCCCGGCCCTTTCCTGGCATCTCTGTGGCACTGATCTGCCCAGTGCCAGTGACAATTTTGCAATTTACTGACAATGGGACCTGAAGGGTTTAGTTTGTTTTTTTAAACTTATTTTTAGGTCACAATACATGAACCAGGTCTCTTATATTTTCAGAACTGGTATCAAACTGAAAAGGTGACTGACTCTAGCACAAAATATTAGGTGGTTTGTATCAGTTGATTGAGATCAATTGCTGTCCCACTCTTTGTGCAAGGGTTTTGAGGCAGTCTAATGCTTTCTATGAGGAAGACTCACAGGATTTTGAATGTCAACTCACGGTCCTCGTAGAACAGTGCTTGGAAGACAGCAGGAACCTCATCAATACATGGGTGGCTGGGTGCAAGGACAACTGTGCTCCTGAAATTCACACATTTAAGGACAACACATGGTTGACACAGGCCACTTGCTGGTGCAGTGCCACGGACTAAGGAGGAGTGGCATCTAATGAAGGCAGAGATCCTGCAAATCCCATGGCAGCCCAGGCATTCACCAGCCCTGGGCACGGTGCCTGAATGTCACGGGGCTGCCATGCCAGTGTGCTAACAGATTAGAAGTAAAGAGATGGGAGCGGACAGAAACTCTGTCTCTAGGCAGCACATTTTCAGGCCATATCAAGTAGCAAACAAGTAGAAAAATGAACCAGTAGAACCACTGGAAAAGGGACAGAGATTTGCAGTCAGAGGACCTCAAAATCTCCCTCTGCTCCCAAGGCCTCTGGCAGCTCCGTCGGTCCCTCCAACTCTGCACTTGGGTGGCTTCAGTTCTTCTCCCCACACTCCTTTGCTTCCTTTCTGCTTTAAGTAACGTTATTTCATTGCTTTAAGTCAATGTAACACATTTTTGGTAACAATATTATAAACACTAAAAATATTTTTATATTCTAATTAACGTAAGAAATATTAGCTGGGTATAGCGGCTGCCACCTGTAATCCCAGCACTTTGGGAAACTGAGGCTGGGGGATCACTTGAAATCAGGAGTTTGAGACCAGTCTGGCCAACATAGTGAAACCCCGTCTCTACTAAAAATACAAAAATTAGCTGGGTGTGATGGCGAGCGACCGTAATCCCAGCCACTTGGGAGGCTGAGGCAGGAGAATCACTTGAACCTGGGAGGTGGAGGTTGCAGTGAGCCCACTGCACTCCAGCCTGGCCAACAGTGGGAGACTTTGTCTCTCTCTCTTCATATATACATACGTACACACATACATATATATATATGCATTTTTTGGTATTTTTTATAGAGATGGGATTTATGTTATATACATACATATATACACATATATAAAAATACATATATATGTATTTATGCATATAACATAAATATATATGTATAGTATGTATGTATATAAGACATACCTCCATATATATGTATGTATATAACAAACACCTAATGACAAATGCTCAGAGTGAAGGAGGATTGAAGGAAGGGAGGAAAAAGAGGAAGAGGGTGGGACAGATGCAGAGGAAGGGAGAGAGAAAGAGAGACTTTCTTATTTAGAATTTCTGCATGTATGGGCTGTGACCGTATCTATTCACCCTCTTTAATCAGGCTTTAGTGTTTGAATAGCATCTCTGCTTCACTTCCCCCCTCTTCATCTTCTCATTCTACATTTTTTTTGTTAAAAATTATACAAAATGAGTTTGGTTAAATTATACTTTAATTTTTGATATCCTGCCTCTCCTGGTCTTTCTGCAATCAGCCCCGAAATCCTTAGATTCTGCACACTTGGTGTGACACTTTCGCCATTCATTCACTCGTATTCAGGAGGCTTTCCAGGAAGTGTTTCTTCACGTACTGTATCTGGATGAGTTTTAAAAATTCACTCAAGTCATAAACCTGTCATTTTTTAACCTTACAGTTGAAGAAGAACATTAAATATCAGCATATCAAAACTCTTGGCAGGCACAGTGGCTCATGCCTGTAATCTCAGCACTTTAGGAGGCTGAGGTGGGAAGATCACGAGGTCAAGGGATCAAGACCATCCTGGCCAATATGGTGAAACCTCATCTCTACTAAAAATACAAAAAAAAATTTAGCTGGGCATGGTGGTACATGCCTGTAGTCTCAGCTACTTGGGAGGCTGAGGCAGAAGAATCGCTTGAACCCAGGAGGCAGAGGCTGCAGTGAGCTGAGAACACGCCACTGCACCACAGCCTGGTGACAAAGTGAGACTCCATCTCAAAAACAAAAACGAAAACAAAAAATTCTTTGCCTAAGTAACTTATACTAATTTTGCCCCCTATATTAGAAATCATGCTATCCAGCCCTAGAGTGGTTCAGAATATTTGAGATCCTGTCTGCACTGCTGAGCTATATTATTGAACTGGTAGAATCATGGAACTGGCCTGTACTTGCATTAGCAGTTTGTGAAGAAACTTTTGGAAAATCACATTCCTTTTTCAACAGCTGGACAGACAAGGAAGAGCAAACAGTGTTGGTTTTGGTGCCTGAGATCTGAGTGCATTCCCTGAGGAATGGGTGTCCCTAAGGAGTTGCCAGAATGTTGGGCCCAGAATGATGGGCCAGAATGTTGACTCCATACCCTCCCAGCACCCAGACTCATTTGCACTGGAGGACCCTGAATGACAATATCCCATCAGCTGAGACTTTAATGCACATTTTCCAGCCTGTATTATGACTCACATTACAACAGTTACCTAAACAAAGATCTCGGCTCTTTCTGGATGAGTTTTCAGTGATAAACAGAATAAAATGGCATGAAACAACTCCCCTTCCTAGAGGTGTCATGTCTGTATACATGAGCTCGGATTCACCCTCTGCTCATGAGTGGTTTTGTCCAATTGTCAAGCACAGTGTCTTCTAAAAGGGACATGTGATAGTAATTGCTTTTCCACATTATCTGCCATTGACACCAAGTCACCCTCTATAGCATCCTTTGATAAAGGAATTCTTCAAGTAGTTTTTCTTTCTCCTTCTGAACATAACAATTTTCATTAACTTTAACACTACTTTTCCCAAACTTTGAAGAATCCTGTGACTTGCACCTGCTTTTGCTATGGGGAACGTGAATTTAAATGCAGTTTCAAAATGTTGTTTAACAAAACAATTGATTTTTTTTTTTCTAGAAATCATCATTGCCCAGGCACAGTGGTTTGTCTGTAATCCCAGCACTTTGGGAGTCCAAGGTGGCTGGATCATGAGGTCAAGAGTTTGAGATCAGGTTGCCTGTAATCCCAGCCACTCCGGAGGCTGAGGCAAAATAATCGCTTGAACCCAGGGGGCGGAGGTTGTAGTGAGCCAAAATTGCACCACTGCACTCCAACCTGGGTGACAGAATGAGACTCCATCTCAGGGAAAAAAAGAAAAAGAAATCATTATTTTGAGATTTTCCTATGGCAAATTCATGGAGTTTACTGAAGGGATTTCACAGGGCCTTAAAAAATGATACAACAGCTTCAGTGGTTTTGGACTTTCCTTTGGCAAAGTTTATGACAGTGACAGACTCCCAGCCATTTGCATTTTTCAGTGTTGGTCTTTTAAGCAAGACAACCCAGTTGGAGATTCACTTGTTCTAATGCATACAAATTTACTAAAGTTGTGCTCAAATTTGTTTTCACATTATTTTGAGATGTATTAGCATTATTTCCAACGCTAGTTTTTGTTTTTGTTTTTACTTTAGGTGCATACTATATCTAGTATTTCTCCCCATATTATCCCTCCCCACTCTCCTCTCTCTCCCCACCCGCCTCTGTCTCTCCCCTACCCCACCAACTGCCAATACTAGTTTTACACCTGATGAACCACTTGCAAATTACTGCTCTACATCTGTGAATTGTGAATATGAGATGCACTATGGAAAGAAATGAAATTCTTCAATTTAATGAACAGAAACAATCCAAATAGTGTGGAACTTTGTTAGCAAGGACAAGCTATAGACTGGTAGCTGAGATACCCTGACCAACAATTCTTGTAGCCAAGTGATTTTTAGACTACATGGGATTTCTTTGAAAAGTCTAATTTTACACTGAAAATTTATATTAACAACTTCTTTCCTCAATGTTGTTCTTTGAAATTGCTCAGCAGCCTGTGGAGTCACTGGTAGACTACCAGGCATGTCAGCAACCAGTGCTGAGGAACACAGCTCTGGGCCAAAGTAAGCAGCTGCCTGGCACCAGAACTCTTTAACTCCTGCTCTGCTGTGAAGACTGGAGCCCCCATGACAACACCAGCCCACTTTTTCAGCAGGTACTAAAGGCTCTACACAAGTCCTCTCAAGCATCAGCCAATCAGCAAGAACACATTCTCTCAAAAGAAACCAGACCTCAGCCAGATTCAGGAGAATGGACTATGAGCCAGGAGGACCCCATTCTCTGAGAGACTTCAATCTCTCCAAACATCAGTTCCCTCCTCTAGAAAATGCAGATCATAATGTCTCCCTAATAGGACTGTTGGGAGGAACAGACTAATTGAGATGTCAACCATCATACACCAAATACAGGGACTGGCACATACCATGGACTTCGTAATTAGTAGTTGTAACTATCTTCTATCTTTTTATTTCCCCATAGTATTTAGGAATATAGGATATCAAAAGCTGGGACACAACTCCACAGTAATAAATTTATACTTGGTAATTCCAACCCACAGGGGCAGAGGACATAGTTAAATAACCTGCAGAGGCTGGGCGCTATGGCTCATGCCCATAATCCTAGAACTTTGGGAGGCCAAGGCTGGTGGGTTGCTTGAGTCCAGGAGTTTGAGACAAGCCTGGGCAACATGGTGAAATCCCGTCTCTATAAAAAATACACACACACACACACAATTGCCAGGTGTGGCAGTTTGTGACTGTAGTCCCCAGCTACTTGTAGGCCTGAGGTGGGCCCTTGAACCCAGGAGGCAGAGGTTGCAGTGAGCCAAGATTGCGTCACTGCACTCCAGCCTGGGCAACAAAGTAAGACCCTGTCTCAAATAAGTAGTTTCCAGAAACAATACACAGAAGCCTGAGAAACAGCAGAGGCTCATAAGCCACACAACACAGAGCTCAGAGCAGTGCTTTCATTCTCCTTCAGCCTCAGAGTGAAGTTTCACCATCACGAAAAAGGCTGACCACGCTGTCTCATTTGTATGTAACTAACCAATACAGACAATCAACCCTTATTTTTTCTTTCTTAGAGATGAAGTCTTGCTCTGTTGCCCAGGCTGGGGTACAATGGCATGATCATAGCTCACTGCCATCTCCAACTCCTGGGCTCTAGCAATCCTCTCACCTCAGCCTCCCAAGTGGCTGATACTACAGGCCATGATCCTGCTTAAGGATTCTGTGTTTGCATTTCTCTGTTGCTGGTCATTTATGGTGCTGATCAGGTTCATGAGTGAAGGGGAGTATCAATAGGGAAGAAAGGAAAAGGTAGAAAAAGCACTGAGAAGGCAGGAGGAAAGTTGGAGGTGGGAGGAGATATGGGGAATTGAAGAGAGTCATTGTGAACTGGGAATTTCGTGGGTAAGATAGGAACAAGGCTGTGATGGTTGCCTTGAAATTGGGGACTTCAGGGATTTGGATGGATAAACCAGATTTTAAGGAAATGTTGCTGCTCTGTGTTATATATTTAATGTCTCTTTTTTGGGGTTTGGACTTATGTTTCTTTTCAATGTGGCATTGTGCTAAAACAGGCAGTATGGTGGATTGTAAACATTGCCACAAATTCTTCCCATTTATGTTGGAACACTCCACCACATAATTTTGCAGCTCCCCAGTCAAAAAAGAATGTCTGTGTTTTCACCTCTTGAACCTGGGCTTGGCCATGTGACTTAGTTTGGCCAATGGGACACTAGCAAACGTGTAGCACGCAGAGGCTTGCAAAGTGCATGCATATCGGAACTTGCTGCTCTTGGAGATGCTTGAACCATCACCCTCTGAAGGAGCCTGCCTAGGCTGCTAGATCAGAGGGACATAACCTGGTTTTCTCCATGAGCCCTGCTGATAGCCACTGCTGAACACATCAGTAAGGTCACTGACTGGCGACTGACAGCACGCTTTTGTGAGCACTGCTGCAATCCCACAGAGCAGAGACCAGCTGTCCCAGCAAGCTTAGCTCAAAGTGCAAATAAATTAATAGTTGTTTTAAGCTATGTTTTGAGAGTGTGTGTTATGCAGCAAAAGCTAACAGATACAGGTAGGAACAAGAATGCCAGTATTTCATAGGTTTGTTATGTGGTGGTGCTGTGTGCCTGGGGCTGAGTTAGTGCTCAACAATTAGTAGCTTATAAAAGAGCAGCTGCTGTCAACCAAACAGTGGGCCATCACTGGAGCACTGAGGCGATGTGAGTGTCCCTGGGGCACGTCGACTGCAACCTGCCTATGATGCAGGGATCTCTGACACCATGCCGAGATGGTCCTGCTGTGCCTGGTGGCTTCTTGTGGCAGAGACTCCCCTGGCTGGCCATCCCGCCTAAAGAGTTGGGATTAGTGACGTTCTGTCTGCTGTATTTAGTCAAAAGTAGCAGCATTGCAAGTGAGGAACGAATTTTATTTTCAGAGTAAACCTGAGTCAAGAGACATGAGGTGAAGGAGAAAGGCCAATATTTCTTTGAGTTCCCCTTTGCCTATACCCCATCCTCTATCCTGAAGACATCTTCTGGAGTTCTGAACTCCAGCCTCTTCCCTTGAAATGTCCCCATTAGTTAGCTGGTCTGGGGTGATTTAGGTAGCACCTATCCAAGGGTGTGAAGCCTCAGAATCTGGGTCGAAGGGGGCTAAGAAAGGAAGACCAAAGATGTGGGCATAGGAGAAGTCAAGAAAGAGGCACTGTGCCATGTGTGCAAGGTGAGAGGCCTATGGAACGAGACAAGGTGTGCTGTGATGTGTGGCAGATGCGCGTGCAGAGGAGATGCCACACTCAGTAAGTGTGCTACGGCATGATTTTCTGTGCTCAACGGACAATTTGCCATGAGCTTTGTAGCAAAAGGAAGTCGACCTGGAGTAAGGTCAACTAGTGTCCTCAAGATTAAATAGCTTATCAGTCACTCCTTCATTATTCATCAACTATTTACTGAACTCTAGGTTCTGGGGAACGCAGTGACCAAAATGTGAAAAGTATCTGAACTCATGTTCTAAAGGGGGAAGTCCACAATTAACATCTTATTACACAACATAGTTTTGGGTGCATAAAGCAGGGTGAGGGGTTGCAGAATGTTTGATGCCTCTAGATGATGGGATCAGGAAAGATCTTTCTGAGGCGATGCTGTTTGAACAGAATCTGGAATTGGTGACAGCACCTCAGGCAGAGAGTACAGTGCGTGCAAAGGCCCTGAGAGGCGATGGTGCTGCGGAGGGTAGAGTCAGTCCCTGATGGGACAGTGGTTGGTGGGAGATGCCTGCCCGTCATATACAGGTGTCCCTAGGCCATGGACAGCACCTTTACTTGGTTTACAGCAAGTGGGCTGGAAGCCTTTGAGGATAGGAAGCAGGGGAGTGACTTGATCTGATTTTCATCCCTAAAGGATTCTCTGACTGTTGCATCAGAACAGAAGACTTGGGAGGCACCTTGGAAAGACAGAGCTGGGTGTGGAAGCTAGAGCAGTGGCTCCACTGCTGGGTGATCTTGACATGTAGGTCAACCTCTCTGAGTTGCAGAGTTCTTGTCCAAACACTGGCGACAACTATTAAACCATTTTCCTCCGAGCATTGTTAAGCAATTTAGCAGACATTGTTTTGAGGCCTGGCTCTGTGCCAGGCATGTGGTGAGGCCCTGAGCTGTGTGGAGGACTGCCTAAGTGACATACATGGGCCTAGTATGCTTCTAACACACAGCAAAGTTCAAGAATGGTGACCATGCCAGTGCATTATCAGTCAGTGAGTGTTTTAGCCTGATGGAGGAAGCAGCTCTTGATGTCAGATCAAGGGCTACAATGAAGGGTCCATGTGGGTGGTCTCTGTCACTCTGGAGACCCAGGCCAAGTGCTACAGAGACCTCACAGCACTCTCACATAGTTTATTGGTGGCTCCTACCTGCCTGCCATTTTGCTTCTTAAATTCTATGATTTCTTTTTTTCTTTTTCTTTTTTTTTGAGACGGAGTTTCGCTCTTGTTACCCAGGCTGGAGTGCAATGGCGTGATCTCGGCTCACCGCAACCTCCGCCTCCTGGGTTCAGGCAATTCTCCTGCCTCAACCTCCTGAGTAGCTGGGATTACAGGCACGTGCCACCATGCCCAGCTAATTTTTTGTATTTTTAGTAGAGACGGGGTTTCACCATGTTGACCAGGATGGTCTCGATCTCTTGACCTCATGATCCACCCGCCTCAGCCTCCCAAAGTGCTGGGATTACAGGCTTGAGCCACCGCGCCCAGCCAAATTCTATGATTTTTTAAGTGACTTGCATTCATTTGCCTTGTTTTGGCATATCTTATCCTTTTTTAGACTTTGTTTTTGGTATATTAATGATTCCACTGAGTCAAAATCAACTTCCCTATAGTTTCAAATATAACTCTGCCTTGGTTTCCTCAATGTAAGGGCAGCAACAAGAGCATTTTGTGTCTTATTATTATTATTATTACTATTATTTTGAGATGAAGTTTCACTCTTGTTGCCTGGGCTGGAGTGCAATGGTATGATCTCAGCTCACTGCAAACTTTGCCTCCTGGGTTCCAAGCAATTCTCCTGCCTCAGCCTCCTGAGTAACTGAAACTACAGGCGTGTGCCACCACGCCTGGCTAAGTTTTTTGTATTTTTAGTAGAAAGGGGTTCACTATGTTGGCCAGGCTGGTCTTAAACTCCTGACCTCAGACGAACCACTTGCCTCAGCCTCCCAAAGTGCTGCGATTGTGGTTTCGATTTGTATTTTCTTCATGACTAGTGATGTTGAACATTTCTTCATGTGCCCATTGGCCATTTTACATCTTCTTTAGAGAAATGTCTATTCAGATCCTTTGTCTATTTTCTGATTGGATGGTTTTATTGTTGTTAAGTTGTAGACGTTCTTTATATATTCTGGAAGTTCTTTATATATTCCTTATCAGATGTATACTTTGCAAATATTTTATCTCATCCTGTGGGCTATCTTTTCACTCTGTTGATTGTGTCCTTTGATGCACAGAAGTGTTAAATTTTCATATAGTCCGATTTATCAATTTTTTCTTTTGTTGCCTATATTTTTGGTTTTGTATCCCCAAAATAATTTAAAAATTGTTCAACAATGCTATGAGGGAAATGGTAAAATCCAATGTCGGGAAGCTTTTCTCAAATGTTTTCTTCTAAAAACTTTATAATTTTAGATTTTACATTTAGATCTTTTAAAAAATTTTAATTAATTTTTGTATATGATGTAAGATAAGTGTCCAACTTCATTCTTTTGTATGTGGTATTCAGTTTTTCCAGCACTATTTGTTGAAAAGAGACTATTCTTTTCCCATTGAAAAGGGGAAACAAGTCTTGGCACCCTTGGGAAAATCATGTCACTGTATAATGTGTGGATTTATTTCTGGGCTTTTTAAAATTTGAACAGGTCTTGTTCTATCACTCTGACTGGAGTGCAGTGGCATGATCATGGCTCACTACAGTCTGGACCTTCTGGGCTCAAGCAATCGTCCTACCTCAGTCTCCCAAGTAGCTGGGACCACAGGCATGCACCACAACACCCAGTTAATTTTTTAATTTTTATTTTTGTAGAGACAAGGTCTTGCTAGGTTGCCCTGGCTGATCTTGTATTCCTGAGCTCAAACAATCTTCCTGCCTTGGCCTCCCAAAGTATTGGGATTACAGGTGTGAGCCACTGCGCCTGGCCTGTATATGTCTAGCTTTATGGCAGTAGCAGGTTGTTTTGATTACTGTAAATTTGTAGTAAGTTTTGAAATCAAGAAATGTGAAATCTGCAATTTTGTACTTCTTTTTCAAGATTGTTTTGGCTCTTTGGGGTCCCTTGAGACTCTATCTGAAATTTAGGATGGATTTTTCTTTTTCTGCAAAAATGTCACTGGGATTTTGGTAGAGATTGCATTGAATCTATAGACCATTTGGGTTATATTGGCATCTGAAGAATATTGTCTTCTAGGCTGTGAACACAGGATGTCTTTCCATTTATTACTGTCTTCTTTAATTTTTTTCAGCAACATTTTGTAGTTTTCAGTGTACAAGACTTTTGTTTGCTTGGCTAAGTTTATTGCTACGTATTTTACTCTTCTTAATGCTTTTGTAAATGGAATTGTTTCCTTAATTTTCTTTTTGGTTGTTAATTGCTAAAGTATACAGACAAAACTGATTTTGCATGTTGATTTTATATGCTACAATTTGGCTAAATTTGTCCATTAGTTGTAACAAGTGTGTGTATGTCTAACAAATTTTTTTTTGTAATAAAGGAATTTTATTCTATTCTTACTTTTTCAGATTTGGGGGCACATGTGCAGGTTTGTTACTTGAGTATACTTCATTCTGCTGAGGTGTGGACTTCTAATGATCCTGTCACTCAAGCAGTGAACATAGTACTTGATAGATAGTTTTTCAACCCTTTCGCCCCTCTCTCCCTCCCCCTGGCTTATTTTTAAAGCACTTTCAAAACCATCCTCTCCCTAGCTATTAGGAGGTTATACATGAATGCTCTTTGCATATAATGAATACCGAATGCAGATGTGTAGAGAATCCTGACCATGGCACACTGGCACCTGTAAAGATAGAAAAGTAGGTGATGATTGCTAAGGTGCTTTGAATCCCCAGTTACACAAAATCAAGAGTAAATGGTTGATATTCCAGGTTAAAAGTGTTGACAGAAGAGAGGTGCATTTAAGGATCTTTTCAGAGGTTTTCACTTTGCTTAGTGTTAAAATCTGACCCCTGAATAAATTTCAATTGTCCTTATGCTGGCATGTTGGAACTTCACAGAAAATGGTAAATAATGTTGAGTAAAAAATTGCTTTGATTTGCAAGATCTGCTGCCACACCATAAATGCGATATAAATAGTTTTCTAATTTAGGAAAACCAGTGAAAAGATTTTCCTGCTTGAGAAAGGCAGTTGCACCTACTGTCAAAGTAATTGAAAGGACTTACTGAAAACATCGGAACAGGAGAAGGCAGAGGTCAGAGAGTTTCTTGAGTGTCCAATTAGAGCTACAAATATAGGATGTGTGTATTGCGGCTATACATATAACTGCGAGGAAAAGGATGTGACTCAAAAAGTGAGATAACTTGCAGCTGCTTCCACTGTTTAGGGGCTTGTCCTGGGGTCAGCTCTCCCCTCTGCTGGGCCCTGTCCTCCAGGTGATAAAAGGGAAGGGAACCACATAAGCAGTTGCTGCCTATGGTGTGCAGAACCAAGACACCTTCACCTTGCCGTGCCAGGAACCCAGGACACCTACACCTGGACTCCGGAAATGTGCTCTTCAGCCCTGTCACAGATTATCTTCCCTCCAGATGGGGAGGCTGGGATTACAACAGGTGGGACCATAGGCATTTGCAACCCTGAACCTCATCAGGGTCTGTGAGGAGCAGACAGCAGAACGTAGCAGCTCTCTTGAGTACACGGATTCAGTAAGTCAAAGCCTTCCCTGTTCCTCCTTCACCTGAGGGACAGATTACTACCTAACTCCCCTCAGACCTTGCACGGCCCTGCCTGTAATTACTGTTTCCTTTAATTGCTGGTGGTTCACCTCATTATAGTCCATGAACATAATGAGAGGGTCCCATCGCCTGGCAACGAGGGATGAACAGGTTTGGGTTAGACTCTGACTCATTGTGTTCTGTTGATCAGCCTCCAGTTGTGTCTGCTCCTGGTTACCTCACTTCTGTGGTCCCAAGAATGCAAACTGCCGCCCGGTTCTGCCAGGCTCTGCTCCCCGCCTCCACTCCCCACCTCTCCTAACTCTGGCTGACCTACATAGTCTTTCCTGAGTGCACTGAAATCACTGTTTTCATTCCTGCTCATCCATCCTGATGGTTTTCCCTTTCTCAATGCAGCAGATTCCCCCTCCCAACAATATTGCGCATTTGGCATCAATTCCACTTACCTCACATGACTTTCTAGATGGTTTTATTCCTACAAAAAACAACTGATTAATATTGTTCCTGTCTGTTCATGTCATTTTACTTATATTATTATCTTACTTCTTTCTTGTGTGATTACAAATCATAAGAAAAATAACAGCACTCTGGGAGGCCAAGGTAGGAGGATCGCTTGAGTCCAGGAGTTTGAGACCAGCCTTGACAACACAGTGAGACCCCTATCTCCACAAAAAATTGAAAAATTAGCCAGGTGTCATGTTGCACACCTGTAATCCCAGCTACTAGGGGGGTTGAGGCAGGAGAGTTCCTTGAGCTCAGGAGTTCGAAGTTGCAGTGAGCTCTGTTCACACCACTGCACTCCAGCCTGGGCCACAGAGTGAGACTGTCTACATATTTAAAAAAAGAGGGGGCACCAAGATGGCCGTGAGAAGACAACACCAGAATGCAGCTCCCAGTGAATGAGACACAGAGGGCTAGAGGACTTCACGATTCCAAACGAGGTGCTGGGTTCGTTTAGCTAGGACTGATAGGTACTGAAAATAGCCCAGGGAAGAAGTCACAGGGAGAGAGCTGCCCTGGGGGGGAAATCAATACGGGGGGTGGGTCATGTCCCCACCTGAAACTCGCAGCCAGCTCGGACTGTCAGGGGGCTTCACCACCTCGGTGCTCCAATTCGGATCCCGTGCTTACCCCATCACTCCTACAAGCCACGTCCACAAGAGCCCTGCCAGACTGTAGGGTGCTGTGGGTTGTCAATGCAAATCTGAGCAGCTGCTCCCCTCCAGTGTAGCAAGTTGTCACACAGACCTGGGCGGATGTTTGGACTAACACCAACAGGATGGACCATCCCACAGAGGGAGGCAGAGTTGAAAGCAGGGAAATAGATCATAAGGCTTGGCAGGCCTCACCTCCACAGAACTCAACTTGAAGCTCTCACTGGAGAGCTTGGCAGCAAATACACCAGTTTGACCCCAATCAGGGAGATCGAGCTCTGGGAGAGACGTCATTGGGAAGGTGGGGCCAATCTCACCTGCAAACAAACCCCAGGGAAGGACCACCCATCCAACAACCTGACTGAACCTGAGAGAGTCCAGCAATGCCCTCTACAGGCCAAAAAAGATATAGCTCCAACCTCAACAGAAAAAAGTCCACTCAGACTCCTCCTGAAATCACCAACTTCAGAGATTAAAGGGAGATAAATCCACAAAGATGGGGGGCGGGGGGCGGAAATGCAAAAGGATGAAACCATCAAAGAACAGAACACCTCTTCTTCTCCCAGGGATCACAACTCCTCACCATCAAGGGAACAAAAAAAGAGAATGAATTTGATGAATTGACAGAAGTAGACTTCAGAGGTGGGTAATAACGAACTTCTCTGAGTTAAAAGACCATGTTCTAACCCAATGCAAAGAAACTAAGAACCTTGAAAAAAGGTTAGACAAAATTCTAACTAGAATAACCAGCTTAGAGAAGAACATAAACGACTTGATGGAGGAGAAAAACACAGCATGAGAACTTCACGAGGCATACACAAGTTTCAACAGCTGAGTTGATCAAGCAAAAGAAAGGATATCAGAGATAGAAGATCAAATCAATGAAATAAAAACAGAAGGCAAGATTAGAGAAAAAAGAGTGAAAAAAAAAAACGAACAAAGCCTACAAGAACTATGGGATTATGTGAAAAGACCTAATCTATGCTTGATCAGCGTACCTGAATGTGACAGGGAGAATGAATCCAAGCCGGAAAATACTCTTCAAGGTATTATCCAAGAGAACTTTCCCAACCTAACAATGCAGGCCAATGTTCAAATCCAGGAAATACAGAGAACACCACAAAGATATTCCTCAAGAAGAGCAACTCCAAGGCACATAATTGTCAGTTTCACCAGGGTTGAAATGAAGGAAAAAATCCTAAGGGCAGCCAGAGAGAAAGGTCAAGTCACCCACAAAGGAAAGACCATCAGACTTACAGAGGATCTCCCAGCAGAAACCATACAAGCTAGAAGGGAATGGGGGCCAATATTCAACATCCTTAAAGAAAATAACTTTCAACCCAGAATTTCATATCCAGCCAAACTAAGCTTCATAAGTGAAGGAGAAATAAAATCCTGTACAGACAAGCAATTGCTGAGAGATTTCATCACTATAAGATCTGCCTTACAAAAGCTACTGAAGGAAGTACTACACAGGGAATGGAAAAACCAGTACCAGCCACTGCAATAACGTACCAAATGGTAAAGAACAATGACGCAATGAAGAAGCCACTTCAACTAACGGTTAAAACAACCAGCCAGTAACAAAATGGCAGGATCAAATTTAAACATAATAATCTTAACATTGAATGTAAATGGCCTAAATGCTTCAATCAAAAGATACAGACTGGTAAACTGGATAAAAAGTCAAGACCCATCAGTGTGCTGTATTCAGGAGACCCATCTCACATGCAGAGACTCACATAGACTGAAAATAAAGGGATGGAAGAAGATTTACCAAGCAAATGGAGAGCCAAAAAAAAGCAGGGGCAGCAATCCTAGTCTCTGATAAAATGGACTTTAAACCAACAAAGATCAAAAAAGGACAAAGAAGGGCATTATATAATGGTGAAAGGATCAATGCAACAAGAAGAGCTAACTATCCTAAATATTTATGCACCCAATGCAGGAGCACCCAGATACATAAAGCAAGTTTTTATGATCTACAAAGAGACTTAGACTCCCACACAATAATAGTGGGAGACTTTAACACCCCACTGTCAGTATTAGACAGATCTGCGAGACCGAAAGTCAATGAGGATATCCAGGACTTAAAAGCAGATTTAGACCAAGTGAACCTAATAGACATTTATAGGACACGCCACCCCAAATCCACAGAACACACATTCTTCTCAGCACCCCATTGCACTTAATCAAATTAGAACTCAGGATTAAGAAAAATACTCAGAACTGCCCAATCACATGGAAACTGAACAAATTACTCCTGAATGATGAATGGATAAACAATGAAATGAAGGCAGAAATAAAACTGTTCTTCGAAACCAACAAGAATGAAGACACAACATACCAGATCCTATGGGACACATTTAAAGCAGTGTCTAGAGGGAAATTTATAGTAATAAATGACCACCCATGAGATACAAGGAAAGATCTAAAATCAACACCCTATCATCAAAATTGAAAGAGCTAGAGGAGCAAGATAAAAAAAAAAAAAAACTCAAAACCTAGCAGAAGACAAGATTTCTTCTAAGATCAGAGCAGAACTGAAGGAGAGAGAAATGCAAAAAACTCTTCAAAAAAATCAATAAATTCAGGAGCTAATTCTTTGAAAAGATCAACAAAATGGACAGACAGCTAGCTAGACAAATAAAAAAGAAAAGAGAGAAGAATCGAATAGATGCAATAAAAAACAATAAAGGGGAGATCACCACCAATTCCTTGGAAATACAAACTACCATCAGAGATTACTACACGCAACTCTATGCACATAAACCAGCAAATCTGGAAGAAATGGATAAATTCCTGGACACTTGCACACTCCCAAGACTAAGCCAAGAAGTTAAAACCCTGAATAGACCAATAACAAGGTCTGAAGTTGAGGCAGTAATTAATAGCCTACTGACCAAAAAAAGTCCAGGTCCGGATAGGTTCACAGCTGAATTCTACCAGACATACAAAGAGGAGCTGATACCATTCCTATTGAAACTATTCCAAACAATACAAAAAGAGGGAATCCTACCTAACTCTTTCTATGAGACCAACATCATCCTGATGCCAAAATCTGGCAGAGACACAACTAAAAAAGCAAACTACAGGCCAATGTCTATGATGAACATAGATGCAAAAATCAAGAAAATACTTTCAAACCAAATCCAACAGCACATCAAAAAGCTTATTCACCATGATCAAGTAGGCTTCATCCCGGGGATACAAGCCTGGTTCAACATATGCAAGTCTATAAACATAATTCACCACATAAACAGAACCAAAAACAAAAACTACATGATTATCTCAATAGATGCAGAGAAGGCCTTCAACAAAATTCAACAGCTCTTTATGCTAAAAGCTCTCAATAAACTAGGTATTGATGGAATGTATCTCAAAACAATAAAAGCTTTTTATGAGAAACCCACAGCCAATATCATACTGAATGGGCAAAAACTAGAAGCATTCCCTTTAAAAACTGGCACTAGACAAGGATGCCCTCTCTCACCACTCCTATTCAATACAGTATTGGAAGGTCTAGCCAGAGCAATTAGGCAAGAGAAAGAAATAAAGGGCATTCAATTAGGAAAAGAAGAAGTCCAATTGTCCCTATTTTCAGATGACATGATCGTATATTTAGAAGGCCCCCTCGTCTCAGCCCCAAACCTCCTTAAGCTGATAAGCAACTTCAGCAAAGTCAATGTGCAGAAATCAATGTGCAGATATAAAATCAATGTGCAGAAATCACAAGTATTCCTATACACCTATAACAGACAGAAAGCTAAATCATGAGTGAACTCCCATTTACAATTGCTACAAAGAGAATAAAATACCTAGGAATACAACTAACAAAGGATGTAAAAGATCTCTTCAAAGAGAACTACAAACCACTACTCAAGGAAATAAGGGAGGACACAAACAGATGGAAAAACATTCCATGCTCATGGTTAGGAAGAATCAATATTGTGAAAATGGCCTTACTGCCCAAAGTAATTTATAGATTTAATCAATCCCCATCAAGCTTCTTCACCATCGACCTTCACAGACTGGAAAAAACCAGTTTAAACTTAATATGGAAGAGCTCATATAGCCAAGACAATCCTAAGCAAAAAGAACAAAGCTGGAGGCATTACACTACTTGACTTCAAACTATACTACAAGGCTACAGTAATCAAAACAGCATGGTATGGTATGGGTACCAAAACAGAGATTTAGACCAGTGGAACAGAACAGAGGCCTTGGAAGGAGCACCACGCATCTACAATCATCTGATCTTTGCCAAACCTGACAAAAACAAGCAATGGGGAAAGGATTCTCTGTTTAATAAATGGTGTTGGGAAAACTGGCTAGCCATATGCAAGAAGCTGAAACTGGACCCCTTCCTTACAGCTCATACAAAAATTAACTCCAGATGGATTAAAGATTTAAACATAAGACCTAACACTATAAAAACCCTAGAAGAAAACCAAGGCAAAACCATTCAGGACATAGGCACAGGCAAGGACTTCATGACTAAAACACCAAAAGCAATGGCAGCAAAGGCCAAAATAGACAAATGGGATCTAATTAAACGTAAGAGTTTCTGCACAGCAAAAGAAACAATCATTAGAGTAAACTGGCAACCAACAGAATGGCAAAAAATTTTTGCAATCTACCCATCAGACAAAGGGCTAATATCCAGAATCCACAAAGAACTAGAGCAGATTTACAAGAAAAAAAAACAAACAAACCCATTCAAGAGTGGACGAAGGATATGAACAGACACTTTTCAAAAAAAGACAAAAACGCAGCCAACAAACATATGAAAAAATGCTGATCATAATTGGTCATTAGAGAAATGCAAATCAAAACTACATTGAGATACCATCTCACTCTAGTTAGAATGGTGATCATTAAAAAGTCTGGAGACAATGGATGTTGGAGAGGATGTGGAGAAAAAGGAACACTTTTACACTGTTGGTAGGAGTGTAAATTAGTTCAACCATTATGGAAGACAGTGTGACGATTCCTCAAGGATCTAGAAATAGAAATTCGATTTGACCCAGCAATCCCATTACTGGGTATATACCCAAAGGATTATAAATCGTTCTATTATAAAGACACATGCACACAAATGTTCATTGTGGGGCTGTTTACAATAGCAAAGACCTGAAACCAACCCAAATACCCATTGATGATAGATTGGACAAAAAAAAATGTGGCACATATACACCATGGGATAGTATGCAGCCATAAAAAACGACAAATTCATGTCCCTTGTAGAGACATGGATGAATCTATAAAGCATCATTCTCAGCAAACTGACACAAGAACAGAAAATCAAATATCACATTCATTCATAGGCAGGTGATGAACCATGAGAACACCTGGGCACAGGTAAGGGAACAACACTCACAGGGCTAGATGGGGGAGTGGAGAGGAAGAGAGGGGAGGGACAGCGATGGGTGGCAGGGAGAATGGGGAGGGATAACACCGGGAGAAATGCCTGATGTAGGCGACCGTGGTGGGGGGTGGGGATGGAGACAGAAAACCTCCATGGCATGTATGTACCTATGCAACAATCCTGCAGGATGCAGGATGTGCACATGTACCCCAGAGCCCAAATACAATTAAAAGAGAGAGAGAGAGAGAGAGAGAGAGAAATAAACTATGTAAAATATTAGCTGTCTTAATACAATTTGCCAAATGGAAAGATGCTCTTAATTACGCCAGCCAATGCATTGGGAAAGATTATCTTTTGACCGTCATAGATAACTACAACCTGCTTATTTAACCCATTATGCTAACCGTGCCACGTTTCTGTTGCTAATGCATTTCTTTTGTCTTGTTAAATATGTGGAATTTTCAAACTTAAAGGAATTTTTAAACTTAGAGTTGTGAGTACACTACACAATGATTTTTTCCTAAGCCATTTGAAAGTGATTGCCCGCGTCGTATCCCAACTCCCCCCCCACCCCGCCCACTCCCCAGTTTTTAGGATGTATGTGCTACAAGGCTATCTCCTACATAACCACACTACACCATTCCAATCAGGAAATAAAAAGACACATAACCACTATCTCATCCTCAAACCCCCTTTACATTTTGCCAATTATCCTGAGTGTTCTATACAGCAAAACGATTCAATCCAGTCTTGTATTGCCTTCTGTCCTCTCTCTCTCTCTTTCTCTCTCTCTCTCTCTCTCTTTACAAAAGCATTTTTTATTTGAGGTTAAAAAAAAAAAAAGCCTTGCTGCAAGGATTATAGTTCCAAGCAGTCGAAACTCAACTGTCAGTGGCACTATTTTGACTTTGCAGATTTCGCTTCTCCTTGGTCAGAAAAGGGTGATCAGGTTGTACTTTCTTCAGATGAGCAAAAAGGGCAAAGAAAGTGGGAAAAGAATTCCACTCTATGGATGCTGCTCTTCAGACCTGACATCAAGCTCGACAAGCCCTTGCTGGTCACTCTGCGGATCGCTGCCCCACTACCGAAGGATACAGGCCATACTATATTCGCAAGAAAACAATGAAGTGGGAAAGCCAGGTGTAGGTCACTTGAGGAAGAGCAGACATCCATAGCTTCAAACCTCTTCGTGGAATGGGTGATCCTTGGGAGAGGCTCAGCTCACCAAGGCACAGACCCTTCAGTTCCTGTTGCAGCTGAGTAAGGAGGTCATATCCTGGCTGCTCAGTTCAGTCAAAGACCTTGAAGTTCTCAGCAATGCGTTCCAGTGTCACAGATGTGGGAATCACCACCAAAGTTCCTCTGCATGAAGAACTAGATCAGAACCTGGCTATAGTTTCATTGTTCTTGGCTGCAATCCCTTTGATCCTGGGGTCCTCCAGGAGGGAAGGGTCCTTTGGCCCTGGGCCTGTCAGGAGAGCCAAGGAGTCTGTAGACGGTCACCATGCTGCCTCTGGACTGACAATACTGGGTTAACTTCTCCTGTGTTAGGGACCTACTGGTGGTGCTCAATCTGATTAACCATCACCAGCTTACATTTTAAGCCAGATTTGTTTAAGGTCCTCTCAGCCTGGAGATGGTGAAGTTGGAGATGCC
This sequence comes from Saimiri boliviensis, assembly GCF_048565385.1. Lineage (NCBI taxonomy): Eukaryota > Metazoa > Chordata > Mammalia > Primates > Cebidae > Saimiri > Saimiri boliviensis. The sequence goes on along the minus strand of NC_133461.1, from coordinate 65,232,129 downwards.
AGTAGCTTTCACCAGCCCCTGGATGAGTTGTCTGATTCATCTCACAAGGAAAATTCCTTCCCAGGCTGACAGCTTGTTGGCCAGTGAATAAGGTGGAGGAGGTCCAGGGATTCAGCTCCAGGCCTCTGAGCAGCTTCCAGCAGGATCCTCTCACCAGGGACTTCTCATGGCACATGCCCCATGGCTTGCTGATTAAAGAGCCACTTGTCACCACCTGCTCCTTGAGCTGCTCCTAGTTCTCATTCCAGTGCACATGGGTACAGTCAATGTGGCAGTATCCAGTGTTGATTGCTACTTTCACAGCCTCGGCCACCTGAGCTGCAGGGGACTTCCAGGTGCTCAGCCCCAGAATGGCCATCTTGGCACCATTGTTGAGAGTGACGTGGCTGTCATGGCTGCATTGCATTACAGACCCCTGCCTGGAATGTGCCTCAGTTGTTCATCTCTTTGGTATTCTTCAGTCCCGAAAAATTTTAGTGTTTCCTCGACTTTCATTACCATGACTTTTCTTTTTGTTTTTTTGAGATAGAGTCTTGCTCTGTTGCCCAGGCTGCAGTGCAGTGGCACAATCTTGGCTCACTGCAACGTCCATTTCCTAGGTTCAAGTGATTCTCCTGCCTCAGCTTCCTGACTAGCTGAGATTACAGGCATGTCATTTTTGTATTTTTAGTAGAGACAGGGTGTCACCATGTTGGCCAGGCTGGTCTCGAACTCCTGACCTCAGGTGATACACTGGCCTTGGCCTCCCAAAGTGCTGGGATTATGGTGACCTTGACTTTTGTAGATAACAGGCTCGTTATTTGGTAGCAAGTCCCTAGATTTGTGTTGGTCTGATGTTTTCTCATGGCAAAATTCAGATGATGCCCCTTTGCAGGAGTATCATGAGTGTTGTGTTCTCACTGAGTCCTTGCATGTGACACATTTCCATTTGCCTCATTTGTGGTAACATTCACTTCCACCCCCTGATTAAGGTGGTGTCTGCCAGCTTCCCTCCCTAAAGCTATCCTTTCTTTCCCTGAGTAAATGACAAATATTTTGGGGACAGATTCTCTGATCCTTTGTAAATATCCTGTTCCTCATGAAACTTTTAAGTTACTCATTTATTTTCTTCATATCAACATGGTCCTGTGGATTGTAATGTCACTCAATAGGTTTTATCTATTGCTATCATTATCTATCTGTGAGCTTAAAAATGTCCCAGGTCTGGTGGCGAGAGACCCTTCAAGCCAGTTCTGTGTCCCTTTGCGAGGTCCTTTTGTTCCTGGAGCACTGCCTCCCTTACTGGCACCAGGAGAGACTCCAGGCTCATTTTGTGCATTCCCTGCTTTTGCCCCAGAATCAGCTACTTCTCAAGGTGCCTTGGTTCATCGTAATGGAACATGCTGTTTACAAACTAAGCTGTCGGCACCATGTGTGCTCATTGCTATTGGATGCTTGATGTTCCCAGGCCTGCCAGTGCACAGAACCCCGCCCCCCCCCCACACACACACACCACACCTGTATCTATTTCTATGTCTATCCCTCTGTACTGAAAACCTTGATATCTCCAATTCCAATCAGACAACAGTGTTCATGCTGGTTTTCTCCATTCCCACTTGTCCCACAGTGAGAAATCTGCCTCCCATTATCCTCAGCATATTGGCTTATTTGATCAGTCTCCAGGCTATACCCAATCTTCCATTATTGCCATTCCCCGGCCACCCTCCCTCTGCAGACACCCTCCTTACTCCACCAGGGAAGGTCTGCTCACCCCACACAGGTTGGTCTGATCCCTGTGCCAGGCCACCCCCCCACGGGAACCTCCTTACCCTCTGCAGGGCTCCTTTCCACCTCTCGCCATCCAGGCAGACACCTAATTTTCTTGGCTCTACCTGATGCTCTTTGAAATTTATTGTTCAGAAAGGGAAGGAATACAAGAGGGTGAGCCCAGGGCATATTAAATGTAGTGCCCACCTTCACCAAATATAAGCCTTTTTGCCATTTGGCTACCTACCCATAATCTAGAAGACAACTTCCATTGCTTACTGTTGTATTGTGGATCACTCTGGAATATTAAGGTTACCATTCTGACCAGACAATTAAACTGTCTTATATTACCTGGAAGAAACAGAAACCACCTGTGGGTCAAAAATATTGTGATGAACTGGCTCACCTTATTACAACTTTATCCTTGCAGTCCCTGCCAGCATTGCCCTTCGACTCAGGCAAAAGGACTCTCTTTCCACCTGGTCCTTCAGAGTCACCCACATCGCCCCTCCTCCAGCTATGGCCCCCAGAGGGAGTGGAGTTATGGGGTCAAGAGGATGTGCCCACTGGGGCCCATGCGTCCCTCTCCCAAGCCATGCTCTGAACACTGGGGTCCCTGGATCTCTCCACTCAAACATTCCTCGAGCCCACATCTAGGGCCTGCACCAGCCTCTCCCCAGATCAGGGTGAATGGCATACCGGGTTCATGCACACTTTAGCTGGGGGGCAGCCAAGCAACAGCTATTGGAGACAGCGGGGAAAGGCTGGATGTGCAGGTTGGAGCACCGAGACCAGGCGTCCACTGGAGCCTTTTTGGTGCAGAGCGAAGCTGAGGGTGGAAAGAGAAAGTGGGTGGCCAGTTGCCATGTTTTGGTGCAGAATTCCAAGGAAGCTGAACATTCTACATGTGAAACTGGCCTTCCAGATTGTTAGGAAGAGGGATAGATTGTCTTTATTTTCCAGCCATTAGCTTGACGTATAACTTTACTTTCTTGTTTCTCTCTCTCTCTCTCTCTCTCTCGCTCTCTCTCTCTCTTCCCCCCTTTCTCTTTCTTTTCTTCCTTCCTTCTCTGTTTTTCTTTCTTTTCTTCTCTTCTTTCTTTTTCTTTTTCTTTCTTTCACTCTTTTTCTTTCTTTCCATCTCCTCTCTCTCCCTCCCTCCCTCCCTCCCTCCCTCTCTCCCTCCCTTCCTTCTTCCTGTCTTTTAGGGACAGGGTCTCACTCTGCAGCCCAGCCTGGAGTATAGTGGTGTAATCTTGCCTCACTGCAGTCTTGACTTTCCAGGCTCAATCAATTCTCCCACCTCAGCTTCCTGAGTAGCTGGGACTACAGGTATGTACCACCACACTGGGCTAATTTTTGTATTTTTGTAGAGACGAAGTTTCACCATGTTGACCAAGCTGGTCTTGAACTCCTGGGCTCAAGCAATCCACCTGCCTTGGCCTCTCAAAGTGTTGAGATTACAGGCGTGAGCCACTGTGCCTGGCCATAACTTTCAAATATCTAGATATATAGTATATGGATCTACATTTGTATTCTTGCTCCAGGTCAGTCAAATATTATAGACAGGCCTGGCCGTTGCATGCAGTAGGTTCGCACATTGGTGAGTTTTCTTTTTTCTTTTTTTTTTTTTTTTGAGACGGAGTTTCGCCCTTGTTACCCAGGCTGGAGTGCAATGGCGCGATCTCGGCTCACCTTAACCTCCACCTCCTGGGCTCAGGCAATTCTCCTGCCTCAGCCTCCTGAGTAGCTGGGATTACAGGCACGTGCCACCATGCCCAGCTAATTTTTTGCACTTTTAGTAGAGACGGGGTTTCACCATGTTGACCAGGATGGTCTCGATCTCTCGACCTCGTGATCCACCCGCCTCGGCCTCCCAAAGTGCTGGGATTACAGGCTTGAGCCACCGCGCCCGGCGCGGTGAGTTTTCTTTATGTGCCGCACTTACACAATGTCCCTGACATTTCCTCTAACAGGGCATATTCTAACTTGCTCTCAGGTTTGTGCTATGGTTTGTGACCTATGCACTCACGAAGCTTGTTCTGGACATCCTTAGACAAACTGCCCTTGCACTCATGTCCCTCTTGCCCACCCTGGAGAGGGCTGTGCTGGAGACCTGCTGTTTGCCTGTTGTGAGGGGCTTGGAGAGTAATGATGCTCCTCAAACAGCAGTGGATTTATCGATATCTATATGCTGTACCTCACTAGTAGATCATCAAGATCATCTGAAAAAATAGCTGCCTTTCCGCATTAACATATGTCACTGTCATTTGACAATTCTTATTTTCCAGCTTTTAAAAAATGTGATAACAGCTTGCACTTATGTATTATCTCACACTTTCTAAAACACTTCACATTTACTATGTCACGGAAAATTGAATTTTTACATTAGTAACTTACTTATACCACTTGAAAAATACCTTTTTTGTGTGTGTGGTGAGATATCTGATATGTTCCTAAATTTAAGGCAATCTGCATAATCCCTTATTCTCTCTCTCTTATTTTGAGACAGGGTCTTACTCTGTGCCCCAGGTTGGAGTGCAGTAGTGCATTCATGGGTCACTACAGGCTTGACCTCCCTGGCTCCCTCGATCTTCCCACCTCAGCCCCTCAAGTAGCTAGGACTGCATGCTTGGCTAATTTTTTATTTTTTGTAGATATAGGATCTCATTATGTTGCTCAAGCTGGTCGCAAACCCCTGGGCTCAACTGATTCTCCCACCTCAGCCTCTCAAAGTGTTAGGATTACAGATACAAGCTGCTGTGCCTGGCCAATTTATATTTTTTTTGTAACTTACTGTGAATTTTTCCTAACCTTCTTTCTCATCTGTCTTTCAAAATAAAAGACAAAGGGTAATGCAGGGTTTTACCTTCTCAGAACCACTTATATCTACAGCTTTTCATCCTCTTTAAGTTCCTGCTTAAAACACAGAAGGAAACAAATGAACAAAAAAGCCCTGTGGCCTCTTCATCAGTCATCTCTTAAACCAATACCTAAAAAAAAACTTTCAGAAATTCTGTTTTGATCCCCACAACAAGCGATGTGACTCACGGCAGAGTCATTATTCACAAAGATTAGGTGAGGTTTGGTTTGGTTTGAGGAACATGATGAGACCTGAAGGCATCTTACCAATGACTTGCAGCTCATTATAATCAATACTGGAACCACAAACCAGTTCTCCTGGCTTTAACCCACTCTACCAAACTTCCAATTTTGATAACATGAGCACAAATCAGTTATAATCCCAAAGGGCTGTTACATTATTTTAATATTTCTACATTTTTTTTCTTTTACCTTCATATGAAACTGAATGTCTCTAGAACTTTGTAATCCTAAATATATCTTGGAAAGAAATCAATACATAGCAAAAATTTAGTTGACATTCATAATTCATAATTTTATTTATAATAATATAATTTAAGATATTAATTGCTTAAAAAATTCAACAGGGTCCAAATAATAATTTACAAATAGATGCAGTTATTTCTAGAAATAAATTTAAGAACAAAATTATTTATATGCAAAACTCTGCTAAAAGTGGTAAAAATAGGAACAGAAAAAGGATATTCTTTCTAAACACGTATTTGTTTTCTTCTATTTAAAAAGACATCTCAATTTTGGGCAGACAATTTTATTATAACTTTGAAAAGTGTCAGGGAATGGTGATTTGTATGAGTTCACACTACCTTTGACCATTGCAATTTCTTGGAGGTAGATTTACCTGCCCTGAGCAAAGTAAGAGAATTGACCTCAATTAAGAAACCAGAAGTTAGACAGCTGGGTGTTCCCACAGCAAGACGTGCATGGCGGTGGATACCATTTAGGAATGAATATAAATAGTCAGTATCCAAAAGACATTTCAGTTGCCTGCAAAAGGCACCAAAGCATACTTAGTTATCTTTGTGATAATAAGCCTTCAGTCTGGTTTCAAATGCATAGTTTTTTGATATACTACATTTGAAGCATATTGCAATTCTGCCTGGACTTAAACAGACAGGTCATCTTCATTTTCATTTTAGTAAAATAGCTCCCCCTAGATTTATAAAATATCGGATTAAATTAGTCTAATGAACAAGAACAAAAGAGGCCTGAACTTCTTTTATTTCTATCTCTAGTAGTTATAATTAATAAAAGGCATTAAATATGAATTTTCAAAACCCAGTTTCCTTGAATGACACATTGTCCTGCTTCATAAGTATACATGTCTGCCTTTCAGGGTGATTTCAGTGATTATTCAACAGTGAAATTGGCTAATTTTGTTTCATAAGGCTTATTTTGTAAATTTAGAGATTACATATATAATGCCTAACAGCTGGTTAATTAATTCTGGAAAAAATCAATTGATGACTCAATTATCTTAGAAACAGATTAATTTTTTTCCACATTAACCCACTGATTAAAAATCGGAAGGCACAATCTGGTCCTAAAATTGTACATCCTATTAAATTATGCAGAAAAAGGGGGTCACTTTCATCACCATTTTCACCCACTTAATAGTTTGTCCATCATGTTTTTTCCTTTTCTTTTTCTTTTTCTTTTTTTTTTTTTTTTGAGACAGAATCTTACTCTATCATCCAGGCTGGAGTGCAGTGGCGTATTCTTGGCTCACTACAACCTCTGCCTCCTGGGTTCAAGCGATTCTCCTGCTTCAGCTGCCTGAGTAGCTGGGACTACAGGTGCCCACCACCATGCCCAGCTAATTTTTTGTATTTTTAATAGAGATGGGTTACACCACGTTGATCAGGCTGGTCTCAAACCCCTGACCTCAGGTGATCCACCTGCCTCAGCCTCCCAAAGTGCTGGGATTCTAGGTGTGACCCACCGAGCCCAACCCATCCACAGTATTTTTTAATTGGATCTGGACTCTGTGTGCCTGAGCTGATCCCCCTGAAATGCCCCCCTCCTCTTGCAGACTCATGGTCTGAGCTTAGCTTCTGCCGTGAGAACACTATCCAGTGGCAGAAGGCACTAGCCAGTTGCTGTGGTATGTGAAAGTGACTGAACTCCAAGGTAGAATACTATAAAGCAGGCGTCCGCACACTTTTTACACAGGGGGCCAGTTCATTGTCCCTCAGACCGTTGGAGGGCCGCCACATACTGTGCTCCTCTCACTGACCACCAATGAAAAAGGTGCCCCTTCCTGAAGTGTGGCAGGGGGCCGGATAAATGGCCTCAGGGGGCCGCATGTAGCCCATGGGCTGTAGTTTGGGGACACCTGCCATAAAGCATTTCTAGAAGGATTCAGGACTTGTGATGGACTTCAATCACTTGTCATATGTCAAAATTAAAGAAGAAAACATCAGTGGCCACTTCATGGGAGGGTAAGTCTGAAGGTAAGAAGGTGGCAACTGTAGCCTGCCTGATGAAGGGTCAATGTAATTGAGCAGTGATGTCTGTGAGCCACTGTGGCCTGGGACATTCATAGTATTGCATAGGACATATGTATCTGCTTGAAATTCACTTTCAAGTGGCTGTTAGTGTGAAATAGTTCTGCCACCTCTGAGGCACCACTGCCAATGCTGCACGTGCTGCAGTTGTCCCTTGAGCCAGAGAGATGTTCATTTGTTATATAACTTTCTGGCTCCTTCACTGAACATGCCTAGTCCGATATTTTTCCCAGTCATATCCTGGCATTCAGTGTATAGATCCAATATCGCATGCCTTGTTCCAAAGGATCTTATTTTGTGAACTATATATATCAGTAGTTTATATTACCATACAATGTAAAAAGATCTACATATAAACAATGCAACCAACTATCCAAGTGTTAAACCAACTAAAATCTGTTAGTGATGGCTGATCACTAACAGCTCGGGATTGTAGCTCCCACTGAAAGCGCAAAGAATGAGAGGACGCCACACCTTCACATGAATTCTTGTTGCTCACGCACCAGGAGATTCCCAGCGGTGGAGCCCCACGGGTCGCCAGCGCGACTCTTGTGACCGGCGAGGCGGTTTTGCCGGCGCCTTGGAGCGACGGTTCTTGGTGCAGAGTCGGAAAAGCACCATCAATCTTAACGCCGCTGATTTGGTCGGTGCAGTGGGTTGCTCAGATTTCGGCGCTGAGAATCAGTAAGTTGGACGTCCACTCAGAAACCTAATTACAAAGACGGTGAATTCAAAGACCACAGATGGATAAATTTATAACGAAGGGAGGAAAACGGCCAAAAAAGGCTGAGAATGCCCAAGATCAGAACGCCTCTCCCTCAGCGGGGGATCACAGTTCCTCATCAGCAACGGAACAAGGCTTGATGGAGAACGAGTGTGTTCCAATTACAGAAGCAGGCTTCAAAATGTGGATAATGAGAAACTTCTGTGAATTAAAAGAACTTGTTTTAACCCAATCTAAAGCAACTAAGAACTTCGAAAAAAGATTTGACGAAATGTTAATGAGAATACACAATTTAGAGAGGAATATAAGTGAATTGATGGAGCTGAAAAACACAATAGGAGAACTTCGTGAAGTATGCACAAGTTTTAACAGCCGAATTGATCAAGCAGAAGAAAGGATATCAGAGGTCGAAGACCAACTCAATGAAATAAAACAAGAAGACAAGATTAGAGGAAAAAGGATAAAAAGGAACGAGCAAAGTCTCCAAGAAATATGGGACTATGTGAAAAGACCTAATCTACGCTTGATAGGTGTACCTGAATGTGACGAAGAGAATGAATCCAAGCTGGAAAATACGCTTCAGAACATTATTCAGGAAAATTTTCCCAGCCTAGTAAGGCAGGATAATATTCAACTCCAGGTAATACAGCGAACACCACAGAGATATTCCTCAAGAAGAGCAACTCCAAGGCACATAATCGTCAGATTCAACAGGGTTGAAATGAAGGAGAAAATACTAAGGGCAGCCAGAGAGAAAGGTCAGGTTACCCACAAAGGGAAGCCTATCAGACTTACAGCAGATCTCTCAGCAGAAACCCTACAAGCCAGAAGAGAGTGGGGGCCAATATTCAACATCCTTAAAGAAAAGAACTTTCAACCCAGAATTTCACATCCAGCCAAACTAAGCTTCACAAGTGAAGGAAAAATAAAGTTTTTTGTGAATAAGCAAGCACTCAGAGATTTCATCACCACCAGGCCTGCTTTACAAGAGCTTCTGAAAGAACCACTACACATATGAAAGGAACAAACAGTATCAACCTTTCTAAAAAAATTATCAAAAAGAGCATCAATATAATGAAGAATATACATCAACTAATGGACACAATAGCCAGCTAATGGCAGTATTAAACTCACATATATTATTATTAATTCTAAATTTAAATTGACTAAATCCCCCAATCCAAAGACAGGCAATTTGAATAAAAAACTAAGACCCATCAGTATGTTGCATCCAGATCCATCTCACATTCAAGGATACACAAAGACTCTAAACAAGGGATGGAGAAAGATTTACCAACCAAACAGAGAGCTAAAATAAATAAATAAAAAGCAGAAGTTACAATTAAGCAACAAAGATCAAAAGAAGCAAAGAAGGACATTATATAATGATAAAAGGATCAATGCAACAACAAGAAGAGCTAAAGATCCTAAATATATACGCACCCAATACAGGAATACGCAGACATACAAGACATAAAGAGACTTAGACTCCCACATAATAATAGTGGGAGACTTCAACGTTAATATTAGACAGATCAATGAGACAGAAAATTAACAACGATATTCAGGACTTGAACTCAGATCTGGAACAAGTAAATGTAATTAACATTTATAGAACTCTCCACTTTAAATATACAAAATATACACTCTTATCAGTACCACATCATATCAACTTAGAAGTGTAAAAGAAATCTTGGTTGGCTCCTTGTTTGCTATTCTCTTCCCTCATTTTCTTTCATGTCTCCATTATTAAGGACAATTATAGGCATACCCATATTTAGACTGCATTCTAGCCCAGGCAATAAAGCAATACCCCCATCCTCTCTCCCTCTTCCTCTTTCTCTTTCTTCCTCTTCTTTATTCTAAAAAAAAAAAAAAAAAAAGAAATTATCATGGAATATTTTATTGAGTAATATGATTTGGTTAGCTATTTCTCCTGTAATTATACATAATATAGGACTTACTCTTGGATTTTACTACTACATATAGGGCTATTTTAGATGTCCATGTCACTAAGGTTTTGTCATATTTGGATTATTTCCTATTATTTCCTTAAGATAATTTGCCAGAAGTGGAATTATTAAAGAGGCTCTACATTGTTAAGTTTTTGTTTCATAATGCAAAGTTGATTTACATAACTTACTGTGCTGCCAACAAGATAGGTAAAAAAAAAAAAAAAAGAAATTCACTTTCAGTTCAGCCGTGTATCAGTTAGGATCAGGCATCACTGCAGATAATAGAACACTCTCAACTAAAAAATGGCTTTTAAAACAGCAAAAGTTGATTTTTTGCCCTGGAGTTAGGTAACCAGGGCCTTTAAGTCATTAGGGACAAGCTTCATCCCGTTCACCATATCTTACTGTAAGAAGGGCTGGGAAATGTAGTCTTTTAGCTGGGTACGTATTCACTCCCAGTGGTATGCTGGTAAGCCAGCTTTCTCCTCCCCCAACCCCAAAGTGGGAGAGGGGGACGGAGAGAGAAAGAAAATCACAATTATAGCATTTGCTAATTTCTGCCATATAAATACTACCACTGTAGTTAATTTCAAGCTACCAATGGCTTAATAATTAGTTTACACAATTCCTGCAAATCTAATAATTGGCCCTTGGCAGCTGGTACAAGCTTGCTCTAGTAGACCACTGGGCTGCAATGCAAATATCAGAGTTTGGTTACTAAGGAGAAAAGGTGGGATAGCTGATGGGTAGACATCAGGCAGTCTCTGCCACAGATCCCAAATGGAACACAACTATGTGTTCTGACCAGAAGTAGGGTTAGAAACATGTGCTCCACAATTCCTGCAGAAAAAGAACACTGATTTCTGATGAAACAACATAAAAGGCAGAAGAAAACACGGGCTGGAGAGGCTGCTGATGTTTAAAGAGCTGCAGGGCCAGGAAAACCCACCCTTAGTTTAAGCCGGTGCCACAGGCAGAACATATTGGAATTCATCCCTTGAGAATGCAAAGACCCCAAATTAGATGATGAAATGGAACTCCAAGGTAGAATACCGTAAAGCAAGGCAACTGGGATCATCTGAAGAGTAGGAGAAATGGGATAACGTTTAATGATGCATCTTCCCTTTAGACGAAGGTTTCTGGGGCTTGGGGCCATGTTTTTCCTGTTCATTGTATTATTTTCGGTGTGTACCCCAATCTTTGACACCTTCATTCATTCAACAAACACTTAGGGTGCTTACCTGTGGCAGGCATTGTTCTCTGTGGTGAGGGAACAGCAGTGAACAAAACTGGCAGACGTCCTGGCCCTCGTGGAGCTTACACTCTATTCGGAAGGCAGCAGGGAGAAAATTAAATAATTTATACAGTGCTAAATGCTATGGCGATAATCAGGCAGGGAAGGAGGATTGGGAGGGTTATAAGTGCTCAGTCGTTTAAGAAAAAACATTATTTTTTAAATAATGTTTTAAAAATTATTGAGATGGGGTCTTGCTATGTTGCCCAGGCTGGTCTTAAACTCCTTTGCTCAATTGATCCTCCTGCCTTGGCCTCACAAAGTGCTGGAATTACAGGCATGAGTCACCATGCTACACATGAAAAGTGTTTTTAAACTAAATGGTGTTTTAGGTTGGGTTTCCTAGAAGCAGTTCCTGAGATTAGAACTCGTGTGCCAGTGATGTGCTAAGGATGTACTGGAGACACCAGCAGCCTCAGCGTTGAGATTGGCTATTAGTAACGTTTGGGCCAGGGTCCTCTGAAAAGCAGAGACCAAGCAAGAATTCGAGTGCCAATGTTTTATTTGGGAGGTTCGAGCCCTGAGCAGTGAGAATGAGGAGAAAGACGGAGCGAGGCGGGGAAAATGCGAAGTGATGCGCTGTCTTGCCACGTTGGTCAATGCACCCTGTGAGCTCGCAGGCAGGCCTGGGCATGTGCCCGGCGTGCTGGACCTGTCTGGAGGTTTGCACAGAGAGGCTACATGTGGAGAGGGCAGAGGGAGAGAGGGTGGGTGGGCTCCATCTGTTTACTTCTCTCCCAAATCCTCTTTCCAACTGGTCAAGACACTCCGTGGGGGCCACTGCCCCGCCTTCTGGGGCAGCACCTGGCTCCTGGAGCCTTCTCCACCTGGTGCTATGACATCGTGTGAAAACCTGGAAGGGAAAAGGCAGCCCAGCTAGCGGGGTGAAGGTGTGGGGACTGCAGAGGTGTGGCTAGACCAAGAAGAGAAAGAAGGCAGCAGCAGAAGGGAGTGAGGGGATGCCCAGCGTCCCTTTCCGACACGGCGGGCGGGCAGTCCCTGCTTGGCTGCTAACCAGCCTCGAAACCTTGGACGCGTCAACCGGCCTCTCTGAATCTAGTCTTAGCAAGAGGGTTGGGGTGGGGTGGGACAGTCTTTTGAGTCCCTTGGGCTGAAACTGTCTGTCTCTGCGGCAGTCAGCACCCTGCCAGCTCCTGGCAGCCCCTGGCGAGCTCGGAAATGGTACTGAACGCCAGGCTTTCAGCAGTCACAGCTGCTGGCAGGAAAGGGAGTCCACTGGATTTAAGCAGAGCTTTTGAGAAAGGGTAGGAGGGAGTTTTCACCCCTCTTCTTACCCCAGGGGAAGTATTTCTTTCACCCTGTGGAGGGGGAAGGAGAATTGGCTTCAATGATTTCTTTGTCCTTGGACAAATTTGCTGCTAACAGCCCTTCAGTAGTCAGCGGGGGCCCAGTCAAGTGAGTTTAAACCGAATTTACAGCATAAATAACTACAGCTAGCTGCAAAGGGAATATAACAATAATTTTTAAATCCCTCAAGTCAAAATACTGTGATGTGTTTGAATCCAATTGCCAACAAAATATAAGCACGAACTCCACATGGCCATAAGAGCAGCGGGGACTTGGGGTCGGGGTGGGAAGAATGTGGTCCCGGAGGAAACTGAGTGATCGCAGCTACATTGTGCGGCTGTTCTTGAAGTTAGACCAGAAGAAAATTATTGAAGCATCCCAACCACACATAAGGCCTGGAATCACCCTCAGCTCCACTGATGCCTGAAGGACAGATACAGGATGCTCTATAGCAAGTGCCAGCAACTTCCTTGGGCGATGCCTTTACCAGCAGGACCGCCTCCTGGCAATTCAGCTGTTCTAAGTCCGGGGCACTGCATCCCACACCTCCAGCGGCACTGTGCAAATGGTATCCAATGTGCGAGTGTGTGCTTGGCAGGGGAAAGGGGGTTATTGGTTTCCTTTTCTGTGTGTGTGTGCATGCCATTATGTTAAATTTTTGAGAATAGAATACTGAACTGCATATCTGATTACATATGTGAACACTAAACTTCATCACCTCAAAGTAGGATTGCCAAATTTAGCAAATATCAACACAGGTTTCCCAGTTAAGTTTAAATTTCAGATAAAAAGGAATAATTTTTCATCCCAGACACTGCATGGAATATAATAAAAATTATGCATTGTTAATTTAAAATTAAAATTTAACTGGGCATCCTAAATTTTATCTGACAGCCAAACCTCAAATATCACATTTTCTGCATAAAAATATTTGTGTGTGTCTATAAATACAAATATATTTTATTTTTCACACAAATGATAGCATATTGCACACACTATTCTGTGTCTTGATTGTCTTATTTAATAATACATTATACATGGCTGGGCATGGTGGCTCCTTGCCTATAATCATAACACTTTGGGAAGCTGAGGCAGGAGAATTGCTTGAGCCCAGGGGTTTGAGACCAGCCTGGGCAACATAGTGGGATCCCATCTCTACAAAATATAAAAAGTTAGCCTGGTGTGGAGCCACACACCTGTGATTCAGGCTGCCTGAGAGACTGAAGGGGAGGATTGCTTCATCGCATCACTGCACTCCAGCCTGGGCTACAGAGTGAGATCCTGTCTCAAAAAAAAAAAAAAAAAAAGATACATCATATAGATTATTCTTTATTGGTGAATGCGTATCTGCCTCATTAAAAAATTTGTTTTAGGTTTGGGGGTACATGTGAAGGTTTGTTACATAGGTAAATGTGTCACAAGGGTTTGTTACACATTTTATTACATCACCCAGGTATTAAGCTCAATACCCAATACTTATCTTTTCTGCTCCTCTCCTTTCTCCTACCCTTCCCCGTGAAGTAGACCCAGTATCTATTGTTTCTTTCTTTGTGTTCATAGGTTCTTATCATTTAGCTCCCACTTGCAAGTGAGAACATGCAGTCTTTAGTTTTCTCTTCCTGTGTTAGTTTGCTAAGGATGACAGCCTTCAGCTCCATCTGTGTTCCTGCAAAAGACATGATCTCATTCTTTTTTATGGCTGCACAATATTCCATGGTGCTCATGTACCACATTTTCTTTATCCAGTCTCTCATTGACAGGCATTTAGGTTGATTCCATGTCTTTGCTATTGTGAATAGTGCTGCGATGAACATTCACATGCGTGTGTCTTTATGGCAGAAGGCTTTACATTCCTCTGGGTACATACCCAGTAATGGGATTGCTAGGGTGAATGACAGTTCTGCTTTTAGCTCTTTGGGGAATTGCTATACTGCTTTCCGCAATGGATGAACTAACTTACACTCCCATCAATTGTGAATAAGCATTCACTTTTCTCCACAACCTCTCCAGCATGCCATTTTTTGACTTTTAATAATAGGCATTCTGACTGGTGTGAGATAATATCTCATGGTGGTTTTCGTTAGCATTTCTCTGATAACCAGTTATATTGAGCTTTTTTCATATGCTTGTTAGCTGCATGCACGTCTTCTTTTGAGAAATGTCTTTTCATGTCCTTTGTCCACTTTTTAATGGAGTTTTTGCTTTTCTCTTATAAATTTGTTAAGTTCCTTCTAGATGGTGGATAATAGACCTTCGTCAGATACACAGTTTGCAAGTATTTTCTCCCATTCTGTTGGTTGTCTTTTTACTCTGTTGATAGTTTCCTTTGCTGTGCAGAAGCTCTTAAGTTTAATTAGATCCCATTTGTCAAGTTTCGCTTTTTGTTGCAATTTCTTTTGGTGTCTTTGTCATGAAATCTTTGCCTGTTCTTATGTCCAAGATGGTATTGCCTAGGTTGTTTTCCAGGGTGTTCATAGTTTTGGGTTTTACATTCATGTCTCTAACCCATCTTGAGTTGGTTTTTGTTTATGGCATAAAGAAGAGGTCCAGTTTCAATCTTCTGCATATAGCTAGCCAGTTATCCCAATACCATTTACTGAATAGGGAGTCTTTTCCACATTGCTGGTTTTTGTCAGCTTTGTCAAAGATCACATGGTCATAGATGTGTGGCCTTATATCTGGGCTCTCTGTTCTGTTCCATTTATTTTTATTTATGTGTCTGTTTTTATACCAGTACCATGCTGTTTGGATTATTGTAGCTTTGTGTAATAGTGTAATGTGACTTCCTCTAGCTTTGTTCTTTTTGCTTAGGATTGCCTTGGCTGTTGGGGCTCTTTTTTGGTTCCATATAAATTTTAAAATAATTTTTTTCTAGTTCTGTGAAGAATGTCATTGGTAGTTTGATAGGAATAGCATTGAATCTGTAAATTGCTGGGAGAAGTATAGCCATTTTAATGATATCGATTCTTCCTATACGTAAGAAGGGGATGCTTTTCCATTTGTTTATGTCTTTCTGGTTTCTTTGAGCAGTATTTTATAATTCTCTTCATAGAGATCTTTCACCTCCCTGGTTAGCTATATTCCTAGGTATTTTTTTTGTGTGTGTGGTAGTTGTGAATGGGATTGCCTTTCTGATTTGGCTCTCAGTTTGGTTGTTGTTGGTGTATAGGAATGCTAGCGATTTTTGTACATTGATTTTGTATACTACAACTTTGCTAAAATTGTTTATCAGCTGAAGGAGCTTTTGGGTTTTCTAGGTACAGGATCACATCATCTGCAAACAGAGATAGCTTTACTTCCTATCTTCTGGTTTAGATGCCCTTTATCTGTTTCTCTTACCTGATTGCTCTGGCTAAAATTTCCAATACTATGTTGAATAGAAGTGGTGAGAAAGGGTATCCTTGTCTTGTGCTGGTTCAAGGGGAATGCTTCCAGCTTTTGCCTGTTCAGTATACTGTTGGCTGTGGGTTTGTCATATATGACTCTTATTATTTTAAGGTATATTCCTTTCATACCTAGTTCATTGACAGTTTTCGACATGAAGCAATGTTGACTTTTATCAAAAGCTTTTTCTGCATCTATTAAGATAATCATGTGGTTTTTGTCTAGTTCTGTTTATGTGATGAATCACATTGATTGATTTTTAGTATGTTGAAGCAACCTTGCATCCCAGGGAAGAAGCCTACTTGATTATGGTGGATTAGCATTTTCATGTGCTGCTGGATTTGGTTTCCAAGTATTTTGTTGAGGATTTTTGCATTGATATTCATCAAAACTATTGACCTGAAGTTTTCTTTTTTAATTGTGTCTCTGCCAAGTTTTGGTATCAAGATGATGCTGGCCTCGTAGAATGAGATGGGAAGATGTCCCTCCTTCTCAGTTTTTTGAAATAGTCTGCATAGGAATGGTACCAGCTTTACCTTGCACATCTGGTAGAATTCAATTGTAAATTCATCAGGTCCTCAACTTTTTTTGGTTGGTAGACCATTACTGATTCAACTTTTGAACTTTTTTTTTTTTTTTTTTTTTTTTTTTTTGAGGTGGAGTTTCACTCTTGTTACCCAGGCTGGAGTGCAATGGTGTGATCTTGGCTGACCACAACCTCTGCCTCCTGGGTTCAAGCAATTCTCCTGCCTCAGCCTCCTGAGTAGCTGGGACTACAGGTATGCGCCACCATGCCCAGCTAATTTTTGTATTTTTAGTAGACATGGGATTTCACCATGTTGACCAGGATGGTCTCGATCTCTTGACCTCGTGATCCACCCGCCTCAGCCTCCCAAAGTGCTGGGATTACAGGCGTGAGCCACCGTGCTCAGCTTCAAGCTTCTTATAGGTCTGTTCAGGGAATCACTTTCTTCCTGGCTCAGTCTTGAGAGAGTGTGTGTGTCCAGAAATTTATCCATCTGTTCTAGGTTTTCTAGTTTTGTATGTAGAGGTGTGCATAGCAGTTTCTGATAGTTGATTTTATTTCTATGGGGTCAGTAGTAACATTTCCTTTGTCATTTCTAATTGTGTTTATTTGGATCTTCTCTCATTTCTTCTTAATTTGTCTAGCTAGTGGCTTATCTATTTCATTAATTTTTTCAAAAAACCAACTCCTGGATTCATTGATCTTTTGCATGGTTTTTCATGTCTCAGTTTCCTTCAGTTCAGCTCTGATTTTTGTTTCTTGTCTTCCGCTAGTTTTGTGGTTGACATGTTCTTACTTTTCTAATTCTTTCAGTTGTTAAGCCAGATTGTTAATTT
The DNA here is from genome assembly GCF_048565385.1 of Saimiri boliviensis. NCBI lineage: Eukaryota > Metazoa > Chordata > Mammalia > Primates > Cebidae > Saimiri > Saimiri boliviensis. Next base: position 65,214,969 of record NC_133461.1, on the reverse strand, counting down.
GAGATCTTTTAAACTTTTTGATGGGCATTTAGTGCTATGAATTTCCCTCTTAATACTGCTTTAGCTGTCCTAGAGATTCTGGTATATTGTATCTTTGTATATTGTATCTAATTATTTTCAAATAACTTCTTGTTTTCTGACTTAATTTCATTATTTACCCAAAAGTCATTCAGGAGCATGTTGTTTAATTTCCATGTAATTGTATGGTTTTATTTTCATTGTGTTGACTTCTATTTTTATTTTGCTGTGGTCTGAGAGTCTGTTTGGTATAATTTTGATTATTTCACATTTGTCAAAAGTTGTTTTATATCCAATTATGTGGTTAATTTTCTGCTTCCAGGATCTGTCTAATACTGTCAGTGGAGTGTTGAAGTCTCCCACTTTTATTTGGTGGGAGTCTATGTCTCTTTTCAGGTCTCTAAGAACTTGCTTTATGAATCTGGGTGCTCCTGTGTTGGGTTCATATATATTTAGGATAGTTAGGTTTTCTTGCTGAATTGAACCCTTTACTATTATGTAATGCTATTCCTTGTCTTTTTTGATCTCTGTTGGTGTGAAATCTATTTTGTCTGAAATTAAGATTGTAATACCTGTCTTTTTCCTGTTTTCTATTTGCTTGGCAGATTTTTCTCCATTTCTTTATTTTGACCCTATGAGTTACATTACATGTAAGATGAGCCTCTTAAAGACAGCATACCGTTGGGTCTTTCTTTAATCCAACTTGCCATTCTGTACCTTTTAAGTGGGGCATTCAGCCCACTGACATTCAAACTTAGTATTGTTATATGTAGATTTTATCCTATCATTGTGCTGTTAGCTGGTTATTATGTTGGCTGATTATTATGTTTGTGTGATTGCTTTACACTGCTTTACAGTGACACTACTTTACAGTGTGTGTTTAAGTGTGTTTTTGTATTAGCTTATAGTGGTCTTTCCTTTATATATTTAATACTCTTTTCAAGATTGTTGTAAGGCAGGTCTGGTGGTAATGAAGTCCCTCAACATTTACTTATCTGAAAATGATTTTATTTCTTCTTCACTTAGGAAGCTTAGTTTGGCTGGATATGAAATTCTTGGTTGAAACTTTTTTTCTATAAGAATATTGAATATAGGTTCCCAATCTCTTCTATTAACAGCTTGTAGGGTTTTAGCTAAGAGGTCTGCTGATAGCCTGAGGAGGATCCCTTTGTAGTTGACTCGCCCTTTTTCCCTAGCTGCCTTTAACATTCCTTCATTTTGACCTTGGAAAATTTGACAATTATGTGTCTTGGGGGTGATCTTCTTGTGTAGAATCTTGTAGGAGTTCTCTGTATTTCTTAAATTTGACTGTTGGCCTCTCTAGCAAAGTTAAGGAAATTTTCATGGTTGATATCCTGAACTATATTTTCTAAGTTGTTTGCTTTCTCCCCCTCCCTTTCAGGGATGCCAGTGATTTGTAGATTTGGTCTCTTTACATAATCCCATACTTCTTGTAGGTTTTGTTCCTTTCTTTTTATTCTTTAAAAAATTGTTTTGTCTAACTGTCTTATTTCAGAGAATCAGTCTTCAAGTTCTGAGACTCTTCCCTCAGCTTGGTTTATTCTGCTGTTAATACTAGTGATTGCATTGTGAAATTCTTGTATTGTGTTATTCAGCTCTGTCTTCTGTCAGAACCATTAGGGGTTTTTTTATGCCACCTATTTCTTCCTTCAGCTCTTGTCTCACTTTATTGTGATTCTTATTTCCCTGGATTGGGTTTTGTCATCCTCTTGAATCTCAATGACCTTTGTTCATATACATTCTATTTCTTTCATTCCTGCCAGTTTGACCTGGTTGAGGACTCTTGAAGAACTGGTTCAGTTGTTTGGAGAATATATAACACTCTGGCCATGTGAGCTACCAGAGTTCTTGTGGTTCTGGTTCTTTCTTTTCCCTGCATGCAGGTGTTCCTTTAACTGCAGTGTAGGTTGAGTACAGTCAGTAGACATTTTTTCTGGTTACTTTCACCAGGCCAAAGCTTTGCATAGGGCTTTTATTTGTTTCTTATCACTGGTTTCAGAGGGTGGTATGTTGATGAAGTATTTTTTGTGTTCAGGCTTTGGAGTGTGATCCAACAGGTGGCACTTAGGTATATTGGTCATTTGGTTGACTCTTGCTCAGTTGTGTGGCTACCCTATGTTTTCTCACCGTCACAGCTGTGTTCCCTCTCAGTGCTCTGAAAGTGTGGTTTTCTCTCTCCCTTGAGTGCTCACTGTAGATCACAACTTGGCACTCCTGGGCTTCCCACTGAAGCTCTGGGGCAATCTCAGTGTTTATGTTCCTTCCCCAGCTTAGAGGCAGGAGAAGAAGAGATCTTAGTAGTGATTATGGCCAAGGATCTTTTGCTTGACTCCTGGGGGTTCCACCCCAGAGAGATGCAGGTCAGCAATTGCTTAGGGCAGTCAGTCCTAGATGGAGGATCTGTGCCGTGGGCCCAAGCCAGGGGTTCCCTGTCTGGTGATGAGTCATGGGGTGTGTGTGGGACCTATGGGAGGCAAATTGGCCCCCTCTTCTTGGATCAGTTGCAGCTTGTTGGAGGTATAGATAAGGCACTTAAGCTCTTTGCTCATTCGTCAGTCCAAGGGCGACATGGGCAGTTCCACAGCAGAGTCAGTGGCCAAGAGGCTTTCAGTTACTCCTGGAGGGTCCTTCCAGGGAGTTGCTGAGTTGGTGCTGGCTCAATAGCTCTGGTAGCAGGTGGCTGGAGGTCCAGGCCTAGAGGACCTGCCTTGTGAGAACAGGCACATTCTATGTGGATATGGGAACAGGCACCCACAGTCTGGCCACTTTTCCATAGGGCTGCTGTGGTATGCTTGGGACCTGCTCTAGTCCCTAGTCACCTTGGGTTTTCCAGAGCCTGGAGGTGTCACCGTGAAGGCTGTGAAATAGCAAAGATATCAGTCTATCCCTTCCTCTGGGAGCATTGTCCCAGAGGTATGAACCTGTTGCCAGCCCAAAAGCATCATAGGAAGTGGCTGGAGACCCTGGTTGGGAGGTCCCACCCAATGAGGAGGAATGGAGTCAGACACCTCCTTACAGCAGCAGTCTGGCCACATTTTGGTAGAGCAGCTGTGCTGTGCTGGAGCATCCCTCCTGCCCTGGGTTGGCTCACACTCCAAAACCTGAAGGCTAGAACAGCTAAGTCACCCAAACAGCAAAGATGGTGGCCCATCCCTTCCTCTGGAAACACCATCCCAGGGGGAATTCAGATCTCTGTCAGCTGGAGAGCTGCATTGGCGCTGCCCGGAGGCCCTGCTTGGGAGGTCCTGCCAGTGAGGAAGAACAGGGTCAGGTAACCGCTTAAAGCAGCAGTCTGGCCACATTGTGGTAGAGCAGCTGTGCCATGGTGGGGCATTCTTTCTGACCCAGGTCAGCTCAAATGCTCCAAAGCCCAAAGGCTGGAATGGTTAAGGTACCTAAATAGCAAAGATAACAGCCTACCCCCCCACCCAACCGCCACCTGGGAGTTACTTCTTAGGAGGGACAATGATGCTACTGGTAGCTGGGTGGAATTCTAAACCAGTGTGTCTTACCTTGTGAGGTGCTGTGGAAGTGGAATGTGCAGGCTACTGCTATTCAGCGTCCTGGATTCAGCCTCTTTCCTAGGGGTATGTATAGGAGTCTAACCTCCCACTTTCCCAGAACTGCAGCTACTTTTGCCAGAAAGCCCAAGTATGTAAGGCTCCAGGGTCTCCATGCATGCCTAAGTGGCTGCTCTGCTGAGACTTCACGTAGCTCTGTCTGTCGGACTTAAGACGTAAGGCCTGGTGGAGTGGGTTCACAGGGTGATCTCCTGACCCAAGGGTTGCAAAGATATTTGGGAGAAGTGTGGTTTTCCAGGGTGGCTCATTCACTCACCACATCCCTGGGCTGGGGAGGATCTTCTGGCTCTGTGTTGCTTACAGGTGGGCCATTGTCCTGTCTTGCTTTTCCTCGTTATCTGTGGGTCAGGTTGTTTCCTTGATTAATCCCAGTGCAAGGACCTGGATGTTTCAGTTGAAGGTGTTGTCATTGCTTGCCCCTTCTGTTCCTCTCTGTGAGAGCCATGCACACTAATTGCTTCCAGTCAGCTGCTAAATGGATGGACTATAGACATTCAACCATCTGTATAGACACTTGCCCCCAACTTAGCATTTTCATGGTTGCCAAATAATGCAAATTTTTACATTTCTGCTCCATTCTCTGGGGCTGATCTAGGTCTCTCTTATGCTGATGGAAATGCCTTGTGGGACTTCTCTACTGTATCATTCAGCACACAGTCAGCAGCAATCATAATTGCACCCTGGAGGCCCTTCACATTCTGAGTTCATTGTGGCCTGGTTGCTCGTCAGGCATATACAGATAATATTCCAGGTCTTGTCTTCACTGCTATTTTGGGTTTAATCTATTGTCTCCTGGATTCCATGTTTTCATCTTTCTTGGTTTATACTCTCATGTTATAGGAGAACATTCTCTTGGAGTTTTCTTAGAAAGACAGTTTAAGAAGTAATAAGTCTTTGTGTGTTTGAAGATATCTATTCTGCTCATAGGTTATTGCTAGTTTGGCTGGTTATAGAATTCTTAGCTACAAATACTTTTCTCTTAGAATTTTGAAGACCTTATTCCATTATCTTCTAAATTCTAGTGTTACTATTAAGAATCCTGAGGCCATTCTCATTTGTGTTCCTTTTTCAGATAACCTATGTTTTTGGTTGTTTTTTCCTCTTTGGAAGCTAATAGAATTATTTCTTTCTGGTGATGAGAATTTTTTTTTAATTGCCTTTTTTTTTTCTTGATGGTACTGGGTTGATAATGGATACAACAATTCTAGAGATATGTATAGTTAAAGCTCATATTTTTGTATTTCTTGGATAGTTTCTTCCTAGTAATTTTCTATGTTCTCTCATTTAGAACACTTATATTGGCTTTTTTGTGTGTGTATTGAATCTCTATTTTTAAAAATCTTGTTTATTCTACTTTCCAGGAATTTTCTTAAACATTTTTATCTCTCAAACCTTTTAATGAATTTTTTAAATGTTGCATGTTTAAACATTGACTATTGTATCAATTAGCATAGGCGAGGCTATCCTGGGGCAATGACATGACAGCACAGATAAAGGTGGATGACCATAGTACATCTGACCATCTGACCATGTGTCATATTTTTAAGTAGCAAGACTGTGTTCTTGTTTTTTTTTTTTTGAGACAGAGTTTCACTCTTGTTACCCAGGCTGGAGTGCAATGGCACGATCTCGGCTCACCACAACCTCCACCTCCTGGGTTCAGGCAATTCTCATGCCTCAGCCTCCTGAGTAGCTGGGATTCCAGGCACGCGCCACCATGCCCAGCTAGTTTTTTGTATTTTTAGTAGAGACGGGGTTTCACCATGTTGACCAGGATGGTCTCGATCTCTCGATCTCGTGATCCACCCGCCTCAGCCTCCCAAAGTGCTGGGATTACAGGCTTGAACCACCGCACCCGGTCTTGTGTTCTTGTTTTTAATGCATCCATTTATTGATTTAGGGGTTTGATATCATCTTGAACCTCTCTGAGAGTATTATTTACATTTTAAAGTTTTTGCCTGCATGACTTTTGTTTCCTCTAGTTCCTTTTTTCTGTGTTTTTTTGCCTGCATGTGGCAAGCTTTCCCTGTCCTTATTGTACCCTGGTTACCCATTCAGAAATAAGAGTGAGTCACTTAGAAGCAGATGGGAAGTTGCCTAGCAGGCCTCTCTGTTGAGTGGGTGGTGGACAGCTTGTCAGGGGACCAGCAGTTATTGGTGTGTGGAGGTTGTATCAGCCCCCTTCCAGTCGGGAAATACGTGGATGCTCCAGACAGGGCCAGGGAGAGAGTTGAATAACGGGACTGTAAGGGGCCAAGGGGACCGGTGAGGGACGTGAAGGTGCTCGGTGGTGACTGCCACAGCCAGGAGCTATGACCACCTGAGATCTGGAGAGACAGAAGTTTCTGGACTCCAGTAAATGCTCCTAGCTGTGTGAGAGGGGCTTCTCAATAGGAACCATTGTCATAGGTTGGGAAATGCAGCCCTGGCTGAACTACAGCCTAGCGTGGAAAAAAGGGGAATAAATATGCCAGCCCTCTGTGGGCCCCCAGCCCAGCAGAACCCACCCTAAAGCACAGGAAGAGAACCCAAGGGGCACAGTATATGGGTCACCTCCTGGAACATGGGCACATGGGTAGAGAATGGTGGACAGCAGATCTGAGGGGCTATGGGGAGAATGTCCCGTACAGAGAGCTTTCCCTAGGGGACAGTACAGGTCTCCAGAGAAGGTCTTCTGAGAGCCTTCCAGGGCATTCTGCACACGGGGAGAGAAGGGGCTGTGAGGCCAGCTGCTCCATGTGAAGCCTTTCATCAGAGCCCCACTTTCTTCTCCAGCCTCAGCCCAGTCTCCGTGGCATGTGCTGCCCCAGCCTCTGGCTGTAGGATGGGCCACTTCCTCTTCTATGTGTGATTTGGAGCACATACTTTAGGCTGTAGCTTCTTCTCTGCTAAACCAGTTACCATTCTCTTCCAAGAATCTGTTAAAATCCCTTGATTCTGTTTACATTTCCTTTTTTCTTATTCCTCTAATTTATTTTATTAGAACATGAAATTGCTTTACATTTTTATATTTATTTTCACAGAAGGACATGTGTGAATTATTTACAGTTCTTTCACATTATCCATAATGTCCTGTACAAATATAACATAATTGATTAAAGCAACTTAAAAACAGCACTCTGGTAGTGTACCCTCAGGGGAATATATTCTAAGGACAAAAAAAGAAAATTAAGAGGCAAAGACAGTATAACCTTAGTATTGGATGCTTTTTTAAAAAATGGTGTTGGCACTTTAAAACTAAAACTCTTGGGCGTGAACTATAGATTAGCACAATGAATCAATACATCCCTGTTTTGGGAAGCAGGGTTTTCACCGTGGAAGAAGTGGAGAGAAGCTGTGGAAGAACCCTGTGTAACTGGATTTGATGCTGTGGCTTCAAACACCAGCAATACTATGTGTTCCTGCTGCGAAGTAGTGAGAAGTTTAGAAATGCGCCAAATCGTGTTCTCGCCAGAAATGTTTCAACCTAAAGATAGTCACAAGGAAAGGGAGGAATATGGAATGTGGGATGCTTTGCAGGGACTCTTCAAAGGACTCATTGTCAGGAAGAACAGAGTGAGGTGATGGGATTGTTTTAGATTAGGGAAGAATAACAAGGCGCAGCACCCAAATGCTAAAGTGTGAGCCTTGATTTCATTCTGAATTGAAAGGAAAATGAACTACAAAAAACACCAGTGGGACAATTGGGGAAACGGTGTTATATTCTTTTATTGAATTCATGTTAGTTTCCTTAGTGGTGGCAGAAGGATTGTAGCTGTGTCTAGGGGGCCTGTCGGGCACCTGTATCCTCCTTCCCAATGGTTCAGCAAGAGGGAGATATGTACAGGGAGTGACAGCATGGGAGGGGTATGGTGTTAGCAGTTAGTGGACTTGAGGCAGGCTTGCTGTATTGCTGTTTTGAAAAATCAAAATTAGGCCAAGTGAGGTGGCTCATGCCTGTAATCCCAGCACTTTGGGAGGCTGAGGTGGGTGGATCATTAAGGTCAGGAGTTCAAGACCAGCCTGACCAACATGGTGAAACCCTGTATCTACTAAAAATACAAAAATTAGCCAGGTGGAAGTGGCACATGCCTGTAATCGCAGCCACTCTGGAGGCTGAGGGAGGAGAATCACTTGAGCCTGGGAGGCAGGGGTTGCAGTAAGCCAAGATTGTGCCTGGGTGACAGAGCGAGACCCTATCTCAGTAAGAAAGAAAGAAAGAAAAAGAGAGAGAAAGAAAGAGAAAGAGAGAGAGAAAGAGAGAGAGAGAGAGAGGGAGAGAGAAAGAGGAAGGAAGGAAGAAAGAAGGAAGGAAGGAACAGAGGGAGGGAGGGAAGGAAAAATCAAAATTAAAAAAGGAATAAGTTGAGGCTGGGCATGGTGGCTCACGCCTGTAATCCCAGCACTTTGGGAGGCCAAGGTGGGTGGATCACAAGGTCAAGAGATCGAGACCATACTGGCCAACAGGGTGAAACTTTGTCTCTACTAAAAAAATACAAAAATCAGCTGGGTGTGGTGGTGCTTGCCTGTAGTCGCAGCTACTCGGTAGGCTGAGGCAGGAGAATTGCTTGAACTCGGGAGGCAGAGGTTGCAGCGAGCCAAGATTGAGCCACTGCACTCCAGCCTGGCACCTGGTGACAGAGCAAGACTCTGTCTCAAAAAAAAAAAAGGAATAAATTGTCAAAGCGTGTTGCAAAACTTCAACCTTTAGCATTTAAAAAATTCTTGTGAGAACATAGCAGTCCTTTTTTTGTTTCTGTCGAAGTGCAACTGAGCTTTGCTTTGTGACATAAATGACTGAGGCACGCTGAACGAAAGGAAGATGAGGACATCCTAGAGAAATCTCTCCCAGTGAGGAATGCAATGCGCTCTCCTCCAGGAGAATGTTTGCTCAAAAAAATGGCTGTTTTTTCTTGAGTCTTTATCCTGTCACTTCCAATGGCCAAGTACCCAAACCCAGCCACCCCAGGTCCTCTAAAGGAGGGGGTAATCAGATACTCTGTGAGAACCGGCAACCCTAAGGACGTGACTCCTCTCCTCAGTGGCACAGCTCCAGCAGAGGTTCCATCTGAAGAAAAGGCTGACTTAAGATTTGAAAACAAAACTCTTCCCAGTTGCCTGGGGAAAGAGGGGAGCTGAAAACCTGACATGGCTTTACTTCTGCTGGGCACTTAGGGGCAGACGACAGCAAGGGATGAGATCTCTCTCTCAGATACATTTTGGCAGCATCCCAGAGAAGTGAGGAAAAATAAAAGAAAGAGAAGCAATGAGACCTCCTGATGCTTGGGCTATCCGGCTGTGGGAGTAGCAGTGAAACCTGCTCTTCTAAACTTATTTCAGTCATAGGTTTTTCTACTACTTATTTCTGAGCCTCTCCCTTAAGAGGATACGCAGACAGCATGGGGTGAAGCCAGTGGCTTTTCACAGGGATCTAGAACACCGTGTGGCAGCTGACCTAGATTGCTTTCACGTCTGGATAGGTCATACATACTACACGTGTGCCACAGATAGGATGGCAGTGCGCACACATGCAGTAAACATGTTAAAAGCATGTACGCAAATGCCTTGGTTTGTTCCAGCAGAGAGACAGTTTGGGAAGTTTGACGCTCCCTCCCATCTCTGATCCTCCTGAAGGTATGCCCGCTCCCTTGTTTTTCAGAAGTGTCTGTGATGGAGCTGGTGTAGACACGTATGCCAATTTGCAGGAATAGATATGATTAAAATGTGCATGGTCATGTATGCACACCAGCTGCATGCTGATGTACACACATGTGTGTGCATCATTCAGGACCATACAGAAAGGTAAAAGTTTGTAGCTCTTGGATATTTGTCTCTTTTTGGGGTAATCTGACTCAGCACTTCCTCTTTTGATGGCAACAGTCTAGAAATGCATTCTTCCCGCCCAAAGATTAGAGGGAACAGGAAGGAAAATGTGGGGAGGGGAACTGGAGAGATGAGTAGGGGCCTGGAACTGAAGGCACTTTCACCTGTGATGGGCTGTAACGCTGTAGGGAAGAGCGAGGGACTTGGTCAAGGCTGGGTGACAGGAGGAGCCAGTCCCAGAGGGACAATTTGTTCGCCTCATCAGTTTTCCTTCCAGGAGCAGACAACGGAGGACCCTCTCTTCCGTCATCTCCGAGTTGAGTCTTTCTACGCCTCAAGGGTTGCTGTAGGCTTTCCCAGCTGGGTCCGTGCCACAGTGAGTGGGTGGGTCCCACGATGATGGAAAGATCTTGGTCTCCACATGGAAGCAGCACCTAATGGTGGGGGCTGAGGGTCATCAGCAAACAGGTGTTCGGTCTGCCTGCAGTGATGCCTTCTCATGGCTTCCACAAGGTGAGGCTGGGCTCAGAGTAGCAGGAGGCAACTCAGAACACTCTCCACATTCAAGACAGCCTTCTATCCAGCCAACAAGGCTACATCCGGGAATAGATGGACATGAGAGAGTCCTCATTTGGAACGTGCAAAGCCTCACAGAGAGATGGGGGTCAAGGAAGGAACTCTCTGGTAGTAAGTTGTTTCTCTGGAAACGCTGACCCTTTTCAAGATTACTGCGTGGTGCAGGCATGCAATTATGCTGTGTTTTGTCTTTAAAATTGTCTGTTTCAATGCTTCAAAGCATATTCTGAAAACGATTTATCACATCCAAGTTCTCTATATCCTCTTCTCATACCGTCTAAGAAAAAAAAAAGATGGAGTGGTTAGGTCATTATGTCTCTGTAGCTACTGGCAGGGCATTGGATGAAGCAATCCACAGAACTCTTGCACAAGAAGTTACTAGACCAATAGATGAGAAGATTTGTTCTGGATTGTTATCCTGTGTCTTCTGTGGAAAACTTCGTTTTTAGGGTCAACATACTGCTTTGTAAAGACAGAATGTTCCTCCCGCTTCTGCAGGAGGCGTCTTCTCTCCTATTTTCTTGCAGTGTCTGGACAGGCGTCTTCATGTCATGTGTGGATGGCCCTGGCCAGCGACAGCTGCTGTTTGCACCGCACATTAGTGTTGAACAGGGAGGAGATGTCCACATTTCCCCAAGTGAGGCTTCTCTCCCAGTCTGATTTCCCAGTGATAAGGGTGGTAATAGGAATAGTGGGAGTTCCTGCCATTTGGGAAAAGAGTTTCTCAGGCATTTATGTCTAAGTTTTAAGATAGCCAGTCATGGTGGCTGGGCTTTATCATTTTCTTGGCTGGCATTCCGAGGTGCTAAAATTGGACAATTTTGATTTCACCGTCAGCTTGTTGTGGTTTCTGGAGCTGAGCTGAAATGGCTGAACACACTTAGAATTCAAATTTGAAGAGAGAGTAAAGGTCTTCATTTTCATCATAGCCAATATCTCAAAATTCATTAGGGAAAATCTTGAAATTTAGAGATTCTCCTTTTTCCAGAAAGAGAGTGCCTCAACTTCCAAGAATTTTTTAATGAAGTTTTTAGTAGTTCACCCAGGGCAGAGTCCTATTTTCTGTATACAAGGTAGGTGAGTAATGATGAAGCCTGGCTGTTTAGGTCAACACATCTCTAATAAGGCAAGCACTAGAAACAAACATTCCACAACTCAGAAATGCAGTTATATATTGCTGTGGTTTGAACTTATGTGTCCCTCCCAAAATCCTATGTTGGAACTGAAACCCCAATGTGACCCCAACTGAAACCCCAATGTATGGAGAGGTGAGGCCTTTAGGAGGTGATTAAGTCATGAGGGCAGCACCCTCATGAATGGGATTAGTGACCTTATAAAAGGACTTCAGGGAACTAGCTAGGCCCTTTTTGCCTTACCATCCTCTGCCACGTGAGGACACAGTGCTCATCTCCTCTAGAGGACACAGCAACAAGGCATCATCTTGGAAGCAGAAACCAGGCTCTCAGCAGACATCAAACCTGCTGGTGCCTTGATCTTGGACTCGCAGCCAGCAGAACTCTGAGAAATAAATTTTTAATATTTATAAATTATCCAGTCTGTGCTTTTTTTTTTTTTTACAGGAACATGAATAGACTAAGACAAAAATATATGCCCCTGAAGGTTGAATACTTCCTGTAAAGAAGGCTTGCTGCTTTCAGCAGGCATCAGTAGGAAGTGGGACAGGAAAGGCATTCGTTTCCTAATTGCTGCTGTAACAAATCTCAACAAATGAATTGGCTGAAAGCAACAGCAGTTTACTCTTAGAGTTTTGAGGTCAGAAGTTTGAATCCATTGTAGTGGGCTAAAGTCAAGATGTTGGCAAGGCTGGCTTCTCCTGGAGGCTCCAGGGGAGAATCTGTTTCCAGGACTCTGCCAGCTGCTAGTGGCCACTGTATTATTTACCTGGTCTTTTCTTGCATCTTCAAGGTGCACTCCAATCTCTGCTTTGATAGTCACATCTTCTCCTCTGACCCTGCTTCCTCTTATAAAGAGCCCGTAATTACATCAGGCACACCCAGCTACTCCAGGATAACCCCCAAATCTCAAGAACCTTAACTTAACCACATCTATAAAGTCCCTTTTGCCATATAGCACTCATAGTTTCCAGAGATTAGGAAATAGACGTATTTGGAGGAGGGACCATTATTCAGCCCTTCACAGGAGGTAAGTGGGGCAGATCAATGGGTGACTCTGAAAAATATCCAAGACCTTGTGCCCAGCAGTTCAATCAGTCTCCTTCCCTACTTCTGGTCTTACCACCCCCATCTTAGATTGAAATTACTTTATCACACAATTCATATGTAAATATTTATCTTTTTATAAATGGAAACATTATGAATAGAACTAAGTCCTCTGACCATCTTCCACAATCCTGATCTTCTCTTCATTTCCTTCTTCCACCCCAAAGTTCAGCAATGTTCTTTGCTTGATATACATCAGATGTGTTTCTGCATGTACATACATTTATTTGTTCCCATAGAAAGCATAATCTTGTTTGTGGCTTCCCTCAGTGTAAGTGATATTGTAATGGATGTATAATTCAGCCACATGCTTTTTTCATGCACCAGTGTCTTCAAGATCTTTTTATGACAGCACATATTGGTAGACTTCATTCTTTTAAACTACTGCACAGTATTCTAAAAAATGAGTATACCATGGTGTATTAGTCTTCTTGGGCTACTGTAGTAAAGTACCAGAAACTTGGTGGCTTAAAACAACTAAAATTTATTTTCCTGAAGCTCTAGAGGCTGGAAGTCCAAAATCAAGGTGTTGGCAGGGCTGTGTTCTCCCTGACAGTTCTAGGGGACAGCCTTGCTTATTCCAGTTTCTGGTAGCCATTGGCATTCCTTGGCTTGTGGACACATCTCTCCAATCTCTGCCTCCATCTTCCCATGGCTGTCACCTCATGTGTGTCTCTGTCTTCTTCTCTTCTAAGGGCATTGCCATTGGACAATGACAAAAGGAGAAGGAGAGGGCATGCTCCTTCCCTTTAAGGGAACATCCTAAAAGTTGCATAGTCTCTTTTCACATCTCATTGGCTGAAACTCTGTCACAGGGTCACCCTTAGCTTCAGAGGAGGCTGGGAAGTGTAGCCTTTAGCTGGGTAGTGAGATTGTTATGACAAAGGCAATGCGGAATGGATGTGAGGATGACTGGTAGCCTCTGCCACCCTAAATGTTTCTCTAGTGTGAAGACCCAGAGAAGACCCAGACTGGCCATGAGGGCTCCCTTTAACTGTGGTATTGCCAAACTGTCCTCCAATGCTGCCATGTAGATTTATGCTCCCACCATCAGTATTGAGACTATCCTTTCCCATTTACTCACCAACCATTAATATAAACACATTTTCATTTTCTTGTCATTTCAATTAGCAAAATGGCATCTCATTTTTTAATGTTTTCATTTTCATGATCCCTAGTGAGGGTGAGCATTATTTCATATGTTTATTGGCTATTTTTCTTTTTTTTGGGGGATGGAGTTTTGCTCTTGTTGCTGAAGCTGAAGTGCAATGACATGATCTTGGCTCACTGCAACCTCTGCCTCCCAGATTCAAGGGATTCTCCTGCCTTAGCCTACTGAGTAGCTGGGATTACAGGCACGCGCCACCACCCCTGGCTAATTTTGAATTTTTAGTAGAGACAGGGTTTCACTATGTTGGTCCTGTTGATCCTGACCTCAAGTGATCCACCTGCCTCTGCCTCCCAAAGTGCTGGGTTTACAGGTATGAGCCATCGTGCCCAGCCTGATTGGCCGTTTCTATTTCATCTTCTCTGATTTACTTTTTCTTGTTCATTTTTCCTAGTAAATTGTTTGTCTTTTTCCAGTTTATGAGTTCTTTACAATATTCTCAGCATGAATATTTGCCTGTCGTAACTATTACAAATATTTCTCCCAATTTGTCATTTATCTTTCAATTTTGTTTAAGAATATATTTTGTCATAATAGAAATTTTAGATATGTTTTATTTTTATCATCTAAAAGCATTAATTTTAAAAAAGAAAATGTTGGTTCTAAGCTTTTTGATCTGGGAAGCTAAAAAATTCAAATATGATTGACTGAAAAGCATTATATGCCCTAGTCTAAGTAATAAGGGTGTGGAAAGCCAGCTGGTAACTTGTGGCACCATCTTACAAATCTCAAAGGCATCTGCTTCTTCCAGGTTGTCTACAGAAGGCCCTCGCCATCAGTCAAGTGAGTGACAGCTTTCTGGCAACCGTGTGCACACTCTGGCTCCTTGGGAAGCTCAGGCATGTGGCTGAGAGCAGAAGGCCTTCCCTATTACCTATTAGAGTCCATTTGGGGTGCAAGGCACTCACAAACACAGCGCCATCCAGGCGTCCAAAATTTGCTGTACCCCTTGGTTACTGAGGTATAATAAAAAAAGTGTCGGTGTCAGAGCCTATTTGGGATAAAATTAGATAGAAGAGAGTGGATCTAAGTGAACTCCCTGAAGACCCATAATCACTATCCCTAGATTGGAGGGGAAGGGGAGATTTTGGAGAGCTTAGATATTTTACACCACTTCCAGAGTGGCCATGGGTACTCAGAGCCTGCCTGGGATCTGCTTCAGAGAAAAGCTGCTCCATCTACTTTGCCCCCAGGGAGTTTGTCCTTGCTCAAGAAACCTTGTCTTTAAAGCCGCAAGAGGCCAGCTTGTGCCTACACAGAAAAGGGAATGGGTTCTCAGATCCTCTCTTGTAATGATGAAGGTGGCACATCTCTTTGGCCATGTATCTACCCCTTGTCAGACTTTTAAAGCACATGCTATTTGGATAAAATATTGACTGCAACATTATCAAGGCATCAGGCATCTGGTTCCAGGACTACCTCCCCCAATCCCCCTGGACATCTCACCACCTCTTCAACCTCCCCTTTCTCCACATAAAAAAATAATTCAGAAAACCCCTTAAAAGAAAAAAAAAACTATTTTAAAAAGAGCAATTCATGCTAGCGTGGTGGCTCGTGCCTGTAATCTGGCACTTTGGGAGGCCAAAATAGAAGGATCACTTGAGGCTAGGAGTTTTTGACCAGCCTTGGCAACATAGAAAGAGACCCCATCTCTACTAGGAAAAAAAGGAAAATTAGCCAGTTGTGGTGGTATACACATGTAGTCCCCCTTACTCAGGAGGCTGAGGTGGGAGGATCACTTGAGCCCAGGAGTTTGAATTTATACCAAGCTGATTGAACCACTGCACTCCTGCCTGGGCTGTTTACAGAGCAAGATCCTATCTTTTTTTTTTTTTAAATGGCAATGCATAGCCTCTCTCAAACAGCCTCCTCCCCATCTTTACCTACATCCAGAAAAAGAGGAGTGGCTATTTTTTCCTCTCTGTAGAATGTCAGAAAATTTCTTGCTGAAAACAGTGAACCAGGCTATGAGCTCGGGCCTCCCTAATTACTAGCAATCTAGGGACAAAGTGATTCCTAATCAAGGTGAGTATTATTTAATACATTTATTGGCCATTTCTATTTTATCTTCTTTGCTTTTCCATTTTCTCTCCTTTGTTCATTTTTTTTTTTTTTTTTGTTCTATTAGATTGTCTTTTGCTTGTAAACTGAAGCAAAAGAATTCTATCCAGTTCTCCAACCCCTAAAATAACACCCCTGTCACCTAAAGCATGTAGTGGAAATCAAGATGACATAGAAGAGATGCATACAGGGTGACTTGCAAGGGACAAGAAATAAGAGATCCAGGTTTGGGTCCGGCTTCGTTGCTTACCAACCAATCGGCTTAGCCCGCTTCCACTTCCCTTCCATGATTGAAGAGGTTTCCATTTACATTTCAGGACCGACAACATCTGCTAACACTAACTGCTCTTCATATCTGTGGGCATAAATTTGGGTATCTAGTTACTAGACTTCTTCCAAGACTGGTAAACTGTATTTTCTCTTGTTGCCCTTTCCTCTATAAAGTTTCAGACCACAGAAGTTTATAGCAGGACACCCTCCCTGCTCTGGCTCCAGGGTCCTGGCCCACCCAAGACAGAGCCCAAGCCCACCTTCCTTACACTGTCACTTGTACTGAGCTTGCTTCTTGGGGTCTGCTCCCTCCTCAGATCTGCATTCTTTTCTTGTTTTTGTTGTTGCTGTTTGTTTGAGAGAGGGTCTTGCTCTGTTGCCCAGGCTGGAGTTCAGTGGCGCCATCACTGCTCACCACTGCCTTGAACTCCTGGACTCAAGCAATCCTCCTACCTCAGCCTTCTGAGTAGCTGGGACTATAGACATGCAGTACTATTCCAGGCTAATTTTTTGAATATTTTATTTTTTGTAGTGACGAGGTCTCACTAGGTTGCCCAGGCTGATCTTGAACTCCTGGGCTCAAGTGATCAGCCTACCTCAGCCTCCCAAATTGTGGGGTCACAGGTGTGAGCCCTTGTGGCCGGACTTCACCTTGTTTATTGGCAAATGGTGATACAAGCACACATTCATGTTAGCAAGGGACTGGTTCTCCTCTTTCCTTTTTAGAGAAATCGCATATTTGGTAACATAACGACTTCTTTACAGATAAGGTCGTCTTCAGATGTTCTCTCCTTCCTGTTTCTTGACAGGAGGTACAGCTCTCCCAGGCACCAGGGCTGATGCCCAATAAAAATGGGCTTTGAGGATTCCAGCCCCAATTGGAGAAGGATCCCATGTCAGTGCTTTGCCTGGATTACCTTGGTTCTCACTATTTTTCAAATATGCAAACGGTCTCTTACGCTGAGCATGGTGATTGATTATCAGATAGCTTCCTGCAGCACAGGAGCTTGCTCAGACAAGGGACAGGCTAGAACCTCTGGGAGTTCAGAGCCCTCAGGAACAGCCCTCAAGCAGTCACAAAGATGCGCTCCTTGCCCTTCGGTGAGGGGACATTGCTGACGCATGGTCTAAACCAGGTCAGCACACTTTTCCTGTAAACAGCCAGATGGGAAATTTTTTGGTCTTTGCAGCCCATGTGGTCTCCGTCATAACTGCTCCACTCTCCCATGCTAGGACATAAGCAGCCATTGCGTGGAGAACACAGAAACAGGAGTGTGGCTCTGTTTCAGGACAACCGTATTCATGGCTCCTGAAACCTGGATTTCAGTAACTTTCATGTCATTAAATATTTTTCTTTGATTATCTCTCAACCATTTAAAAACATAAAGACCCCAGCCTGGGCAACATGGTGAAACCCCGCTCTACTAAAAATACAAAAATTAGCTGGGCATGGTGGTAGGCACCTGTAGTCCAGCTACTTCGGAGGCTGAGGCAGGAGAATCACTTGAACCCAGGAGGTGGAGATTGCAGTGAGCCGAGATTGTGCCACTGCACTCCAGCCTGGGCGACAGAGTGAGACTCTGTCTTAAAGTAAAATAAAACAAAATAAAATATAAAAACATAAAGAGCATTCTTAGCTTATAGGCTATAGAAACCCAATGGGCTGGGTTCAGCCGTAGTTTGCTGACTGCAGTCTAAATCGTCTCCCAGAGATCCCAGTGGGCTGGAGCCCTGCTTGCCAGCAGTGTAATCTGGAGTGACTGACTTCTTCTCTTCCCTGGTTTACTTTGTCTACTCTTCTGGGGTCACCTTCCAAATAAGCTATTTGCACTCAGAGCCCTCTCAGAGTCTAGTTCTGTTCTTAGACTTCTTCCCAGGCTGGTCAATTTGATTGTTTGTTTCTCCATCCCGCAAAGTTACAAACCAAGATGTCTAGAGCACGGCAACTCTATCAGTAGCTCCTGGAGCCTGGCCCTCCTGAGTCCACCTGCCCCACCCTGCTGGCTACCCCACCCTGGACTGTCACATCAAGCCAGTTTCCAAAGCGCTTGACTTTATGTTCCATTTCCTGAGGACACTTCAGTGAACAAGATCGCCCTTGTCTCACAGCTTACTGCTTTCATTCTACTAGGGATGGGAGAGGGTTAAGCCTCAATTGTAGTGCAGCGTGATAGCCAGGAAGGATGGCAGGCTCTGCCATGGGAGTCAGGGGATTTGAATCTCAGCTCGTCCTTGTAATGAGGAAGAGAACTTGCCCAAGCCTTGTTTCCTCATTTGAAGAGGAGAGAATCTGAGCTCAATCCTTATGGGGCGGGGGCAGGGGAATGAAATACACATCCAATGCCAGCATGCATTTTATTGTGGGGCACACGGTAGGGACTCAGTGATCAGAGGTGACCACTGTCATTAATAGACAAGTACTCTAGGAGCCACAATGGGAGGGTCCGTGAGGGCCAGTGTCATCATGGAAGAGGTGGCAGTGTGTGGGCAGGCTCCTGAGCAATGGCAGATGTGGATAAGGGGCCGAAGGAAAGGAGCACCTCACACAGAAAGACAGCACGAGCAAAGGCATAGCCAAGAACCCGACAGGAGGAACTTGGGTAATGAATCCAGCTTTTATCTTGGCAACAGAGGCCAAAGAAGGTGGCTCAGAAGCACCTGAGATATGCTTATTTTTTGTTAATTTTTGAGTCAGGATCTCACTCTGTTGCCCAGGCCAGAGTGCAGTGGCATGACTATAGCTCACCACAGCCTCCAACTCCTGACCTCAAGTGATCCTCCTACCTTGGCCTTCCAAAGTGTTGGAATTACAGGTATGAGCCACCATGCCTGCCCAGGGTAACACTGAACATCTGCTGAGACTCTGTGGAGATAGCAGGCCATGTTCTAAGTACTCTATGGGCCAACTCATTCATCCTTACAACAATTAGGTAAGGAAATGTTATTATATATATTTTGCAAGAAAGAGACCAAGGCTCCAGAGAGGTTATGTTGCCAGCACAGAGATTCCAATCATGTCCATCTAACTACAGCACTTCTGTTCCTACCCACTGTGCCATGATGATTCTGTAGCATGTAGAATAGAGACTGAGCTAGACTTGGGGTTCAGAGAAGCCATTCTGAAGGAAGTGACATCTATGATGAGATCTGAAGAATGAGCAGAAATCATCCCTGGGAAGGCAGACAGAACATATTCCAGACACCAGCATGTCCTGGGGTTCAAGGACAGGCTGTGAGGCTCTGGGAGTAGTGTGGTCTGGCTGCAGCATATAGAGTGTTAGAGAAGCAGGCAGGGGGATGAGAGATAAATTCACAGGCAGGAGACCAACCCATGAAGAGCCCTAGAAAGAACATTAAGGCATCTGGTGTTTATCTCAAGGCAATAGGGAAGAGTTTTGAAGAATAAAGAATAAAGATTTCTTTCAGTTTAGATTTTTCTTTTTTGAGATGGAGTTTTGCTCTTGTCACCCAGGCTGGAGTATAGTGGCAAGACTTTGGCTCACTGCAACCTCTGCCTCCTGGGTTCAAGTGATTCTCCTGCCTCAGCCTCCAGAGTAGCTAAGATTACAGGCACCCACCACCATGCTGGGATAATGTTAAATTTTTAGTAGAGACAGGGTTTCACAATGTTGGGAAGGCTGGTCTCGAACTCCTGACCTCAGGTGATCCACCTGCCTCAGCCTTCCAAAGTGCTGGAATTACAGGCATGGGCCACCGCGCCCAACCCAGTTTAGATTTTAAGACGGCTCTCTTGTTAGTGTGCAGGATGAACTGGAAAGGGGCAGAGCTGGAGACAGGAATACCAATAAGAAGGCTGCTTCAGTTCTCCCGTAACTCAAAACGCACAGGTCCTAGGTGTGCAGGTGTTATTCCTTAGAGGGAAGACATGGCCAATGATCATATTTTTTGTTACAAGATACAGTTCTGGGCTTTGGAGGGCATGGTGGTAGTCGGGGAACAATCATGTAATTACTGAAGGTCAGGGACTCCACCTCAGTTATCTCTTCTGTCACGGAGAGCCAAGCTGGGCTCCTTCCTGGCATCTCTCATCCATGAGTGCTTCTCAGCTCCCAATCCCTCTGAGCTCATCTTCTCAACTAGGACTTCAAATGTATCTCCTGACAAGCTCAAATATATGTCTTCTGAGAAATCTGTGTATATGTCTTCTGGCAAAGTCTCATCTGTGGCTACAAGGCATAGTTCAATGATGACATTTTCAACCCACAGATTCTCCGTCCTATACAGGGGGGTCTCTGGCCATGGAGGGATCTGGACTGGTCACTCTGATGTGGCACGGGAGTCTTCTGACTTCACACAGCTCCTGCAGGGGCCCTGGCCCAGCATTGTCGACCACTTCCAGGAAGTCTCCGTCTGCAAACAAGGGAAGCTGGACTGTGGCTTTGGTTCTGGCGTCACGTTAGGACTTCAACTCTGCATAGCTTACCTTGAATTTTGGCAGAAACCACGCCCTTCTTCAGAGCAAGGAAACACTCATTGGCTGTGAATGATGAAATGGCTTCACATGGGAAGTGTAGTCTCTGGAGGACTGGAAGTAGAACTGTACTTCTACTTCCTGGCATAGCCCCAGTGATGTCAGAAACCGAGTTAAAATACAGACCTCTCCCAAGGACCCTGCCCAGATAGGCATATGGAATGAGGAAATGCCACCTCTTCTTTCCTTGGGAAATCTCCACGGCAAGGAACTCTTTCACTTTGTTGGTCCGGAAGATGGTTAAGAGCTGCCTGGACTTGAATGGAAAGGGCTTGCTTGTGCCTGTTTTAGTCTCTGCAAGGACCACATTCATTATGTTGATTCTCAGTGGAATTTGCTTTTTTCCATTTGTCAGTTTTAAAGGGCAGACTTCCTAAGCCTGTGATATCAGTGATATGTATGACCTAGACAGGTCAGAGGGGCTGGCAATCTGGATTGTACCTGTGGAAGTGAGGAGGGGACGATTAGTAGCTCTGAAGGTGCAAAGGAAGACAGCAGAACCCAGGTGACATGGTTTGGCTGTGTCCCCCCACCAAATCTCATCTTGAATTGCAGCTCCCAAAATTCCCACATGTCCTGGGAGGGACCCCATGGGAGGTAATTGAACCACAGGGGCAGCTTTTACCATGCTGTTCTCATGACAGTGGATAAGTCTCATGAGATCTGTAGTTTAAAAGGGGCTGTTCCTCTGCACATGATCTCTCTTGCCTGCCGCCATGCAAGATGTGACTATACTCCTTCTTTGTCTTCCGCCATGCTTGTGAGGCCTCCCCAGCCATGTGGAACGGTAAGTCCATTAAACCTCTTTCCTTTATAAATTACCCTGTCTCCGGTATATCTTTATTAGTAGCATGAGAACGGACAAATACACCAGGTGATGGATGGGAGCTTTTCACAGAGGGACAGAGCTAACTGCAGCAATTTGGTCAGGAATATGCACTCTGTTCTCACTGTTCTCTGACCTCTGAGCTGTGGGAAGCCCCCTTTCTTGGCTGAACTGGATCTGTAGCCAGGCAGCAAGGGAGGGGGGTTGATGCCAGCCTCACAGGTCAGCTTCAGCCTCTGGGGCAGGGCACAGGGCAGAATGGAGAAGGGGTAAATGAGGGCTAGGACAAATGGAGGGTCCCGTAGAGAGGGGAGAAGTGACTTGCTTGAGGCTGAGATAGGAAGGAACAGATGTAGAAAAACAACTCAGGTCTTTAGACTTGTTTAAGTGCTCTCTCTATACCGCCGTATGGGGGCGTGAGTAAGAGCTCATCAGAGTGCTAGTGTGGCAGCAGAGACCTCTCTTGCTTAAATTCGCTTTGAAGATGAAAATTATAACACATTGCTATTCTGGCAGTGATTTTAAGAATATCTCAACGTGGTCATTTAAGCCTCAACATTCTAAAATGGAAAATAGCCCTAAGCAAGTGATGAGAGAGCCAATATTTATACAGCATGATGAGCTGGCAGCTGCCCCACCATCCATCTCTTCATCTTTCCTTTCAAGGTTTCCAATCAAAAATTAAAAATTTAAAATGATTATAAGGAAGCTTAAGTGTATGTGTCATTTTTATGGCCAATGGAAGCAATAATTCTCTCTGAGCTGGGCTATGTCTGAAGGCTACAAACTGACATGGATCCCCAAGTCTTCCTGTGCATATAAAGCTATAGTAGGATCGAAGTCAGCTGCTGCAATGGAGACCTCACTTTAACTGGGGAGAAGGACTTACCCTAAAGTAAAGTATTGGGAGTCTGACTATGTTTGACTGATTCCTAAAAACTGAAAGTGAAGCCCCATTCCTTTCAAGGGATACCTATATATAAACGTGCACCAGAAATGACCTGTGGAATTACTGCACCCAGATCAAGAACGCTCATCGCCAACGGTTTTAGGAGTAGCTGGGCAGGGTTATTGCAACTCCTGGAGAAGGAAAGAAGTTGAGAAGGCAGAATTTCCTTAATAAAATGCAGAGTATCAAGTTACACGTGAATTTCATTTAAGCAAAATATGGGGCCAGGCATGGTGACTCACACCTGCAATCACAGCACTTTGGGAGGCAGGGGCTGGAGGATAACTTGAGCCCAGGAGTTGGAGACCAGCCTGGGCAACACAGCAAGACCCTGTCACTACCACACTACAAAAAATAAAAATAAAATAAAATTAGCTGGATGTGGTGCCGCATTCCTGTAGCCCCAGCTATTCGAGAGGCTGGGGTGGGACAATCACTTTAGGCCAGGACTTGGCGGCTACTGTGAACTGTGATCATGCCACTGTGCTCCAAGCCTGGGTGACAGACAGTGAGACCCTGTCTCAAAACAAAACAAAACTACAAGTAAAAAAGAAAAATATGGAAAGCCATGAAATGGATATGGGTTGTTGCAAACTGGATCCAGGATTCCTGGGAGGTGACTGAGCCACTGAAACAAAAACACGCCACATCAGGTTGAAGGGGTAAACTGAGAAACGAAGACCAGTCTGGGGATACCAAAGTCTCCAGGTAGGAAGTGTGGCCCGTGACATCTGGTGATTAGACTTGCTACTCCCTAGCGGTGACACCTCAGGCATGTTATCTAACTAATCTAGGCTTTATTCTTGTTTGTAAAATGAATAAAAATCACTTTTTCTTTTTCTTTGCTTATCTTACTAATAACTGTAAAGATCCAATGAGATCATGGATGTGAGAGTGCTGTGCAAATTGTTTTGGGCTCACAAAACTAAGGGTTTTTTGTTTTTGTTTTTGTTTTTGTTTTTAAATTCAACTAAAATATCTTCCTCAGAAAGTGTAGAAACGTGCACGACAAGTAGGAAATTCCTTAGTGATCAAGTGTTTAGTAGCATGAGTGCAGCTCCCAGGGAGCCCTCAAATTCAAGGTTTCTTGTTATCATATGTGGTTTAGGAACATTTTCAGCAGCCAATGCACAATGCTTCTGAAATCTAAAGTAAGCAGAGACTTATTGCCTATTAGTGACAGTCTTTAGGGGCTAGGGAGCTAGGACAGATGCCCCAACTCCAGTTCCAGATGATGAAGGACTCCAGAGCTAGAATACCCTAGCAAGGCTGTTTGCATTCAAAAGAGGTGAGGCCAAGACACCTGGAAAGAGATCTAGACCCATTAGTTGGTGCAGAGTGAGAACTCTGGATGGAGGAAACAGCAGTCTCCACAGTGGATGTGGCTAGGCGGGGTAAGCCCCTGGTGTGGCTCCAGTATGGTGGACCTTGGGTACCCAGCCTTCTGCCACCTTTCCGGCTATAGCTTGCCCTGTTTCCTCAACCAACGTCCCAGCCAGTCAGTTGGTCCAATAACTGTATCCCCGATCCAGCCTTGACTGGGGACTGAGAGCCACATAGATCCCTCCCTCACCAGATGGACCCTGCCTGACGTCTACACCTGCGCAGCCTGCCTAGAGCTTCCCCACCCACAGGGGACCTTGCTTTTTGCTCTTTTAGCCTCATCTTTAATGTGAGGAATAGCAGCTCACTCACACAGAAGCTGTCCCAGAGATCAGCCTACGGAAAGGCTCGGGTTACTCTTCCCATCCCTTCTTCTAGTCTTTCCTTCCCATTTTCCGTCCAGACACTGACTGGTCTACCTTGTTGATCCACATGTGTGCTTTGCCCTCCCAAGCAGGAAACTCAGCATGAATTGGAGGCATGAGTGTTTGGAGGGAGTGTGCCGGGGTGGGCTGGGGCGCAGCTTTGCGTCTGCCACCTCCCGCCAGGAACTGGACAACAGCCGAAGCCCCAGGAGTGCTGGCAGAGGCAGGAGGCTGCCTTTGGCCAGAGGAAGCTCAGCTGACATCCCGGGAGAAGAGCGTCTCTCCTCTAAGTGAGTTTTGTGGATTTTAAGGTTTTAGGTTGCAGTCTTATCATGCCCTTAATTTAATAGAAGATTTAAAAGGCTGGTCCAACGCAAGTGTATGCTTTGCCTATCAATGTCATTAATCCAGCGTCATATTTTCAACAATGAATATATTCATTCTTCTTAGTACCAATTGTTGCAGCCCATATGGCATGTGTCTGAAGCAGGAGCACAAACAAAAAGAGAAATTATTCATTGAGACTCAATTAGGAGAAAAAAATAAAACCCATTTTTTCCTTTTTTTTTTTTTTTTTTTTTTTTGAGATGTAGTTTTGCCGGAGTGCAATGGCATGATCTCGGCTCACTGCAACCTCCGCCTCCCAGGTTCAAGTGATTCTCCTGCCTCAGCCTCCAGGGTAGCCAGGATTATAGGTACCCACCACCATGCCCAGATAAGTTTTTGTATTTTTAGCAAAGACAGGGTTTCACCATGTTTCCCAGGCTAGTCTTGAACTCCTGACCTCAAGTGATCCATCTGCCTCAGCCTCCCAAAGTGCTGGGATTACAGGCATGAGCCACTGCACCTGGCCTGAAACTCAATTTTGGATTCACATGTCCCTGTTCACAGAGATGTTTCTGCAGTCAACAATGCGTGCAAAGTACCTGGACACAGGTGGGTGATCCACTCCTCACCCTGCAGCCTGCTGGGAATGATGGTGCCATTGACTACTGTTCTCATCACTGTTGTCATCATTATTCAGAAGATAGAGCAGCATGAGAAGGACAAATGGACATGAGCTATTGAGATATGATGGATTGAGGATTAGGGGATGATCGGTATTGTCTGAATACAGCCAATTAGCAAAGACATAACAGGGCAAATCAAAGCAAGCCTTCTACCAGAAGCTTTGCTAATGAAAATATGAACACTCTTGCCCTGCCTTGAAGCTGAATTAGATTTTTAAAAAAATAAACATTGCCTCCCAAAAGAGATCTGGCAAGCTAATTACTAAGCCTGCTATAAATTTACACCTCATATAATATAACATTTCTTTTCTGCAAAGGAAAATAAAATGATTCAGTCCATGAGTAGATAGAAAAGTGAATTGGAGTTTGGCATTCACGTGAACTACAGTCATAAAATTAATGTGTGGTAAGAGCCTGGCCTTTCTGATAGCATATAAGAAAATGCACCAATAATAAATTTGCTAGAAGGATAAGCTTTTTTTCTGCCTGTAGCCCTTCTGGCTGTCACCTTGAAATGAATATTTATTAAGGGAATAAAATTAAAGCATTTTAAGTCTACTAAAGGAATGTGTTTAAGTATATATAATGACAAAAATATAATAATAAATGATGAGATGGACTGAATTTTTAAAATAATAGAATAAATCATATTCTTCAGGAAGAATGTGTTAGGAGTATGTTTTTTTGGCATCTAATCGTTCTTCATAAATCAAGATGTGAAATCAGTGAAGTAAGAGATGAACAATTTCTGGAAATGGAATCTCCACAGCTACTTCTGGACACACTCAGCGCATCGATCAACAAACCTCTGCCCGGCACATTGTCCAGGCTGGCCCCCCAGCCGATGGTGTACTAGGAGTTCCCTTACATGCCTGCTGGGGGCGACACCCTTTCTCACACTCATAACAGTGAAA
Source organism: Saimiri boliviensis (assembly GCF_048565385.1). NCBI lineage: Eukaryota > Metazoa > Chordata > Mammalia > Primates > Cebidae > Saimiri > Saimiri boliviensis. The sequence continues at coordinate 65,189,293 of NC_133461.1, read as the reverse complement.
CAGCAAAACAACAAACATGACTAACTCCATTATTGTTTGAGTGGCCTTTATCTGTGTTTAGATACCCATTCCTGCATGTGGGCTAGGATAATTTTAGAGCACTGGGATGAAACACCACAACAACAGTTGTACAGTTTTTGAAACGAACTCTAGGATTAAAGGGGAGTATGTGAGCAACCAACTATATTTTGTTAAAGATTTTTAGGAGGAAGATGCATGGCGACCTGACCAGGAACAAAGGAATTCTCAACTTCCCTGGACCCTTGCTGGCATCCAAATGTCTATGGTCATAGGTTATGTGTTGATCCCAACACCCTCCTCTTCCCCTGTCCTGAACATAAAAGGACACTGAAATTTGTGCCGACTTGAGATGGTCTTTGTGACACCAGTCCACCATCTCCCTAGCTGGCTGGCTCTTGAATACACCTGGTTTTCCCTCAGCTAAGTCTTGTCTCTCCAGTTTGGCTTTCGAGTGGCAAGCAGTTGAACCTGAGTTTGGTTACACATTGACGGTGAAACAGCTCTAAACCACTTCCCCATACTCACGTGGCCAAAATGCCATCACCAAGAAATAGGAATGCAAAACCAAATGACCACCAAAGTTCTCTGGAATCAGGGCAGCAAGACTCAGGCAATTCCCACCAGCACCCTGACATGCATTTCCTCCCTGCGAGCAGGTTCCACCCTACAATGCCGCGGATGGACTCGGGCAGGCCATCCTGGTGCTCTTGGATCCCATCCTAGCAGACCATGGGGAGGAACAAGTTTAGGGGGATCTTCTCCCCCAGGACCTCACATCTTAGGAGCCTCTTCCCTCGACTCTCCTTAATGCCAATTGAGGACAATTTTTCTCCTTTCTTGAGCACTGTGGATAACTCTGCTGTGAAGATGGGGACCAAGTTCTGGAAGCAGAAAGGGCTTCTGCGGGTCTTGGAAGTCCTGGCACCTACATGCTCATTCCTGGGCTTGGTGGTGTGAGGCCGGAAGGCGCAGAACCCCTGTTGCCACGGGGAGCCCTGGGAACTGCACTGGAGGTTCCCTGGAAAGCCTGAGAAGGAGGGTATGGAGCTCAGACATGGATGCTGCAGGAACTGAGTCCTAGATCAAGCTATGCCTGAAACCAGAATTGATCCCTGGACTTCTTCAGTTACGTAAATCAAAACCTGCCATTGTAGGCCACAGCCAGTTACAGCAGGCTGGCCAATCAGGGTGGTCCAGCCCTATGGCCCTTTCAGTGAATTCGTTGGGATTTAGGATTTCAATTATTGGGATTGTCCACTAATTCTACATATGCTACAGCTGCTTATGATGTCATCTAGATGCATACAGAAAGTTATACACAGTAGCAGGGAAAGAGGCCAGTGGGTAACAGGAGATCTAAAAGCAGAGCCAAGAAACAGAGAGAATAAAAGACACAGACAAGGAGGGCATTAGTCTGTTAAGGCTGCTATAACAAAATTAACATATAAACAGCAGAATTTTTTTTCTCACAGCTCTGGAGGCTGGGGATTTCAAGATCCAGGTGCCAACAGACATGGTGTCTGGTGAGGGTTCATGTCCTGGTTTGTAGTTGGCTGTCCTTCCTTGGCAAAAGGAACAAGGAACGGCTCTGGGGCCTCTTTTGTTAGGGCACTAATCACATTCCTGAGGACTCCGCCCTCATGACCTCATCACCTCCCAAAAGCCCTACTTCCCGACACTATCAGCCTGGGGAGTAGGATTTCAACATGTGAGTTTTGGGAGGACACAGACATTTAAACAAAGCAGGAGAGGAGGAAAAAAGAGGGCGAGAGGAAAAGAGAAGTAATTGATATATAGTCTCTGGATCTAGTAAAAACCTCTACCTTCCCCCTCAACATTTTGGTGACAAAAGTAAGTGAATAACCCTTTTGATCTGTTATTTTAAACTGGTTTTCTGTCGCCTGCAACTGAGTTTTTACTAATAAATATGCCTCTCTTCTCACTTAGGACAGACAACTCCAGAACTGACAACTACTTGTATTTCAGACTCTGGCTGTGTCTGACACATTGTCAGTGAACAATAAATATTCAGTAACAGCAGCAACTGTTGTTTAACTATAAGCCAAGTCACGTGACTGGAACAATTGACTATTTGGGAGTTTTTGTTTAAAAAAAAACTATTTCTAGGGCTATAATAAGAATACCTAGCAACTTTATTTTTCTGTTTGATTTTCACAGGTAGGCGCTTTTTTGTTTGTTTGTTTGTTTGATCCTTAAAAAGCAATAAGCAGTTTCTCCCACCAAAAGCACAGGCAACAAAAGGAAAAAGAGATAAATTGGGCTTCACCAAAATTAAAAACTTTTGTGCATCAAAGGACACTATCAAGAAAGTGAAATGACAACCCACAGAATGGAGGAAAATATCTGCAAATCATGTATCCGATAGGGAATTAAGATCTAGATTATATAAAGAACTGCTACAGCTTAACAAGTTAAGATCTAGAATATATAAAGAACTCCTACAACTCAACAACAACAAAACAATCTTACTAGAAAGTGAGCAAAATATTTGATGTTCAACTGGTAAGTGTAATGCAAATATTATAAACTCTGAAACAAATCCCAAATCCAAAACACTTTTTTCCCCAAGCATTTCAGATAAGGGATACCCAACCTGTATATACATACCATGGAATATTATCTGTCCTTAAAAATGATTAAAATTCTTTTTTTTTTTTTTTTTGTTTTTGTTTTTGTTTTTTTTTTTGAGACTCACTCTGTTTCCCAGGCTGGAGTACAGTGGTGTGATCATGGCACATTGCAGCCTCAGCCTCCCCTGGCTCAGGTGACCCTCCCACCTCAGCCTTCTGAGTAGCTGGGACTACAGGTGCATGCCATCATGTCCAGCTAACTTTATTTTTTGTAGAGATGGAGGTCTTACCATGTTGCCCAGCCTGGTCTTGTACTCCTGGGCTAAGCAATCCACCCACCTCGACCTCCCCAAAGTACTGGGATTATAGGGGAGAGCCACTGCACCTGGCCTAACTCTGATGCATGCTACAGTGAAGATGAAGCTTGAAGACATGATGCTAAGTGAAATAAAGCCAGTCACAAAAGGACAAATTGTATGATTGCACTTGTATTCCTAGAAGAGTCAAATGCAAAGAGACAGAAAGTGGCCAAGTGGCTACCAGGAGCACAGGGCGGGGGGAATTACTATTTAATGGATACGGAGTTTCTGTTTGGGGTGATGAAAAAGTTCTGGACATGAGCAATGGTGATGATTGCACGACAATGTGAATGTGTTTCAGGGTGCTGAATTACACACTTAAAAATGGCTAAAATGGCAATTTTTATGTTATGTATATCTTATCATCCCCTCAAAAAAAAAAAGCAATTTTTTTCAAGGCATATCTATAGAGATGGATAAGTGGCTGCCTAGGGTAGGAGGTGGGGGCAGGGGTTCACAGTTGATGGGCACAGGGACTTCAGGGGTGCAATGAAAATGTCCTAAAACTGATTTAGAACAGTGATTGTACAACTCAGTAAATTTTCTAAAAATCATTGAATTCTACAGTTGAAATGAATGAATTATGTGCTATGCAAAATATCCTTCAATAAAGTTATTTTAAAAAACCAGCAATATTTCTGGAAACGCTTCTCAGAGGAATCCCAGTTCTGCGATGTGTTAACAGGAGTTCCTGAAGAAAGGAGCTGTATAGGCAGGCATGTTTGGGAAACACTGTAGGTAAAGCCTGTGGAGATATTGACAAGGCATTGAACACCACCGTCTGAGAAGGCGTGCAGGAAAGAAACCTGCTCCGCCTAACCTGGCTTCGAATCCCGAGTGCCCTTAGCATGTAGCCTTTCCTCCCCATGGCTCTTATTTACCTCCCTCCCATCCCATGTTCGACGGAACACACTTTAGTGAATGCTAATCCAGAGTTTAGCAGGAATCACTTCACTTGGCAGGCAGCTGCCCAGGATCATTTTAATTGCTCTGTCTGAGCCCCTGAAGTTGTTTACTTGGCATTGCCTGGGGTGTAACCAAAGGGAATGATTCGGCTCAGCAAGTGGGAAGCTTGCCTGAGTGCTCTGCCAGATCCTGTCTGTCTGCACCACCAAAGCCAGCAGTTTGGAGGTTGGTGAGGCACCAGACCCCTTCCACAGGGAGGAGGGAGGAAGGGGCATGGACTCAGGCAGACTTAGCCTCGGGCTTCCCTGGGGAACTGCCCAGCCCTACCACTCATTTCTGCTTCAGTAATATATAGCTCTTATTAGGAAAAGACAAACTTTTCTTAGTTTTCTTGATAGAAGGTTTGATCCAAGGTGAAATCTTAAATAGCAACTTCTAAAGGGTCTTATGAAACTCACTAGGTAGTGAAGAGCATTTCTTAAGCACCCACCATATGCCAGGCACCACCCTAGTTGTGTCCTATGTGTGTCCCTATCAACTCATGTAATCCTCTCTGCCAGCCTCTGTGGCAGGAACTGTTCCACTGTTTTGCAGGTGGCGAACATGAGGTGCAGAAGTTAAGTCACGTGCTTGGGTCGCGTAGCAAAGCCTGGGTTCAAGTCCAAGTTTGGCCTTTTCATGGCTCATGTTCTTCCCATATACACCACACGTTGAAAACTTGGTCAAACACAACTCAAGAAAATCACAGACGGTGGGAGGGAAACAAGGCGTCAAAGGTTGTATCAACAGGGCATCATTCAGCAGAAAACCCCAGCTAATGATGTGTGAATAACACTCACACTCACACACCCCATTAGGCGGTTAGGGCTGTGAGCAGGGAGTCGGTAGCCTGGGACACAAAAAGACAGGAGAAGGGCTGGACAGTACAAGCCTTCAGCTGGTAGTGTGGGAGCCCGGCCGCATCTGAGCCAGGGCAAGTCCCCTGGTGAGTCTGGAAGAGGCTGGGAGGCAACCACAGGCCCTTATCTCTCTGGCTCAGCAACTCAGAAGGCTATAATTCACAGAAAAGCCAAGAACGCCCAGTGTGGAAAGCGGCACACACTGACGTCAGCCTGTAAACAGGCCATCAGGGCTCGCCAAGCCAGGGAGAGGGTGGCGTTTCCTGCTCTGTTTCCCTGGCCAGTTCAGTGGTCCTGCTGCCCTGCAGGAGGTCATTAGTTATCTGCCCTTCCTCCAGGAGGCCAAGTTCAAAGTGATCTCAGAGCCCCGAAGTCAAATGCACCTTCCTGTCTCCCAGCAGACCAAGGTGGCTAGGCTGAGAACCACAGCTCCGGTGGTCCAGCCCCTGCACCTGCACGGTTACCACCTGTGCTCAGAGCGGGTCCCTGGGGACACCCCTAGATGGTCATGCCACTGTCATCATCTTGTGACTCTCTGTAAGTGAAAAAACTGACAGCACTTCACACAATCCGCCTCATTCAATGCACACGTCGAAACAGCTCTGATGTAGGTAGCATTGATCCCTTTTATGGAAGCAGAAACAGAACACACAGAGATCCAGCAATGTGTCTGAGTCTCAGAGCGAACAGGTGTGCAAACAAACCCAGGCCTCTGCATGGAAAACCAGCGCTCTGAGCGATTTACAGACAGGGCCAAACAAGACCATGCACTTTACTTTGTCAAGATGTTCACGTAAGATCGAACTCCAGAGCACCTGTTGCAAACGGGTTCTCAGGGTTCTCAGTGTCGGAAAGAAATCAACACAGACTATGGATTGTTTAGCAAGGTCAGTTTTACTTTCTGCAGAAAGGGAGCCGTCGCTAGCAGTCTTGCCACGAGAGTACACTGGACCAAGGGGACAGGAACGTTTATAATCTGAAACATTCACCCTACTGCTGTGTCCAGTTCCCATGGGCTGAAACACGACCTCACATTCTATGCACGACCCAATTGACTAGTAACTTAAAACTTTCCTAAACAGGCAAGCGGGGAGAGAACAAAGAAAAAGAGGAAGCTAGTCAAGAGACGATCAGGAGGGGTTTCCAAATAAGGAATGATGTGAACTATGACCTGGGCTTGCCCTGGCTTGTCCAGACGTGCCTGCATAAACTATAGCTGCTAGCGAGGTTACAGCAAGCAAGGAGTTTTAGTATCTGGAATGGCTATTCTTTAGTGTTTAAAATGAAAACTTTGAAGAACTTCTCTATCTTTTACAGCACCTAAGTCAGTTCTTACCCCTGTTTTGAGAACCGCCCATCCAGCTTCCTGGATGCTTCTGCACTAGCTCTTATGCCTACCGCGTGCTACTCACCCTGCACGAGGGTCAGCCAGTCCCAATGGGCTGGCTTGTCATGCTCTGTGGGTGGGGCCACTTCTTCAGCCCCTCATCTGTCCAAAGCTCAGATGCAGTGCTTGGCACATAGTAACTGCTTAGTAAGTACTTGCTAAACATCATGTGCTCTCATAAAGCATCCAAACAGAGGAACCAAAAGAGAAAGGTAACAGTCACCAACTGTCACAACTTCCAATCAATAGGTACCAGGAAGCCAAGTGGGCCACCAAGTCCTGGGCTTGTCCAGTCTATGAACCTTCCTCACTCCCCTGCCTTCTTGCCTTCCACAGGGGCTCCTGAGTGCTTCTGCCCGAAGACCTGGCTTTCCTACATAGCAACAGGCTATTGTGAAGGTCTTTTTAAAATGTATATACATGTGCAGCTGACCCTTGAACAACGTGGGTTTGAACCGTGCAGGTCCACTTATACATGGCTTTTTCCAGTAAAAGTTACACCGAGTGCGCCTGCCTCTCCTGCTTCTCCTGCCTCCCCATCCACCTCCTCCACCTTTCCCATCTCTGCCACTCCTGAGACAGCAGGACCAGCCCTTCCTCTTCCTCCTCCTCCTCAGCCCAACCAATGTGAAGAACAGAATGAGGATGAGAACTTTATGATGATCCACTTCCATGTAATGAATAAGAAATATATTTTTCTCTTCCTTATGATTTTCTTAATAGTATATCCAGCTTACTTTACTATAAGAATATAATATATGATGTATACAACATACAAAATGTGTATGGATCGACTATTTATGTTATCAACAAGGCTTCTGGTCAACACAGGCTCTTAGGAGCTAAGTTATTGGGAAGTGAAGTTATACTCAGATTGCTGAGTAGACTGTGGGGGGTAGGGTTGGCACCCTGACCTCCCATGTTGTTCAAGGGCCAACTGCCTAAATACCCTGTACTGTATATGCAAAATCTCTATTGCTGTCTTTTCCATACTGGAAGAGTAATACCTCATGTTCATTGTTTTTTTAAAAAAAAGTAGGGGAAGGGCCAGGCATGGTGGCTCGTGCCTTTAATCCCAGCACTTTGGGAAGCTGAGATGGGCAGATCATCTGAGGTCAGTAATTCAGGACCAGCCTGGCTAACAGGGTGATACTCTGTCTCTACTAAATACACAAAAATTAGCCGGTGGCAGGTGCCTGTAATACCAGCTACTGGGGAGGCTGAGACAGGAGAATCGCTTGAACCCAGGAGGCAGAGGTTGCCGTGAGCCAAGATAATGTTGGTGCACTCTAGCCTGGGTGACAAGAGTGAAACTCCATCTCAAAAAAAAAAAAAGTGGGGGAAAAATGGAAATAAGTACAAAGAATAAAATTCATATCACCTGCAATGCCTCCTTTGAGCAATAATGAAGGCTTTACACTCTGAAGCAGTTTTTCTCTAAGTATTTATATATAGTTATAAAAATGAGCTCATGTTCTGTTTTATAATCCTTTTTGAACCTATCGATATAGCGAATATTTTTCCATAACGTGGCATGTTCTTCTACAACCAGACTTTTTAATGTCTGCCTTTCACCATGGTGGAGATCTCCTTTGATGTTTAGTTTGCTTTTACCTTTTTCACTATCATGGAAAATTATTTAATTATCATTCTTGTAACAAAATCTACATGCAAATTAGAATATTTTCAAATAATAAATTATCAGATGAGAAATTCTTGGTTAGAAAAATTTTAAGTACAATTTTAAAATTTTTAAAGATTTACAAAAGCAACATAGTCTTATTACGTAAAATACAAGTGAAAGTTGAAGAGTCACTATTGCCCATAGTGACAGCTCTTTCAAAACAACCATGGATAATACTTTCTTTTACTTTCTCTGAGTGTTTTGGGTATGCATTTTAAAAAAAGCATTATAATCAATCACTTCCTACAATTTTGCATTTGGTGGTTTTCACCCTACGGCGTTTCCCCTATTCTTTTTGTATTCCAACTCTCAACTTCAAAGATTTTCCCAGAGGAAAACTGAGAGCTGCTTAAACACTACGGATATTTAAATAAGCGAACAATCCCTGGCCCCAGACGCTTTTGCGTAGCTTCTGCTGAATGCTTCGAATGCCAAGGAAGAGCCCAGGCCTTGGGCCTTGGCGGGAGAGCTGGAGCCCTACCCAGCCTGAAGGGCGCAGGGAGTATGGGGTGAGGGTGAGGAGGGTTCCCCATCCTGCTCAGGGGCAGCTCCTGGGAAGAGGATGTCACCTCAGGGATGAGTTGGCTCACCCAAGGCACCAGCCAGGGGCCTTCCTGCCTCCCCAAGGCTCCCTCAGCCTCGGGCATCACAGAGAGGTTGTAAAGCACTTGGGCCAGAAGGGACAGACAGAGCTGGCTGGGACCCTGAGCATATTGCAGGGAAATATTTATCCAAGAGTCATTTCCTGGTGATGTGTGTCAGGACCGCTGTAGGTACCAGGAATTCACTGGTCACAAGGTGCACAAGGGCCCCTTTCTCCTTGAGCTTATAATCTAGTGGGGGAGATGAGAAATGAGTGCACGAAAAAGAACCCTAGCATGTTCTGAGAACCCTGCCGAGAATCAAGAGCAGGTGAAGTGATAGGTGTGACCTTGGCTGAAATGACTCTCAGGCTGAAGAGCTGGCCATGAAACGATGCCAGGGAGGCCATCCCAGGCAGGGGGCAGCTGGTACAGGGCTCAGGCATGGCCAAGTTCGGAACGCTTGCAGAACAAACAGCGGGCTCCTGCAGAGAGGGCAGGGAGAGCGGAGAGTGAGGGTCACAGCACCAGAGCCAGGAGGGCTTTGCCCGCTGAGATGGGAGGTGGGACGTGCCTCAGGTAACAGGCGACTGGAGGAGGATGTGGGCAGGAGTACAGAGTGCCCTGCTGGAGTCTTCTGGCTGCTCTTCAAAGGCTTCAGAGGAGTGGATGGAGTGGATGGGCCTTCAGGAAGGCCAGTTATGGACCAGTCCAGGGTGGTAAAGGGGATGGGTAGGTTGGGACTCGGAGGATGAACAGACTGCCAGTGCGCTTAGCGGGTGTGCACCTGCTGATCCTGGGTGTGAGGTGGGAGGCAGAGGAAGAGATGGCAATCTAGGAATGTGAATTGAGTTTAGATTTAAGCAGCTATGTGGTGGGGACATAATTTACTGAACTGGAAAAAGGCGAGGGAGGAATAGAATATACCTGGGATGAAATTTCCTGCTAGTCCAGGGAGACAAAGGCTGCATTTGGATTTAAGAACATAGGAAATGAATATTTAAGAACATAGGAAATGAATATTTCTGTCTCCCCCCAAGTCTGTGGATTGGTTCACTCCCCTGCAATCACAACATGAGCATGTTTATTACTGCCATTATCAGTTAATATACTAGTAAGTGACTGGAATCTATTGAAGCACTCATTGGAACGAAACAAGGTGTAACTAATTCAATATTTTATCACTGAACATTCAGTTACTGAACAGTTTGATTGTCTTCCATTTCTCACAATAAATAACTACTAAATTAACATTTTTGTGTTAATTTCCTATGATTACCATCAGATACAGTTCCAGAAATGGAATTATTCAATTAAATTTAAGGGTACAAACTCACATACATTGCAAAGTTGTTTCCAAAGCAATCTAAACCATTAACAGAGAATATAGTGCAAGTTTCATTTTCGCCAGTAATGGGTATTCTGGTTTTTAAAAATCCCCATCCTGGACTCTGCTTCTAAGGAACCAGACTTAAAGTGTTTGTTATCAGGAGTAGTTGTAGAAGTAGACTCTAGACATAGGACTCTTGCATTGGGTCACCCACTAGCTCACCAATAGTGAGGACCCAGCACTGATGGCAGGTGGAGCAGTGTGTGGTGCTATGGCCCCTGGTATGCCAAGGCCACTGGGATACCACAGTCCCAAGTTCTCTTCAACCACATAACTAAGATCGCCCTTCCTCCAGCATGCAATAATGAATCCCTTCTTTCTGCCTAAGTCCTCACCAGAAGCACCTCTAACAGTCATCTTTCTACCAACAGCCACTTCAAGACAATCTAGGAATGCGCTTCTGCAGCCACTTCAAAGCTCTTCCAGCCTCTACCTATGACCCAGTTCCAAAGCCACATCCACATTTTTAGGTATTTGTTACAGTAGCAACCCACTTCCTAGTACCAAACTTCCAGCAGCAGCTGATAGCTAGCAGGAGACTGAGATCTCAGTCCTACAACCATAAGGACCCCAAATTCCGTCAACCCTCAGGGAGCTTGGAAGAGGACCTCCTGGTCGAAGGACCCCCAGAGCTTTAGCAAAGAAAGAGGCTTGGAAGATGACCCCCTTGGAAGAGAACTCATCCTGCTGACACCTTGACTGTATCCTGGTGAGACCCTGAACGGAGAACCCAGCCACACTGTGTTCATACTTCTGACCGGAAACTGTTGGAAATGGAGATAAAAAATGTGCATTGTTTCAAGTGCTAGTGTGTGCTCATTTCTTATGCAGCAATAGAAAGAAAACTCAGACAGGCCAGGTGTGGTGGCTCATGCCTGCAATCGCAGCACTTTAGGAGGCTGAGGCAGGAGGATCACTTGAGCCCAGGAGTTTGAGACCAGCCTGGGCAACATAGCCAGAGCCTGTCTCTACAAAAACATTTTAAAAAAATTAACAAGTGTGGTGGTGCACATCTGTAGTCCTAACCACTTGGGAGGATTGCTGGAGCCCAGGAATTTGAGGCTGCAGTGAGCTGTGATGGCACCACTGCACTCCAACCTCAGTGCCAGAGCAAGACCCTGTTCAAAAAAACAAAAACAAAAACAAGAAAACTGAGAGAGTGTTGGTGAGAAGGAAGTGAGTACTGTTGCAAGGCTCAGTACAGTTGTTTTCCTGCAGACTAGGGCTTATGGAGGAAAGGCTGTTAGAGATCTGGCTCTCTGACAGCAGTGAGAGCGATAGGCAAGTGACATCTAGAATGGGTGGTGGAACCGGGGAATGACAAGCATCAGTAGCAGCCTTGGGACCAACTGCTCCAGTAGGGCTGTAGCTTGCCCCTTAACTCACAGAGTTTTCCCAGAGTCTGGACGCTGTGGTAGGATGGGGGCTCCACAGCTGAGAAGCAGGAGGATCTGAGTGGGGCAAGAGGTGGCTTGTAGCAGGTGCTATCATGTTCTGCCAATGCCCTGGGGGCCCTTTAACCAGCTTGCTTGGTATGCCAATCTCCCAGCTGCTTTGGCTGCTGTGGCTAATGCTTTGCACTTGTGACCTTCTCCAGAGGCTTGCCCCCAAGCCATCAAAACTACCTCTCCTGTTGACCAGGCTGGAGGGCAGTGGCACCATCATGGCTCACTGTACTCTCAAACTCCTGAGCTCAAGTGGTCCTCCTGCCTCAGCCTCTTTAGTAGCTGGGACTACAGGTGTGCGCCACCACGCTCAGCTAATTTTTAAAATGTTTTTTTGTAGAGACAAGGTCTCACTATGTTGTCCAGATTGATCTTGAATTCCTGAGCTCAAGCAGTTCCTCCACCTCTACCTCCCAAAGTGCTGGGATTATAGGCATGAGCCACTGCACCTAGCCTCAAAGACACCTCTCTTCTACTGCCCTGACTTCTGCCTCTAGCAGCCCATGACCCAGGACCAAAAGGTGTAGGGATACAGATATCTCATTCACCTGCCTCAAGACTCTGTGCTAGAATTCACACTCCAGAGCAGGGTAGAGCTGAAGCTAGACTTTGTCTGACACCATGTTCTCATGTGGCTTCTTTCCCTCCCCTCCCGGGACTCCCTTACCATTTTCTCCTAAGAATACACTCTCAATATATCATAGGCTCTGTGCTAGAGAATCCAGGTTACAACAATGTCTCTTCCTCCTTTTCCTTTCCAAGTGTGAATGTTCTTAGGTGACAGATTCCTCTCCAGCCTGGACTCTCTCCTGAGTTCATGACTTAACCAGGCACTTCCCTCCTGTGACCCTGCATGGGTGTGGCTCTTCCTCTTGGGAACTGTGAGTAATAAACTCTCTTTTCAATGGCAGTTGTCTCCTGATTTGCTGGCCTCATATAGTTGAATAAAACCCAAATCCCAGGCACATTTTAAAACAATACGTTAATTCATTGAGTTCCCACAAATAACCAACCCAAGGTCACAGAGATAGTAAATGCAAAGGCAGAAAGAGAAGCCAAGTATGTCTAAGTCCAGCTCTCATATTTCCCAACAACCATTATTGTGCATATATGATACAAAGCTGCACTTAGCTAATTTGCTCTATGCAACTATTAAAAGTGTTTTATGTATATTTGATAGCAGGACTTCCGAGGCAAGTAATATACTTTCTCCAGCCCTAAACTTTCAACTTAAAATTAATTCAGCAGAGCAAAAATGAAAATGTCTTTTCTGCATTCATGGCCTGTTACTGCTGTAACAAATTATTACAAATCTAGTGACTTAGAACAACACAAATTTATTAACTTACAGCTTTGAGGTCAGAAGCCAAAAATGGGTCTTACTGGGCTGAAATTAAGATCTTTTCAGGTGTGTGTTCTTTCTGGAGGCTCCAGGGAAAAATCCATTTCCTTGCCTTTTCCAACCTCCAGCATCTTTTCACTTGTGGCCCCATCCTCCTCTTCAAAGCCAGCAATACATCCTCATCACTCCATCTCCCTCTGACTCTGACCACTGCTTCTCTCATCATATCTTCTTGCTCTCCAATCTTCCTGCCTTCCTCTCATAAGGACCCCTATGATTACATAACTCCCCATCTCAAGATCCTTACTTTAATCACGTTTCTTTTGCCACATAAAGTAACATATTCACAGGTTCTGGGAATTAGGACATGGATATCATAGGAGATCATTATTCTGCTTACCACACATTCCAAGAAAACTTTTTTTTGAAATCCAAAATGCTTTCTTAACCCAAAATTTGCTCATTATAATTTCCCTACTTCTTTTCCATTTTAATTTCACTCCTTAGAAGTATTCTTTCAGTAATTTCCCATATGTATCCAAACATAATTGATTTATTTCTCTATTTCTACCAAATGACAGTATATGATACCCAATATTTTTCTTACTTAAAAAAAAAATTGGCTGAGAATGATGGCTTACCCCATAATCCCAACATTTTGGGAGGCTGAAGCAAGCAGATAACTTGATGTCAGGAGTTTGAGACCAGCCTGGGCAACATGGTGAGATCCCCACCTTTTCTAAAAATACAAAAAGTAGCCAGGGATGGTGTCATATGCCAGTGGTCAGACCTACTTGGGAGGTTGAGGCAGGAGAATCTCTTGAACCCAGGAGGTGGAGGTTGCAGTGAGCTGAGTTTGTGCCACTGCACTCTAGCCTGGGTGACAGAGTGAGTCTCTGTCTCAAAAAAAGTTAATATATGATATAGTTTAGATATTTGTCCCCTGTAAATCTCATGTTGAAATCTGATTTCCAGTGTTGGAGGTGGGGCCTAGTGGGAGGTGTCTGGGTCATAGGGGTGGCTCTCTCAAGAATAGCTTGGTGCCATCTCCATGGTAATGAGTTAGTTCTCAACCTATTAGTTTTTACAGGAGCTGGGTGTTTAAAAGAATGTGGGCCCCTTCCCTGTCTTTCTTCCTCCCTCTCTTACCTTGTGATGGCCTGTTCCTCTCCCGCTCACCATGACTGGAAGCTTCCTGAGGACTCACCAGAAGCAGATGCTGGTGCCATGCTTCCTGTACAGCCTGCAGAATCGTGAGCCAAATAAACCTCTTTTCTTTATAAATTACCTAGCCCCAGGTATTTCTTTATAACAACACACATGGACTAAGACAATACAGCTGAGATTTTTCCATGTTACCATATGTAGATTACCTTGTTCTTTTCAATGGTATACAAATTTCCATTTAATGGATGCACCATGAATATATTTAATCAACTCCTTATGGACACTGAGGTTGTGAGATGGACACCATTGGTTGCCTTCCTAACATCATCCCTTCCCTCCTTCCATTCAAACTTCCATTCTAAGTGTGTTAAATTATTTACCTCTTCCCCCAGCTCCAGAAGGGAAGACTGACTAACTTAAGCACTGTAGAACCTGCTTTACCCAGGTGATAGCTGTTGTCTGGGAATGTATACCTAACCTAGGCTGATCAATTAGACTGAAGATTAGGGCTTAGAGTGCATACATAGATAGGGGAGAGGAGTTACACTCTGCCTTCTGTCTTCTTCATCTCCCCTCTAGAGAGACACCAGGAAATGTGCAACCACCTTGCAACTGTGAGAAGAGGTGCTGATCCCAGAAATGACAGAGCTGAGCCAGGAAAGACCTAGCTCCTTGGGGGCAGCTTTGAGTTGTTTCCCATACCACTTCCAGGCTTCTAACCTCTGGACCAGGCGTCCCCAAACTATGGCCCTCGGGCCACATGTGGCCCCCTGAGGCCATTTATCCGGCCCCCCACCACACTTCAGGAAGGGGCACCTCTTTCATTGGTGGTCAGTGAGAGGAGCACAGTATGTGGCGGCCCTCCAATGGTCTGAGGGACAGTGAACTGGCCCCCTGTGTAAAAAGTTTGGGGACGCCTGCTCTGGACTTAGAGTTATATGACAGACCGACTTTACTATTTTCTTAAGCTAGTTGGAATCACAGTTTCTGAAACTTTTGTAGCCAACTGGTATAAGACTTAATCAGTTTATATTTGTAAAATGCCTAGAATGATGCTTAGTACATAGTAAGCACTACATCAATGTCTGTTGAATAAATAAATAATACAGGTTGGTTTTTTACCTTTCTTCTATTACAAGTAATTCTATCATAAAACTCCTGTACATATATCTTTGCACATTTCTACCAGAATAAATATAGGCTAAATGATCAGAAGAGAAATTGCTGGATCAAAGGGTGTCTGAATTCTAAATAGGAATGGATATTGACAAATAGTCCTCCAAAGAAGTTGCTGGATTTACACATCCACCAGTAGAGTATAAAAGTCTTTATTTTCATATGCTTTCATCAACAAGTCAGATTATCAAGGCTTTTAATATTTGCTAATACAATAAGTTAAAAATGGTAAATTATTGTTTTATGTTGAATTTCTGAAGTTGTGATGGTATATCCTTTTTATTTGTATTGGTGATCTGTATTTCCTTTTTTAAATCACCATTTATAAATTATAGTTTCAAATAATCAGGACCAACTAATTTTCAATATATTTAATTATGTAAAAAATAAAACATCTATATGTTAAAAAGCCAACAAAATACAACCATTAAATACAGAATATAAAAGACAGTCTCTGAACAGGAAAAAATCATTGTAATATACATGAAAATTGATAATATAAATATCTTGTATAAATCAATAAGAAAAAATAAACACTCAACTTTAAAACAGGCAGAGAGTATAAACATTTTGTAGAATTCAAATAACCAATAACTACATGACTCACTAAAACTCATTAAAAGATCAAAATGAGATAATCATCATTCAGCTATCAAATTTTTTTCTTATAATTCTGTATTAGTCTATTCTTGTACTGCTATAAAGAAATGCCCAAGAAGGGGTAATTTACAAAGAAAAGAGGTTTGATTGGCTCATGGTTCTGCAGTCTGCAAAGAAAACAGTGGCTTCTGCTTCTGGGGAGGCCTCCGGAAACTTACAATCATAGCAGATGGCAAAGGGGAAGCAGGCATATCTTACATGGCCAGAGCAGGAGCAAGAGAAAGGGCAGGGAGGTGTCACACATCTTTAAACAACCAGATCCCAAGAGAACTCACTGCCATGATGACAACACCAAGGAGGGTTGTGCCAAACCCTTCACAAGAAACCGCCCTGATGATCCCTTCACCTTCCACCAGGCCCCATCTCCAGCATTGGGGATTACATTTCAACATAAGATTTGGGTGGGGACACAGATCCAAATCATATCAAATTCTTAGTGTTACAAGAATTCTGAGGTACAGAAACTTTCATACACACTGGTAGAGTATGAATTGGACTACTCTTAGGTAATACTTAACTTGCCTTTAAAATGTGGGTAACCAAGGATATTGGGGACAGTAAAAAACACAGTGGAAAACACACATCATTATACATTTGTCCAAATCCATAGAAAGTACAATACCAAGAGTGAACCCTAATGTAAAGTAGGAACCTGGGGTGATGATGATGTGTCCATATAGGTAATCAATTATAACAAATGCAGCACCCTGGGGGTGAACCTAAAACTGTTCTAGAAGATAGTCTATTAATTAAAAAGAACTTCAATGTGTGAAACATACTCAGATGTACCCATTCTACTTACAGAAATTTTCCTTAAGGAAGTTATCAGAGATGTAAACAAGCTTCTTATGTACAGATTATTCACTGCACCATTATTGTAACTGGAAAAAATACACACTCAATGTTCAGTAATCTGGGAATGTTAAGTAAACGCTGTTGTGGCTATATTAAGTAAATGCTGGTGTGGAAATACTATGTAGAAGTTAATACTCATAAGCAGACAATGAAATTACAAAAGAGCTTGTTCATGATCTATTAAGGGGAAAAGGTCACAGGCAGTACTAACAATGGGATCTCAATGTTGTGTGTATGGGGTGGACTATGTTTGTGCTGTGGAGGGCACAAGCAGCCACAGAGAAAAAGACTGTGAGTGTGCACATGAAACGTTTACCATGGCCATCTCCAGGTGATCTGATTGCAGATGATCTTCATTTCCTTTTGTACTTTTGTATCATTTCCATTTTATTTTATAAAGATCATGAAATATATCATTTCTCCAATCAGTAAAGCTATTCAAAGTATTTTCTATTATATTAGTAATTTTTGTATAACTTGTAGTATTCTAGTTTGCAAGAAACTAAAATAATGCTGAACAATTTTATGCAACAGAAGTTGGATATTAATTCTTTAAAAAGAATATCAGTTATTTGCATGAAAATACACTCATTTATATCAGCTTCTGATAGATTGTTGGAAGACTCACTAATCCTCATTTTGGAGTGGGAAACTATATATTATTCTGCTGGACATAATATAGCTGAGGTTGTTTTTGAATAAATAATTACAACTGCACTTTGTAGTGTCTGAAAAAAAATCTCAATTAAAGTTTCTTTTTTCACAGTCACAAATGATTAGTTGAGACTCACAGTAAGAGGACTTTCCTGAAGCTATCGGGTCATGTTTTTTAGAAACATGCAATTTGGAAATTAAAATGATCTTGTTCATTTTCGTTTAGGTAGCAGTTTTAAAAATTAAATTGTTTAAGATGAAAGTGCATGAGTAAGCACCATGTCTTCTTTTTAATCCTATTGTTGTTTCTAAATTTACTTCTAATATACAAAGAAGCTGGAAATTAGCCTGATACCCAATGGGGCAGAAAACTTACTTATCTTGATGAGAAAAAGAAAGAGGCAGGGGAAGCGGCCCAATTTTACATTTAAAAAATGACAGCAACTTGCTTGCTGTATGAATGACTCCATTTGGGCCTGGACTCACCTTTTGAGTTTCATGCTTTCATATTCACTGCCCACTTTTCTCTGAACGTGGGCAAACTTTGCCCTGAGCTTATGTTTGGTACTGAAGAATTATTAGTGTTTTTATTATTATTACCATTTATTTATTTAGACACAGGGTCTTGCTCTGCTGCCCAGGCTGGAGTGCAGCGGTGTGATCATGGCTTATTGCAGCCTCTAGCTCCTGGGTTCCAGTGATCCTCCTGCCTCAGCCTCCTGAGCAGCTGGGACTACAGGTGCATGACACCATTCCATGCTAATTTTTTAAAAAAATTTTTTATAGAGACAGGGATCTCACTATGTTGCCCAGGCTTGTCTCAAACTTCTGGCCTCAAGTGATCCTTGCATCTCGGGCTCCCAAAGTGCTGGAATTATAGGTGTGAGTCCCTGCATCTGACCCCCTGAAGAATTACTGAGTCACAAGTAAGCTTCTCTAATGGCCTTCTTCAGAAGGGATGATGTTTTCTATCATTAACTGTTTCTCTATGTGTCACAAACACATTCCACCACAGAGTTAACCACCAAGCTGTGAAATCAAATCTTCAATTTCCAATGGTTTTAATGGACAAGGTCTTTCTTTAGAAAACCTTTCCTTGGAGTTTGGAGTAGCTGATGATTTAACTGTGTCACTGTCCTTACAGAGGAAGTCATTTCCTGGTTGCCGAAGGCTGGGTTTTAGGTAATAGTTGTAGTCTTCGTCCCTACCAGACACGCTCCACAAGTTGAGGGAAAACTTGAGTCATTTAAGTCTGAACAGGTATTCTACTGCTTTGCCCACCTTCCTCCAGAGTGCTAAAAGAACAGGAACGATTAGGGTCTTTCTCGTCTACCTGACCTCTGAAAGCTGGGGCTCCTCAAGGCTCAGGCGGTCCAGAGCCATCTTCTCTTTTCTTCCCATACTTTCTTCCCATATGATTGCTTAAGTCCCCCTGAATTTATGTATCAACTTCGTGCTGCTGTCTCAAGTCCATGCATTTTAGCCTAGATCTCTACTCTGAGATATGAGTCAACAGGTCCAACTCCTGGAAAGAGACTGGCCTAGACCAAGTGTTGGAATGAAGGCTGGTGGGGTGCGGGAGGGGTAGATTGAGATGATTTTATTCAGCCTTTTGATTTCCCAGAGGAGTATCCTGAAACCCCCAGGGTTCAGGGTTATGTCCATTTGGTGTTCTCAGACAACTTCCTGTTGTATCTGTCTGAAACACTGCAATTGATCTTGCATGTCTTAAAAATCTCTTTATTTCCCCCCAAATCACCTCTCCATGACCCAGCTTTGCCTCTGACAGTAACTGGCACCATGAGTTTCCACTTTTTTAAGCTGGAATTGAGGAGTCGCACCTGATTCCCCACTTTCATAACTAGTCCATCAGCAAGTCCTATCAGTTCTCCTCCTAAAATAAGCCTTGAATTTTCCCACTTCTTGCTATGGCCACCACCTCTACCTGGTCCAAGCCACTATGATGGAGGCCTGGACAACGGCAGTGGCCTCTTTCATCCTTGCCTTGTTCCAGCGCATCTCCCAAAAAGCAAAAACTGTGACCATCCTAAAATTAATTTGAAACCCAAGAGGACCTAAAAAAACACCACATCAGAAGCTCAAAGCCGCAGAGCTGACGGTGAACTTGCAGAGCCCAGGGGCCCCGGGGTGGTTGGAAGGCAGACTGTGAAGAGCTGATGAGGCACAGAGTTACTGCCGAGGGAGTCAGCCAGTGCCCTGTGCATAAAGCTGTGCATCAAGTTCTGGGAGCCGGAGAGCAAAGCATATGGGCAGTGGGTGCCGTCCCTCTACGGTGGCACTAGTTGCAGCCAGGACTGTGCTCTGTGAACCGAGACGTAGCCCTGAAGCCCTGAGCCTGGAATGAAAGAGTTGGATGCATGATCACTGTGGTCCTTTCCAGCTCTGTCACTCTGTCATCCTGTGACTTTAGACAAGACTTGATCTCTGTCTTGCTGCACTTCATACGGGGGCCTGTCCTGGCGGCTGGACCATCTGTGATTCAGTACGTTAGTTTTACGGAGGTCCTGGCTCACCTAATGCCCACACTGAAGTACAGTTTTTCTTTGACAATCTCTCTCCTTCCTTCTCTCCCTTTCTCTTCCTTCCTGGCAGCCTTTATCCTCCATGAAGTTGAGTGTTCAGGCTGCTGCTTGGCTGTCAAGGGCCTTCCTGATTTCGAACATGGCTCCCCACTCTAGGTGGACGAGAACTAATGTTGTAAATTTCTGTTGTTTATAAGGCACCCAGTCTATGGTATTTTGTTATAACAGTGTGACTGAACCAAGATAGCTAGCCAAGTTTCCAAATCACAAATAAGAGTAGGGTAAAAAGATTTTAGACCTACAAGATCTTAAATTTCATTCTTCATGTACTCTTCTAAGGAAGCTACTGGAAGACATCCTCCTCCAAAATAAGTGAGTGAGTCAAGAAAAGGAAGATGTGGGATTTATCCAGGAAGACAGGTATAGGGATGTCAGGGTGCCAGGAAAGCAGCCAAGGTTAGAATGGGCTGGATACCAAGAGAGAAGTCTTAAGAAAGAAATGAAAGCAATCATGCATTTGAAGAGATTGCAAGGAGATACTGTAAGTGGTAGAGAATTGAAGATAAATTAACAATACATACAAAGAAAACAAAAATGAAAATTTGTAGAAGGGACATTTAATTACTGTACCATACATGACTCAGCTTTGAACAGTATTTAATTATAATAATGTAAACCTTGATGTTGGTGTGTGTTTATGTGGGTTGGGGTAAAAAAATAAAAGAGCTATATATTCATTTTCTATAGCAGAAACCAACAAACACTATCTAAAAGTTTTTCTAAAAAGTCAAAAAACAGCAGCATTCCCATTTATTTAGAAATATGGAGGCAAAAACCAGAAAGAAAAGTTAACAGAGTGATTGCTTTCTAAGAAGTCAGAACTGGGAGTGAGGAAGGGTGGAGAGAGAGAGATGCCTCTTTTTTTTTTTTGTTATAAGCCTTATAAAACTGCTTGACTTTTTAAAGCACTTATGTACATAAAACTGCATGAAAAGGAGGAGAGGAAGAAAGAAAAAGGGGGAGGAGGGAGAGGAAAAAGAAAGAGGGAGAAGGGAAGGGCCTGATAGAGGAGCTCATATTAAGATAATTATGGTCTGAAGCAGTTTAATGAATTTTCTTTCCCAAGAGCACTCATATTTTAAAAGCTGACAAAAAACACCATTTATACTTTAACTCAAAGAAATGAATCAGGGCTGGGCACAGTGGCTCATGCCTGGAATCCCTGTACTTTAGGAGGCCAAGACGGGTGGATTGCTTGAGGCCAGGAGTTTGAGACCAGCCTGGCCAACATGGTGAAACCCTGTCTCTACAAAAATACAAAAATTACTAATAGCTGGGTGTAGCAGGAGATACCTGTAGTCCCAGCAACTCGGGAGGCTGAGGTGGGAGGATCACTTGAGCCTGGGAGTCGAGGCTACAGTAAGCCATGATTGTGCCACTGTGCTTCAGCCTGGGTGAGAATAACACCCTGTCTCAAAATAAAAAAAGAAAGAAAGAAAATAAAAGAAAGGAAAAATATCAGGCCCTGGAGTGGTTGAAAAGGGGATTATGTGTGGGAACCTCATAGTCTGAGATTACACAGTGCCTCGCAAACCACAAGCAGAACAATAGGAGGACGCTGGACTGCTGGAGGAAAGAAGAAAGTCATTCCGGCAGGCATGAGAACAACACAGCAAGGACTGCTGTGTTAACCCCCAGATCTCTGGAGGCTCCAGCAGGGCCTGAATGTCAGAAAAGGGGAGCTGAGCACAAGCTTGGGAAGCTTCAGGCGCTGCCTTGTTGACCCAAGAAGAGGAACGGAGTACAAACAGAAACAAAGCCAGAAATGACGCCCATGTGCTTATTTCTTTGGGGTGCAGTAAGTACCTATCATGAAAGGTGTGGTGTTCAAGCTCAGGACACCTCCACTACCACCAAACCCTGGCAGAGGGTTCATTGACTGAAGACAGGGTGATGATGATCTGGTCTGTGGCGGGTGGGCTTAATTCTGAATCCTTTCTTAACATCATGCATTTTATGCAACAGACACGGGTAAGGTAAATATTCTCAGATACCGTTTGTGGAAGTGCTAGTGGGTACCTGCTGTGAAAAGCAAGATGGTGATAGAGGCCTGTGAACATGTGGGTGCTCTTCGATGCCATCATTTTACTTCTGGGATTATTACCTAAAGTAATAATTCTAAATCTAAGCCAGATGTGGTGGTTCACACCTATAAACCCAGCACTTTGGGAGGCCGAGGCAGGTGGATCATCTGGGCTCAGGAGTTCAAGACCAGCCTGGTCAACATGGTAAAACCCCATCTCTACTAAAAATACAAAAATTAGCCAGGTGTAGTGGCATGTGCCTGTAATTCTAGCTACTTGGGAGGCTGAGGCAGGAGAATTACTTGAACCCAGGAGGCGGAGGTTGCAGTGAGCCGAGATCACACCATTGCACTCCAGCCTGGGTGACAGAGTAACACTCTGTCTCTCAAAAAAAAAAAAAAAAAAAAAAAATCTAGACAGATGTTTGCACAAAGACCTGCCCTGCAGCATTATGTATAATAGCAAAGAATAAGAAACAATCCCACTTTACATATTTGCTTCTCTTTCAGAAGGTTTTTTGTTGTTAGGAGATAAAATCTTGCTCCGTCGCCCAGGCTGGAGTGCCATGGTGCAATCATAGCTCACTGCTGCCTCAGACTCGTAGGCTCAAGGGATCAGTCTGTCTCAGCCTCCTGAGTAGATAGGATTACAGGTGCACACCACCGTGCCTACCCAATTAAAAAAATTTTTTGGCAGTGATGAGGTCTTAATGTTGCCTAGGCTTTAGGGATTATTTTGAATAATAAGTAAATATATGTCTGTGCATAACTTTTTGTCTATATTAGAACTGTCATGCTTTTATTAAAATGATGTTTATAAAAAGTTTGCTAACAGAGACATAATGTTAGAGGAAAAATGAAATAATGTGTCTATTTTCACAAGCCATACTTTAAACACTACTTAAAGCAGTGTATGAAGTATTAGCAGTAATAAAAATATGAGTCACTTATCTTCTTTTGAAATGTATATGTTTTCAAATTTATATAATGTACATATATTGCTTTTTAATGGAAAGTATAATTAATACTTATAAGAAAAATTCCTATAGCATCAATAGATTTATATCACTGAAATCTGGTTGCTACTATACAACCTCATGAAACATATCCCAAGGTTCCAGTACCTTCTAACATATTTAGCTACTTTTGCTTCCAAGCACCTATATCAATATTGAATTTTTAAAAATTAATCAAAAAATCCAATCTTCATAATATCTATCTGTGGATAGCTGTAGAGTTATTGTAGATCTCGTTATTCTTCAGCTTCTCTGCTAGCAGTCTCAAGCTTATCCCAAGTGTTTCAGGACGTTACTATACTATTCATTTTAAATTATTTGATAAAGATTACTAGATTTTCTCCAGGGTACATAGCAGTCATAATTAACAAACCCAGCTGTCATTCAAACTGGAACACATCAAATCAAAAGACCACAGAGCGTGTTTGCAGACAGGGCTGTGCACATCTCCCTGAAAGCAAGATAAGGCCAGGCGAAAGGGAGCCCTATAAATATTGCATCCCGGAACACTGACATTGACCTACACTGTTTGACAGAAACATTAAAACACGGAGAGATCTGACACATCCTACGGAAATGTCTTTTCCCAGAGGTAACTGGGCTTCAGGCCTTGAGAACTGTTGAAAATTCTGAAAGGTCTCATATCTATTGTTACCGTTTCCTTGTCACATGGAAAAGGCTAGACAGCTTTTTCTCCTGGCCTAGCCAGTAAATCGGTTGTGTAGGACCACGGATAGATGAACCTGTTATTCCTTAAGCTACAGATTTCCCAGAGCTCAAGTTCTTGTCAGTTCTCAGGCCTGCCCTCCTCTTTTCCTGTTCTTTTTGTATTACTCACCTCCCCCGACGCAGGAGGGCAGCGCACACACTGACAGGGTGTTGCGGGAAGGAACGGATTTTATTGATTACAAACAAGAACCTGTACCAAGCCGCGTTTTAGGTGCTGTTAGACTGAGAAAAGCCTCGTGCGGGCCTATTCCTTGTAGCTGATGTTGTGCAGAACCACAAGATGGCTCTGTAGCCACAGCAAAGCTTGTCAAGTCCCAGGCACGTTTTCTATCAGGGTATCCGCAGCTGACGGCCAAGATTCACCAGGCCTCCTGGTTATGGTCTGAGGCAGGAGTGCTGTTTCCCTGCTTCTTTAATGGTTCCTTAATTTGTAACTAGGTGACTTCAGTGTGTTAAACAGGATACTAACACAGTAGAAAAGTACATCTGTAAACATATTTTTTGACACAGTTGTTCCGAACATCACCATTTTTTTTTCTTGCAAACTTCGTGTAAATGGGGGGAAAATAAGCCGCACTTAAAATCGTGGAACAATTTTTGTCCTATAAATCCCCAAGAAGACATTTCCCAATGCAATTTTCAAAATGGGTTGGTTTCTGCTATTAACAGGCGAGAAGCACACTGTTCCCTATGCCTGATTCCATTGAAAAGCACTTAATTCAAGGCCTCCAGGGCGAAGGTAATTGGTGGGGGCTCAGGTAGCTCTCCATTTTCACTCACAGGAAACAGTGCTTTCTGGAACACACTTAGTGCAGTGCTTCGGTAATATAAGCAGTCCTGCTCGTGTGCACATTTGCTGGGTTGTTCTTGGCAAAGACACCTTCGTCCCACATCACAGCAGTGAGGTCTCACACATGTGCACTTGTTCCTGGGGAGGGGCCGGCGCCGGAGTCGGCGGAACGTGAAGCATGCCCCGACGGAGCTACGGGACTGGGGTGGGACTCGGGGGTCACCTCTCCAAAGCGAGACATGAGAAGTTCTGCAAGGCCCCAACCTACCTTCCCCACCACCTTGCCCAGGCACCAGCTTCCTCTGCAGGAAGTTGGGAGCGCATCAGATTCACAAATAGCAAAAATAAAATAGCAAGATTAGGGTGGGCATAGTGGCTCACGCCTGTAATTCCAGCACTTTGGGAGGCCGAGGCAGGCAGATCACGAGGTCAGGAGTTCAGGACCAGCCTGGGCAACATAGTGAAACTCTGTCTCTAGTAAAAATAGAAAAAAAAAAAAAAAAAAAAAAAAAAAGTAGTCTCAGCTACTTGGGAGGCTGAGGCAGGAGAATCTCTTGAACCTGGGAGGCAGAGGTTGTGGTGAACCGAGATCACACCACTGCACTCCAGCCTGGGCAACCGAGTGAGACTCGGTCTCAAAAAAAAAAAAAAAAAAAAAAAAAAGCAAGATTAGTAATCCGATGACTAGATTTACAGCCTGGGCTGGAGATGGACGGTGACACGGTGAAAACTGCCCCGGTTGATGACAGTGTGCAGGCAGGATGGAGGACCGTTGGGTTGGTGAGCTCACACGAGAGAAAGCACTGGAGTAAGAGACACACCTGTCACCCAGCCCTCCACACACACACACTTAGCACCTGAAGGAATTATTTCAAAAACTGTCCTATAGCACCTCAGAACCTCCGAAAGATACAGAGGATGAGGATTCGTCATAGCAGCTGGGGTCATTAGAGACAGGGCAAGTTCATTTCTAAATGAAGCATTGGACCCCAGCCAGCCCTGCATGTGGTGCAAAGGAGAGAGAAATGAAGCCAGGGGTTGGGCTCTCTGATGGGCCCCGTGTCTGCATTTATGCCACTTCATTTAATCTCACCACCGTCCTGCAAGGTGAGTATTATGCTGTTCATTGCAGATGAAAATATTACGTGTCACAGTGATTGTCTGCTTTGCCCAGTGTCACACAGAAAAGAGGTAAAACAATGAGGATTCTGCACCATAGACGGCAAGCCAGGATGAAGGGAGAAGAAAAACAGGAAGGGAGACCTGGAAAACAACTGAGATTGGCACTGGCAAGGGCTCCAGAGTCCAGCAGCAGCCAGACCCAGGCTGCACCACCACAGACGCGACTTGGCCTGGGAGTCCAGTGAGCCCTACCATGCCTCACACCCATGGCCAGGATCCCATTATCCGCACCCGCCATGCCTCACACCCATGGCTGAGCTCCTATTATTCTCACCTACCATGCCTCACACCCACAGCTGATTATCATTGCTCCCACTTGCAGATGAAGAAGCGAGGGCTCAGAGAGGCTAAGTAACTCTCCCAAGGCCTCATGGCAAAAGTGCTGCAGAAGTATGGCCCTAGCACCTCATCATGCTCTTTCCCGCCCTTCCCCGCTGTACTGTGCTCTCTTCATTGAAGACCTTCCACTTGCCCCTGGAAGTTTTGCTTTGCTGCACTGTCTCTGCATTTTATGCCTCTCTACCTGCTGGCTATGCCTGGAACTGGACCTCCTTTACCCTGCAATGCCTGGACAGTAGGGTCAACATTCTCCTGCTCCCCAGACCTGTACCTGAGTAGTTATCTTGACCCTATTCAAAAACCTCTGTGCACAGCATTTGCCTTTGATGGTCACTGTGCCTTGCCAACTGCTCCTCCCAAACGTCTTTGTAAGACTGTGTCCCTGGGCTCCTTGCCACACACTCTGCCTATCACAAGTCCCACACCACCCGAGACAATGACAAGCCAGCTCTCCAGCTCCCCAACTCCCCGATCCCTGATCTCCATTGGCCTTGCTGTGCGCTTCACGTCAGCCACCTGCCCCATCCTGTTCCTTCCTCACACCCATGCGACTCCAGCTCTGAGCATCCCAAATGTCACTGCTCCCTCTCAGATCTGGTCAGCCGGTGGTTCCCCAACTCTAGGGTACATCAGCATCTCCCAGGAGCCCCACTCCTGAAAGTTCTGGGTCAGCAGGCCTGGGGTAGGGCTCATGAATTTGCATTTCCAAGAAATACGCAGTACTGCTGCTGCTGCTGCTGCAGAACCACCCTTAAGAAGTGCTGCTTTGAGCTGAAGCTCAGCCCTGACTGCTTATTCCAATCACCTGGAGGGCTTTAGAAGGCAGCAAGGTCCCAGCTCCACCCTAGTCTAATTAAATCAGAATCACGGGATTTGGGCACCCCTGGAGTTTTTCAGAGCTCCTGGGAGCTCTGATGTGCAGCCAGGATGGAAACCTGCTCTAAGGATCTCCCCTGCACCGTCCCCACCATTTCTTCCTGCTATATCTGATTCTTCAGTCTCTCTCTAATCAATACCCTCAATGTCCCTGCCTTGCTTAGCAAAATCACAATCCTAGGTCAATCCAACTTCCTGCTGCTTTCACTGCTGAACCTGGGCTGCTGAACACACACAGTGCATAGACTGGGACTGTTATAAGCACGGAGTTTCCAGCCTCTGCTGAGCACTCAACGCTGCTCAACTATCCTGTGATGGGTCCCTCACCACCTCCCTACAGGCTCCTCAGCCATGGGCCTGGCACCAGACATGCCCCAACCAGGTCACAGCACCTCCGAGCCTTAGTTATCCTACCTATCAAAAGGCAAGGGCAACCACCAGGCAGAGGATGTTGCAAGGGTGAGAGAGAGTCTTACATGAGAGGAGCTCATCAACGGTCTTGTTACCATTTTGTTGTTATTGTTTTTTTAAATTGACAATAAATTGCACATATGTATGGTGTATGACATGTCATTTTGAAGTATGCATACATGTGGAAGGGCTAAAGCAAGCTAATTAACATCAGCATCATCTCATATACATTGTTTTGTGTGTGTGTGGTGAGAACATTTAACAAGTACTTGGTGGTTTTCAAGTTTACAATACATGTTGTTAACTGTGGTCATTATGATGTACACTAGACCTGGAACTCCCTCCTGTCTCACTGAAAGGTGCGTCCTTGAGCAGTCTTGTTATTATTGTGTTGGTGCTTGACACTTACTCCCAGCAGATGTTCCCACTACGAACTGCACAAATAGCCAGGAACCCCTCAATTTCTAATTTGTCTACCTCCCATGTTTGTGAAAGTGTCAGTGGAAATATTCTCTTTATTCTTCATTCCTGCCTAGGTCTATTAAATAAATAAATACCTTACCCTTCTGGAAAAGTCCAGAACCTGGGAAGAACCTCACTGTCCCTCTCTTCACTTCCTCTCTCACTTCCACCAGCAGGTAAGTATGGGAGGAGGAAGGCGACAGGGGCCCAGCCCTCTTCTCGCTTTCTCTTTGGCATCTCCAGAAAGCTGAACAGCCCTCCTTGGCCACACATAGTAAGTGGTTTCCTCTAGCACAGGATGCTGTGATCTGTGGCGTGTCCTGTGTCCTGTGCCCTGGCCAGCAATTAAGTGCTGGAGTCAGAGGGGTATGTGGGCTGGGGTGGAGAGAAGAGTGAGAGGGAAGGCCCTGGGTACAGAGGTGAAGCCAGCTCTTTCAGCAGCTTCTAATCAGAAATCAGACTGCTAGATCTCTGGCTAACTTCTTTCTTAGGTTCTAAAGGTGGAGGGAAGAAACACAGGGATGTGATTAGTTATCTTCTCCAGACACTGGAGAAGTTGCATTTCCTGGTACCTTCTCTAAGCCTGTTTTCCATCTGTGCCTGGGATCCAACCCCCACCCCCTCACTAAGGAACAAATCACACCCTCCCCCAAATGCATCTTCATCCTCTCCCTTTCCCCAGGCTCTCTCTTTACACACACACACACACACACACACACACACACACACACACACACACATATCTTTTCCCTCTTAGGAAAAAAAAAACCCAAAGACAACTTCTGTCGTTGGCTGTCCCTCTCTTGCTCTGAGACCCGGTGTCCTACTGTCTACACTCACCCTCTTGCCTCCTCCCCCTTTTCCCTCTTCCCCTCACTCCTGCTTGCAGCTGACCACGTGCTCCCCAAGGCCAGTGCTCCATGTAGCTACGACGTTTTGTCTTCCTCCATCTACAGTACTCAATACTGTTTATCAAATCCATTTTCTTGAATTTGTTTTCTTTTGAAAACTGCTTGACCACTCCCTCTCAGACCCTGCAGAAGCCTGTTCTGCCCCTTAAGCCCACGTGTTCCCCAGTAAGTGCATGTCCTTTTGGTGGCATCCGTCCTCTCCTCCTCCCACTGTTTATTTTTCCCTACACGAGTTTAGCCTATCCATGGCCTGACACCATAATGAGGATGCCCTCCTCCCAGAAAACATGCTCCAGCCCCAGGATCACAAATCCGGTTACTCTGGACAATTCTCCCTGGAGTCCCAGAGCCTCTTCAACCAGACTCCGTAAGTGGCCTTGTCGGCTCCCACCTGCTCCCCAACCCACAGACCCCAGCAAGAAACAGAAAGCTTCAGGGGTGACCGTCACTCACATCAGCATAAGATGGGATTTGAGGCTCTTCATAACTTGCTGTCCGACTAGCTTTTGGCCTCATTTCCAGCCACCCCCATATGCACCTTCACACCCTGGAAAGCGGAGCACCTGTGGTTCAGCTACAGGCCAAGCTCTTCCAGCCTGTCGTGCTCCTGTGGTTCACCCTGCCAGCCTGGGCTTCCCTCTGCAGGCTTAAGACTCGGTGTGCCATCCATCAACTCCTCTATGAAGCTTCCCTGCACCCCATTCTGCCTGGGCTAGGTGCTCCTTGTGTATTCCGGTAACACCGAGGTGCATGGATCGAGCACATCACTTAAAGCATTGTATGGTAGACTGCTGACATTGTGTATAGACTAAACTTCCCTCCCCACATACAGGGCTGTGGCTCCTTGAGATCTCTCAGCTTGGGGATTCAGTGTCCCCAGTGCCCAACACGGAGCATCGTATCAGGCAGGTGCTGAACACGTTTGGTCTCACAAATGTTTGGGTTTCACTCAAGGGCTTTGGGGGCCAGGTGGGAGTAGCACGTAACCCTGGCTCAAGACCTTGGTCTTCATTTGTGTATCCATGGGTTGGTGATCTTAAATGGGCTAGTTCGTTCCTGTCAAGTGATTAAGCAGTGGCTGGTACTCTGCATATTTTATTGTTGACAGTGTATAATCTAGAGTCCAGGGGTAAGATCTCTTTATGAAGCTGTGGAGGGGAAGTGGAGAATGGCTTTGCTCTACAGGTGGAGGGAACGGGGAAAGAGGAGGGACAGGAAGGGGCAAGGGAGAGAGGAGGATAAGGTGAACTTTGGGGACGTGAGTGAATAACATGCCTTTGTTTAATCAAGAAAAGCAGAAACTTCCATTTTTTTCTTCCCAATGCTGTAATGTGTGGGTAAAACTGTGTGTGCGTGTGTGTGTGTGTGTGTGTGTTTGTGTGAGTGTGTGTGTGTGTGTGTGTGTGTGTGTCTCAATGGCTCAGTTTGTACTCTGAGCTTTTTGGTATCAGAAAGTTGACCATGAGTCTATAATAGGATATGGCTTGTTCTTTAACTACTTAATTCTAGATTCCTCATTTATAAATCAGGAATTATAAATCTCTTTTATAGAGATACCATAAGAATTAAATTATGGTTTTAAAGGTTTTCTCAATCTCTTTTGGAAAGGTGTTATATAAGGATAAAGCATCATAGTGATATTACCATGAGTCAGCCCTATAAACCTCAATCCATGCATCTTTAAAATACATTTTAATCCTTTTTCCCACTGGCTATCATAGATGCCAGGAGAACGCTAGAATATAATGAACAATGGCGAAAATAAATAAAAACGGAGTCAAATATTGAAGCAAATTGTAAGAAGTCATTACATAGGCTCTGCTGTAAAATACATCAAAGGTACACAGAAGTTATTTTATTTTATATAATGATCACTTAGCGAATTATTTTTCAGACTAAAAACATCCCAGTACAACAACAAAAAGTAAAAGCAGCTTTCCTGTCTTAAATTCATTAGACCAACTTTCAACAGACCTTGACTGTCAGATTCAGGCATGTAGTGCTGAAATTACTGCAAATTTCAGTGATAGACTCACTTCCCTTGGTTTAAGAGGATAATTCTGAATTCTGTCAAAATACCTCCAGTTCTGTTACCGTCTCCATGAGGCTGGGCCACAAATTAGGCCATTCCCAGTTTTCCATGAGAATGGCTCATCTTATCTCACCTAGAGAGGTGGGATCTAGGAAGCCACTTGGCTCATCACTGCCAGTGACCACCCCTGAAACTTTCTTAAATGTGACAAAGTCTGTGGGCTCATCTTTTCAATCACAGCACAAAATAAGAGTAACATGCTGTTTCTAACTCCTCAGCCTTTATGGGTTTGTCAGGAGAACACCAGTGACGACTTTGGCTTTCTTCTCAGGTCATCGGGGCCACGCTCATCAACAAGGACCAAAGGAACTGGGATTATCTAGAGCAGAGTGACTCAAGAAAATGGCATAAAGATGTAAGGCAATGAAAGGGAAAGGAGAGTTTGGGAGATGCTCTGCTTTGGCATGGAGGCTGGATCTGCGTCACAGACCAGCTGCGGCGGTTGGTCAGAGGCAGCCGCCCTGACCTGGGATTTGGCCTATTAGGTGGGCTACATGACGGAAGACTGGAGCATCACAGGGCTGTGCTGTCACTAGCAACATTTGCCCGTGAACTTGCTGTCTAGGTGTGAGCTTCAGTGCGGGGAGGCATTGACGTGGTTGGCTCTGTGTCTGCACGCATGTCTCCTGTTCAGTCATAATCCCCAGTGTTGGAGGTGGGGCCTGGTGGGAGGTGGTTGGATCTTGTGGGCGGGTTTCTCATGAATGGTTGAGTGTCATTTTCTTGGTACTGTGCTCGTGAGAGTGAGCGAGTTCTCACAAGATCTGGTCATTTGAAAGTGTGTAACACCTCCCCTCCTCAGTCCTGCTCCTGCCATGTAAGACACCTGCTCCCACTTTGCCTCCCACCGTGAGTCAAATCTCCCTGAGGCCTCCCCAGAAGCAGATGCGTCCATGCTTCCGGTCCAGCCTGCAGAATGTGAGCCAATTCAACCTCTTTGCTTATAAATGACCCGAACTTCGGTATTGCTTTATAGCAATGTGAGTATGGACTAACACAGCCATTTCACTATTCATCTATTTACTCCTTCATTCCCTCAACATTATTCAGTTCTGCCCCATAAGGATTAGCTAGGAAAAAATAAAATAAAATTCAAACGCATAGGCTGTTCTGGATAAACCCAGTAGGCAGTGTTTTGTCCTGGGATCTGCTTTTTCCCTGCTGCTACAGCTCTTGCCCTCCAAAGACTCAACCTGGTTTTCCAAGATGATGATCCTGGCATTGAGGATGCAAATATTCGCAGCCCAGCGCCCTTAGCAGACCAACCTGCACATTTGAAGGTATAATATCACAGCCTCCAGCCTCTGATTAGCTTAATAAATCTAGGCTTCTGATGACTCTGAAGGAAAATGTGCTCCCGAGTACGCAGGATTATCAGTTTTCATTACCTCCTGGAGGCCGGGCGCCCATTTGAGGAAGGCTGAGCCCAGCGAAGAATTCCCTCCTGAAGAAAGGAGGTTTAAATGGCCTGACATGATTTTTGTCAGCAAAGGCTCTAGAAAAAGTCGATATGTAGCCACATCCTCAAAATAAGTACCCCTAAATTTACCAACTCATTCCTGCCCCCCTGGATAGTGATAGCTAACTGGTACCACCTCTTATCTTTCCTACTTATTCCACCACTGAAATAGCTCCATTTGAGCAAACTCCAAGTACAAATATCATCTATTCTAAAATGAAGGCCAATTTCTCAATTTTCTTTTTTTTTCCTTTCTTTTATTTTCTCTTTTTTTTTGAGACAGAGTTTCACTCTTTTTGCCCAAGCTAGAGTGCAATGGCACAATCTTGGCTCACTGCAACCTCTGCCTCCTGAGTTCAAGTGATTCTCCGGTCTCGGCCTCCCAAGAAGCTAGAATTACAGGCACGTGCCACCACACTCAGCTTATTTTCTGTTTTTAGCATAGATGGGGTTTCACTGTTGTTGGTAAGGCTGTTTCGAACTAATGACCACAAGTAATCTGCCTGCCTAAGGCCTCCTAAAGTGCTGGGATTACAGGCGTGAGCCACCATGCCTGGTCCAATTTCCCAGTTTTCTATAGAGAACAATGTGGCTTTTGTAATTAGAAAAAAATACATGAAATTTTAATGTGAAAAACGGAATAGAAGATTTCCTGATAGAACAGAGCAGGACATACTTCAATAAGCAACATGAATGTCCCTTCTAAGAATCTTACTTTTTTTAGTGATGGGGTCTTGCTATGTTGCCCAGGTTGGAGTGCGGTGGCTATTCACAGGCGCAATCCCATTACTGATCAGCACAAGACTTTTGACGTACTCCACATCTGACTTGGGCTGGTTCACTCCTCCTTAGGTGACCTGGTGGTCCTCACTCTTAGGAGGTCACCATATTGATGCCAAATTTAGTGTGGACATTCAGTCAGCACAGTACATTACAGCACAGGGCTCCCGGGCTCCAGCGGTCCTCCCACCTCAGCCTCCCAAGTAGCTGGGACTACAGGCAGGTGTCACTGCACCTGGCCCTCTCTAAGAATCTTAAAATTGCTCACTTTTTTGTCAATAGCAGCACCAGAAAGAACTGTGGTGGTTCATGCACCAGAGACAGCTGTATTGATGCCAATGGAAGGAAGTGGCACACATGCATAGCATCTGAGGAGAATGTCAGCTGAGCAGAGACCAGCCTACATTTTTATCAAAGGACGTATTATAGGTTTTCCCTTTAGATAGGTCAGGCTATTGGCAGTGACTGAGCTTCCCTAGGCTTCAAAGCAGCAGTGACTCGTTGGACCGTTCGGTTCTGCTGGTGGGAATGGCCAGGCCCACCAGCACAGGTCACAGGAAACATCCATGTGGTTTCTTTGGACAGCCAAGACTTCTCAAGCTTGGCAAGTCTTACAAGATGGCATGGGTCCACTAGGATAGCAGTATTTTTCCTTCAGGGGAGAATGGAGTTTTTGAAAATCCTCGTGGTCTGAATCAGCCTCTTTAGACTGTGGGAAAGGGTGGTTCCCTCTATACACACAGACTAACAGCTCTCCCATTTAGTGAGACCTTCCCATGCATCTACGGCTGTATATCCGTGGGACCCTCCCCAGCACGCTGTGAAACTGGTGTCCTTGTCTAGATCAACAGGTGGAAACAGACTTTCAGAAAGTAAGTGGCTAAACCAGTGATGTGCTGGTAAACCACTCCACAAATCTAAAATAAAATAAGGTGACCCTGAAATAAAATAAGGTGACCCCGATGGGCAGTGTTTGTGAATTTCCATGGTGTGATACTCCCTTCCTGGCCAACATCAACATAAGAAATACTTAACACTGGCTCACAAAAATCATGCCCTCCCCCCACTTTTTTTTTGACAAAGCCGTACTCTGTTGCTTAGGCTGGAGTGCAGTGGTGTGATGTTGGCTTGGCAAACTCTGCCTCCCGGGTTTCAGTGATTCTCCTGCCTCAGCCTCCTGAGTAGCTTGGATTATAGGTGTGCACTACCACACTGGCTAATTTTTGAGATTTTTAGTAGAGACAGGATTTTACCATGTTGGTCATGTTGGTCTTAAACTCCTGAACTCATGTGATCTGCCTCCTTCGGCCTAAAAGTCATGCATATTTAATCATCAGCTCTCCCTAGCTGATGGAGCCAGCTCCAGAATGGCATGGGCTGAGGCATGAAGGCATTTTAAATAATCCCTGGACCATACTGCTGCCCTTTAGGCAAGTATATGTGAGTTCAGAAGGGGAAAGTCCAGTATTTGGAGGAGCTCCCAGCTGGAAATATGAATGAAGGCCTAGAGAATCACTAATTCATAAGGCAAATATTTATTCTGTTTCTGCAGGTTCATCTGATAAATAAGGCTAACAGGATTTTGTCTCCTGTGAAAGGAATCTGCCTCCTGGACAGCACCCCACAGCCAGGAACAGGATGCAGGTGGCTGCCGGGCAGGGGAACAGAGGAGGCGTACGAAGAGGCCTTCTCTCCTCACTCGGCACCTTTCCCACTTCCATCCTGCGACCGCATGTTCTCTTCTGCAGAGTCAGTGTCATCTCTCAGTGTCTGAGGGTCATCCCTCTGGCTGGACTCACGGTCTTTGACAGGACTCGGAGAATCAACCCTCTGAGCACCCAGCTCAGCACCTTGCACAAAAAGTACATGCCCAAAAAGTATCTATGGACCAGTCGAAGTTCAGGTACTCATTTCAACATGCGTACTTCCAGTGCTGACAGTGGCCCAGACTGTTTTGTGATGGAATTAATTTTCCAGCTAAGAAGCATCGTGCTCAAAAAAACTCTTCACTATAATTCATGGTGGATCACAGAATTCGGACAATCCTGGCCATGAGAGAGCTTGGGTAGAGGTGACTTTACCAAGGATTTGCAAGTCCCCTGCCCAGGCTGACCCAGGAGCTCAGATGTTCTTCCCTGGGAACTACCCAGCATAGCCATAGGCAGTCCCCAGATCAGAGCCAAAGTATTCCTCATCACAGAAGCAGGAAGTCATATTCTGCAACTTGGAAGAAAGCTAATACAATTAGGACTGAAAAATTAGGGGAGAGCAGAACTCTCTAGATCCTCTGCCAACTGCTGGATCGGTTGAGCTTGGTGTTGAGGTGGGAGAATGCTGAAAACACAAGTGGCTGCAGCTGGTCTCCATAGAGATCATGGAGGAGCTTTGCCGCTGGTTCAGAAGAGAGCCCGGGAAAGGGATGCACTGATGGAATCGCAAACCCTCGAGCCCTAATGTGCCTCTGTTTCTGTGGCAGAGCCCAGGTGGCTGCATCTTGCGGGATTGGCCTGTTTCATGTCTTTTCTTACCTAGAAGATCACATTCTTCCTCCTGCTCAAATGACAAAGCTGAGCCCCCTTTGTTCTGGTGACAGCATCTCGAGCGGTGACCGAAGATGCAGAGCTGAAAGAGGGGACAAAGGCTTGTCTCTCCAGGAGACACTGTGATGTGGGAAAGTCCATTAAGCCCACATACCAAGTGGACTCTATTGCCAGGTCAAAGTGACAATTCTTACAGACAGAACCCGGCCACAGATTCTGTAACGCTTCGTCTCTCCAGCATTTCATTTGCCTCATAACCCAGTAGACAGAAATGTGGGGAAGACAGGTTAGGCTTGCCGTTCACGTGAGTCTCCTGGGATGTTAGCAAGCAGAATGCAGAACGTGGTGTTGGTGGCTCTTCCTGAGGAAAGTTAGTGATTCAGGGCAAAGCCGAGCGTTTCTTTTTTCCTGTTTGTTCTATTTAATGCTGCCAGCCCATCGTGACCCCATCGAGCGCTAGACCGCATGAGAAAGCATGCCGAATCTGGTGGGGAGGAAAGCAGCTGTGATTGAGTCATTTATCACGGGGACGACCCTCTGTCAAGGCTGGCATCCTGCCTGCCTCTGTCAGGGAAGCCGACAGGGTGCATAGAAGGGCCAGCTGCGTGTTCGCTTCTGAAAATTTCAAGTCCTTTCTGGAGACCCCATGGTGTTCTCTCTAAGCTCTTGTTCCTCTACTTTTCCTTGGGTCAGCGTTTGGATCTCACAGGGAAACAAATCATCAGTGTCTTATTTCCAATCTATTTTATCCTCTCTCCTTTCAACTTAAATGAACAATTTCAGTGACAAGCCTGTCCCCAGCACTCCCCATCAACCTGCACTCACCTTAGAACACTAGCAGCAATGCTGACCAGCTGCTCCTGGACTCACCATCACGAAGAATAAAACATAAGGCTCTGCTCCCTGACACAGACTTCCAGGCCTGAAACTTTGTGAACAGAAAGCTGCTGCATCCCAGACCCGTGACTGTGGTTTTCCCCTCCTCATTCCACAGCTGCGTGTACCTAATGGGCACTCTGGGTAGATAAATGCCCTGTGATCCAGAAGAGGCCAGTCCAGTGATAAGGCTAATATTTTAGTGTGCTGCAAGGAACGTTTAGTCACTTCTTGGTAAGCTCTCCTTTCACCTGCTGTTCTATTTTACAGTCCACTTACATCCTATTGCAATCGATAGATGCATCAGCACGTTCCGCTGCAACCAGGCACATCAGCAATCCGGGAAGTGGGATCCCAGAGGTCCCTGGCATGGCGCATTAAGCAGTGGGCCAGCAGGTTCCCTTCCGAGGAAGCTCTCCATCTCATTAGTTTCTCCCCGTACGGCAAAACTCATGGTCATCTAGGTTACAGCAATCAGGGCAGAATTGCTTGCAATTGTGATGGGAGATGCACTAGATTTCAGACTTGAGACAATGCTGTTCTGTGATCTGTGGCGCTTGAACGCAGGGCTAATGCAGAGATGGGAAGTGGGTTTATCCAGCTCAGAGGTTTTGGTTCCCACTCCTTTGTTCTGGAGGGGAAGCTGAGAAATGCTTCCAGGTGTCAGCCTCAGATCATCAACAATCCCAAGGAAGCTCTTCTCTTGGCTGAACAGCAAAACATAACATGCTCCAGGAATAAGCAGAAAATATATTTTGCTCTGCTTCAAATCCTAGTAGGGGCTTTAAAAGTCAAATAGGATTTGAGAGCCGAGAAATCTTTTTATCTGTAAAGTGAACAAACTGGGCCTGAGACTGAAACATTGCAATGCCCCTGGTGTCTGGGCGTATGTGGACGGATAAGGGATAAATTGCTTCACAAGGCTATTATTGATCTTACCATTCATTCAATTTTCAGTGGATCATTCCTTTTCTTAATTGGAAGAAAGCTGGGGAACCAAACGAGTAGATGACAGTCGGGCTTAACGTTCATGAACACAGTAATTGATTTCTACGAATTCCTCGGTTCAACTCAACACATTGAGAACGTACTAAATTGCAGCCACTGTGCTAGGTCTGAGATTGGTCCTTGAAACCTCCTGGATTATGACTTGGCAGGCAGGGGGGCAGACAGGCACTTAAACACATGATTTAAACATATGGAGAAATACGACTGTGGTGTGAACAGCTTAATCAGTCCTTATCTGGTCTGGGGCTGAGGGAGAGCCTCCTAGGTGAAGTGAGCCTTAACCTGAGTCTTGGTCTTTATCTGCAAAGGTTTCTGGTCATGGGACGGTGGCTTTCTGGAGTTGTCTAGTCACCTCTCCTACTGGAGGCAGAGCAAGTCAGCATCCCACACACTTAGCCCAGCTGCATGGAGCTGGGCACAACGGCCTCTGGAACTAGACTTTAATCAGCTGCAAGATCTGGGGCCTGGGGCTGGTGAGACAGTTCTGGAGAAAACTACAGGGAGTGTGAGGAAATATTATGAGCTATGGGAAAAGTCAGTACATCAAGACGAGACACCCACTATGCTCCGGGTAGCCTGCCTTCTTCCCAGTTAGAGCTTCCAACCTTGGGGATACGAGTGAATGCTTTGAAACCTTGAAAAGCCTCATGCAACACTTGAGAAAGAGTTTGCCTTTGAGCTTTTATAAAACATGCTTGGATGACGCCTGACCTGCTTGGCGGGGGTGGTGGAGGTATTTGGAAGTGGGGATCACTTCATCTGTCCCAGTCCAGGCTCTGCTTCTTCCTATCGTTCCTCCGTCTGGGTTTTCTGCAGAGACAGCTTCTGGGATGGAAACCTTAACCCCAGGAGGCCCGAGGGAAGGGACCCAGGGTCCAGAGCTGCCTCGCTGCAGGAAGCTGCAAAGCACATCTCAGTGGTCAGGGAGGAGCTGGAAACCATGGAGGCCTGTGGGCTGCTGATCGCTCTCCCTCAGCCTCCAAAGCCAGGGAACCGCTGAGTGTCCCCCATTCTTCCTTTGCACTATTTCTTTCAAAGGGCCAGGCCTGCACTTTCACGGAAGGGGGAGACGGCAGCAGGAAGGGGAGCAGCAGCCAGTGTGGCTGTGGTGCGCATGGGGGATGCACAGGGAGCCCAGGCTGGGGCCGGGGTTCAGGTGGATGGAGGGCAGCACCTTACATGAAACTCCCGCACATTCAACGGGAGGGAAAGAGATTATTTCTTTCCATTAGGATACTTTGGAGGCAACAAACAAAAGGCCCATCAAGTCAGTTTAAACAGCAACTGGGCTCTACTAGCCCACGCCAAGGGAGTATGGGGCTGGTCTGGCCACGCTAAGGCTTTGCTCTGCCCTCTGTGGGGCCTCACTTGTGAGCAGGGTGCCCCCAGGGAGAGGGAACGTCTATCTTTCTTTCCTTTCTCCCTCCTTCCTTCCTTCTTCCCTCCCTCCCTTCCTCCCTTACTTCCTTTCTTTCTTGCTTCCTTCCTCTCTCTCTTTCTTTCCCTTCCTTCCTTCCTTCCTTCCTTTCTTTTATATATATGAAAAAAAAACCCTGCACATATTTAATTACACAATTTGGTGAATTTGGACCCATGAAACCGTCACCATAATCAAGGTAATAAACAGATATGTTAGGCTGATCTTGCATTGTTATAAATACCCAAGACTGGGTAACGTATAAAGGAAAGAGGTTTAATTGGCTCATGGTTCTACAGTCTGTCCAAGAGGCATAGTACCAGCGTCTGCTTCTGGTGAGGCCTCAGGAAGCCTCCAATCATGACAGAAGCCGAAGGGGGAGCAGGTGTGTCACATGGCGAGCATTTGGGGGTGAGACAGTGAGTGGGGAGGTGCCACACTCTTTTAAACAACCAGACTGCATGTGAACTCCAGAGTGAGAACTCACTCACTATCACAAGGACTGCACCAAGCTGTTCACAAGAGGTTCATACCCATGACCCAAACACTCCTCACCAGGCCCACCTGAGACATTTGGGGTCGCATTTCTTTCTTTCTTTTTTTTTTTTTTTTTTGGACAGAGTCTCAATCTGTCACCAAGTTGGAGTGTAGTGGTGTAGCCTTGGCTCACTACAACCTCTGCCTCCTGGGTTCAAGCAGTTCTCTTGCCTCAGCCTCCCGAGCAGCTGGGATTACAGGCACGAGCCATCACACCTGGTTGATTTTTGTATTTTTAGTAAAGACCGAGTTTCACCATGATGGCCAAGCTGGTCTCGAACCCCTGACCTCAGGTGATCTGCCTGCCTTGGCCTCCCAAAGTGCTAGGAGTACAGGTGTGAGCCACTGCACCAGGCTCAGGTCTCATTTCAGCATGAGATTTGGAGGGGCAAACACCTAAACCATATCCACAGAGCCGTCACCTCCAAAAGCTGCCTCGTGCCCCTTGGGTTTTGTGGTTGTTCTTTGTTTTGTTTTTTGGTGTGTGTGTGGTAAAAACACGATATGAGATCTGCTCTCTCGACAGATGTTTAAGCACAGGCTTGGCCTTCCTTTCAGAGCCCTTCACGATTGTCCCACACCTCTCTAGCACCTCCTGTCACCTGGTGGCTTCCGCTCAATCTCTCTCCTCCCTGATAAGGCCGGAGATGATCATGGCCTGCATGTCCATTCAGTGACTTTCCTGGAATCCAGTCCCCACCACCCACTGCCCCTTATAGGATAACCAACAACCCCGACTTCCCTTGGCCTGAGGATATTGCCTGGATGGGGAAACTCCAGTGCTAAAACCAGGAAGGCCCCCAGGCATTGGGACAAGTGGGTCACCCTACTTCTCGATCTCCCTGACTCCAATTGCAAAGTAGACGCGAATGCCTGTCTTCCCTGTAGCCTGGACAACGGCAAACTTCACCTTCAAAGGCAGATCTTTCTGATGCTAACCCCTGCTCTTTTGACTATGTCATGCGGCTTCCTAACTGCCTGGCTCAGCTCTCAGAGCACTGAGGATGAAAGGAGATGCTGGAAGTAGATCCTCGTTTAGAAAGTCTCACACGTTGGAAGATATTCAGAACTCCCTACCATAGACTTAATCGCTGTTTTACTCAAAATGTGGGTATGATTTTAACCATATTGTTAAACTCATCCATTTTCTGTCGTGCTGAGGAAAAATGCTATATGTTGAAACTAGCAAGAGAACAGCATGAATGCTTTTGTCAGTTTATGTACTGACAACCATGTGGTCAGATTGAAAACAGGGCCTAGGCCTCAGTTCTAACACCCCCTGATAAGCAGAATGGTTGTGCCATACTAAAAAGTGTCCTTTAAGACACCCCAAAATGTGGCACTGATGTGGGTGACTTGTGTGTGAGACACAAGTCTATTAAGGAGTGCCAGCTTTTTGCCAAGAAATCCTAAGAATGCAAATAGCATGTTGCTTTACATAGAAATTGCATGTTGAAAATTTAATATCATCACACAACCCTCCTTACTTTTTCCACTCGATGATGAGGAGAATTTTTGTGCCTCCCAGTATGGGGCTGCCTACCATGGAAGGGGTTGGACATTTGTTTGTCCCATTCCTCAAAGTGATATAAAAATAGAAAAGGCAGTCAATAGGGATTGATCAATTTCAATAACATAAATAATGGTTGTAATTGCAATTGAAAGAGAAATGCTTCCCACGTTGATTAGTCTGACCCTCTGGCTACCATTAGAATGCTAATCAGAAAATAAATCCAGAGAGACAGACTCAGCCCGGCAGGTGTCCAGCTCCGCCTGGTCTTCCCCAGCCAAGCCCCTGCTCTCCCTGCCAACCCTTCTGTCTTTTGCACCATCAACTAAAACATCCCTCTGTCAAATAGGAAACATCACATTTCATTCCCCAAACCTGCTTGCTCTTTCGAAGCTCTCAGCACTGGAGAAACATCCTGGCTGGTACTGTGAACATTGCCCATGGTGATTTAAAGCACTGTGTGACCCTTGGTGGCTTGGTGAGTTGGCTACATGGCTGGATTATTATCCCCATTTTACAGATTATTGGGTAGAGACACTGAGAGGGAAGTGGCATCCCCAGCCAGCTGTCGGGAGGCAATCGTAGAAGCAAATGTGCTCCTCGAAATCCAATCTCGCAGCTGTGTCTCTGGCAGGAATTGCAAAAGCACTGTAGGGACACCTCCCCTGCTCTTCCTTCTTTTTGGGTGGCCCTCAGGGCTCCTGGGCTGCTCACTGCCTCCCCTGACCCACTCCCTGTTCCACCTGTCTCACCCAAGCCTATAGAACCACTGCTTTTGATCAGCCATTCCTATTTATTTAGTTAGTTATTTTTGAGCCAGTCTTCCTCTGTCACCCCGGCTGGAGTCAGTGGTGCAATCATGGCTCACTACAGCCCATACTTCCTGGGCTCCAGTGATCCTCCCACCTGAAGCTCCTGAGTAGCTGGGAGTACAGATGTGAGCCATCATGCCCAGCTAATTTTCATTTTTTTTTTTTTTTTTTTTTTTTTTTTTGTAGAGATAGGGTCTCACTACGTTGCCCAGGCTGGTCTCGAACTCCTGGGCTCAAGCTCTCCTCCCATCTCAGCCTCTCAAGGTGCTGGGATTATAGGCGTGAGCCACCATATCCTGTTGATTAGCCATTTCCAACTCTGCAGCTCCGTGTCCTTTTGATACTACAGTGGGCAGATCTTGGAGTCTCAGTGGCAGGGACAGAGACCAGAGGACTGACCCAGGAGGCAAAGCCTGGTGGAAACACAGTCCTATTTCCCTGCTGTGGTGAAGGCAGCACCAAAGTGCAAAGTCGCCCAAGAGAGGGGAAGCAGGTGAACTGGGAAGAGCAGACTTGCCACATGGGGGCCTCCCGCATGCCCTCTGGCTCCCTCACAAAACCTGTCCTCAGAGCTTCTAGTCATCAGGCACTGACAGCTCAAGTCCTATGGTAAAGGAACAGATCACTCAACGAGAACATTCTGCACCTCAGTAGAGGAGGGGTGCTGTGAAAAGAGAAAGGCAGGTTCCATGTTAAACGTGGGAGAGCGGGCTGGCCATGTGACAGGCAGGACTAGAGGGATGTCACCCTGGGGAACGCAGGGGCCTCCTGCCTTCCAGGTGCCCCTCAGATCTAATCCCCAACCGAACCCTGATGCTGGAAATGTTTTTCCAGGAAGCAGAAATACTGTGTGCAGAGATGAAGTACCAAGACAAGGTGTATAGTCCTTTTCAGGGACTCCATGCTGAAACATCTTCAGCTGAGTTCTAGGAGAAGTGGGAAACGTGTGGCTTCTTAATCGGTGGACAACGCCTAGGGCCTCTGGATCCATTCTTAAAGGAATGCAGAGGCTGCGTGAAAGAAGAAAAGATCCTTCTCTACCTAGTCAATTTTCCTTACATCTATTTAGCAGTCATAGTTAGTTGTGTTAAATACCATTTATGGGAGGTCATCGGTTTGGGCTCAGCTCCTGCACCAGGCCCAGCAGACCAGACCAAATGGGGTCACTCCTGTGAATTCCACACCACCAAGTAGAAACTAAGATTTTTAGCCGGCTGAGAAATTAGGGAGAGAGATAATGGTCAAATCCCCAAACAGGCCAGTTTTAACGGTATAAGGAAATTCCCTCTGCTGGAACCTCCACAAGAAAAGTAACTTTGAAACTGCCAGTCTGCAGTCCCCGGTTCCTGCTTTCCTCAGCCTGTTTCTGTCTAGAAAACCAAGCTCCTCTGCCTAGCTCTTCGGAACACTTTCTGTCTCATAGAACAAGGTGTTTCCCAACTCTAGAATCACACAGCAAAGCCAGTTAAGCTGTTCCAATTCATTGTAATGCTGTCTTTTGACAGTAGTCCTGTGTTAACATCTAAGCATTCTAACTTTTTATTAACAGCCATTTAAAATGGCCTTTTGGTCGTTTATTCAAAATTCAGTGCCTTACACATTCTGGCACCAACCAGCCGGCAGCTGACACAGACCCTCACTTGATTGCAGAGGGGCAGAGGGATCCTAGAGCGGGCAGCCGCCTACAAGTGTTACCAGACAGGGCCTTGGGAAGGGCTTTAGCTCAGGGGTGCTGGAGCTCCCCACATGCCCAGTTCGAATCACGGCTCCCTTCCAAAGATGAAGAGAGAAGACTCCCACACTGCTGTGCTTTTGAGCATTAGGCTTATGTTGAATCAGTTTTTGTTTGCTTTTCTAAACAATAAATTCTGACAGTCCCACCAATGTATGTGTCTGTCTTCATCTTTCTCAGTCTGCGTCTGAGGCCTCCGTGCCTGAGCTCATGCTTCCTCCTCGTCTTTCTCTCTTTATTTCTACCTCCCATGGCCTCAACACTCTTCTCCGTCACTCTTAACTGATCATCATATAAATATGAAATTCATTTAATCTTTTAATTTTATTTTACATATGCTTCCTAAGTTACAATAGACTAATGGAATATTTTTATTCCCTTCTATCTCAAAAAAACAAACTAAGCAAAACGCCACCAACAACCCTCCCCCTGAGCTCCAGGGTCAATGCGGCCCCGGATCAGTCTTTACCACAATGAGCCAGTAGCTTTCTAAAGTCTGCTTCTCCGCATAGGAACATCGGCTGATTAAATCTATCATGCAATCGAAAAGATTTCAGGGGTTCACAGATATGGTCATCTCCAGGAGGAACACTGCGTGTGGGAGATGTCCTCGTTCTGATGCCTCCGTGCCAAGAGGCGCTTAGAGCACCATTCTCGGAGCCCGCCTAGGACTGAGCAGTCAGCCTTCTGGGCCTGTCTCCCTCCCTGGAAAATGCCCATTTGTGACTCACTTTCCAGTTAAGCCAAGTTCCAAATGGTGCTGTGGGTAACATTTTCATGAGCCTGACAAAACTAGCAAAATTTACCTCCTCTTCTCTCCCTGCACACACATATTTATACTCCACAAAAGTTCTCAAAAGCTAAAATGGAATATTGTATACTTCACCTTCATAGTCAAGAGGTCTATTGAACATGCCCAGAGAATCCTCTCCATCATTCACTTCTGCTCTGAGAGTGGAGGGTAATTAGGTCAACTACTATGATTGATGGTGTCCCCTTTGGAGAATCACAGACTACTGTAGTGACCGTGAAAGAGTTAATTTGCTTGGAAACGTTTTCAACGGCTTAAGTTATATTCCAACATTTGCATCTAGT
Organism: Saimiri boliviensis; assembly: GCF_048565385.1. Lineage (NCBI taxonomy): Eukaryota > Metazoa > Chordata > Mammalia > Primates > Cebidae > Saimiri > Saimiri boliviensis. The sequence continues at coordinate 65,144,976 of NC_133461.1, read as the reverse complement.
ATTTCTATTGGTAAATGACAATTTTAAGAAAAAATACGGTTATTCAAACTTGTTAAATGTAACTTAAAGACAAATGGATTCTCAAGAGCGAAAACAGAAAAAGACCACTTTTTTTGGTAATTGGATAAATCTAAATCTTTTATAAAGAGGCAGAATTTGAAGTATATCAGGATGTGTAATGCATCTTACATTTAAAATGATTTTCTTGCAATAAGTGACAATCATGATTTGTCATGCCCAATGGGCAGAGTGGCCACTGCCATCATTTTCAGCAGTCCTCCGCATTTTTTCTGTTATAACATTGTAGAGAGAGTGTTGGATGGTTTTCTGTTGCACAGGCAGATTCTCATGAAACATGGGAAAAATGCCTACAGCTTTGATATGATTTTTTTTTGTTACTATCAAGCCAACAAAAGACAATTTTTCAGAATCATGCTTATCTATGCCTTAGATTTTGTGTGTCAAATTGCAGGAATTTCTTCCTTTCTTTCTTTCTTTTGGAGACAGAGTCTTGCAATGTCGCCTGGGCTGGAGTGCAATGCTGCAATCTTGGCTCACTGCAACCTCCGCCTCCAGGGTTCAAGCGATTCTCTGGCCTCAGCCTTCCAAGTAGCTAGGATTACAGGCACCCTCCACCATGCCCAGCTAATTTTTTGGATTTTTAGTAGAGACGGAGTTTCATCATGTTGGCCAGGCTGGTCTCAAACCTCTGACCTCATGATTTGCCCACCTTGGCCTCCCGAAGTGCTAGATTACAGGCATGAGCCACTGCACCTGGCCCTTGCAGTAATTTCTTAGCAAAGTAAAAAATATTTGCTGCTCGAAAATAACACTGGGGCGGGTTTATTTTCTTCCCTTCTAGGCAATCACTATACTTCAAATAGCCACTAGTGAATAGCATCCCTCCCCAACCTCCTGTCAGATTTTTAAAAAACTCAACATCTTCAACTAGCAGGAAATATGACAGCATACTCTGCATTTAAATTCAGGCAATGAGAAAATCTAGAATGTACATTTCATTCTGCCCAGGGCTAAGGAAAGTACCATAGCAAATCAATACATCTTCCATAAACAGAGCACTTTTTGTTTCTTTTCTAATACTCTACCATCTTGGGAAAAGGAAAATGTTCTCCTAAAGTGGTGTTGTATTAAAAAGAAATAAGGACAGGGTATTTTTAAGTGAATTCATTCCAGTGAAAGGACAGTCAATTTTTCACAGCACAGCATAGTTTTGAGGTGATCTAGAACACAGACCTCCTTCCCCGGCTCCTATTCCTGAAGTCCCACAACAAGGAAACTTAAGCAAGCTCACATTTTTTTTTAACCTGAAAAAGATTCCCCTGGCCACCTCCACTTGTCTAGGCAAGGAGTTCTAGTTTAAGGAACTAATGTAAGAATTCCAAGTTTGCTCCATGGCCACTGAGATGTTTTTCTCCTGAACGACATAGTCAGCACCACTTAAGGATATACACTGAGAGCAGAAGCCATCCCTGTCAGCAGGTAATCAGCTGCATGACCCTGATGGTGCCCATGATAGGGAGAATGTGAAAGCGGCCCGGCTGGCTCAGGAGGAGTGCTCCTTCACCCAGTGATCCAGGGTTGGGAGGGGCAGGACACCCACTGATCATCTGGACAATGCTCTCATTCAGCTCTTGGGAAGTGTGTTCTAGACCAGAGTGTCCCAAACTCTAATGTGCCTGAAATCACCCAGGGATCTTATTAACCTGCAGACTCTGATTTCATAGGTCTGAGTGGAGTCTGAGCATTTGAGGCTGCCAGGTGATGCTGATACTGCTGGATTTAGGACCACTCTTTGAGGAACAAGGTGCTAGAGATGTAAGTGCAACGTGACCACATCTACCCAAAGTGTGGCCTGCAGACAGACAGCATCAGCATCGCCGGGGAGCTGGTCAGGATGCAGGCAATCAAGCCCTGCCAGACCTATGGGGTCAGGATCTCTGCATGCAGGGTCCAGAAAGCTGTGTCTAACAAGTGATCTGGGGGATCCTTGTGTGTGATTAAACTTTGAGAAACTGCTCTAGAGCTGGGGTGCTCATGAGCTCTCAGAATGTGGTCTTCAGATGAATCATCTCTGTCTCCTAGAAGGTGATAGGGAAGTGGAACCTCAGGCTCTACCCAGGACTTTCTGAATCAGAGTCTGCATTTTAACAAGACCCCTGGTGATAGGTCTGCACATTAAAGTCTGATAAATGTTTCCCTACAGAGCTGTTCCAAAGAGTGGCAACAGCCCTGAGCATTTAGCGGGGACACACCTTAAACCTGTGGGTGGCTGCCTGCAGTGTAGACCCCTGTGTCTGCTGAGAAGGTGTTCTGCCAGCACCCATACCTCTCAGAGCTGAGTATTCCCACAAGGCAAGACCAGGCCCAAGACGGCCACCTGCGTGCTGCGCCACAGCCCCCACCAGCACCAGCATTCAGCTACCAGTCACTGGGCCTTTCATTCAGCTACCAGTTACCAGGCCTTTAGGACTGATATTTTTTCTTCTTGATTTATTGAAGAGCAATACATGTCTATTGTGGGAAATTAAAGAGTAAAGAAGAACAGTTCCCCATAATCTTGTGATCCAGAAGGATCCATCATTTACACTTCGCTATCTTTTCTTCCAGTCTTTTTTCTACATTCTCTTAGAATTCTACTTTTTGGTCACTTGATATTTTTTAGGCTTTAAAAGAGCTTCATAAACATAATTTTAATTCCTATACATGCTCAACAGAAATAGCATAAATTAATAAACTTTCTCATACTAATGTTAGACATTTGGGATGTTAAAATATTCTTTCTATACATGCAAGGAAGATCTTTATATTCATTTCTTATTTCTTTTGGATAGAGTCCTACAACTGTAATTACAGTAATTACTGTGCAAAATGGTTTTATTATTTGCAAGACTTATGTTATCTATTGCCAACTTGCTTTTCAGAAACTTTTAAGTAATTGAAATGCTCACTTGTACACCAAGGCGCCCATCTCTCCTGCCCCCACCAGCTTTGAATACTACTGTTTTTGGAATATTTGCTAATGTGATGAAAAATAATATGTTGTTGTTGCTTTCATGTTTCTTTATGTGGTGATGGGCATTTGTTCATGTCTGTAGCCAATTATGGTAGGAACAGAACTTGTAAGAGTCGTATATCCTAAGGAACTTGACTGTTTTCCATGTCTCCCCTTGAAAAACTCCCTCCACCTCTGGGCATCCTGTGGCCATGTCCAGTCTTTTTCTGTGGGTTCCTTGAACCCTCCAGAGCATGCCCTTGGGCAGTCCTATATCTACCTGGCTCTGGTCACAGGCAACTCCTTCCCAGCCTACCCAGCTGCTTACTGGCCCAGCCCCTGCAGCCCACCTCTTCCCTCAGGACTTTGCAGTTTCAGATGAATGTCAGCAGGACCCCTGATAATCCCATCAATTGCATGTGTATGCACTCCAGCGCACAGATTAGAAAAAGATGTGTGGGGTGTGCAAGGCTTGGTGAGGGGAACTGGCTGGATTTCAGCCCCCACCTACCTGTTGGCCAGGTGGCTTCATGCAGTGTCTACCAGCCCAAGAAGAGGCTCTCTCTGTGGGTTCTTTGTGAAACCTCTCATTAGGTCCGAGTGAGGAAAGCACCTCCCCTCTCCCCTAGTGCCAGCAATGCTGCCGAACAAGAAACCTGTTCTCCAACTTCTGCATTTCAACAACTTTTACTGTGAAGTGGGCACTAAGCTAAGCACCTTCTTTTGAAATGAGGAAGTTACTGAACCAGACACTCACGGAAACCTCCTGCTGCACGTGTTTGCTCTCTAGTCACTTGCTCCATTCTAAAGCCAGGTTTTCTGTCATTGTCTCTGGATGTCCCATCCCCTCCTTCCTCAGCTGTTGCTTGTGGCCTCAGAACTGGCACTAGCCCATGTCTTGCTCAGGGAAGAAGCTGCAGTGGGACTGTGACTATGCAGGTGTCTGCTTTGAGTCTGAGAAGAAGAACGAAGAGAAGAGGCAGGAGTGCTGGCTTAGGGAGAAGAACAACCAGTGAAGACAATCTACTTGTCTTGGAGTAACACCTGGAAAAATGGAGACGTCAAGAACCATCAGATCTAAATGACAGTCTCCTAAGAGAGGAGCTCAATAGCAGAGCTTCTTGCTGGTGTTAAACATCGTTAACAATCATCAGAAACGACAGCCAGTGTTCCCAACTCTGCCACCAAGCCACCACCATCTGAGAGGCATGCATCTGAGACCAGAGGATCTAATAGTGGTGAAGTCTATTCTACTGCCACTGGTAGGTAAAAAATATATGTAGACAATAGTTAGGATGATGCTTTGTTCTATACATGTAGCTTCTAAATGAATTGCCATGCTGTTTATAATCATCAACAAAAGTAACATCCTCTAAATAGCAACCTCATCAGTCTTTTGTACACATGACCCCAGGTAGGAGGCGGGTCTGCTAGGCTCCGGTGTGAGAGAAGTGGGAGAAGCTTCCTGGGGGAAACAGAGCACTCACCTTCCCGAAACCACTTTGAATGTTTATTCCAACTTTCTCCTAAAGGTGGCATCAGGTTTCTGTGTTGATGATTATATCAGAAGGCTGAGGGGGAAAAACATCTCTTCACAAACTTCCTTAACACTGAACATAAACAGTTCACTCAAGCAGCCATGAGCCTGAAATATAAGCCCAAGTCCAGAGAGAATGCCCAGAACCATGCCCACTAATGGACACAGTCTAACAACCCAACACAAAACAAGGAAACTCTTAATGGGAAGGATCAGGTAACTGAGTTGATCCTTTTGGTCACTGCATGCCAATTTCTTTCTTTATGGGAAGCAAATTTCAATCAAATAAAAAAGATATAAGTTAAGTAATGAAAGTGAACTTCGAGCCCTGTTTTTTGGCTGAATTGTACCTGGATATGAGTTCTGTAAGTGTGGATTTCCTGCATAAACCAAAATTCCTTGCAAATAAAACAATATTGTAAGTGATAACTATTTTTATCAAAAAAGAGTTCCTTATAGCAAAGTTGTTGGTTTCAAAATTTTCAACATAGTCCAGAGCTGGGTGTCTTATTTGTGTTTCACATACAGTATTGTCCGTTTTATGCTTGACAATTATAATGATTTCTATTCACTGTATAATTCTCCCTCACCAGACACAGGCATTAAGTATAACAGAGAATTATAGGAGAGCATAGTAACACAAGCAGAGTGAAAGATTCGTCAATCACAGAGTCATTGAAACCACCATCTTTGAGGAGTGTTTAAGTTCTGTGCGGAGGTGTTGGGGTCTTTTATGAAAAGCAGAGGCCCGGCCAGAAAGTCAGGATGACTACTACCCATGTCCTGAGAAAGTTACCCAAATTCACTCACCCCAGGGTATGTCCAGAGAGATGTGATCTGCAGAAACTCATGGTGTATGAGCATGGCAAGCATGGCCAAGCACTGGGAGCAGGTCTGTATGATGGCGGCAATTGCACGTCCGCCTATAACAAATGGTGTACGGGATTGTGTAAGGTGCTCCCATGGGTGAAAAGCCCAACCTTTCCATCTGACACTTGGTCAGATTTCACCCGTGCGATATAGAAGTCTCAACTGCAGAAAGACCAAAGGAATTAGGTGATAAGACATCCCAGAAGCAAATGACACATCAGAAGTAAGATACGTTTCCACCTTGACCAAATTTAATTCCAAGTCCTGAAGGCCTCGTGTAAAAGGACTTTGGACCGTTCCGAGACCTGAAGAGGGTCTGAGGAAGCCAGTCAGTCCCACAGTCTGTCTGGACCCTGGAGCAGGGAAGGGAACCTTTTTGGTCCCTAGGCCAACATCATCCCCACAGAAGGAATCACTGCTCTTTTATTCTGGACACTGGTGTATTATTCTTACAGAAACTGTGGTTACCAAACACTGTGGCTGTTTTCTGCTCCTTTTCCCTGTGGGAAGCCACTTTGCTCACGGAAGGCGGCCAAGAGGAATTCTTGCCTTTTGAAGGACGTTGGGGGCGAGGAAGGGCCATGTGACCCAGCTCTGGCCAACGGGATGAAAGGGAAGTCTGTGGTGGGAATGCTTGGGTTCCTGCTAAGAGGCAGCTTCTTCCTCTCATGCTCCAACCTTGCGTGCGTCTGGGGCAGCCGCTTGTGAATTCGAGGCAACAAACGAAAACGAAAAGAACCCAAGGCTAGCGGAGCCCAGAGATGGAGCCAGCCGAAGGCCTCGGTGACACCACTGAGCAGTTGAACCCACACCCAAGCTTCCTGATTCCAATCTTCTTGTTAAAGATTAAAATAAATTCCTCTTTAGCCAGCAGTTTGTCAGGCCTTCTGTTGTTTTTGGCTAAACACACATGTCTAAATCAATTACTAACTCTTGAAATGCTGACTTCACTTCATACATGTCTATCTCCACATAGAGAAGTACGTGGAAAGATAGAAATCAAGCCAATAACTTTGCTGGTATTGGAAGTATGGGGGAGATTAAATGTGGAGGGAGAAGATAAAACAGAAAAATAAAATACTGTTAAAGAAAATTTTTTAATTTAAAAAATTTTGAAAGAAAATTCTTTTTAATTTAAAAAATTTTTAACGAAAGTTATTTTTGATTAAAAAAATTAGAGAAAAAGTTCAAGCCAATTAAAAGTAAAAATTAAAAATTTTAAAAGAAAATAAAAGATAATAAATTACATATGATTTTATTGGTAACACTGTTGATAATGATAAAAAGTTGGAAATAATTGTTTGGCTAAAGAAGTTTGGTACTTGCAAAAAATGAAAATCTCTGAAGTCATTAACAAATGTTGATGTATATATGTTGTTAAAGGTGTGTGTGTATGTGTGTGTGATAAGTATGTATATACATATATTTTATATTTATGTTTTATAGCAACAAATATAGTAGGATCCTATGTTTACGTCTGAGTGCAGGGAAGCAGCTTGGTTGGATGGATGTGTGCCAAAATGATAATAGTGCTTTCTTGGTTGTGGTGTTTTGGGTCATTTCCCCCAACAGCTTGTTTGCCCAAATATTCTTGTTTTTCTGCATTAGCTTGTATTACTTCTATACTATGGGAAAATTAGAAAAAAAGTCAAACATGACCTCTAGACCTCTAGAAGAGAGCTTGTTCCTTCAGCAGAGTCCAAGCTCAATAGGGGCGGGGAAGAAACATGAGGGGAAGCTGTGAGTACTAGAGATGCAGTCTCTAGAACTCAGCCTCACACTGCTGAGCAGAGAAGGCCCATGCAGAGACCCCATCTAGGTACTGACCTGTCAGGGATGATGACAGGATTAATCGGATTTTAAAATTGCCAGGTAAAACTCTATTAGCTCCTTAGAGATACTCAGGATGTAAATTTAAGGTGTTATTACATTATTATGGCTTTCCCATCCTGGCTGGGGCTGCAAAATCAAGGCTATTAAATATTATAGGCCTTACATTCTATTTTTACTATCGAAGTACCAGGTAATAAATTTAAAGAGGAGAGACTGACAAGTAAGATGATCTCTTTCCTACCAATTGTAACAGTTGAGAATTCAGCTCTAAACTTTGAGAACTGTGTATCTTTTTTCCAAGGGAGAAAAATGACTTAGAAATTGAGATTCATGTAGAAGTGTTTCTGCAAAAGTGGTAAAAATAGCCTGTTTTGGAAATTTCATTCAGTGAAATTTCCCAAGGAGGGAAATTTCACTGAATGAAATTTGATGGTGGCTAGTCTTAGCTGAACTTGAATTTTTTTTCCCTGTCTCTTTCCATCAAGTCTAAGTACATATCTGTCTTTTTCTTACCTATGACTTTTAAATATTGGAGAAATATTTCTTTCCCTTTAAAGCTACTTGTTTCAAGTGAAAGCCTGAAGCTTTTTCCCCAGCATTTAATCTGTAATTTTATAGGTTAGTCTCATTTGCAGATTTTAGAAAGTGCCTTTTATTCTTCTCTAAGTGTTAAAGCAATTTAGATTAATGGGCCTCGGACTCTTTGATACTCATTTTTAAGGCATTTTAAAATCCATAGAAGATGCTACCCTTTCATATGTGGTAAGTGAAAATCTTGGCAGATGAAAGACTTTTTTTTCTTTTTGTTTTTGCACAAAAGAAATCCTTGGAGCCACAGAAAAACTACAGAGGTGAGAGGGAAAATCTTCATATTGCGGTTTTCTTTTTCCCCCACTTCGACTGCTTGAAGGAAGTAGGAAAGGATGCAGGATAAGTCCAGCTCTGCAGGCAGGGGCCAAAGGAAGACAGGCTGGCCTCATGATGACGCACAACCCACCACCTCTGTGCCTCACAATCACCACTGCTGCTCCCCAAACCAAACATTTACTGAGCATAATATTCTATGTGATAGTTCATCCATCAGCTCATGGGGACTCTATGAGCACGAACGTTATGGATGGCTCCTAAAGGGTGATGCAGGCCCCTCGAGGGTAAGCTGATTCTGAGAACCCTGAGTGGTGCTGACCGTACATGAGGCAGGTCCTCCGTGGCCCTGACTCCTGGGTAGGAGCCCCGAGCTGGGAGCACAGCACGCGGGGTAGGTATGAGACCATCTGTTCTTATCACTTTTTTTGATCAAGGCCTCTCAGATCCCCCTGATGGCCTTTGTGCTTGGAGGAAAGGAAAGGGAGGCCTTGCTAGTCTGTGGACATGGCTCCAGCTCAGGGTGCATGTATGTGTGAGTGTGTCTCTGTGTATGTGCTTGGGTTCACTGGTCTGATTTAGCAGTTGTTGAAGATGGTTATTGAGGGCAAAACAGAAAAGACTCAAAGAAGTCACATAGTGTTTTCCTGCACTTGACCACAGACTCAATCATTTTCTTATCTTTGATTGAGACAAATGCCAGGATATGGGTAGATTTCATGCCTATATGGGTGGAACATCCCTCAGCCAACACCCAAGGAGGGCTATAATAAGCCGTGAGTGGGGGGCTGCTTGCTGGAGAGGGAGAGCTCCTGAAGGGGCCATGTTTACCCCTCCTGGCTGAGGGCCTAGGGCAGGCGTCCCCAAACTATGGCCCGCAGGCCACATGTGGCCCCCTGAGGCCATTTATCCGGCCCCCCGCCGCACTTCAGGAAGAGGCACCTCTTTCATTGGTGATCAGTGAGAGGAGCACAGTATGTGGCGGCCCTCCAATGGTCTGAGGGACAGTGAACTGGTCCCCTGTGTAAAAAGTTTGGGGACGCCTGGCCTAGGGTGTCCCCCATTAGTGTCACTGTGGCTGTGACCACAGTAATGAGATTTCAGAATCAGAAAAGTTCACTCTAGAAGTTCCTGATATTAACGCCATCAGGGACATATTTTAATGTTTTTCCCTCCAAGGACATCACATTTTGAAAGATTCGGCTTATCCAATTGCACATCAGAACTAAAGTCACCTTCCAGGACCTCCAAAAAGGGAAATTAATTATAATGCATTTAATTTTGCTGGTAGGTTTTTGAATTTTAAAACGCCAAGTAATTTTTTTTTCTTTTTATGTTAATAAAAAACATGTAAAGAATTCTAGGGAGTTGAAGTCATAGCATCTGCATAAATCTGAATCGCCCAACGTATCCTCCAAAAATCAATAGACAAGAACAGGAAGGGCAGATGGGGTGATGTGAAGCCCAACTCTCAGCACAAGTGGGAGATGGAGAATTCACAATCTTTCAGCCGCTGGTGAGTGGACCAATGAACACCAAATCTCAGCAAGCCATTTTCCACATGCTGGGCTCCAGGCAGTGGAAAGCAAAGGGCGGGATGGGAAAAAGGGAACGGAGGAGAGGGGCCGCCTGGCCGTGGGTCTGAGATTGACTGAGGATAGGCTCCTACTGCAAAAATACTGAGTAAGTCAGCAGTCTCCAAATGACATCACGTCTAGGGGAGAAGCCAAAAGAAGGAAGATTCTTAGGAGGATAAGTCGTAAGTGGGAAGTTTTAGGGATCTGAAGGCAAGAGAGAAGCAAAAAAGGTTCACATAACCCCTTGCCCATGTCCCCCAAAACAAGCCACGCATTAAAGAAACCACACTTTCCTATGCTGACAGAGAGATGCCCTTAACTAGTAGTCTTGTAAGCTGGCCCATAAAATGAATAGGCAGAGCAAACTAAAAATATATAAACCTAATTTAACAACGAGAACCCCTCAGCACATCAAATTCTTCCTCCCGCAAATGATCACAAAGCCAAAGACAATTGCCGTATTACACTCAAAATTCAGTGAGATCTCATCAAACAAACACTTCAGGATAGAAAACGTCATCTTCAATCAGAAATTAAAGAGCTTAAACTAGAAAGACAAAAATAGAAAGAAATGAAAAGAGAGTTGATTGATCTCAGGAAAGAAAATGAAAAAGGCAAAATGATCTCAGGAATAAAAAATGCATTCCCAGGTGCAAAAGGGATAATAGACAAAATGAAAATTTAAGAAGTGTTGAAGAAAGGCAGGAAAGTAGCTAAAACATAAAAATAAGCTGAAGAAAGAAGAAAAAAGTTCAGAGAGAAAGCAATTGAAATGGAAGAAGCAGACAAAGTATGTAATTGAGGACCATGCAGAAGAAAAACAAAACTCTGAAACAAAGCTAATACATGAACTACTATATTGCAAGAAAACCATCTGGAGATACGAGAAAACTGAAATCTTCTCAGAGGGCCACTGAGTACCTGGAAAAAACAAAAACCATCAATTCTGAGAAATATCCCAGTGAAACTAATAGAATTTAAAGATAATGAAAAAATCCTGGCCGGGCTCAGTGGCTCACGTCTGTAATTCCAGCACTTTGGGAGGCTGCAGCAGGTGGATCACCTGAGGTAAGGAGTTCGAGGCCAGCCTGGCCAACATGATGAAACTCTGTCTCTACTAAAAATTCAAAAAATAAGCTGAGCGTGGTGGCGAGTGCTGTAATTCCAGCTACTCAGGAGGCTGAGGCAGGAAAATCGCTTGAACCTTGGAAGTGGAACTTGCAGTGAGCTGAGATCATACCACTGCACTCCAGACTGGGTAACAAGAGCAAAACTCCATCTCAAAAAATAACACAAAAGAAAAAAATTATTAATTCAAGCAAAAGGAATTAAATCACTTTCAAGGATAAGAGAATAAGACTGTCACCAGAGTTCCCAAAAACGACATACACATATGCCAACAACTGAGCAGTATTTTCAAACAGAATCATGGAAAATATGAACAAAAGATTTTATATCAAGCCAAGCTATGCTAAAAGTATGAAGGTTATAGAAAAAGAGTTTTAAACAAACAAAAATGTACAGAATTTTCTGTGAGCCTCTCTTGAGGAATCAACTACAGGACGCACTTCATTCAACCAACAGCTTCCATGATCAAAGCATCTCCCATCAGGGCCAACCTCCAACACTGAAGGTTACATTTCAACATGAAATTTGAAGAGGACAAACATCTAAAGCATCCCACATAAGAACTGTGAATTAAAAATGGGTGTTGATCTAAGCCATTAAGTATGTGATAATTTATTACATAATTAAGTATGTGAAAAAAATGCATATGCCAGATAATTGGGAAAGCTTGAGCTAGAGGTGGGAAGATTCAGTAAGGGACCGTGTGGTATTCTCTGCTCCTCTCTACAGAGTGGTTAGAACAGCACTACCTCAGCCCGAGTGCTCCTCAAATAGTCACCATGATGACGATGGCCACCACAATGACACAGGAACCTCCAGCCTGGTGTGAGATCCTCAACCTGTAGCTCTTCAGTCTGCAAAATCACTACGAATTCACCTCATCAGCCCTTCTTCCCATGTCAATAATTTCAGTAACACTCCACTAGTCAGTCAGGAAAATTCCGGAGTGTCCCTGGGTGCAGGGCCTTGTTGGAAAACATTCAGGGAGAGGGCCTGGGGAGGCTCAGAGAAATGGAGCCACCAAGGCCTCCCTGTATCTGGGGCTCTGTGTCTGTTAAGGTGGCTGCTGAAGTGTGATTTTTAATTTTAAAAAAATTACATTGATTTTTATTTATTTTGAAGTTGGATCAAAGGGAATATGTCATCAAAGATATGGGGGAGGAGTGTGCATGTTTTATGACTGCCAAAGGTCATAGGCCAACAAGTGTCAAGGATATTGCATAAGGTCTCTTCAGCTGGTCTGTGCAATGCCTTGGCTCCCACTTTGTGTGAGCTCTGCAAGACCACTGTGAAGTTCACTCAAGCGACTTTAGAGTCCTAGGCCTCAGTGTCCTCATCTGCTGCTATGGTTTGGCTGTGTCGCCACCCAAATCTCATCTTGAATTGTAGCTCCCATAATTCCCGTGTGTTGTGGGAGGGTCCTGGTGGAAGATAATTGAATCATGGGGGTGGGCCTTCCCCATGCTATTCTTCAGATAGTGAATAAGTCTCGTGAGAGCTGATGGTTTTATAAAAAGGAGTTTCCCTGCACAAGTTCTCTTGTCTGCTGCCATATGAGACATGCCTTTCACCTTCTGCCATGATTGTGAGGCTCCTCCAGCCACATGGAATTGTGAGCCCCTTTAAACCTCTTTCTTTTGTAAATTTCCCAGTCTCAGGTATATCTTTATCTGCATCATGAAAATGGACTAATACGTCTGTAAAATGGGGAGGCGGTAAAATAAAAAATTTAAGATTTTTTTTTTGATATTTAACCTCTGTGGTTTCTGTTTTTGGCCAAAATGTCACCCTCTACATCCTCATTGGTCACCAGGTCTGTTTCTGGTGTGACCAGAGGGTAGGTCCTGTATTACAGCCCCATCCTCCACTCTTTGCTGTCTCACTCATTTATAAGATCTTTCTTTGTTTCTTCTTAGTGAGCAAATAGGTAAATATCTTTGTGGCCTGGGGCAGAATCCTGACCACAAACTTGGTAGAACTGATTGTGAATTGATCTCTGGATCTCTGAGGTCTCTTCCAGCTTTCAGATTTATGACTCGTTCTTTCTGGCTATGAATGGCCAACTGTTGGTGTCAAAAATATGTTTCAGAAAGAACAAGCACTCTGGACAGTTTTAATGCTGAATTTAATGCTTGATTCTAGCTGTATAGAGCCCATTTGTAAATGTGTTTTCAATGTATCTATTTTTTTAAATTGGATCATATAAACACACATCACATATATGATGTGTGTTGAGTGCCTGGTATGCAGGCTTTCATCCCTGATGGTTTCCAAAGAGTCACTGCCACGCCATTCTGGGGAAGAACTGCACCCAGGTGGGGTTTCTTCAGAGCAATTCATTTGGGTCTGGAGATCTCCGGAGCTGAAAAGCTAAGTTGGGAAGGTCAGGCACAAAGGGCTCATGACTTCAGAAGTGACTGGTTATTAGTCAGGGTCCAACTAGGAGATCGAAATCATACAGTAATTTGAAAGTTTAATATAAAAGGTATTAACGACCTCAGATGATTACATAATGGGAGATTGCCTAGTAAAAAGTCGGGAGAACTCTAAAGACTGCAGGAATCAAAGGCATAAGAAGCAGCTATTGCTCTGGAAGCTGAGATAAAACATCTATGTAAGAGGTTCTCTGCCCCTCAGGGCTGAGGTCCAGACCTGTTGAGAGGGCGTGACAGTGACTTCACTGCTGGGAAAAGAAGTGACTGTGGTTCTGCAGTCCCTGGAATCTGATGGAAATCTGCCTTCTGGAGAAATGGGGGAAGCTGTCCATAGGGTGGAGCTGCGTTTTTTGCTGCAAAGCTGCCCTTAGGCAGGCTGGGGAGAGCAGCTGCTCCTGCTAGCCCCTGGACACGGCAGACACCAGTGCTGGAGAAGCTCCCTGCTGTTGGGGCCTGGTGAGATGCACACCAGGGCCAGAGAGAAAAAAAGCCTTTCTAATTCAGTACCCCTCCAGCGCCCTCTACTGAGAAGGAGTAACACTGCTAGCTGCAACAGGGCCCCACTCCACTTTGCAGAGCAGGCAATGAAATTTCAGTTTGGAACTGAGAGGCAATAAATTGACAACTGGCATAACTGAGTTAATTGAACTCCCATTAGTCAAGAAATTTGAGGTTCTGAAATAACGTCTTTTGCAACAACTTGGATAGAGCTGGAGGCCGTTATTCTCCACTCAGTAGTGAAGTAACACAAGAAAGAAAACCCAAAAACCATAGGTTCTCACTTCCAAGTGCAAGCTAAGCTCTGAATACACAAAGGCATGCAGAGTGATATAATGGACTTCAGAGACTTGAAAGGGGGAGGTTGAGAGGGGGCTAGGGGTAAAAAAATATATACATCAGGCACAATATGAGCTACTCAGGTGACAGGTGCACTGCAATCTCAGAATTCACTGCTATCTAACTCATCCATGTAACAAAATCCACTTGTACTCCAAAACCTATTGAAACAGAAATTAATTTTTAAAAATCATGATAAACTTTAAAAAGAAGAAGAAGAAAGGAAGAAATGTGAAGTTCTGGGAAAGGAAGAAGCACTTTTCCTTTCTCTTCCCTCCAGAAACCAGCACAAAAAGAGGAGATCAAGATCATTAACAGGATCACGGCTGCTGTGTATGGCTACCGAGTGTAAGTGCCCCATAATTCTGGGGAGTCCTTTGACAAAGACCTCATTGTGCCTGGCGCTTGGCATTGTACAGCTGTTGGCGGCCCTAGAGGTAAGTTATATATGGCAGATGAGCACCAACTGTTCCTACAGTAGGGATGGAGTTAGTGGCAGAGTAAAGACATGGTCACAAGTTCAGCACTGCGAGGCTGCAGTCATGACATCCTAGGACAGCCACTCAACCTTGGTAAGACTTTAAGCTGTGTGTTTACAGAAAAGCTACTCTCTCCAGTCCTGGTTTCTACAACTATAAAAAATAACATAGGACTTGATCATTTTTTTAGGTACTATAAACTCTAAAATGATACACCTTTGTACCTTGACTATTTATTCATCTACTCATTTATTTATTGACCCAGAGGCAGATTTACTGTGAAGTTGATGAAGTTGAAGCCTCAGGGTGCCCCACTGGCACAGGCCCCTTGCAAAGCCCTGTCTTTTATGTCTCCGTAAGTTCAAGTGGATCCTCCACATTGTGTAAGCTTCAGGTCCCACAAAACCTGGGTTCACTCATGCCTTCTCCAAAGCTTTACTAAGCACCCCTGTTCAGACACTGCACCAGGCTCAGGGTGCTAGCTCCTGCGTGAATAGCTGCACCACCTTGAGCAGCTCACTCCCTGCTCTGAGCCTTACCTTTTTCATCTGCCAAACCCAGGCTGTTGTGAGGATTCCATGAGGAAGCACGTGCAAAGGCTCTGGTTCTCAGGGGGCCCTCCAGCACAGCTAGCCTGTCCCCATCTGTCAGTGGAAGGGAAAGCTCTTGGAGAAGCTGGTTTGGGAGCCGCAGCATTTCTATGTGCAATGTACACAGGGCTGCAGGAAGCAAGATGCAGAGCCAGCACCTGGTGAATATGTCAAAGGGTCCTGGAATTAGCAGAGGACAAGGGTGGGTGGATTTGGGGGTCTGAGCACCCCAAGTTGAGGGCAACAGAAAATTCCTCAGAGGCTAATATTCCCTGTTGAGACAGGAATCCTGGAAGGAGGAATAGAAAGTGGGAGGTCAGGACACCCTGCTAAGGTGGACAGTAACCCCCTGTCGCCCTCTCATTGATGATGCATGGAGCCACACCCTCATCAAAAGAGAAGACACAGAGAGGTGGCAGCCAGAATAAAGAGGAGGCTCGGGCCAGCAGCAGTGCTTCCCAGGCACAGAGTGGGTCCCTGGGTCACCTTTTGGGTGTGAGAGGCCCTGAGAAAATATTTTGCTGGGAGTCACTGTCTGTATGAATAGTATGATTAAAATGTATTTAGAAATTCATGGGTCCATGTAAGGTCTAATGGTTGGCTAATGAAGATCTGGGATGATGGGGGGAGAAGGCCTATGTACCTAGGTATTTATTGTCTTCAGTGCACAAGAACATTCTCTGAGGTGTCCAGGCACCACCTCTCCGTGTTCTTCATTGTCACATGTGTCATTCCTGGTTAAGGTCACATCTCCATGAGACGAACGCAGTAACGCTGTCATCACTCACCACACGGTGATCTTGGGAACCTGTTTGCACTGAAACGATGTAGACCCGGGACTCTTCATGGGAGGCTGGTGCATCATCGCTCCTGCGGCTGCAGCTTCCAGGCACTGCCCCCGTGGTAAGGGTTGAATTGTGTCCCCCCCAAAAAAAGTCACTTTATTTGAAGATAGGGTCTCTACTAAGCTAAAATGAAGGCATTGGGGTGGGCCCTAATCCATTATGACTAGTGTGCATATAAAAGGGGAAATCTGGACACAGGTTCCATGTAAGGAGAACATTAGGTGAATGTGAAGATGTTCTACGTAGCTCTGAGGGCTTGGGTAAGTTAAGCTCTGCGTCCTCAGGTAAGTTACTCATTCCCTCTGAACTCCAGGTCCTAATCAAGGAAAAATCCAGAGGAATAATCTCACCGTTTAGTGCAGGGGCTGAGAGTGGACTGCCTGAGTCCGAATTCTGCTGTCACCTACTGCGGATGACATGCTGGCATGCCACCTAGCCTTTGTGGGTCTCAGTGTCCTCGTCTATAAGGATGGAAGAACAATAGTATCTATATACATGGTTTCTGAGAACTCAATAGTTAGAACAAGTAAGAACCAGACACATAGCACACAGCAAGTATGCATTTAAAAGGCGTCAGTGACTTTTACTGTTAGGTTGGGTGGTGTGCGGTATTCCAGGCGCTCTGCATGCAAGCGCTTGTCACAGTGCCTGGCGCATGGCAGGTAGGCAAAGGGTGAGCCTGGAAGGGCCTCTCACCCACCCCTCTTGTCTAACATGGTCTCCCTCCATGGGGGGGCTAGAGGGGGAGACCAGGCTCTTGAAGTGAGCTTCCCAGGGAAGATCATCAGAAGTCTAAAAAACAAATCTAGTGAGACAAAAGTAAGCAAAGAACAGAAATCGATATTCAGAAACGGCAACAAGGAGAGAAAAGCATCTACAATGTGTCAGATGAGTGGATGGGATGAGAGAAGACGGGAGATGAGGAGAGGAAAAATAAGGAGATGGGAAACCCACATAGCTGCCATCAAGGGGCCTGGAAGAGAGAGGACAGGCGAGCCGCTTGCCGCCTGCTGATTGAAGGCTGCACACTGGGTTTGCATTTTCTGTTCTGCCTGGTGAAATGGGAGGAGTTCCCTTATTCCCCTGGCAGGGCTTGCGATGGGGGTGTGGCTCAGCTCAAACCCCTATAGGGAGCATGCTGATGAACAGGTCGTGGGGAGCCTGGGCTCTGAACCACGGCAGAATCTAAGAGTGAGTGTTCACAGCTGCCAAAGCCCCAGTGGGCATGTGTTACAGGGCACTCTTTCAGCTTGGCCATCCTCAGGCTTGCATTAATCAGCTCAGTTAGACCCTCTGCCTTATTGAAAGGACAGAGGGCTTTCTGGATCCCGGGGTTCTTGCCCTAGTGTACCGGAAAAATCGGATCACATGTGGGCTTGGAGAATAAGTGCAAGGTTTTGCCGAGTGGTGGAAGTAGCTCCAGCAGATGGACAGGAACCAGAAGGGATGGAGTTGGGTAGGTGGTTTTCCCCTGGAGTTGGGCCATTCAGCAGCTGGACTCTACTCAGACATTCCCCAGCCGAATTCCATGCCATCCACATGGTTCTGCTGTCAATGGCTTGCCAAGGTCTGCCAGTGTGTTCTTCTGTCCGTGTGTTCTTCTCAACGTCCAGCTGTTCGTATGTGTGCCCACTAGGGTCTTGGGGGTTTTATAGGCACAGGATCAGAGGAGTGGTGAGCCAGGGTGGTCTTGGAAAATGCAACCTTTGGGCATGAAAACAGGAGTGCCTGTCCACACCTAGATCCATGGGCACGAGCAGGAGGGAGCCCTCATCAGGGAGCTTGCCTTTCTCTACCCAGGACTTCCCTGTCCCTTTCCCATATCACTGGAAGCTTGCATCAATTCCCTTGCCCTGGTGACCTCGCTAAGCGGGGGATAGGTGAGCCAGGAACTGGCACTTCAGAGAGAACCTGTAAGGTGGGTCTGGGGTTGGCTGCACCAGGAGGAGATGAGGATATTTGCCCACACCTGCACCTGGAGAAACTGAGTCTGTCTTTTCTCAGGAGTCGCATTAGGGAGGAGCCAGCTGGATGCAGGGGTTGGCATTGCTCTGGCCTCCCTGAAAGAGAAGCATATTCCTGCTTCTGACTTTCTCTTGTGTCATTTAGGATATAACAATATGAGCAGGTGTATCATGCCTGGCAGTGTTTTAAACGATTCACACAAATGAAACCATTTCAGTTCCTCCGCAACCCTATGAAGTAGATGACGCTCATCCCCATCGCCAGAGGGGAAACAGAGGCCCAGAGAGGGAAGTACCTGGCTGAGGTCGCTCAGTCAGCGGCAGAGCTAGAATTCAAAGCCGGTCACTGGCTCTGCACCCCTGCCTACCGCGGCCATCCTTCCTCAGGGGCACGGCCCTTTAGCTTTGTTATTGCTGTTTTTTAAAAATTGTATTAGCAGTTAATTTATTTTACACCACAATAAATTGCTTCTATTTGATGGGCAGGGAAAAGGGATTTCTGTGCCTCTGCGGTTTAGGACGATTACTTGTTTGATTGAGATTTAATGAGTGGAAATAAAAAATGCTTTGTGTATATACATTATCAGGTAATATATATTCAAAACAGGATATTCAAAGTTAAACATCTGCTAAGATACATTAATTTGTGTGGGAGCGTTATTGCCTCATTCTGATATGAATTTACTGACAATCCATCACTCTATATTTACAAATTGGCTTTGATGTTCTGAGCAGGAGCCTCCCCCCAGAATTGATGAAATGTATTATATGGCATCAGTGGGCTAAAACACCATTAACCATGAGGAAGATATGAATTGTAGCAGAGCCCTGGGTACAATGATAAAGTCGTGAGCATGTTTTCTGCTTGTTGATGGAAGAATTTATACGGGCAACCTGTCCTTTACAGTCAGCTCAGCTCGGCTCTGCCAGCTGAAGCGCCTTCCCCACTCAGAGCCCCCCAACCTCAGCTTGCTCCCCCTACTCTCAGGAATTGGATTTCAGGTCACAACACCTATGTTGTGACAACTGGGTGCACACGGAGCGTGCTGCTGTGATGTCTATCACAGCAGGCAAGCTCACGACGGAGCTAGGGGCCACCTTCCATCACCTCTAAGGTGGCAGGGCTGGGGCAGGAAGAGCCCTTTCTACCACTGCAAAAGCTGCAGGAATGCCACCCTTGTGCTCCAAAGGCACGTGGTGACCTGGTGGAGGCACAGGAGCTCTGTGGTCCAGAGTTGCCTCAACCTCTTTGCAGGAGGCACTTGGCCGCCCGGGGAGGGCCAAGAAGGAAGCTTGGGGCTGCTCTTGCTTTGCTTCCATGAGCACAGCCATGGCCAGACAAGGAAGGTTCAGAAGGTACATCCTGATTCTCTGCTTCCTGGAGACAGCACTTCCTTGGGAGGATTGACTTGGCTCCACACCTTCCTGCTCCTGAGTCAGAATAGGAATCCCCTTTTAGGGGCTTGTGGCCCCTGACCAAGCATGGAAGTAAAAGGATGTTCGAAGTTCCTTCAAGAGAAATTCCAGGCGCCTAGCTAGCCCTGAGAAGGAAACGAGTAACTTGAAACCAAGAAGATCAGAGTAGCCTAAAACAGTAGCCAAGGAAGTTGAAGTCCAGAAACGTGGACCTCCCCCCACCCCTGCCGCGGAGGACCCTAACCAAATGGATCCACTGGCAGGCAGACCTCGGATGACAGGGAGCTGAGGACTGAACTCTGACGGCCGTTCTTTCTTCTAAGTTTCTTCCTGGGGGGCTGGGATGGAGTCACTGCCTCCTTCCTCAGCCAGTTAACATTTTTTCTGCTGACCCTAAAATTTAAGGCAAACTTCACCTCCTGAACCAATAGCTAAGACCAGTGTGTACCCTCCACTTGTTGATTCACGACTGTGCCCACAGCGTCCGCTTTCCTGCGACGCACCCCTGCCTGGCAGAGCCCTTGCCCACAAGCCATTGGGGAGGCCAGGACTGAGCGAAGGCTGCTGGGCCTCCTTGCGTGGTGCCCTGCAAATAAACGTCTTACTTTCTACCGGTGCAAAAGCTCAGCGTGGCTATCTGGTTCTACTATAGCAGGTGCATGGACCCCAGCTCAGTTTGTTAACACTTGGAAGCAACAGGCCCATGCTTCTGCGCACACAGCAAGGGCGTGTGGGGCGAACGTGGCTTCTGTGAGGCCTCCTGGTGCCATAGGGCAATGTGGAGGAGCAGCAGGTTTCCTATTCCTTCCACTTAATTAATCTAGGGGAGTGTATCAAGATGGGGTTCAGAGTCAATCTTTCCTTCTTTTTTTTTTTTTGAGATGGAGTTTCGCTTTTGTTACCCAGGCTGGAGTGCAATGGCGCGATCTCGGCTTACCGCAACCTCCGCCTCCTGGGTTCAGGCAATTCTCCTGCCTCAGCCTCCTGAGTAGCTGGGATTACAGGCACACACCACCATGTCCAGCTAAATTTTTTTTTTTTTTTTTGTATATTTAGTAGAGACAGAGTTTCACTATGTTGACCAGGATGGTCTCGATCTCTTGACCTCGTGATCTACCCACCTCGGCCTCCCAAAGTGCTGGGATTATAGGCGTGAGCCACCGCGCCCAGCCTTGGAGTCAATCTTTCTACCACTAAAAGGGATTTCCCTGAGTTACTTACTTGAATGTGGAAGTGGGACATGTTCTGGTTGGTGGAGTGGAGGCTATGAGTTCTGCGGTGATCATTTACTGGCAAAATTCTAGAAGAGGGCACAGGGTTTACCTGCTGCTACAGAACAGGTTCACTTGGAATGACAGATATATCACTCATTTCCCTCATTTCCATTATAAATTTTAAACACTTGAGTTGATAGCATAACTACTATCTGTTACGTTCTTATTAAATGCTTTTCATATTGGATCCTTTAAAAATGTTTTTAGCTGCAAATGATAGAAAAGACACTTGAAATGTGGTTAAATAAAGTAATTGGCTCACGTACCTGAGTCACTGTAGGGATCAGATGTGGTTTGACAGGGGCCCTGAATTAGTTTTCCTCCTCTGTCCCCCTGATCCTCCTCCAAGGTCAGACTCTTTTCTGGGGTGGCTTCTTGGTAGCCAAGAGCTCCTGGGGTTACAGCCTTCATAGATACAGTCAGCCCTCTGTATCCACGGGTTCAGCATCCTGGAATTCAACCAAGGATCAGGAAAAAACAAAAATCAACAATTAAAAATAACAATCTAACAATGAAAAGTAATACAAATAAAAACCCAATACAGTATAGCAACTACTTACATGTCATTTACATTGCATTAGGTATTATATTACAAGTCATCGAGAGATGATTTTAAAAATACAAGAGGATTATTGCAAGTTATTTGCAAATACCACCTTATTTTATATCAGGAACTTGAGCATCTTTGATTTTGGTATCTTCAGGGGTCCTAGAACCAACCCCCAGCAGATATCAAGGGATGGCTATAAGATACCGCGGGGCAAAAAGGAATTTCGCTTCCCCAAACCATCTGAATAAGAACTGAGCTTTACTCTGACTAGACCAACCTAGGTCACATGGTTGGGATTAAGCCAATCAAGCCTGACCTGGTCAATCCCACTCAAACTCCATAGTAGCTGCACTTGGGAAGGATGCCACAGAGGCAGCTATAATTAAGAGGGTCTGCAGTGCACACACTCTCTCATTTAATCCTGCAACAACCCTGTGACATAGTGATTCCGTTCTTCCCTTCTCAGCTGAAGCAAAGTAACATGTCCAAGGTTACCCAGCTTACAAGTGAGAAAGCTTGGAGGGAATCCATGTCAGTGACTCCCCATCACATGGCATGCCTTGAGTTGCTGAGACCAGCTAGGTCATGGAGACCCCAACCTGGTGGCACTGAAGGAATGAAGAAGCAAACACAAAGATAGAGTGCAGAGTGGGATTGGTGGCTAACAGCCTTCAGAGCTGAGAGCCCTGAGTAGACTCTGATCGACGTATTTATTCTCTGTGAACAGGTGATTATTTGTAACAAGCAAGTGTTCTGTGTTTTTTCATAGAATAAAGGTAACCTAGGCAGGCAGCTGGTGCCTGTTCACTACTGATTAAAGAAACATTCTTTATGAAGAAGCAACGGGGGCAGAGTCAGAGTCCTTTGTTTAAATTACTGTTTTAACTAGTGTATGATAGGTATACATTGTTTACTGTTTTAGAATGCCCTAAACAGTTTTCTGCTTGGGACTGGCTCGGTTTTCCTTGCTTTCATTCTCAGTAAACAATGTAATCCATCACACACGTTAGGACTTGTCCCCAGCATTGAGTCTCTGTCTTATTGTCTCCCATTTTAGAGATGAGTAAGCGTGTGACAGATTGAAATTAGGGCACCTGTTGGGCAGTGTGTGGTGGAAATAGGCTGCAATTACATGGAAAGAGGCGCCAGATACAGGTGATAGGGACGGAGGCAGCAAACCACATTGCCAAGTATGTACCTATGCAACAATCTTGCATGTTCTTCACATGTACCCCAAAACCTAAAACACAATTTTATATATATATATATAATAAAATAAAATAAAATAAAATAAAAAGAGGTACTGTGAAAATAAGAAGTGGCCGAAGAAAGACTGAAGGTTGATCCAGGGGAGAAGAGCAGCAAGACCTATCAGGATGGGGCTGGGTGAGAAGGTCTGAGAGCAGAGGCCAGTGCCAGAGAATCTCTCCCTGGAATGGAAAGGCCTGGGAAGGGAGTGCCTATTGGCATTCTCAGAAAAGAAGAGAGCCACAGTATGGGAGCCCGGATGGCCTGTGCAACAGGCAAGTTAAGTCAGAGTGCTTGAATTAGATCCGGGAGCGAATGACCATATTTCTCAAAAACTAACAAATCATCAATTCTAAGATGCACCCATTTTGTGGATCACTACGAAAAGCATTTCCAATAAAGCTGAAACAATGCCTTATGTCACCTCAAACTTTTCTTTATATTTACCGAAAGATCTCTTTTTGAAATTCATAGACATGGATTTTATCATGCCACTCTTGTACTTACATAAAATTGAATAAATGAGTGAAATACATTGGTGAGGATATGTCTAAGCGCTTTCTCTATTCTGCATCTTTATGCAACTGTATGGCTCCTGTTTTGGGCTCAAAGCATGGCCCTGTGTTTCCCATAGCCATGCAGTGCAGTAGAGCTGTACGTCCCTTAGAAAGATGTTTCCGGGATTTGGTGATCTTTTAGCCTTTGGGTTGCGTTTTTAGGTGTGTGATGGACAGTTCTTTCTCACGGATCACTCTTACGGTTTCTTTCTTTGCCAGGTTCTATAAAGCCCTTGGCTATGACTTTGCAAAAACCCTATAAAATGGCAATGAGAAGTATTTGCTTCAGTGACATCAAAAGTATGCCCTGATGCTCTGTGCCCATGCTCATCACACAGACAATATTTTTTCATTTCAAGGCCAAATTATAGTGTAACATTTTTGAGGATATTTTAAAATAGCAATTAAACTCTTCATGTGTTGTCCAATAGTGCCCATTAAAGTGACAACCATATGAAATACTTTGATGAGGTAAGCACATGCTTCCTTAATGATGACGGCAGCTTTTTATACCTGTCACCTGCCTGACAGTGATCGTAAGGAATACCCTTATCAGAATCCTAAAATGTGCATCTTTCAGTGGATTCAGTATTGGCAGTTATCTGCCTTAGCATAATCAATCACGTATTTACCAAAGATGGGTGAGACCTTCCCAAGGGGAAAGAAGCAGAGACCATCAATGGGTTTAGCCTGCACATTAGAATCACCTAGGGACTTTAAAAATGCCCAGGGCTCAGGCCGCATTTCCAGAGAGTCTTAAAATGATAGGTTTGGAGTGGGGTTTCCCACATCAGAATGTTTTCAAAGCTCCCTGGGTTATTTTAAAATGCCACAAAGGTTAGATGTCAGTTGGCCATGAGGTTCCAGAGTTCCTGGGAAAGGGAAGAGTCCCCATCAGGACTGCCCTGAGCGATGGCTGCATCTCGACCAAGTGCTGCGGCAAAACCTCAGAAGGATCAATGTGGCTGCAGGCCCTTGGGAGTCCCTGACTAAGGGAGAAGGGAGATTGTCCTTGTCCCTCACTCTGTGGGATACCTGGGAGGATTGGCTGCCCCAGGCATCCCGTGCTGCACAGGCCCTGGGACAGGAGGCTTTAGGTTTTGCTCTGGAGCTCTGCCCTCTGCCAGGGACCTGGCCCCAGACACTGTGCAGTCCTGGTCTATTCCCCTCTCAGCACTTCACCCTTCTACACACACAGAGGCCTGTGTCCACCCCCAGCTGCACACACATGAGGACCCATGTCTCCCAAATGCATCACCTTCTGTAAAGATGCCTGAATATCAGGGCATCTGTCCCCCAGCACACCTCTGTACATGACATCTCAGTTGAGACTCAGCCTTCTGCTCTGTGTTAAATCCAGGCTGACTTAAATATTTCCTGCTCAGATATGGCAAATTTATCCAGACACTCCCCATCTTCAGTAGACAAGTCTGGCTGATCTGGGGCTCTTGTAGCTGAAGCTGGATGGCAGCAGTCTCCACGGCTTGTGCAACTGGAGCTGCCCTGGGGTGGAGGTCAGCTGCCACCCACTGAAGCCACTCTCTGGGCAGTGACACACATTCATGTGCAGTCAAATTGGAAACTATGGGCTCCTGGCACCCTGAATGATTCCCCATGCTGGGACAGTGGGAGAGTGTGTGTGTGAGGCTGCGTTAGGGTGGCCTGGGGCTAGAGCTGCCAGCAATCAGAATGGTCAGTGTGCAGGAGGCAGGTACAGGGAAGGATTCTCATCTGGAAGGAGGCATTTCTGACTCTTTCCCCAGCATGCTCTCCCCTGCATGTCTAGAGTCACCAATCCCCTCTGCAGCCAGAAGGAGAGTCCCACACTCAGCTCCTGGCCTCCCATGCTTTTTGGAGACACTGTGTGAATGTACTTTTTTTCTTTTTTTTTTTTTTTTTTTTTTTGTACTGTCATGTTCTACACTGGGAAAGTTCCAAACACAGACATTCCACTTTATATCATTGTCAAACTGGAAGTGATTCTGTGTTTTATTCAAGCATTTCAACCACGGTCTGATTAGAAAACTTTTGGCTTATCACTTTCTGGGAAGAAATGAATTATCTAGAGCAGAGATAAACCTGTGGTCTAAAAATGGGTCTCAGGGGTGTCCACAGAGACTGTAAAGGTCATGTTTGTGTGAGTGCCTGTATAGTTTTCAAATGGGAGCGAATTCAACACTTTCTCAGATTCTCAGATGGATCAGTGACCCCGCAGTGGTTAAGAACTCTTTCCTGTGTAGGAAAAGAGTTCACTCATTGGCTTTTGGAATTTCATCTCCCTCATTGCTCAGGTGGTTTAATAGAATTTACAAAGGGGCCACAATGGAGTCTAATGTCAGCCACTGAGGAGTAAAAATTAGAAGTAGATGAGAAAAGACCAGGTGCAGTGGCTCACACCTGTAATCCCAGCACTTCGGGAGGTCCAGGTGGGCAGATCACCTAAAGTAAGGAGTTCGAGACCAGCCTGGCCGACATGGTGAAACCCTGTCGCTACTAAAATACAAAAATTAGCTGGGTGTGGTGGTACACACCTGTAATCCCAGCTACTTGAGGGGCTGAGGCATGAGAATCACTTGAGCCTGGGAGGCGGAGGTTGTAGTGAGCGGTGATCACACCACTGCACTCCAGCTAGCCTGGGCAACAGAGCAAGACTCCATCTCAAAAAAAAAGGAGGCCAGTAATTCAATTCACAATTGCCAAAAGATGGAAACAATCCAAGTGTCTACAAATGGATGAATGAATACACAAAATGTAGTGTATGCATACAGGGAAATATTGTGCAGCCTTAAAAAGGAAGGGAATTTTGACACATGCCACAACGTAGAGGAACCTTGAGGGTAACATGCGGAGTGAAATACACCAGAAACAAAAGGACAAAGTTTACGATGGCACTTATATGAGGTACTTAGAGTAGTCACAGTCACACAGAAAGTAGAGTGGTGGTTGCCAGGGCCTGGGGGAAGGGAGTTGTTGTTTTCTGGGTACAGGGTTTCAACCTGGGAGGGTACAAACGTTCTGGAGATGGTGGTGATGGTTACACAATAATGTAAATTTATTAATGCCCCTGAACTGTGCATTTAAACTGGTAAATTTTATGTCCTGTAAAGACAATAAAGAAAAAGAAAATAAGAAAACAGACTCTGGAGGCCAATGGCAAAATACTGGAGTGCTACTCACGGGTTGCCCCTGGATTGCAAATCTGGCTCTGAGCAGCCAAGTCTCCGGCATTCCTCCTTGCAGAGCAAGGGGCTTACCTGGCTTATGAAGCAAAACACTCTGTTATAACGGCCACTTAAGTGCCAACAATTAAAACCAGTACCTATTACACGGTCATTTAGACATGTGACAATTTGCTAATGCTTTTATCAGCTAATGAGATTGGAGAGAGAAGAAGGATTATGTTCTAACTAATATATATAATTTTAAATGAGGGTAATAACCAAAAAATTGGTGCTTTATGAAATAGAGATGCTGAGATACTGTGAGGAAAAGGGGAGATGGGCAGATGGACGCAGACCCCCCAGTGAGTCAGCAGATGAGAGGAAAGCAAGCACTGTGACCCAGGTGGGTCATGCGCACCCCAAATCCAATCGGTTTCCAGCACCAGAAAAATCTCTCGGGCACTGCTAACCAGACAGGAGCTGTTAGGTCTGACGTGTGGCCTGGACAGGTGCAGCTGCCCACATGCATACCCATGAATCTCACATCCTCTTTCCAGGCTATAGCAGGCCCCAGAAAGCCTGCACGCTAGCCCTGCTGGTGGGGATTCCAGCACTGGCCTGGATCTAGCAGTGGGGTCCCTGGAGAGTGAGAATCCTTCAATGCCTGGGTTGCCAGTCCTGTAGTCCTGGTCCCCCGATGGGGTCACTAGTAGAGGCAGCTGTAGGCCGGTTGATTTCCAACATTGCCAGCTTATGCTCCTTGGAGGTGGCAGGTGGGCCTGAAATACCCTCCTAATGCAGCAGTCATCTGTCCTCCCAGGGAGGTCCCACTTAGGACGAGAAATGGCTGGAGTGCCTCCTCATGCCCTCTGCACTCCCTCCAGCCCCCGCCTCCTGACTGGACCTTCATCCTGGTTCAGTAGGTGTCTGGCTATGGCTGTGTCACAAAACTCAACCCGAGGCTCCATGGCCAAGGCCAGGGAAGGATTTCCCCACCACAGAGGAGCTGCATTCTGCTGGCCTGTGGGTAGCGGGCCCACCTGTCACTCCTAGGGAGCATGAGTGTCCGCAGGGCGTGAGCTCAGTTGCTGGAGCAGGTGACGGAGGGGCCGACACAGCCTCCCTTCCCTGAGGAGGCCCCTTCCCAGCAAAACCCTTTTCCCCACAAAACCCTGCATCTCCATCCTTCTCCAGATTCAGGCAGGAGTGCTGGGGCAGGGCAGGTGCAGCGGGCAGGGAGGGCCTGCAGGTGCTGGAGGGGCAGCTGCCATTCAGCAGGGGACTGTTAACTCTGAGCAGCTGCTGGGACCTGAGAAGGCAATGCCAAGTGTGAGTGAAGCGTCACCAGTTCCAATGCTCCCTCCAGGTGGCCAGGGGCTCCATCCAAAGGCCAGGAACACGTGGGCACCCTGTGCGTGTCACACATGTGAGGGTCTGAGCTGGCCGTGAGAAGTCCACAGTGGTTCTGTTCCACTCCGCCTCGTGACTGCTTCTGAGTCTTAAAACAATAACGGGCATCAGTATTCCATGCTGGGATTGCCAATCCTGTCCTGCGGTTTCAGGCTAGTGGATTGCCCGAGGCTGCCCTGAGTCAGGCTGGAGAGTGCTTGCTGCAGCGAAGGTACCCCCGGCATTCATCATCCACTCCCAGGCTCACTGATCTGTGCCGCCTCTGCCTTTGTCCCATGAATTAGCTGCCAATGTGCTGTCTTCCATGTGGGAGGAGGTGGAGGGAGCCACCTCCACGGAAATGTGCTGGGCAAAAACTGCCAAGGCCACACGTGTCACAAGGTAGTGGTTGGTTTTTGGTAAGGGGAGAAAAGTAAAGTAAGGAAGAATCCAGGCACGTTCTCAAAATATGCAGTATGTGAGGAACAACCTGAGTTGATGACATGCAGGAATTAAGATACAGAGATTAGATAAACTGACCAAGATCAGACAGCCCAGGAACCGGCTGCTGGCTGCTGGGACCCAGGCGGTTGGCCCCAGAGCCTCAATACCCCAGGGGTCAGTGGGCTTGCAGGTGGAGTCAGCCTGAGTTCAAATCCTGCAGCTGCCCCTGTGCAGCACTGACACCTCAGGGAAGCCCCTCTCCCTCCCAGAACATCAGTTTCTTCACCTGTAAAATGGGGCTGACTACGCTGGATTCCTGGGGTCCTTTCAGGGAGGAAATGGCACAGTCTACCATGGGGCTGATGACAAGTGGCTCCAAATCTGGTCTTCAATACACCAGGAGCAAGGGGCAACTTTCAGAAATACTTTTAATTGAGTTAGCTGTAGCAGTTACATTTTCATTCTATTATTTGTGTTAACAGAGAGGGATAAAGGGCATCTTAATGAACCAACAGCAACCCTCCATGGGCTGCCGAGCAGCATGTAGACTGGGCTGTGGCATTGCTGCTGTTTACAGGGCCCCACTGGCCGCTCTTGGCGTCCAAGGGTCGAGGGCCCTTCCAGCTCAAGTCAACACCAGCCTCCGGCAGCCCAGACACAGCAGGGAAGAGCCTGGCCCTCTCTGCCTGCCCATGGTGGTTAGTTATACTAGCTACCATTTCACTTACTGCACTTTTCATTCTATCCACGTGAATGTCCTCTTTTTTTTTTTTTTTGACAGTCTGGCTCCATCGCCCAGGCTGAAGGGCAGTGGCACGATATCTGCTCACTGCAGCCTCCACCTCCCATGTCCAAGCGATTCTCCTGCTTCAGCCTCCTGAGCAGCTGGGACTACAGGCCTATGCCACCATGCCTGGCTAATTTTTATATTTTCAGTAGAGAAGGGGTTCCACCATACTGGTCAGGCTGGTCTCGAACTCTTGACCTCTGGTGATCCACCTGCCTCAGCCTTCCAAAGTGCAGGGATTATAGGCATGAGCCACCGTGTACCCACAGTGGCTGCATTTTACATCTGCATAGCTTTTTAAATTTTCACCACAGCTTCCTATTTCATTTTGTTCCACACCACACACATCTTTGTATGTGCCTTCATACAGGTGAGGAAACTGAGGCAGGAGGGAGATCCCCAGTTGGCTGTGGCGTTTGGTTTCTTTTCTGTTTGGCAGAAGGCATGGGGTGCTTGGAAATACAGTCTCTGCTTTCTTATGGGAAGAGAATGCGGAGCGAGTCACTGTCTTGTTTTTGTCCCAAATATACTTGAGAAGCACCCAGTGAAAATGGGTTTCTAGGGATCACCATGACTTAAGTGGTCCATTTAGATTCGAACAACTAGAGAGGGCTGAGGGGCTGGCCTTGTTTCTCTTACAGGAAAAGGTGAGCAGGCTCAGGTACTCCCCAATCCCAGCAGCACCTGCTGCAGCAGTGATATCACATGGCTCCCCTAACTGAAATCTTTCATTCAGTGGGCTCCAGCTCAGGCACTGGCACAAGAGAAAGCATTGGAAGTTCATGCCAGGGTCAGAGACAGAGACCTGGTGCCAGCCCTTTCACTGCAGAAGGCTCCTTACTCTTTCCTAAAGAGAGGCATCATGGAAGAGACAGCCCCACAGAGAAGGAAAGGATTTGTAATAGGGGCTGTTACCCGGGCAGTCTGGGGTTGATGCTCACATATGCTGCCAACACAGACCCAGAAGTTTCCTGAAGGATGAGTTCCCACCGAGAGACAGGGCAGGCCCAGGGGCTGCTGTGGCCACGGTGAGCTAGGATGATCCAAACTGACCAGACGGGCTTAGAGATTTCCACGAGCAAATGTCCCATCCTGTCCCTGAGTCATCGGCGTTTCTCTTCCTGGCTGACAAAAATCCAGACACTTCAAAGTCTACCCAGGCAAATTCTCAACCCATGAGACTTACATGCAGAGGAAATCCAAGGCCCAGGGATTTTCAGACTGTTTTCCCTAGAGCCAGAGGGCCCTGCAGGGGCAAGGCTGTGACTGAAACCGGGCCTGGGGACAGTGAGGAGAGGGGACCTACTAGGGAGGCTCTTGCCAGCGCAGAAGGCCACCTGTGAGCTGTGTAGGCCTGGGGCTGGGAGATTACTCCTGTACTCTAAGGCACTGACTTCACCTGAACAAGAGGGAGAAAAGTGTTTTGTTTTATATTATTGTGCTAAAATACACATAACATAAAATTGATCATTTATACCATCTAAGTGGACACTTCCGTGGGATTAAGTAAATTCACACTGTCATGCAGCTGTCACCACCATCCATCTCCAGAACTTTTTTATCCTCCCAGAGTGAAACTCTGTACCCGTCAAACACTAAACCCTCTAGACCCACCATCCCCAGCCCCTGGTGGCCACCGTTCTATTTTCTATCTCTAGGAATGCGACTACTCTCAGGACATCATGCCAGTGGGATCAGACAGTATTTATCTTTTGTGACTGGCTCACTTCACTCAGCATAGTGCCTTCATGCTCATCCATGAAATGGCAGAAGTCACAATTTCCTTCCCTTTTAAGGCTGAATAATAATAATGCTCCATTGTATGTGTATCCCCCCACTTTAGAAATCCGTTCTTCCATCCATAGAAGCTCGGGTTGTTTCCACCTTATTGTGAATAATGCTGCTATGAACATGGGTGTGCCAGTGTGTTAGGCTGCCCTTGCATTGCTATATAGAGGAATGCCCAAGACTGGGTGATTTATAAAGAAAAGAAGTTTGATGGGCTCACAGTTCTGCAGGCTGTACAGGAAGCACGGTGCTGGCATCTGCTCAGCTTCTGGAGAGGCCTCGGGGAGCTCTGACTTATGGCAGAAGGCGAATTGGGAGCAGGCACGTCACATGGTGAAAGCAGGAGCAACGGTGGGGTCTGGGGAGGTGCCGCACACTTTTTAAACAACCATATCTCATGCGAACTCACTCACTATCTCCAGGGCAGCACCAAGGGATGAGTGATCCGTCCCCATGACCCAAACACCTCCCACCACCAGGCCCCACCTCCAGCCCTGGGATCAAATACCAACATGAGATTTGGGTGGGGATAAACATCCAAACTCTACCAACCAGTATCTGTTTGGCTCCCTGCTTTCAGTTGTTCAGGGCAAATACCCAGAAGTGCAATTGCTGGGTCAAGTGGTGCCTCTCTATTTACTGTTTCTGAGGAAGCACCACACCGTTTCCCACAGCAAGGGGACCACTCACCTTTCCAGCGGCAGCGTGGAGGGTTCCAACTCCTGTACATCTCTAGGCGCCCAGTCGGGGCTGCTCTCCCCCGACAACGTCACGGAGACGGTCACCAGACCCCTCATCTGAACCTGGCTTATGTCCTGCATGTGCGCCATCCCTACAGCATTCCCTGTGACCTGTAATTTATTCACTTCTGAGGTTTTAAAATTTCTCCTCCAACTAGATTGTTCATTCCCTGAGGGTGGGAACTGAGATTATTCTGCTCATTGTTGTCAAATAAAATACAGAATGCATACTGATGATCAAAAGAATCTCAGGCAACATTCAAGTGACCTCGAAAAATTATTCTGAGTCTGTGTTTTGCTCTAAAAAGTGAGGAGAGAATACATATCATGGGCTTATTTAAAAGTTAAGGAGAGTAGGCTGGGTGTTGTGGCTCACGCCTGTAATCCCAGCACTTTGGGAGGCTGAGGCGAGTGGATCACCTGAAGTCAGGAGTTCGGGACCAGCTTGGCCAACATGGTGAGATCCCGTCTCCACTAAAAATACAAAAATTAGCCAGGCATGGTGGCTGGCACCTGTAATCCCAGCTACCCGAGGAGGCTGAGGCAGAGAATCACTTGAACCCAGAAGTTGGAGGCTACAGTGAGCCAAGATCAGGCCAGTGCACTCCAGTCTGGGTGACAGAGTGAGACTGTCAAAAAAAAAAAAAAAAAAAGGTAGGGAGGGTAAATATGCACAAAGAACCCAATCTTGATTTGGGTATAGACAGTCGCACAAATGGAGGAGGAAAAGAAAGTAGCATTCTCACGGAGCTCGGCCTCCACTCTCCCTGCACGTGATGTTGAGGTCACTCTGCAGAGTGAAGTTGGAAAATCTCTGAACTAGCCTAAAACCCTTATTTTATAGGTGAGGAAACTCGAAGTTAGAAATAACTTTCCTCTTCCAAACGACCTCTCCACTCTATTTTCATTCTTATCAGCCGACCACCCTCAGGTTGAGATTCTGTCCTGATGACGAAAAGGAGAAAGCTGTGGCCCCTGTGGTCCAGCCCAGAGGCTGAAGATGGGCTTGAGGCCTGTGGCATGAGCCTGGGGCCCACATGGAGCCAGGACAAGCATCCCTCCAACCCCAGCAGCCTCTGCACTTGCTGACCTTGAGTGAAGGGCAGTCCTAGAATGTGCATCGGGCCACGGCTGAACTCTGCTTCCTGAAGGCCTGTTGTTGCGGGTTGAATGATGCTCCTTAAAAAGCTGCGTTGAAGTCATCACCCCAGTGCCTGTGAATGCAACCTTATTTGGAAATAAGGCCGCGTGGATGTCATTAGTTAAGATGAAGTAGGGTGAGCCCTTCATCCAATGTGACTGGTGTCCTACAAAAGGAGAAGAGACACAGAAACGCTCAGACATGCGAGGGGAGGCGGCTATGTGGTGATGGAGGCAGAGATTGAAGAGCCGCAACTGCAAACCCAGGACTCCAGGGACGGGCAGCCACACTGGAAGCTCAGAGGAGGCAGGGAAAAGGGCTGCCGACAGGGTTCAAGGGAGCAAAGGCCCTGCTCGCACCTTGACTGTGGACTTCAGCCTTTAGAGCTGAGACAATACATTTCTGTGGTTTTCAGCCTGCGCCTCTGATGCTTTGCTGTGGCAAACCCAGGAACTCAATCCACCGAGCTGCACGAGATGGTGGCCAGACCAGTACGCACGTTCAGAGCTTGCTCTGTGGGCGTTGCTTAGCTTCACTCATTCACGGTTCACACTCAAGTTGCTTGTCACATTCCAGTACTGCCTGTACTATGATTTGCAATGTATTTTTACATTGTCTCACTTTTGGATGTTAAATATATTTGAAAAGGAAAGTATATCTCTATAGCACATCAGTCTTAGAGAGAATATCTTGGTGGTTGGTGGACTCATGCTATTAGAAAGATCTGCTAATATAATCATATACCAATTTGGATAAGTTAAAGTGAAGATATGATTTTAAAAGAAATGACAACTCTGTTAGAAAAAATATTCCAATCGCAACATCAGAAACAGCATTTTTCCAACATCACAGTTCACACATGTGCCTGGGGACCCAGAGTCTGGTCTCTAACATCATGCTCCAACTAAAGAAAATAAACTGTTGAGGGTTGATATGATTTGGTTCTGGGTCCCCACCAAATCTCATGTGGAATTGTAATCCCCAGTGTTGGAGGGGCGCTGGTGGGAGGGGATTGGATCATGGGGCTGGATCCTTGGCGAATGGTTTAGCACGGTGCCGTTGGTGCTGTCTCGTGATATGCATGAGTTCTCAGGGGACTTGGTTGTTTGACGAGGGTAGCACCTCCCCCAACTGCTCTTCCTCCTGCTCCAGCCATGTGAGATGCCTCCTTACCCCTTTGCCTTCCGCCACGATTGGAAGCTTCCTGAGGCCTCCCCGGAAGCAGAATCTGCTACTTGCTGTACAGCCTGTAGATATATTTAGGGGCAAGAAAAGAATGTCAGGACAGGTAATATTAAGTATTAAAAATGGAGTGCTTTAAAGAAAGAGTGAATTTACTAGAATATGCCTCATCCTTATTCTCTCAGTACTGGGAAAGTGCTGCTGTGTATGGGTGTCTTGTTTCTTTGGTAAACACGTCTATTTAGCAGATACTGTTACGGACCAGCATGCGCAGGAAAGAGTGACCTGAAACTGGTGAATCAGCTAACATAATCTCAGCATAAAAAGGAACGGTGTCATGAACAGGAACGTGTGGATGGCAGATGGAAAGCACCCCAGCTGTTGGTCAGCCTCACTGCTCTCACACAGTAACCAGTTAAAGAGTAGTCGAAATCCCAGCACTTTGGGAGGCCGAGGTGGGTGGATCACAAGGTCAAGAGATTGAGACCATCCTGGTCAACATGGTGAAACCCCGTCTCTACTAAAAATACAAAAAAATTAGCTGAGCATGGTGGCACGTGCCTGTAATCCCAGCTACTCAGGAGGCTGAGGCAGGATAATTGCCTGAACCCAGGAGGCGGAGGTTGCGGTGAGCCGAGATCGTGCCATTGCACTCCAGCCTGGGTAACAAGAGCGGAACTCCGTCTCAAAAAAAAAAAAGAGTAGTCAAATATGCGTTGCTGGATAACAAACTGGTCAAATGTCCTTAAAAGAAGAATGAGCCAACTCCAGACTTACTCCATCTTTTCTGCAAAGGATGAAACCTCCAGATAACTCTGCTAATTATAAAGAGATACTAATAAGATACATGCCCATAAGCTTCCAATTATGCTAGTAGACCAGAATAATAAACCATAATTATTGGAAAATAAGGAGAGGTCATGTACAAAACTTAAAGATCATTTCATTCCTGGGGAAGACAGCAAGTCTCCAAAGTTACCGTCATTAAGGAAGACAGGAACATAGAAGATCCAGGGCATAACCAGTGCAGCTTCTTTGTAATAAAAAGAAGCTCATCCTGATGACCAAGCTCAGGTTTGAATCAGTTTGGTTTGTATAACTATGTCCTGATTAAAAATTAACCATTCACCCATATGAGACCTGCCAAGTCCCAGTGGGATCAAGAAAATATTCTCTTACTTTGGAGTCTGGTAACATTTGTGAAATTCCAGAAAGGTGAGAAATAGGAATTACTGAACTTATAGTTACTGAAATCTTAGGACAATGTAAAGAATGTAACAGTTGGAATATACAAAGAGAAGAGGATCAAAAAGGAACACTTATTAACGTCTTGGTATCCACATTGTTGTAACTGCTTTGGAAGTAAGGGTATCAGTCAATTTTGTAATCTATTTTTTTGTGTGTGTATAGGACCAGTTTGCATTTGAAGGGTCTTAGAACATTGAAGGCAATTAATATGTTAGAATTGAGATTTTAATTAAATGCCTAAAAGTGGTGGGTTAAGTTTGCAATCCAGGTTTTTACTGATTGGGAAAATTTGTTTTGTTAAATCCATAATTTTTTATTTATTAGTTGTAAGTATAAATATTTAGGGCAATGTTGATTAATATCTCAAAGAAGCTTAATTATCTAATAAATTCTGAAGATTAATAATTGGTACATTGCCTAAATTACAGTTACTAGTGAGCATTCCTTTCCCTGCACAAATTCCCCTTAGACACTAAGAAATCCATCATTCCTCCAAAGTGAAAAAACAGCACTTTTCCAATACAGAGTAAAAATTCAGAAGTGTTATGAAAATAAACGTTCATCTTTGCACCATCGACAATCGTCTTGTGTACCACACTTGGGGAAATACCCCATAGGTCGAAGGTTACAGAACGCGGACTATAAGGAACTTTGACCTACACCTTTAAGTTTCTAGGCTGTAAGTACCTCTCTCTGGAACCTCCTAAGGGTTGCCAGAACTAGAGCCTAAGTCAGAGGTACAGAATTACCCCCAAAATTTCACAGCTTAAAATAACAGATGTTAGTGATCTTGCACAGTTCCGAGAGCTGGGAGTCAGTGTGGTTTGGGTGATGGTTCTGGTGCAGCATTTCTCATGGAGCTGCAGTCAAGGTGGAGGCTGGGGCTCAGGTCATTGGATTGCCTGTGAATTGGAGGATCCACTTCCGACTCAGTCTGTGACTGTTGAGTCCTTGCTAGCTGTGGTTGGAGACCTCGGTTCCTCATCTGTAGGGCTTCTGCAAAGGGGCGGTCACCTCTGTGCCTTCTCATGACGTCATCATGGTATTGTACACCTTCATTCCACTTTGTCCTCCTTGTTACAATTGAGTCAATCAGTGCAGCCTAATTCAAGAACATGGAAATTAGTTTCCATATCTTGCAGGGAGGTTCAGCAAAGAATTTGTGTACCTGTTTTAAAGCCACCACCGCTCCCCCAAGCGTGAGTGCTGGACCGGAGGTAAGAGTTGGTTTTCTGATGTGAGACGCAATAAGACTGCGCAGTGGTTGCTCCCACACTTCAGATTTCCCTTTACAAAGTGTGTGTCATCTGGGTCGAGACACTGTATCACCGCAGCCATTTAAATGCCATTAGCTGGAGAAAAACAAGTGACATCGACATGCTGTCTGCTGTTTGCCTGCATTTTAAACTCCCCATCCTTTAAAACAGGTACATTTCCTTTGGTTTTCCACAATTTTTTATATCAGAATCAAGACCCGTATCTGACTCTTTTTTCCTTTCTAGCCTGGGCTTTACAGCAGTTTCTTAAGAAAGAGCAAGCATGTTTCTTTCTGGGTGTTTCAGAGTTTGTCAAAACCCAGAACAGCTTCTCCAAGTATATAGGTTTTGCCCATGCATAGAAAAGGGCCAGCAAGTCTTCTGTTTGTTGATTCTTGCCTTCGTCCACTTATTCTCCCAGTACTAATAAACACAAAGTGGCAGGTGCTGTGTGAGGCTCCGGGCCCTACGGGGCTTCAGTGTGGTGGCTGACTCAGACATTGAATGTGGATGCGGGTACACTGAGCATTAGAAAGGGGAGAAGAGTCCTAACAGACAGATCAGCATAGGCTGTGGGGCCGGGGAAGGCTCTGCAATGAGGCAGGATACATTTTGAGCTGTGGTTTCCTTTCTGTTATCACTTCCCTTTCCCCCTGGAAGCAGGAAGTGAGGCTTTCTGCATCTGAGCTTCCAGGACCTTTGCCAGTGGGAGGAGAACACACGGAAGTGGTTGTTACAGGTGTCCCCAAGGGGAGGGGGAGAGACAGGAAGAAGTTGCACGAGAGAAACAATGTCTCAGGACTGTGGAGAGAGAATGAATGAACGATGCAGCCATCTGTCTCTGCAACCCCATGTGGTGGCAGGACCCCGGAGGGGCTGGCTGGGTGGTGCACACAGAGGGCGGAGCTCTGGCCACCCAGCTGCTCCACCTTCCCAAGTGTCCTGTTTTCAGGCAGCTCCAGGAGGCAACGGAGCCTGCAGGTCCCATGACCACAAAGACTGGACAGGGGTCTCCAGGCAATCACAGACAGAGGCAGACTGAGGAACACTGACTGGACACTGGGAACTCCCTGGCATAAGACCCCGGGATTCTGTAAAATTTGGAGGATGGGTTAGAGTAAAAGTCTCAGGAAAGATGGAAATCTAATTTTCCTCCAGCCTGGCATGATAGGGCTGGAGTCAGATATAAATTGACTAGAAGAGAATTTTGAAAAAACTTACATCCCCTGTGTTTGCCGGGTAAGTCATGCCACTAAAGCCAGAGGATGGGCACGGGGAGGAGGAGAGAGGGTGGAGTTGCTTTCAAGGCTGAGGGCAGAGCATATGCCAGTGTTTTGAGATGAGAAAGAGCTGAGATGTGGAGGACCTGAAGGAGGACTGTGGCCCCTAGGAGCAGGGAGGCTTGAGTGGGATGAGGTGACTGGCCACATGAGGCTGGCTGAAGAGCCAGAGCTTCATCTCAAAGGCAATGGGAAGGCAGGAGTGGGAAGCATGGATGAGTGACAGGTTCACATTTGGCTTTCTAAAGGATCAGTCTGGGTGCAGACTGGAGGGTGGATTGGAGGAACAGGATCAAATACTAGAAGGGTTTGCCAGTCAGGTAGAGACCAGATAAGTGAGGCTTGGAAGCACCCTGCCAGTGGGATTAGAGAGATCAGAGTGGATCTATGAGATGCTAGGAGGTTGTCTGAAAATGCTCAAGTTCCCTGATCAAGCGCCTGGGTAAATGGGGTGGGAAATACAGAGGCAGAGAGACAGACCGCACAGGGGAGAGGAAACGACCCGTACCTCCTGTCCCCGTGGCAGTTCAGAGACCATTCTTGCTCTTCAGAGTTGTCTTTTGAAGGAGGGAAATGATTATTGTTTCTCTGAATTTGGCAAAAATGGGGTGAGGATGGAGGTGGAAATATAACAGGTATGAGGGTAAACAGCTTATTTTTCCTGTGGAGTAGGGAATAAAGTCATTGCTATAGCATAGGTAGCTTGAGTGCGGAGAAGCCTTAGATTATTTGCCATGAGGAGTGCAAAAGGAAAGATGAATTTACAGCAGCAATAATACGCTCATTTGTGTTGTTTCTTTCCTAGCTGCTCTTAGCAGCTTGGTGTATCGAAGAAAGCAGTTGGATGGGTTTCTTTATTTGTTATTTGTTTTTTGTTTTTTTTTTTTTTTTTTTTATGTTTAAAGTGGGTTTCTGGTACGTAGCATATAGTTGGATCTTTCTTTTTATTCAATCTGACAGTCTCTGACTTTTAATTGGGACGTTTAGCCCATTTACATTTTAATGTGATTATTGATATAGTTGAGTTTAAATCTACCATATTGCTATTTGTTTTCTATTTGTCCCATCTGTTCTTTATTCCCTTTTCCCTCTTTTTCTGCCTTCTTTTGGATTAATTGAGTCTCTTAGATTCCATTTTATCTTTTTGTTGGTTTAGTAACCGTAACTTTTTGCTGTGTTATTACAGTGGTTGCTCTAGGGTATATGTATACATCTTAAACTTATCACTACTTACCTTCTAGTGATATTATACTTCACGTATAGTAGAAGAATCTTAGGGCAGAATACTTCAATTTTTCCCCTCCCAGCTACCATTATTATATTTTTTACTTCTGCATTATGTTATAACCTACATATTATTTTTATGTAAAAATTATCTTTTAAAAATATTTAAATAAAAAAGTATTATATATATTTTTTCATAGATCAATAACTTTTTTGTTATTTATTTGAAAGAATGTGTTTCCCTGTCACAGAAATTAGATAAGCACAAACACACCAACGCTAGCAATGTCTGTGGAGAGTGCACTGATGCTGGAGCGTTCACCAGGTAACCTATGATGACTTTGGGGAGAGACGTCACATGATATTTTCTGTTTCTTCTCTCATT
Organism: Saimiri boliviensis; assembly: GCF_048565385.1. NCBI lineage: Eukaryota > Metazoa > Chordata > Mammalia > Primates > Cebidae > Saimiri > Saimiri boliviensis. The sequence goes on along the minus strand of NC_133461.1, from coordinate 65,105,934 downwards.
GTCAGCTGCAGATGTATTTCAGTAGGATCAAGTACAATTGTACTTGAGTAAACCCTTCATACCAATTCTAGCACCATAATTGTGCCCTCGCTGTTAGCAGCAGTCAGCACATGGAACTCTCCCTCTGGTCGTGCCCTCCAGCACACGGAACTAACACATTCCTCTGCATCTTCTTTTCCGTCTTCGTCCGGAACACTTTTGACTGTATCAAACTTAAAAATGAGCAAAGTCTTAGAAAGTCCTTTATAGCACAGGTTGAGACAGTTGTTCTCACTTCTGCAGGCTATATAATCTCCATGGGAAGCAAGGCCTACAAAGTTTGTTTCATTGCTGTGACCTTTGAGGGAATGTAGGCAGTATTTCCTACATTCCACAGTGTTAGCTGGGTGTGTGTTGAGGCAGAGACAGTTTCCTCACCACTCACAAACTTTGCATAAGAGACTGCTTGTCTGTGTCCTTTGAATGCCACGATTGGCTGCTTAGTGTCATGAAGATCACAGTGGTGGACACAGTGATCTGAACAGTCAAAAGCCAAATGGCGTCTGGAAGAGGGGCTGAATTCAACACAGCACACATCAGCCTTTGTCTCAATGCTTGACACTGAGTTGTCTACCCTGGTAGATCATAGCTTCACTTCTACATCATCAGAACCCAAACCCAGGAGTTTAGGATCCATCAGATGAAACACTCCAACACCTCTTCTCATGCTCCTGTTACAGACCTTTGACCTCTTGTCTCGTGAATCCATCCCATAGGATAACAATGCCTTCATAATCACTGATAGCTAACGGGTTCTTATGGTAACTACTCTGACTGATACAGCTGATTTTGGAACTGAGGTCATTTCATTCACAGGGTAATGAATATCCACTGCATCCTGGATGACTGTGCCATATTCATAGACTTTAATCTTCATTGTTACCTCAGCAATTGCAAAATAGTCACAATTCTGGTCAAATTCAATACCAGAGACTATGCTGGCATCATTATAGAGATCACTAGGGTTTGACAATGTAGCTAAAGTTTGTACTAAATTATATTGAATAATCTTGGACAAGTATTTCTGAAATTCATCCAATTGGCTTGCAGTTCATCGGAGATATGCGACATCCTGGTACAAAAGTAATACTGCTCCAGGTCTTCAAAATGAGCAGTGGGCCATTTTCATTTTGATGCTAATGTGTTGTTATATCAAGGCTGTTTCTTGTCTAAGAACTGCCAGTGAAATTTGGATGCTGGCTATGTTCTGTGGAATCCATAATGCTACTGCATGATGCAGGAGGAGCTTCAAGTTGAGGCACTGTGCTATCCTCACTGACAGGAGAGTGTAAGTCACTCATTTTTTCCACTCTTTTAATATCCTCTTCCAAAACTCTTAGCTCCTGGAACTGTCCCAGTTGCTCTCTCTTATTTCTTCTTGCAATCTTGAGGAATTCTGTAAGACTCTGTAGTTGGGCTGTGTGTGATTCTGCTTCCAGTTGTTTCATCTTCTGTACTAGTAACTCCAACATGAGGTCGACATTGACCAAATCAAGGTTACCTTGGTCAGTTCCCCACAAATATTGAAATATTTGCCACTTATGGCCACTGGTCCTACTCACTGAGTGGTCCAATTTGAGCCTTTTTTTCTTCAGATCTTTGTTTCTGTTTGAGAATGAGCTCGTTGATCAATAAATTAGGATACAGATGATTAGTATTGTCCACAATATAGTTACACTTGGTAACCTATTATTGTCATCCAAACTATGATGAATATACTTGTAGCAAAAACTGTGGCCACATTTTGTCATGGATGCCTCTTCAATCATATCAAAGCAGATGGGGCATATGAAGTCATGGCTGTTGCCCATACATGAGTTGATGAGCCTGTTGCAGAGGGGAGGGGCAAGGAGAGGTTGCTGCCTAGGCTAAATCTGCTGCCTCTTATACCAGCACTGGGCCTGGACACACAGCTGAGCTGGGGCAGGCCAATGGACACCCTACCCCACCACTGCCTGACATAGTAGGCACCACCAACACAGGCCACACTGGGCCCCAAGGCTGTCCAAGCTGGTGGCCTGGGCCACCCTGCCAGACAGCAGCACCACTGCTGAAGCTACCACAGTGGTGGTCATGGGGAAGAGGATAAGGACAAGGAGGCAGAAGTCACCAAAGAGGGTGAGGAGCAGGGACTTGTCTCAGTGGAGTCTGACCGAGCATGGTAGCTACCAGACATTATGACTCCCTCCCATCTGGCCAGGCACTTGGAGGAGAGGGAGCATGACCTTTGCCACCTCCCTTTTCCTCAGCGTTAGGGTATCCTGAAAATGCCTGCTGGGCCAGGAAGTGGAGAGAAAGAAGTATTTTATGTTTATCCATTTAATTACTCTTTCCAGTGCTCTTCAATCCTTTGCATAAATGCAGATTTCTATTTGAGATCATTCCCTTTATTTATTGTACCATGGGCCTTTTGGGGATGAATTCTTTCAACTTTTTTATGCTGGAGATTTTCTTTATTTTACTTTTACTTTGGAAAATATTGTTTCTGGGTATAGAATTGTTGGTTGACATTTTAAAAATTCATTCAGAACTTTAAATTGTTGTTCTACTATCTTCTCACTTTCAATGTGTTTGAAAAGTAGTCTGCTGTCATTCTTATCTTTCTCTGCACACAGTGAGTCCTTTCTGGCACCTTGTAAGATTTTCTCCTTGTCGTTGGTTATAAGCAATTTGATTATGATGTATCTTAGTAGTTTTCTTCATGTCTCTTTTTCTTGAGGGTTTTTTTTTTTTTTGAGCTTATTGGACATGTGGATTTATAATTTCCACCCAGTTTTGAAAATTTGGGACATTATTTCATCAATTATTTTTTCTGCCCCTTCTCCCCAACTTTAGTGATATTCCAATGGTTCATTCATGTTCTTTTCTTTCTTTCTTTTTTTTTTTTTTTGCCAATATTGTCTTTCTGTGTTTTATTTTAGATTGTTTTATCAATGTCTTCAAGTTTGCTAATTTTTTCTTCTTTGGTGCCTAATCTGCTGTTTATTATATTTAGTATATTTTTCTGTCTCAGGCTTTGTAGCCTTCATCTCTTAAAGTTCAATTTGGGTCTTTAAAAAAATTTTCCATGTCTTTGCCATACGTGCTAAATCTTTCCTCTTTTTGATAATCTGGATGGAATACAGTTATAAAATAACTGCTTTAATGTGCTTTTCTATTAATTCATTTGTATTATTTCTGAGTCAGTTTCATGTATTGATTTTCTGCTCATCACATGTCATGTTTTCCTGATTTTCTGTGTGCCTAGTAAGTTTGGATTGGATGCCAGACGTTGTGAATTTCACTTTCTTGGGTGTTGGATATTTTTGTGTTTTTATAAATGTTCTTGAACTCTGTTCTGAGGTGCAGTAAAGTTACTTGGAAACAGTTTGAAACTTCAGTTATTGCTATTAGACAGGCTCACAGTTGTGCTTGGCCTAGAGATAATTTTGCCCCACTGTGGAGTCAAAAACATGGTTGTCCTATCCAGTGGAAACAGGAACTATTCTGCCCTGTGTGAACTCTGAGTATTGCTTCTTCTAATCTTTTTGGGTGTTTTTTTTTTTTCTTGCTAATTTCCTCACAAGCTTGTTGTGATCAGTATGTAGCTAAAGATTTGAGGGGGACACAGAGATCTTTAGAACTCTTTCTCTATGTAGCTCTTTGTCTCATACTCTGCGCTGCAGACCTTTGCCACTTTGGCCTTTCTTTCAGTCTTATTTCCTCAAATAAGAGAAGCCTAGATCCCCCCTCTCTGTACCCATGTTCTAGAAGTTCTCTCAGGCCATAAGCTGGGGCAATTCTAGGGTTACCTAATTTGTTTCCTGTTTCTTGGAGATTGTTATCCTCCATTGCCTGATGTCCAGTATCTTGCACACCATTTTAAAAAATATATTTTTCCCAGTTATTTGTTACACTTAGGAGGGTAAATTGGTTTTTGTTACCCCAGCTTGTCTGCGATTAAAAGTCCTGTAAGAGTTTCTCTGAAATTAACCATTTGTAGAGTGGATATGAGAGAAGTATGAAGTGTCAAGGGCATTGAGAGGGTGTTAGCAAAACTGGTTAAAGGGATACATCATGGGGCTTGGGCTGTTCTGTGGGAAAGATAGGAAAGGGTGCAGCACTCAGGATTGGACTGGAAGTTTTCATAAGTACAAAGAACAAGAATAAGGGAATAAGGCAAAGACAAAGCTAGCAGTTGAAGAGGTTGGAGTCAGATTTTGGCATGTTTAAGATTTCAGAGGTCAGGCTTTTCAAGGTGGCAGGCTTCAGGGTTTGGCCATCCGCTCAAGTGGAGTATAAGGGTGGTTGTTGAAACTGATTAAATGTTTGAGATATGAAAGAATGACTTGCCTCTAAGGAAGTTTCAGAGGGGGCATTTTTTATGGAGTTTAGGGAAAGAGAGGCTTATGAATCAAGCCTGTATTAATCAAGTTTGTTTAAAATGGAATAAAGTTTCCTTAGGGCATACTACAAATGACTTGGAGCAGTGTGAGCAGTGGAAGGTGGTAGGATGGAAATGTGCAGCAGGACAGACGGGATGGTGTATGGGAGGAGCCTTGACTGGTAGGCCAGATGTTCCAGGGATGAGACTTGCTATGCTCTGGCCAACCAGCCTGAGGTGCTGGCTGATGTGAGAGGTCTGAAGCTGGCCAGTAGGTGGTGGCTAACCTCCCAGATAGCTCCAATGATCCCCATGCCCTGGTATTTGTGCCCTTATTCAGTCCCCTCCTATAATGAATAGGACTGACTTTTGAAACTATAGGATATTGTGGCAATGACAGCATATGATTTCCAAGGCTAGATCATAAAATAATTGTGGCTTCTGTCTTGTTCCTTTCTGAATCCCTGGGAGAAGCCAGTATCATGCTGTGGGGACAGTTAAGCAGCTGTGGAAGTAGCCCACATGGGGGGAAACTGAGGCCTCCCATCAACAGCCAGTCGCAATTTGCCAGGCCTATGAGTGATCTGCCTTATAAGTTTATTTCCAGCTCCAGTCAAGTTCTCAGATGACCCAACATTTTGATGGCCACCTCATGAGTGATCTTTGAGCAAGAATCATCCAACTAAATCAGTTCTGAAATGCTGACCCACAGAAATGGTGTGTTCATTATTAAGTTTACAAATTTTGAGGCAGTTTGTTATTCAACAGAAGATAACTAATGCACATTTCAGTCCTGGCACTAGGATACCTTAACAAAACCTAAAAGTGCAGGCATGAGTTTTGACCCAGTGAGTAGAGGCTGGGAGGGCCCTTTGGAGCGAATTAGAGGATCTCACACCATGGTCACTCACCTGCTGGGCCCACAGCTGCTCCACCTTCTGAGTGTGAAAACAAGATGGTTGCTGCTTCCCTTCTGCCTCTACGTCTTGCATCAAATGACCCCTGCGGCACACCCCATCTGAAAACATACAGAGAATGCAATTCTGGAAACGCTGCTCAGTCTTGCTGTGCTGACACGTTACAAAAGCATCATGAGGTGCTGCTGTGAAGCTGACTTCAGTCCCAGGCATTGAAGTGTCTGTGGGGGCGGTTCCGGATGCCACAGCAGAGGGGAACCCAGAGCACTGCAAGAAGACAGAGAAGGACTCTTGGCCAACAGGGTGGTTTCTCTTGCTTGTGAGGGGCAGAAGCTTTCTCTGTGTATTGGAAATAACAGGTCTCAACCATGCTGCGAGGCCTCGTGGGAAATCAGAAAAAGCCACAAAATGCCTGTCCCTTTCCTTCTATTACCATTTCTGCTAAGAGGCAAAATAAGTGAAAGAAAGATAAAAATCCAAGAGATTGAAAAGTCTAGAGGAAATAACTGCTCCCGTGTGAGGCCGGGGTATTACCACGCAGGGAATGACGGGGAAGTGGGCTGTGTCATTAGACTCGTGCATCTCAGGTCACTTCCTTGCCATGCTCAGATGAGCTCTTTTCACCCAGGCAGAGGGACTGGAGCCCAGAGCCAGGCTGCCACCACAGAGGGCCAAGGGCTTCCCCACACTCTCCTGGTCAGGGCCCAACTCACCCACAAAGGGTGCAGCGGTCCGTGTCTTCATCTCTATTCCTATATCCTGGAGGAATCATTTTGAAGAGGGACAGACATAAATTAGGAGCTTAGCAAAGAGAACGGGGTGGGAGGGCGAGGGGCCATTCTCCTGAGGAGTCTGCGTGTGAGGCACTGAGGGCAGACTTGAAGCTCTGCTGCAGCCAGCGCTTCCTGGGGAGGACAGGGTCCCACCCACCCCATTTAAGGAGGGTTCTAGAGAAACTGACACCAATCGGGGTGTATGGGTTGCTCAGGGTACAGTGAAGTAGTAAAGGTCTAACATGCAGATGTCCAGGTCAGTCCTCTGGGACGGCAATCTCCGCCCTTTAAGTCTTTGGCCACCAAGATCCCCAGAGCAGGCAGGAACAGTGTCCTCAAGCCTCTCCACTTCCACGGAGTGTGGCAGGCCGGAATCTGTCTCGGCACCAGCGGACTCTGCTCCTCTGCCGCAGTGAGGGTGCTGCCCCTCCAACTCCCACGGCTCTGGAGGCTTCCGGCACTTGCTGACGGGTTATTCAGTTCTTTGTTAGCTGGAGTGTCTTCACCTGTCAGGTGGGTTTCCTATCGTACCTGGGTTGTTTTGAGAGCACGTGCTACCACATGGGATGGTGCTCTGCACGGTGTCTGGCTCACAAGTGGTGTTCGACAGAGCTCTTGGTAATCATTAACACAGCCTATAACCCAAGCTAAAGGCAAGCTGCGAGGCCGCAGTGCACCTGCCTCCTGTGTCAGCGGCCGGAGCCCAGGTGGCGTGGCGCAGGAGCCCTGCGTAATCTCTCCACGTTCAGCCATCTTTCCCTTCTGGCGGGAACTTGTTCAGCTCCATGTCCTTACATGCACTCTGATTCTCTAACCCTTTAAAAACTGTTTTCTCAGCCAGTCTTAGGTTGGCCTGAGGCATGGAGAGGACAGACACTATCCCCACAAACTGAGCGGAAACAGGAAGAGGGTGCCTCAGTCAGCAAGTCCCCGCCATGGCCCCTGGCCCAGCTGCCCCACCAGGTCAGGATTCTAGCCCGGGGCAGGCTCATGGCTGCACCTGCTCGGCACCTCCACGGGCCGGTGCTCTCACTGACGAACGCCCTCTTAAAGAGCTCTCCTGTACCTGCTCCCGCAAGGTCCCAGCGCACGCTCTCCCCCGGTGCGCTGGTGTGACGGGTGCAGCCTCCACCGCCCGTGCGCTGGGACACCAGGAACACGCCACGACTGCTCACGGGTCATCATTTATTGAGTTGAGAATTCACAGAAAGTAACATCATACAGAAAATAGTTTCCAGGCCTTAAGAAAAATGATTGTCACTCACTGGGCTTCACAAAAATTTCTTTTAATGAATAAATAATTTGATGAAATCAAAAATATATACAATATAAACAAATGGAAAAGCTCTGGGTCCATGAATCTGATCGTCACGTTTTGCATTTTGTGAACCGAGACCTCCCCCAAGCTTTTCCCTTGGAAACAATACAAATCTGATAGAAACGATGACTCATACAACATCTCTTTGTTCATTACACATTTATCGGTTAGTCCTGGAAAGCTACATAAGCATATATTATGCAACATGTTAAAGTACAAATATTACCTAAAATAATATATTATCATAATGCCAGGTAGCATTCTCCACAGAACAAAAACATACACTCAGCTGGAACAATCACGAAGGATCACGGGCCACAAAATAATACTCCAAAGGTACAAATTCCTTCATAAGAATAAAGTTGTGCTCTTCGGTTGACCAGATGCCTACGCTGCTCTAGGAAGCCAGCGGCGAGGAGTACGGGACTTGGCGACTGTAGCTGTGTGTGTGTTTCTGTCAGGCAGCAGCATTACTGGGATCAGGCAGTGCAAGCAGTTTTAGAAACACTTTCTTAGGCTCTTAAAAAGAGCCAATTATGCAAAGCAAAATAAGCATATTGAGAAGTCTTCATCTCTTCTGCATAAATACCATGGAACGTCTTGGCTTTGTGGTACGAAAGGGATTGTTTGCAGAGCTGTTTACGCCATCAGCCAGAATTCAAGTATTCCAGGGCCACCTCGTAGCAGAACTTGTACTGATCCTGGAAAACAGAAGGGGAAAGTGTCAGCTCAAGAATATCTCAAAGTGCCCTAGTCTGGATGAAGTATATGGCCATCCTCACTGGGACTATCATAGTGTAGGGTCTTAAGGGGAAGATATCAATCTGGGAAGGATTTGAATTAGAAATGAATCAGAAAGTCACATTTCTGAACTCCAAATAAATTCACTGTTTGTAGATGCTCCCCACAAAGCTGGATGAAAGGTATTTTGCTACCTGTACTGGCAAGAATTCCTGGAAGGTTCTGGACACCTGGAACTCTAAATACGTTTGTCTACACATGTTTTCCAGGATATCAACACACTGAGCTTTGTGCAGGAGGGTTGGGGTAGAAGAAAAGGTAAGGAGTGCTGGAGGAAATGCCTTCGTGACATCGTTCCCAAGGCCCTTGGTACCTAGATGAGGCCTCACACATGACCCAGCTTTACCTTTGACTTTCAGTCTGTAGGAATTCCTCAATCTCATGAGAATTTCATAAGCACCTCCTGAATACCAAGCCCCTTGACTTGGTCCCTGATTTTGAGAAGTCCATGATACAGTGAGGAGGATGAAACAGGTCACCCAGTGACAACACAGGAGGTGGAATGGTCCCTAACGTGTGGTGGGCTCGGCAGAGGGCAGGTCTTCTTAGGGAGGATGGCAGTGAGACGTAGGCGAACAGCGCCTTCCCCAGAGGAGAGAACTGATGCACGGAGTGGAAGCAGCCTTGGTTTGCCCTGGACGGTCCTGGCATGATCCTTTTTCACTCTCAAAGTGCCCTAGTTTGGATAAAGTATATGGCCATCCTCACCGGGACTGGAGTTGATTAAAACAGACATTCCAGGCAGAGGCAACAGGAAAAGGAAAGGCACAGACGGGGAAATGTTCAAGACCCTCTGTGAACCACAGAGCAGTTCTTCATCAGGCAGGGAATTAATTTTTCCCTCCTTTTTTTTTTCTTTTTAAGAGATAGGGCCCTTTGTCACCCAGGCTGGAGCGTGGTGACACAATCTTAGCTCACCGCAGCCTTGAACTCCAGAGCTCAGGTGATCCTCCCACCTCAGCCTCCTGATTAGCTGGGACTGTAGGCACAAGCCACCGTGCCCAGCATGGAATTCATTTTTCTTGATCTCAGCTTTCCTGGATCATGTACCTTGGCCTGAGCAAGCCTTGAACAAGGTCCTGGCTGAGGTGTGCTCTCGGGTGGCAGGGGAGAGCATTCTGCACCTGTGTACATGGAGTATGCTGATAGAACCAGGAGTGTTCTCTGAACCCAGCAGAGGGACACAGGGCTTGAGGAGGCCTCTGCCTACCACCTGGCAGGAGCTGGGCCCTGGACAGGGCCTCAGGAACTGGAAGGCTCTCTTCTACTTCTGGAGGAGACAAGCTTTCACACACTTGAGTGAAGCTCAGCACCACTGTCTCTATCCATCACAGCCACAACCAAGGAAACATATCTATCTTTTTTTCATTTTGCCAAATTAATTGAAAATGTCCAGTATTTCTTAAATATCTCCTACCATGTCACTGAAATTTCCTTTCTTCAGCACCACTGTCTCTATCCATCACAGCCACAACCAAGGAAACATATCTATTTTTTTTCATTTTGCCAAATTAATTGAAAATGTCCAGTATTTCTTAAATATCTCCTACTATGTCACTGAAATTTCCTTTCTTCACCTACACTCGGTCCCATAAATACCTTAGTAGTCGAACCTATTTATTTGAAGACAAGGGCCACGGCTTATCCCTCTTTGTATAATGTAACAATCTCTAGCACAGAACTGACACAGTTGAGAGTCAAAGTTGGCTGCATGTATAAATGATGACAAGCCTTGGATTTAGCAGCATTTGATCCAGCTCAATACACATGTACCGCTAGAGACGGGGGATTGCATGACACACTCAGTCCTCTGGGAGGTCATGATCCAGAGGCGAAGACAGAGAACAAAGAGGTCATTTCAATCTACTGAAGGTGCCACAAGATTAACACTCAGTCGGAATAACACTCATGAGGAAGGCTTACATAAAAAGAAAATAACAGGTGTTGGTGAGGGTGTGGAGAAAGAGAACCCTCATACACATGGCTGGTGGGACTATCAAATGGTGCAGCCACTTTGGAAAATGGTCTGGCAGCTCCTCAAAAAGTTCCCATATGACCCAGCTATTCTACTACTAGGTATACACCTAAGGAAACTGAAAACGTGTATCTACACAATAACTTTGTAAACAAGTGTTCATGGCGCATTATTCATAACAGCCAAAAATGGCAAACAACTCAAATGTACATCAATAAAATGTAGCATAGCCATAAAGTGGAATATTACTTGGCTATGAAAAGGAATGAAGTACTAATACGTTCTACAACATGAATGAATTGAAGCATGGAGGAATCTGGTGAGTGAAAGAAGTCAGATTCAAAAGGGCACATATTCCTTTTTTACGAAACATCCAACATATGCAAATCTATAAAGGCTGAAAGCCGATGAGTGGTTGTCAGAGCCTGGAAGTGGGTAATGGGAGAGATTGCTAGTAGGTCTGTGATTTCTTTGAGTGGGGTTAAGGGGGTGATAGAAATGTTATACATTTGGATTGTGGTGATGATTGTATACTCTGTGAATATACTGAAAACCCGTGAATGATATACTTTAAAAGGGGATTTTTTTTTTCATCTGGGGTACATGTGCTTGTTAATTACATGGGTATTACACACGTAATGGTGGGGATTGGGCTTCTAAGGCATCATTCCCCAAATGAATGTTCACCGTGCATTACAGGGCTGGTAGGAATGTAAAACACTGAAAACTGATTACAACTGAACAATATACCCAGTAGGCAATTTTTAAACCCCCCCTCCTCCCTGCTTTTGGCGTTCCCAGTGTCTATTATTTCCATCTAAAAGGGGAAATGTTATGGTATGTAAATTACATCCCAATAAAGTTTTATTTCAAAAAAGTCACTAGTAGAAAAATGCTTATTCCATGATGTGAATCCTACCTTTAATGTGTATCAAGGGCTCAGGTGGGGCTGGAACTGGGCAGACTGACATAAGAGACATGAATCCAATTGTTCTTTGCTTTCTAGGGAGTCATGGGTCTGAGTGCTCCATGCTGACAAGGAGCCTCAGGTCCTGTGAACTGTCTCCGAGATCCTGGCCAATTCATTCCCCTCTGGTCATAAAACAGGGGGTTGGATCATCTTTAAGGTTTCCTTCCAGCTTTCTCAAATTAGAACTTTAGGACTTGGTTTGCCTTTAAAGTAAGTCTGATGACCTATGAGAAGGTGTTCCTTAAATTATCTCCTAGTGCAAATAACAAACATTTTACAGCCTGTGATTTCCCTTAACCAGACCACTTTTTCCATACACAATGCCAACAAAGGTAAAGTATTTCTTTTTAACTGGAAAAAATTATTACTTGCCCTAGGGCAAAATTATATTTCTGATTATTTCTGATTCATATTCTAGCATTTATTATTTCAGGGTTTGATACTTTTATTTTTAGAATATTTAAAAGAGATAATTTGCATTTCAAAATTCCAAAAGGCCACGTTGTCAGATCACCAGGCAGACATATTGGCTATGAAGTGCTCCCATCATTTCTGTGCTTTTGTGAATCACAGGAACAATTTTTTTTATAATGGAAATCTGCATGATCCAATCCCTTACTGCATAAAAATGATTTTATACGATCCTAAATGTGCAATTAATTTCAGTGACTACTTGGAGCCATCCTTTTAACATATTAAAATGTACCTAGTGGGGAGATGTGGCTGCTGCCTCAGGCCACAACACAGGCTGGAAACTCAGGAGGGATTTTGAGCTTCGCTGCTAAGGAGCTGCTGCTTAGAAGTCACCAAACCTGCCCTGTCTCAGGCATGACTATAATTTTCAAAACCAATTCTCCCTCTCCCGCCTTATCCTTCCTGAGCAAGCAGCCAGTCCCCATAGATTCTGTGATGACTGGTTTCTGAATCAGAAAAATAAGGGGAAAGAGAAGGAAGACCATAGATTGCTGTGTCCCCTCCCCCAAGCACCTGGGTAAATGCCTGAAATCTTCCTACAGTGGAACCTGATTACATTTGATCACCAGGTACAGGCCTGTCTTCTGCAGTTTCCTCTCTTAGCTCACTCGCTTTTGAACAGTATAATTAAGCCACATGAGCCATCCCTGTACTTCAGGGCAAAAAGGAACATTTATGCCTTGGTCCTGAGTGCTCCAATTTGGGAGACATTAGCTGGCTTCAGGCATGAAGAGGCTTCCTGAGCAGGGGCTCAGATGGGAGCCTGGCCGGGTCCTCCTCACATCCTCAGGTCAGACTGTAACCAGGGCAACCTGCTGCTATTCCTCGCCAAGGCCCCTGACATTGGCTCCGCTCCTGATCAGACTTCCTATCCGTATGAAGGGGAGAAAGCAAAATCTGCAAGGGAGCTGGAAACTGAGGTTGGCTGTTAAAAGCCACTGGCTTGCTTGGTGAGGGCATCACGAGGCCTGCACACCACCCGGCGGTGCTGGGGGCCTCCTTCAGGGGCCTGAGCCCTGCCTTTGTGCCAGCATGGGCACACCAAATACCACATCAATGGCCTCCGAAGATTCAAAGAGAACAGCCTCCACCACTGACCTAGGGTAAGCCCCTTCTCCCCACTGCACCTGCTTCTGAAACTAAGGCAGGCTCTCCGATTTTGGCTGGACCCTGTACTGACAGATCTTTCGGGCTGGAAAAATCCTTCTGCCAGGAAGGCGGGGTGGGCCCATGACTGTGGCGAGATCCCTCAGTTCAGTGTTACCAGCCAGGTCGTGGCCAACCAATCTGTGCCAAGGCGACCAGTAAATTCACATCCCTGCTCTACGGGACGGCAGCCTATCTCTGGAATGATGAGTGGGTCTTTCCTTTCATCTCTATCTTTAAAATATGCAGGTAGAACTTTCTTCACCAAAGCCCCATGCACAATCCATGCCCAATTCCTTATTGAGGCCCTGCCAAGCATAGTCACAGCCTCCCCTAGGATGGAGAGAGCAGCAGGGGGTGACTCAGGTTGGACTGAGTTCTCGCTGCAGAGAAGAATGGTTCAATCACTCAGCAAATGTTTACGGAGCAACTCCTGGGGCCAGGTGCTCGGCTGGTGCTGAGTGTGGGAGGCAAGCTGGGCAAGTGGAATCTGGGGTGGGGGAGAAGGGATGGGGTATTAGCAAAAATTATCACAAACCTTCCTCAAGAGTGCAGGAAGACTGACCATGGGAGGGTTCAAGGTGCTTGGAGTGTGGATCGGGGACCCGAGCTCACCCCTGATTCCCATTCAGCTCCTGCACTCACCACCTCAACACATGCACACACACGTGCACAGCCTGTTAGCTAGCCTGCAAATTTCACAGCGAGAGCTACTGAGGGACAGCCCATACACATCAGTTGGTGGCATAAGGGGGAGAGCTGTGGGCCCCACATTACATTTTGCAGGTGAGTCAGTTGCTGGCTTATTAAAGGGGAGGTAAGGCTGAGTCTTGAGGGTCAGTTCTAAGTTACAGAGGGGGCAACTTGAAACTGTACAGCAGGCCCGCAGATCGGGACGGGGCCTGGCTCTGGAGGGGCAGGGGGTGGACGGGCTGTGAACACAGCTGCAGTGGCACTGCAGGGAAGGGAAAGGTCTACTGACCCTGCCACACCAACTTTCTCAGCCCTGTGGAACGTTCATCCTCCCTGGCGGGGGCTCCATCTCAGAGCCTCTGGTTGAAGTGGGCTGGGGCAGGCCTGTGCACTGGTATTTCTGAAAGCTCCCCCGGGGAGGGGGGGATTCTCATATGTAGCCTGAGCTGAGTGAGAGTCTAGAGCAGACATGGTTCTCAAGCTGCGCTGCACATGAGAATCACTGGGAGCTGTCAACACTCAGCTGCTGCGGCCAGGCCCCTGACCAATTGAATCAGTCTCCGAGTGGGCCCAGGGGTCAGAATTTTTCTAAAGCTCCCAGGTGACTTCAATGAGCAGCCAGGCTTGAGAACCACTGAGGACACATTCTTTCTTTAATCCTTTTTTTTTGTGAGACCAAGTCTCACTGTGGCACGAGCTCAGCTCACTGCAACCGCCGCCTCCTGGGTCCAAGTGATTCTCCTCCCTCAGTCTCCCCACTAGCTGGGACTACAGGCATGTGCCACCAAACCTGGCTAAATTTTTTTGTATTTTTAGTAGAGATGGGGTTTCACAATGTTGCCCAGGCTGGTCTCGAACTCCTGACCTCGTGATCCACCTGCCTCAGCCTCCCAAAGTGCTGGGATTACAGGCATAAGCCACCACACCCAGACTCTTTTCTGAATCTTACAAAGCAATTGGCAGTGGGCGGGGCTGTTCCTGTTATGCCTGGTTTGAGACGAGGCTTGCACACACACTGATAGGGCTCTGTCCTATTTCCAGGTCCCCTACACTAGCCTGTGCCCGCTTTCTCCCATGGCGAGAGCACACACTGCTTTACAACCCTTTACCCTGGATTTCTCCCGGCAACTCAGTAACATATCAACCCAGCGAGGGGTTCCGACCATAACCTTCCTACTGGCCCCCACCCTTTCAGACTCCCAGGCAGGTTGGGACTGCGTGACCAGCTACATTCTATCTGAAATTTTCATCCAATGCCTTTTAGTTGTCGCTTTTTTTTTCCTTGCCTTTTCCATCTGTCATGAACCCTGAGAGCCCATTGATGTCTAGCCTCTAGGCTGGGAAACAGCTTGGGGGGCTCCTTGTGGGGTGGTTGAACATCAGCAGGCTTGGAGCTGGGAGTCGGGATTTGTATATCTGGAATTGGCTTGCATGGATGATGAAACTCTAGACTTATCTGTAAAGGGAGTGCAGCGGCAGCACCTCCCCCAGCTTTTATGAAGGTGACTGAGTATAACAAGATCACTCATGGGATGTGTTCTGTAAACAGCAGAGTCCTGTAGGCTGCTATGAACAGTATTCTTCTGTGTTGTTTTTAATGTGGCTTTTTTAAAAAATTACAGTTTTATTGAGATATAATTAATGTACCATAAAATTGGCCCCTTTAAAGGATACAGTTGTTAGATAAAATTCATGAGAGGGCACTGTTTGGATGAGGCCCCGACACACTAGACCAAACCAGCACGGAGTCCCCTGTGCTAGGTGCTGCATCCCCATCCAGCTGAACTTTGAAATAGGGCAGCTTTCCAAACATCAAGAGATGTGCGGCAACCAGTCAGAAGTGGCCTGTTTTTCCTCAGCTGCCATAATAAAGAAGTCCCTGGCCGGATTCGGTGGCTCACGCCTGTAATCCCAGCACTTTGGGAGGTCAAGGCAGGTGGGTCACGAGGTCAGGAGATCGAGACCATCCTGGCCAACATGGTGAAACCCCATCTCTACTAAAATACAAAAAAATCAGCCAGGTGTGGTGGCATGCACCTGTAGTTCCAGCTACTCAGGAGGCTGAGGCAGGGGAATTGCTTGAACCTGGTAGGCAAAGGTTGCAGCGAGCGGAGAGCATGCCACTGCACTCCAGCCTGGCATCAGAGCAAGATTCCGTCTCAAAAAAAAGTCTCCTCTGTTTTAACTCTATGATGGAAGGAAGTTTGAAACACCAATTTGCTTTTTGTTCCCTGTTTCTGCCTTCTCCAGCTCTTTTCTGCCTATAAAGCAGCCTCCTCTGCTCAGCTCATCGGAGCACCCATTCTATTTTACAGAATGACACGTTGCCGGATTCTAGGATCACTAACACAAGCCAATTAGATCTGTAAATTAAAGTTGCTGTAATTTTGTCTTTTAACACAGTTCAGTGGTTTTCAGTATATTTACAGAGTTGCCCATAATCTAAGTTTAAAGCATTTTCATCACCTCAGAAAGAAACCCTGTGCCTATCAGCAGTTACCCCTAACTCCCTACCCACCAGCCCTCAGCAACTACCACTCTTACCACTCTGCTTTC
The DNA here is from genome assembly GCF_048565385.1 of Saimiri boliviensis. Taxonomy (NCBI): domain Eukaryota; kingdom Metazoa; phylum Chordata; class Mammalia; order Primates; family Cebidae; genus Saimiri; species Saimiri boliviensis. Next base: position 65,089,909 of record NC_133461.1, on the reverse strand, counting down.
TGTCTCATGGATTTGTCTGCTCTGAACATTTCAGACAAGGAATCTTAATCTTAAAATATGTGGCCTTTTCTAACTGGCTTAATTTTTTTTTTTTTTTTTTTTTTTTTTTTTTTGAGTAGCAGTCTTACTCTGTCTCCCAGGCTAGAGTGCAGTGGCATAATCTCGCCTCATTGCAACCTCTGCCTCCTGAGTTCAAGTGATTCTCCTGTCTCAGCCTCCGAAGTAGCTGGGATTATGGGCATGTACCACCATGTACGGCTAATTTTTGTACTTTTAGTAGAGATGGGGTTTCACCATGTTGGTTGGCCAGGCTGGTCATGAACTCTTGACCTCAGGTCATCTGCCCACCTCGGCCGCCCAAAGTGTTGGGATTACAGGCATGTGCCACCACACCTAGCCAGGCTTAATATTCTTATTCCCATTTTACAGATGAGAAAACTGAGGTTTAGGGAGGACTTCTGAATCTCCAGTGAGTTCTAAGCTCCATGAGGGAGAGACCGTATCTTCTACTTCTCTTACATCATGGCCAGTGACGCTGCACATAGAACAGAGGCTGAGAAATACCTGCAGATGGCATGGAACTAAGATAAGACACAGGCCAGGCACCGTGGCTCAGGCCTGTAATCCCAGCATTTTGAGAGGCTGAGGCAGGAGGATTGCTTGAGGCCAGGAGCTTGAGACCAGCCTGAGCAACACAGCAAGACCCCATCTCTAAAAAAATAAAAATAAAGAAACAGCCAGGCATGGTGGGGCATACCCCTGTAGTCCCAGCTACTTGGGAGGCTGAGACGGGAGGATGGCTTGAGCCCAGGGGGGTTTGAGGCTGCAGTAAGCTATGATTATCCCACTGCACTCCATATTAAAGTGTGTAATTACCTGCAGAGGCAGCTTTGCCAGCCCTGCCCAAGGCATTTGGGTAAATGGTGGGGCCAGTTGCTCACTTCCTGGGCAGTGCACTAGGCTGTGGAGGGAGTCTTCCAAAGTTCCAACCACCTCCCAGGGGACACTATGTTTCTTTAGGCAAGATCTGCCCCTAAAGGCCATTTCTATGTTAAAACAGAGGCCTGGGAACTTCAGAACCATTAAGGAAGGCAAAGGTGAGAGGGGTCCTGCCAGCATGAAGAGAGGAGCTGCCGGCCTGAGGCAGCCGCTTTCCTGCAGCCGGAGTTGCTTCGAAGGAGCTCAGGTGCCAGGAGCCCTCTGAATCTAACTAGGCGAGTCGTAGGGAATCTCAGGCTGCATTGTCCCTGTCCTCCCTCTGGGGACCCAGTTCTTTGACGGGGACTTGAGGCTGGCTGAAAAGATGGATAACTTAGAAGCAGGGCTGAAAAAGGGGTCAGGAAAAATGCAGCTGCCCCTGCTGGATACAGAAAAATCTAATCTTGTATTAGAAACTATTTTGCCTCCCAGCAATCCACTGTCTTCTCTCCAGAGCCCCCAAAGCTAAAAATTTGCAGAAATACATCTTTAGGGTTTTCTGGATCTCCCCGGAGAGTACCATGCTTCAGCATGAACTGATGAATCTTCCCGCTCAGAAGCAATTTAGAAAAATCAGAGCTGCAAAGGGAGATGGAGAGAGACACAGAGCCCTTCTCTGTGCATTCACCTGCCCTGGCAGGGCGGGCAGAGCTGTAGCATTTGCCTGTTTTGAACAGGAGGGACCATGCGGGACGCAGCTGTGCATGTGATGCATGAGACCTGATAGGGTGGGTGAGGGCCTCGACTGCACCCCAGCCTGCCTCCCCACATGCTGGGAAGCACCCCCAGGGCTGTCTCGCACATACATGCTCATCATCCTCTGAAGACGCACCTGAGACGACTCAGTAGACTGCCCTTTTCAGCTGCTGGCACAACATTTTGTGCTTAGGACACACTCTGGCCTCAGGTGGCCTGTGATGCCCAATAAAACCATGCCAGACTTTATCAACCTGACCTAAGTTAATTAACTCTCTCAGCCAACACACACAGCTATTAACACCAAACTAAACAGACGCCGTATTTACAGGAAAAACCAAGTGACAACAAGTCCTATTCAGTTCTAGAAGCTTCAAACCCCCCGAAAAGAGCATGGTGACATTTTTCTCTGTCACCAGATATTATCTAATCCCTGCTAACAGTCACTGTGACAGATATGTCACACAGTTTTCTCAAGAAATCGCAAAACTTTCCTACATTTCTCAGACCCTGACCTTATCCTTCACCTGGGGCTGACCTTTGGAGAGCTGGACACTCAGGAATCCCATCTTCTCTATTAGAATGACACATAACTACACAAAGTCCTAAGTTATTACAGGACTGTGAGCTGGGACCACAAGCTCCCTTCTGGTTTAGCCACCTAAGCCTCCATTTATTTCATGAAAAATCACCCCTGTCCTGTAGCGTGCACCACTGATTTGAAAAAAGCCCCATCACTCCTGCCCATAAAACCTGGTGAGTGATGAAAGCCGCAGCCGGAGCCATTAGAGGAAAGGCCTGGAAGGGTCTGTTTCTAATGATCTGCTTAATTCAGGCCGCTGTGAGAAGGAAGTGACATTTTTTTTGATCAAGGTCAGCTGTGCCCAAGTACCAACCAGAGTCTCGAGGCTGCACACCTGTCCCTGAATTAGTGAGGTTAAATACCGCATGCAGCCACAGTCACATTATTTCACTTGTACATTTGTTTCTATCCTCTGCCAGCCCAAACTTAGGCCTCTGCCGACAGCATGGATACTCTCAGCTCAACTGCCTCCATCCTGGAAGATTGGGACTTCCCTGGTGGTAGAACTCACTACCATTCAGGTGGCGTTGCAGGGAGGGAGATGGTCCTAGTGAAGCCCCACAGCGGCCTTTCAGCTCACGCACAGGAACTCCGTTACTATGTCCAGGGCACTTAGAGCCCTTGTGCCAGGCCACTGATGGCATCATGTCCAGCAGACTCCTATGCTCTACAACCACCTTTGCGATTTCCAAAACACTTTCACATCTCTCTGCACACTGGACACCTCAATGAGCTCATGGTATCCCTTGTTTACAAAACTAAAACCTAAGGGAGTTAAGTGACTTGCTCAAGGACACTTAAATGACAAAGCTAATGTGTTTGAGGTCACCTAACTAGAATCAGTAGCAGAGTTGAGACAAGAATTTGAATGTCCATGGGCTCCCCGGAGGGTGTGTGGAGGAGAGTAGTCTGGGGAGCCTGGTCCTCTCTGCCCCTTCTAGAAGCCAACATGCTAACAGCTGATGGGTGAGAGTGTGTGCCTAGCCAAGTGTGTGTGCCGAATTCCCTGACCAGCAGCCATGTTTCTTGGAAATGGAGCAGCCCATCAGGCATGAGACATGCATGTGGGGAAAATGGATGCTCTGGAGAGTGGTTCGCGCCAAGTGGGACACATTTAGGAGCTGGCTGTCATTGGTCACTACTGTTAGCCAGCCCGGAGCACTGCTATTACGACTTCTTAAACTGCATGGGGACCACAGCTCCTTCCTCAGCTTTAGCTTGACTCTCAACTCCCTCTTTAGTCACTTTAATTTTTAACATTAACCCCAGCGCTGTGATGCTGCGGACCCAGAAACACTGGCTTTGGAGCTTGCCACACTGACCACCTCCCTCTCCTGCCCCCAAGCCATTTTCCAACCTTGGATTAGTCCTGCTGTCTCCTTCAGATCCTTCCTCCACTCACAGAGAAGTGCAAAACCCTAATCTAAAAGCTTCCTCCTTTAAGTTGTTCTACTATTCTTGAGTCACGGTGGTTGGCATTTCAACAGCTCCACATAAAAAGAGATTTCATAAAATACTCTTAAGAAAATAATTGCACATAGTCCTTTGTTTCCCATCTCCTTTAATCCTTTTCTCAGATATGGCCACTATAATTAAATGCAATATTCTGGATGTCAAACTGAAATTCACAGCTTTGATAAATATTAGGCGATTAAGCTATTTATAAAATATATAATTTGAAAATCTGGCATTTCACCTACTATGATTATTCCTTCTCCACGAAGACTAAGTGCTTAGCCACGTGGAAGGCGCTGCCAGGGAGGGAAGTTAATAAGGATGCTCACTTGTGAGTTTCAGCTATTTCCGCATTTCAAATGAGATGGAGACAAAGTCTCCCCATGAGGAACAAAGAGAGGAAGAGGCAGAAAAAGAAAGAAGGAAAAAAGCCCTACACGCAAAGTGACTACATTGTGCTTCTGAAAATGGGTCTCTTCCTCTATGCATCAGTTTCTCTGCAAAGCTGGGAGCTGGTGTGGATTCTAATGCTAACGGGGTGTCTTGGAACAGGTCAGAGGGGGTGTACTACCAGGAGGTCGACCATGTTGGGCTTGTTGTTCCTCAGCGTCTTCACAGCATGGAAGACGTCCACGGTTCTCTGGTGCCGGAGCATCTCGCAGACGATGCTGATGGCGCAGAATGTCCCACTGCGGCCTCCCCCGTTCCTGTCATGAAAAAGATCAGATGGTTCCACTGGGTTGGTCTTTACACTGCATCTCGCAAACACTAGAGGAAACAAGCTGTGGAAACCCTGGTGAACCAGTAACAACAAAGACCTCTGAGGCTGAGGGACCTCTTACCTGGGCAGATTCTTTTAATTAAAGCAAATAGAGTGAGTCATCCGCAATGTCTGGCCACAGGTCACCTGACTGGAGAGCCTTTCCCAGCTCACCTCAGCCCTGATCATTCTCTGATACAGCACTTCCTTCATCGTTATGGGCTCATGGTAGAAAATTTTCCATGAACTTCATCTAGGGTCTGCCAGGAAACTTGGTATGACAAGTATGGGTTATGTTCAAAGATGTAACTGACCTTTAAAAACATCCATTTGCATTTCATTATTTATCTATAAAACACAGAGGCTCTTTTTAAAGAAAACTTTTGACTTTGAACCCATTTTAGATGTGCAGAAATGTTGTAAAAATATCACAGAGAATTCCCTTGCATATGCAACTTCCCTGACGTGAACACCTTACATGAATACAGCACATTGCGCAAGCCAAGAACGTGGTGCCCGCACAATACTATTCACTAAACCACAGACTGTGGCCACATCTCACTGGTTCCTCCACGGACGTCCTTTTTCTGGTCCCGGATCCAATCCATTGTTGCATGCAGTTGTCCTGTCTCCTTAGTTTCCTTCCATCAGTGACACTTCCTCAGTCTTTCCTTGACCTTTGAAGAGCACGGATCGGTGATTTTGCAGAATAGAAAGAATGTAGAACGCGGAAGGAGAAAGTGGCTGTCGTCCCCAGCTGCAATCTGAGAAGTGATTACAAACTACGGCATGTAGACCATCCCTTCATTTGGGTTTGTCTGATGTCTTCTCATGACTGGAAACAAGGCCATGCATTTCAGTCAGAAGAGATGAGAGGGGATGTTTCCTCCTCCCAGCGGTTCAGGATGTCCGTCTGTCTTACTACTGGTGATGTTAACTTGCCCACTTAAGACTGTGTCTGCCAGATGTTCTCACCGTAAAGTCATCATCTTTCTCTTTGCAGTCAATAAATATCTGGAGGGAAGATATTTTGGGACTATGCAAATACCTTGTTTCTCCTCAAAGTTTTGCCCACTGATTTGAGCATCCGTTGGTCGATCTTGTCTGCAACAATTAATTATCACTGTGGTGTTTGCCTAATGGTGATTTCCTGTTTCCCTCTCTTTCAACATTCTAGCCTAAGAAAGAGCTGTCTCTTCTTCCCCATTAAATTATGTATTTGCTTATTTATTTTATGAGTTATTTCAGTGTGAACTTATACATATTAATTTTATACTATGAGCTAAAATCCAGTGGTACTAATACTGATTTTGTTCACATTGTTCCAGCTTTGGCCAGTGGGAGCTCCATCAGGTTGGCTCTTGTGTTCCTTTCTGACAAGCCCCCAATCTTTTTTGAGTATTTCTTTACTTTCTGCAACCACATGATGTTTCAGGTTCATCCTGTACTGTCCCTGCACCAACTCTACAATCATTCTCTCCTCAAGGAGATAAGGGGCCTTTTTTGTTTTTAAACACAGTATAACTATCATACCTAAAATAGTAAACATTACTGTTTTAAAATAATCAAATTTCTGGTCAGTGCTCTAATTTCCCAGATTGTTTATTACAGCTGCTTTAAAAAAAATCCACATCTAGGCAAAGTCCACATTGGAGTTGGTTGGTATGTCTTGCAAACTTATTTTAATCTGTGAGTTCATCTTTGCTCTCTCTTTTTTCTTGGGAATTGATTTGTTGAGGAAACAAGGTCATTGTCCTGTAAAGAGTGCCACATTCTAGATTTTTCTCATTTATCGGATCTCTGTGATATGATTTAACATGCTGCTTTCTAACCCTGTATTTCCTGTAAATTGGTAGGTCGTTCCAGTGCTTGATAAGAATTCAAGATTTATTATTTATACAAGGATGCTTAAAGTGTACTTTTATTAGGAAGCAAGCCAAAAATATCTGGTTGTCCCTTGTTTTGTGGTTTTAAGTGTGATCACTATGTCCAGATATCAGCTTGAGTGCCCATTATGAAATTCCAAATCAGCTTTTTAACTAAAGTATAATATATCTACAATAAAGACCATGAATGGTAAGTAGGTATCTCATGTCAATTTTTACCAATGCATACACCATGTAACCACCATTCAGAACAAGATAAAAACCATGGTTAGTCCCTAAGAGGCTCCCTCACCAATATCATCAGTATCAAAAAAGATAATCCTGTTTTTGTTTTTTTTTTTGGTTTTTTTTTGAGATGGAGTTTTGCTCTGTCACCCAGGCTGGAGTGCAGTGTCGCAATCTCGGCTTACTGCAACCTCCACCTCCCGGGTTCAAGCGATTCTGGACTACAGGCACACAGTACCACACCTGGCTAATTTTTGTATTTTTAGTAGAGATGGGGGTTTCACCATATTGGCCAGGCTGGTCTTGAACTCCTGACCTCATGATATGCCTGCCTCAGCCTCCCAAAGTACTAGGATTATAGGTGCGAGCCACTGCTCCTGGCCAAGATAATCCATTCTTAAGTCTAGCATCATCAATTGCTTTTGCCTGTTTTTCAACTTTGTGTAAACGGGACCAGTCTTCTTCTGAGACTGGGTTATTTCATTCTGTGTTGTCTATGTGAGAATCACCCATAGTGTTGTAGCGGTAGTTTATTCTTTTATATTGCTAAGAAGAATTCTGCTGAATGATTACTGTACAAGTTATCGAACAGCTGATGAATGTTTGGGCTGTTTCCAGTTTTTAAATATTACGAGTAAACCTTTGATAAGCTTATCTTTTGGTAGATGATATATTTCTGCAGTCATTTATCTAAGAACAGAAGAGCTCAGCCTCAGTGTGTGTATACGTTTAGCTTTAGTAAATGCCATCAGTTCCCAAATGGCTGTACAGTATTTACTTCCTTCTTACTGTGTATAAGAGTTCCAGTTACTCCACAGCTTCACTAACACTTGGGATTATCATTTATTTGTCTTTAAAATTTCAGCCATTCTGGTGAGTACATAGTGGCATCCGATCCTGATTTGAATATGGATTTCCCTAAAAACTAATAATGTTGAGTAACTTTGCTATGTTCATTGGCTATTTGGGACATCTTTTTTTACTTCAATGAAGTACCTGTCAAGTTTTTTGCCCATTTAATTAGCTGAGTTGTCTACCATTTTCCTTTTGGCTTGCAGTACAGCAGTTCTTAGACACTGTGGCCCAGTCCTTTGTCAGACAGATGTATTATGAAACTCTCCTCCCACCCTCTTGCTATTTCACCCTTACTGACGTGTTTTGATGAAGAGAACAGCTTAATTTTAATGAAGGTCCAATTTGTCAGTATTTCTTTTAAGGCTAGTGTTCTGTTGAACAAATCTACCTGTGGTCATGAAGATTTTCTCCTATGGTTTCTTCTAGAAGCTTTGTTGTTTCACTTTCCACTTCTGGTCTACCATCCGTCTGGAAGGGGTTTCTGTACACAGAGTGAGGGAGACCACTGTGTCCAGAGTCTTCCCCACCCGCTGCAGTGCTGTGTTGCAATCTTTGTTGTAAGTCAGGTGACGCTGAGGTGTGGATCTGTTCCTGGACTGTCTCTTCTGCTAATCGGAAGATCAGCTGTTTTCTATCCTTGCACTAACATGACACTGTTTTTCCCATCAGCTCTGTACCTAATGCTTTTAGCAGCTGTTGAAGACCATTATTTTCATCCAGAGTTGTAAAGTGTGAAATCTTATTTCTATCCATTTAATCTAGTTTTATTAGCTGGGAGACATGTATAAAGAAAAACACTCCCTATTTGCATACCTTGTGTATCTGTGGCTCAAGGAACCATCACTTCAAAGCACCTCCAAGTCTCGTCTCGGGTGGGAACTCTCCACCCACAGCCATTAGGTGGCGCTGCACTATGCTGAATGCCATGCTCTTGCCTCTGAGAGGAACACTGGAGTGTTTTCAAAGCATTCTTTCCTGGCCAATACTGGGGGATGCCAGTGTAAACTCACTTTGTTCCTTATAGCTAAAAAACCCCCTTAGATTTAGACATATAAGTGTAAACAAAAATAAACATTCTCACCAGGCCTGAGTCTCATGCCCACCTTGATGCTATGAGAGCAAGAGGCAGCTCCGCTGGTTTTAGGTTTTACATGGAATAGCAATGTCGCTGTTTAGTTCCGTGGTCACAGCTGTCTCTGGGAAGAGTGTTGTTGACAAGGTGCAGTGATTTAAGGGGTCTTTAAGTCTTCCTCGTACGCCCGTCCTGGTGCCTCAACTTCTTCTAGTCTCTAGTAACTTGGTGCTATGGGTTAAAGCACTGACCCTTTTAGAAAGCCACTAATCCCAAGGGGGGAGATGCATTACAAGTCTAGCTCCAGATGCTGGAGCTCTCCAGATGCAGGCATGGGTATCTGCAAACTCTTTTTAGTATTTTAGAAAAACCTGACATATCTGATACAAACAAACTACAATGCCAATATTCTTTGCTGGGATTGTCTCATCTCAGTGTGAGCCTTTTATTCTCACCAGAAGTTGGATCTGGATTGAAAAGAAATAAAAATAGGGATGCGGACTGCTAAGGAATTCTTTTTGTGATTTTCTTGATAGCGATTTTCTAACGCACTGGGTTCCTGAGAATAAAGGGGGATGACAGCAACTAGAGAAAGCGGAGGTTAATAAACTCCTTTTTAGAGGACAAAAGATTGGCCAAGACCATCTTAGCCATGGTGAAATCCCGTCTCTACTAAAATACAAAAAATTAGCTGGTCATGGTGGTGCGTGTCTCTAGTCCTAGTTACTCAGGAGGCTGAGGCAAGGGAATTGCTTGAACCCGCGAGATGTAGGTTGCAGTGAGCTGAGATCCTGCCACTGCACTCCAGCCTGGCAATAGAGCAAGACTCAGTCTCAAAAAACAAACAAAAAAAGATCGTAACTTCTGGTTGAGGACAAGTCTGGGTGGGTAGGTTCCCAAGGGAGTATCAGTTTCCTGCAGGATCAGCCACTACCGCGTTTTGATTGTTGAGAGGCAGGCAGAGTCCTGGGCTTCCAGGGAGACCTCCATGAAGACCTCGCAGGACTGGGGTAGGAAGCCACATTGCATCAGAGAAGGGCACTGACTGGAGAGTAACCCACACCCTGAGCCAGGCCTGTAATTTTAACTAGGCCTGATCTACCCAGAGTAAAACTTTATTTTGCCTTCAATTTAAGAGAGATCTCATTGTGTACTTCTAATGTTCTTCACTGAAAAGCAACATACGCTTATACTTTAAATTTCCACAAATTCTCTAAACGTCTTCTTAACTGCTATGACTTTTAAATTGCCTGTTCCATTAAGCCGATTCCAGCTGGTTGATTAGCTACATATCATTGCCAATGAGAAAATGCAGGTGAAAGTGCTTTGAGAAGCATGGCATTCTCTGTTCAGTGGCTCTCAACCTTATTATCTCAACACATTGAAACCACTGAGGCATTTCAAAAACACCCATGTCTGGGCCCCACTCCCAGAGATTTTGATTTAATTGGTTTGGGTGTGGCCTGGGTGTGGGCTTTTTTTTTTTTTTTTTTTCATTTAAAGCTCCCCAACATCTCAACGTGCAGGTAAGACTGGGAGCCATGTGTAGCAGGGTGCCCACATTTAGCACCTGCAAAACCTGCTGGCCTGGAAGCCCCATTTTGGGGACACTGGCTGTAACCAAATCCTCCCAATATACACATTTTCCTAAAAAGAATGTGCAAGCGCGCACACAACAGTTCCTTTAAGACCTCTGATATGATTTCCAATAGAATAATCAAGTAATGTGATGGCAAACTGGCTTTGGCTGGTGAGAAGGAGTTCTGAGTTGTAGCATTTGTTGATTTCCATGATGCAAATCCTACCATGGATGAATTCAAGTTACCAACAGTTGAAGACCCAACTCAGAAAATTCCTGAAAACGTCACAATTGGCTCTCAAGAACCAGTGATATTTTTTTTGTGGGGGAAGGGGGGCCTAATCAAAAAGGTCAGTGCTTGCATATACAGCAGTGACACACTATCCAAAATGCAAAACGTACATATCCTGCTTCCTGAAAAGCCAACTAATCTTTCACTGAGTGTCATGATCACCCCTTTACCAAGATCTCCTTATTTCTTCTCCATTTCTAGTGAAACAAAAGACAGAAATCGGAGGCGAGAGTGAGTGTGGGGTCTGGCCGTTCTGAAACCAAGAGCTGTGCCAAGCACTTACAGGCAGTGCACCACGGTGCGGCCTTCACCGCCGTTGTACTCCTCCTGCCACTTGTCCACCTGGCGAATGAGCTTCAAGAAGGACCGCTTGGACACCGGTGTGTCCCTGTACATTGGCCAGCCCAGGAACTGGAATTGCTGCACCATCCGATATCCATCTTGGGGCTACAAAGAACCAGACAACAATCAGGGAGTGGAAAGCAAACAGGCATTACTGACTGTACTGAATTCCGGTGGGCTGATGCCACCTACTTGATCTTCCCATTATTAAAGGCGAGTCCTGCCTACAAATTACCCAGGTGGCTTCTGCTGGCCTGAAGAGTTATGGTTTTTAATCTCGAGCAGTTGAAAACAACCAGGTGTTTTAAATGACAGGCCAGACAAATACGAGTGAGGCAGAATGCTTCCCATTCCGCAAAAGCCAAGAGAAAAATAACACAGCATAAGAACTGACCACATTGTAATGTTAAGTGGTAAAATAACTTCAATTACAGGTAACAGTTTTTAACCTGGAGATGTCTGTGAGCTCAGTGTGAAGACATAACATTGCTTCCTGTGAGCATAATATGGTTTTGCTTATTGATGTTGAATCTTGCTAAGATAGCAACAGTTAATTAATCCTTAGTCATAATGAAATGGAATTGCAGAATTCAAAAAAGTGTTACTTAGCTTATGGTAGAAACATAAAAACAGCTATACTATGGCCATGGCTAAATCATTTGGACTGAATCTTCTGTGGCCTTCAGTGGCATCTGACATGAGTGACACTCTCTTCTTGTCAACACGCTTTCCTCATTGGCTGGTTCTTCTCCCGCAGCAGTCCCTCCCTCTCTCTCTGCCTTAGTCTCCCCTTCTTCCAGACCTCCTGCTGACAGAAGCCCCCAGGCTCAATCCTTAGGGTGCTTCCTCTTCCTCTCATTTGATTTCATTCAGGCTCATGGCTTTAGACATCACCAGTGTCCCAAGAAGTCATAAATTCGTATCTCTGGTTCGGCCCTTTCTTGAATTTCACCCTTCTATTTTCAAAGACCCACCTGATATTCCCACTTAAGGACCTAACAATCATTCCAAACCTACTGTGTCTACAATTGAGCTCCTGATCCTCTGTCCATGATGCTCCCACCCCCAAACAATCCTGTTACACCGGCAGCCTGGACAACAGCTCAGTCAGTGTCCACTCCATCATCCTAGCTCTCAGGACAGGAACCCTGAGAGTCCCCTCCACTCCCTGGGATCATGCTGGCTCTACCTGCAAAAAAGATCAGAACCTCCCCCTTCTCACGACCTCCACTCCTGCTCTCTCGCACCTCACCCATGATGTCTTCTCCTATCACTATCATTTCTCACAGGCATTATCCCGGCAGCCTCCTGATGCCTCTCTCCTCCAGTCTATTCTCAATGCAGGTGCCAGAGTGCTCCTTTTAAAATGTAAATTACACCATAGGATTCTGGCACTCAAAACCCTGTAATGGCTCCTTATTTCCTTCAAAGCAAAAATCCAAATGCTAACAGTGACTGCCAGGCCCTTCCACCTGGGGCCTCCGAGCCACTGTTCTTCCACGTGAACTGCTCACTCCATCAGCTACTCTTGCCTCTGCTCACTGAGCCTGGGCCATGCCACCTCCTTGCCATCCTAGCACTTACATGCAAGCCCTACCCTGGGGCCTCTGTGCTGACCCTTCCTTCCGCCTGGAAAACTGCCTCTCCAGAGAGCTGTGATGCTCCCTGGCCTCCTCCGTCTTGGTTCACAGGGCGCACATGCTTACAACAGAGCTTCTCCTGCTGAGAAAGGCCCTGGCACTTTCTAACCCCCTGACTCTTTTTCCTGCAGCATTTGTCACTTCCTAACTTACTACATCCATTATTCTATCTGTTATTTATTGGCTGTTTTCTGATACCAGTTCTTTGCTTGACCAAATTTTCCCCAGGCTCCTGAACCTTCTCCTAGGCCCATCCATGACCTTCCTTGTAAAATCCAGTTTTGGCAATTTCTGCTAAGTCACTGTGGCAAGAATCCCCCACCTTCAGTATCTGATCACATTTGATATCTGATCAGGTTCCTCATCCTCCACCATCACCCAGGTATGTCTGGTCACCTTGCCTGCCTTCATCGGGAATCCCGTTAGGTCCGTTTAGCCAGAACCCATCTTACTCTTGATGCCTCCCCTTGGTAATTTTCCATCCACGTCCCCACCCTGCCTGTTGGCCATATACTCGGAGCTGAGCCCACTCTCCCTCGCCCACTGCAAGGTCCTGTGACAGAGGTCCCGGTGCCTGTTGTGATGGTCCTGAATAAAGTCTGCCTCACTGTGCTTTAATAAGTATCATTACTTTCTAAACATTGCTCCCATTAGAATGCAAACTCCGTAAGGTCAGTAATCTATGTTTTTTTTTGGTTCACTGACATATTCCAAACTCCTACAACAGTGACTGACACGGAGTGAGTACTCTAAACATTCAGTGAGTGAGAAAATAAATGAAACCATAATTGTAAGCATGATAGGCTCGTTTCTTACTCTGGCTGCATTGTAAATACGGAATATCCTGCTAATGATGTCCTCTTCTAGGTCAGCGGAGACAAATTCCACCTGGATGGGGCCGTGTCTGTGTACTCCATTTTCTGGCCAATACTGTGGACACAACTGAATTCAAAACAAAGAAACAAAGGTTAATTATCAGAGGAAATCTGTTCCTAACAGTTTGGATAAGGGTTAGTATTGACATTCAGTAATCTTTTTTTTTTTTTTTTTTCAAGAGACAGGGTCTCACTCTGTCTTCCCAGGTGGAGTGCAGTGGTGTGATCATGCCTCACTGCAGCCTTGCACTCCTGGGCTCAAGTGATCCTCGAACCTAAATCTCTCAAGTAGCTGGGACCACAGGTGTGCATTACTATCCTTGGCTAATTTTTGTATTTTGGGGGAGCCAGGGATCTCGCTACATTGCCCAGGCTGGTCTTAAACCCCTCTTCTCCAGTGATCCTTCTGCCTCGGCCTCCCAGAGTGCTGGGATTACAGGTGTGAGATGCTGTGTTTGGAGAAATCATTCAGGAATTCTGAGGACTTCACCGACTCCCTTTTTCTTTTCTTTCTCTCTTTCCTCTCAGCAATGTAGGCTTTGAGACTGCCTTTGAGGCTGACACCTCAGCTCCGCTTGTCCTTGTCCTAGGACTTTTTCCTTCATTTTCTCAGAAAGAACCTTTAGCCATGAGCAATTCTGCTTTCCAAAGAGGTCATGTGGCTGGCAGTCACCATGTGCCCTTTTGCATATTGAAAGGAACTCTCCTAAGGCCCCGGGAGAGGTGCCACCCCAGGATGTAAGGTACTCAAGATGGCTACACACCTCTTAATGCCCAAATTTCCATGCTCTGCTAGCTGGGCTTGTGTGGGGATTTAGAATCACCATCGAGAATAAGGCTATTTTGTGACAAGGTTTGGAACTGATAACATTGTTGGGTTGCATTTTCATGTTCCAGTCCAAGCCCTCACAACTCAGATCTAGCAAATCTGTTGTAATAAGACTAAATGCTTTGCTGTTTTACCTGGAAGGAGCCTAACTAAAAACCCAATTTCCTAGAGCCTCAGACTCTAGGTATTGGTAATACTGAGTAACTAGAACTTTCGCTAGAATATAAATGCACAACTCAGTGCGGCAGGAGTGGTACTGGGCATGGTGGCTTATTAACCAGCACCCTACAAAATTCCTACCCTTGGAAACAGGAAGGAAGAACTGCTAAAACCTTTTCTCTTCAAAAACCCTTCTTAAAGCCCTGAAACTTTAATAGGCATTTAAAGTTTGAAATTACACTTCCTTTGGGACTTATCCCAATGACTTTTTCTGAGTAGCATCTAACTTTTATCTTTCTCATTTAGCTGAAGGACATTTGGCCTATGGAGAGGCAATGGGACAACTACTTTATTATACAATCTGTTTCTATATTGGGCCAAGAGCAGAGGAAAAGCACCACCTAGTTTTATGCAGAATGACATGCCAGAAAGGGAGAATCCACTGGTTAAATTTCTTTTTCTAAATGATTTCTGTTTTCCAAAGGATCTAAAATCTCATTGTCAAAGATTGCAAAGGTTGATTTATACCTACGATTGTAGGATAGTTTTCAGTTAGCAGTGCGTCAACCAAAACAGCAATCTCTCTCTCTCTATCACAGAACAGTTAAGGTTGGGATTTTATAAGCAAGAACGAAAGTAGGGTAACTAAGGGTGTTTTTTTATGTTAGCTAAGCTGATAGTATTTTTTAAATTACATTTATTTATTTTTAAATAATGCGTCCATGAAATTTTTCCTTCCTCACCAGCACTTCCTGGTGACAGGTTATAAAACTGCCTTGTCAAATAATAGCATGCTGCTGTTTATTTTCTTTTTGATGCCCCAGGGTACCGACTGTTAAAATTAATAGGCATGTGATGGGGAGCCGAGATGTTAATAAAAGCTGTAACACGTACATTTGAACTGTTCTGCCCATTTTTCTACTGCACGAGCTTACTCTGCTTTCTGCTTGCTTTCTCCATTCAAGCTCCTGACCAAAAGCTCGCCGCTTACACCAAAGAAATATGAATGATGTGGGTTGTGCTTACCTCTTAGCATGCTGCATTCCATGCTCTGCCTAAGTAAACCATGTAGAAAATGGCTTAAATGGTGCATAACATGTCCATGAACCAGACTTATAAATACTTAAAATAGTTGAGTGCTATTCTTGTACAATTGCAAAGACTTTACGTTCAATGCTCAGTTTAGTGTTCACTAAAAGACTGAATCCCAGGAGCCTCTTTTCTCTCACTCTGAAAATCAGCTCTGCCTGCTGAATAGAACTGGAGTCTTTTTGTCTCTCCTGCCCACAAGCCAGCCAAGGCTTGGTTTGAATCCAGATAGTTCGGGTTGAAAATGCAGCTTTAGAATTCCAATGCAGTTGCTCAAAAAGAACACACTAGAATCACTGATGTCTTGTTCACTAATCTGAACAAAAATATCATTGCATTTCAGGATTTACATTAGGAAAAAAAAAAAAAACCACAGCGATTCGAAATAAGGAAGAAGCCATTATTCTATAAGTGTCTGTGACTTAAGATTCTAGAATTAGTGAAATTTCAGTCGTGCCACTGTAAGTTAGAAAATTGGGATCCTTGGTTCTATTCTGAGTTGGGTCTTTGAAGCTTCTCAAGTCATGGTGTCTGCTTGTCTTTACAAATGACTGTAATCTAACCTTCTCAGAGCATCAGTGGGGAAGAGTTCTAAAATATTTAAACTTCTTAAGCCAAAAGGACTGGATAAGAACAAAGATTATCATTATTATTTCATTAACCAGCTTTCAGGTGAGAACTTCGGCAATATAATGCAGTGCCTCAGACATAATTAAAAACCTTATAGAATTCAATGTCCATGCCATTTATGGATGGATGATGGCAAGAAAACAGATTATAGCAAGGAAAAATCCTGCCATCATGTCCAGTTGGGATGCTGAAATGCTTCAGACCTTTTTTTTTTTTTTTTTTTTTAAAGAAAAAGAAAGAATTTGTTGTGGCTACTGGATAGGAAATTAATTCAGTTCCAGAACAAGGTTTTTTGTAAAACATGCTAAGGTCAAATTTCCCAGAATGCCTACTGTCATGGTGGTTGTATATGATTGGTATAGGCATATCCCAAAGCAATAAATTCATCTCCTAAAGGGCCACTTGCTAATGCTTACCTAACAACTTCCTTCAAGAAAATGCGTCTAACCCCATTACTAATATTGAGTCATCACTGTCCAATCTTTCTATATTTAAGAGGAACTACGCAAAAGCCCCATTTATCATTTCAAACTTCTCTTATCTCCAAGTTCCAGTTTTATTTCACTTTAATATCTTTATCAAAGCATTGAGGAAACTAATTCGTGTGTCTTAAAATTGCTTGCCTATCTCTGCTGTCACCCTGACACTGTCACCCTGCATGACGATCTCTACATGTAGGCTCCTGGTGAGCCATGCCAGGAAGCACACAGTCACTCCAGGAATGTGATCAGCGGCTGTGTCAAATGCTATCTTCCCTTCTGCACTGTCCTCTGGTTTGCCTGCTTTGCTTTTGGCTCTGCAATGATCAGGTTCCTGCTGAGCTTTGACTCAGTCTATGACCTTGTAAACCTCCAGTGAGTATTTCCATCTTTTAGGAATGGTCCAACTTCTGGCCCTGTCTTGCCCTGTCACCTCAACCATCTATGGTTTCAACCTGTATTTCTGGTTTCAACTGACTTTCTAACCCCTAATTCCATCTGATTTTTAACCTTTGTGTTTAACATCCCCAGTTCTCAACTTCAACTAGCACCAGGGCCTGCGTTTCTCAGGTGCAAACAAACTCAGTGTGCAGACAAATCTGACCATCTGGCACTAGCTCTGACTGTAAGAAGTCCGGGTCTCACCTGGGCAGGATCCACATCATTTAGCATAACTACGGATGTGCAGTGATAATCCAGGACCAGTCTCCAAAAGTCTTTCACTGTGTTTGGCAAAGGATGCTGGGTGACTATAAAAGCTGAAGGCTGTTTATAGCTCTGCAAACACAAACAAGAATGCTCCAGAGATACTCAGGAAAATGTGAAGAGAAGAAGCTAGGTTATTTCATGCGGAAGGAAACTTGTGGCACAAAACACTCAACATGTTTAACAGTTGTCGAATTCTGTCACCATTGTCAACACCAACATAGACGAAATATAAACTTCTCTGCAGAAAAATAGCGACAAAAGTCTTGTTTTGATACCAAGAAAACTTAATTAGTATTTCTTATCAACTTTTAAAATATTTCTGGTAGAAAGGCAATATCTAATCTATACATAATTATCTTGATGGAGAAAATTTAACTTTACTTTTAAAATTAAACATAATGAAAAGTTCTGCTTTTTCTAAAACTTGGTTGCTAGCAACTTGTATGTGTGATGGTGTTCTTACTTTTGGCATAAAGAATACATGTACTTTTTACAGCTCTAAAGAGCTTCAAACAAGTTTAGGTACCTTGTATGATATGACACCAATAGAATTAACATTTTCCGTTTTTTTTTTTTTTTTTTTTTTTTAAGTACAGAACACACCCATTCACTCTTTCCATCAACTGAACAGCAACAAGTAAACAGACTGACAGGAAGTAATGAGCTGTGCTTTCCCCCATGTTAACTACAGGCTACATTACAGGAAAAGGAACTAAAATAATGCTGCAAACCTATTAACCCACTTTCCTGCCATGGTGACGTCACAGCTGTCCCCTGCTCCCTGGCCAGCAGGTTACAAGTCTCAGCATTCAGAGGGCAATTGTGCCATGTTGCATTTACTGACACTTCTGGCCTGCTGGTCTCTGAGAAACCAAGGATATCAGCCCTGACACAAAAACGCATGTGGAATCTGAAATCTATTTTTTTGTTGGAAAAAAAGTTTGTGTCTTGAAAAACCAAAGAGTGAGAGAGCAGAAGGGAAGACCCACGCCTGTTCTGCGTCCCCCGCTGCCCCAGCCATGGGCCCGCCCGGGAAGCAGGCACTCACGTCCATGAGGGCGGCGTTGATGTAGTTGCTGCTCTCCCCGTCGATGGTGATGAGGAAGGGCAGGCAGCGGTCTGGGGGCAGGATGTCCATGCACCGGTTTTTCTCATGGTTCCGGGGCAGCAGAGCGATGCTGCAGTCCTCCACTCGCAGTGTCGGCGTCACCATGTTTAGGGTCTACGTGAGAAAAGAAAGGCACAGGCGGGCAAGAAGGCTTGGCGGCGGCCTCCTCTCATGTGCAGTAATGGGAAGACACAAACTTCCTGGGGCTGACTGCAAGACCATCCCTTCCCCTCCCCTCCCCAACCCTCCAGTGTTCGAGTTTTATTTTTATCGTGTGTCGGATTTTGTCCACAGACAGCGCCCATCACACACAGGGGCCAGAGGCAGAGGCCTAAGGGCCACTGTAGGTCCACAGGATTAAGAGTCCTCAAGTCCCACTGGAGTGGGACACCTGGGGATTTGCGAGGTCAGAGGTGGGGGAAGGGTCTGGCCTTGAGTCAGGTACATTTGGACAAAATGCAAATGTGAGGAAATACAATGGAGAGCTCTTGGTCGGAAAGTCTTCTTAACACACACTTCCACGGTATGACTGAGCCATGGTTCTGCCGTGAACACGGAGTAGTGTTGGGGACTACTCAGTGTCTGCTTTCAGAGAGGAGGGGTGGAAATGGTTGTTAAACTAGTGGCTCTCACACATGCTTTTGTGTGGTGGTGATGTTGTAGATGTCTCTTGGAGCTCTGGGCTGCTGCTCAACATCCCACAGAACAGCACATGCCAGCAAGAGTTACCCAGCCCTGAATGCCAACCGTGCTGTGGAGGCTGAGGAACCTTGTGGTTCCAGGGCTCACTCAGGTGCTGACCTTGAAATCCTCCTTGAGGAGCAAGTCACTGTACAGTGCCCCTCCCTCAGGCACCAACTTACCCGGAATTCCTCTTTAATCTGGCTGGAGTTTGTCTGTGGATCCAGTTTGTTCATGTCATAATACAGAGACCTAACTTGGGAAGCAGGCACAGAGGTGTCTCCACAAAGACAGGCTTCCAGGATTGCATCGTGGATAAACACATATTGCTCCTGGAGAAGGAGATGGAATGAGTTACTAACTTTAGAAAACCAGAGGAGAAAAGAAGGTATCCATTTCAGCCTCACATCAAGAAAGTGGAGACAACTCCTCCAGAGAGAAACAGTGCAAGGGCTCGAGTGCTGGAAGGCTAGGGCACAATGTGAAAAATTATACAGATTAAACCCAATCAGAGCCAATACAAACCACCGCACATACTGCGGCGTCATGAAAACGGTGGTGAAAGACCGCTGTCATTCTGATCCTACTCACTTGTAACTCAATATTCCTCAAGTGAGGAATGAGCAGAATTTTACCTATTTATGATGAAGAGAGGATTTGCTGATCAAAATAATAGTAGAAAGAAGGTCCAGAAAAACTTGGCATTAGTATGAAGACAAGAAGTTCTGAAGCTCTGATATCGGAACATAAAAGCTAATATGATGATTATGAAAGCTCTTAGAAGTGCAGAGAGGTGTTGTCATATAGACGTTCCGTGAGTTCACAGTGTAAACATGGGGTGTCTAATTCTGATTTGGCACTGACTTTTCTTAAAATTCATTAATAGAGTCTTACCATGTTTATTATTATTTAGTTATATGAAAAGTCTAAAAAGTCTCTTATTACAGTTAATTTGGTTGATTTCTATACATAAATAGGACTTTTAATTCATTTTTTTCAACAACCTCTTATCCAACAGATTAATTCCCAAAAACAGCACACTACCACTAAACTCCTGGAAAAAGAAGATCAAAGTTAGGAAATGGGAGTGGTAACATTTGATTGACTATAAAGTACATTAAAAGATAAATTATTATGATTATTATCTTTAAAACACAGTATCCCCTTTCTAAGGAGAAGAGTGCATGAAAGCAGCATTTACGGTTTCTGGTATTTTTACGTTAGCTAAAAAAAAAAAAAAAAAGGATTAGGTTTCCCAGAGGCTTTCATAAACTTAAATGCACAATCTAAATGTAAGGACTTCTTACATCTTCTTCACCTCACTTCATGAATCATTTTCCGGGTGGTGGGTGTGAAGCCTACTCAAAACAATCAACTATGAGTAAAATATGAATGTCCTAAGAGCAGGATGTAATACTGCTCCTGAAAAATGGAAATTCCTGACATACCTTGAATTTCCACTTACAGAATTATTAGGTAGTATAGAGCACTTCTACGAAATGGGCAAATCCCCATGATGCCAGACACTGGGCAGAATTTTTAGGGTCAGGAGCCTTCTATTCTTCTCAGGACCCCGTGAGAAGAACAAAGTGCAGCGAGATAACCCTTTAGCCACTATTCTCAGGAGTGGTCTTGCTCTAGTTTCCAGCTCTGAGCATTTAACAGAGACTTTTTCGGGTCCCTTAATAGAGAAAAATGTGCAAATTTAGGTTCTTGATTCTGTTACCTGGAAAACTCCTGGCTTTCTTTGGTTTATGAAAGGAAAAACAAAAAGGAGGAAGAGAGGGATGGAGGGAGGGAGGGAGGGAGGGAAGAGGAATGCTAGGTAGATCACTTGAACAGATAATTGCTTGGATTCCTTGTGCCCTTGGCCCTGAAAGGGGGAGATGCAGGGAAGACCCCAGGGACCAAGGCCCCAGGCCAAGCGGCGAGCGGGAGTACCTCTGTTTGCACCATGTTCACCCTCCGTGACCGCAGCTCCCTGACGCAGTTGTAGATGTCTACGACCCCTTCCCTTTCAGCCATGTCCAACATGATGTCAATGACGATGAAACAGCCAGTCCTCCCTGCACCAGCACTGAATGAAAAGAGGGGTCTGTCAGTGGAGGAAGAAGGACCACACTGCCACTGCTGCTCTTTAAATTTTTTATTAGAAGAAATTTACATAATATAAAATTAAACCTCTTAAAAGGTACACTCCAGTGGCAGTTACATAATATAAATTTAAACCTCTTAAAAGGTAGACTCCAAAATGTTGTGCAGCCATCGCCACTCTGAAGTTCTAAAACATACTCATCATCCCCAAAGGTGGGCCTGCACCCATCACCCGCTGTGCTTCCTTCAGGAGGCTCTGGAGCCCTGCTTACCTGCAGTGCACCACCAGTGGGCCTGCATTGGGCGGGCTCTTGGACTTGACCTGCCGCACAAATCCCAGCAGGCCAGTGGCATGGTAGGGGACCCCATGATCCGGCCAGCCAGTGAAGTGAAACTGTCTGATCTCTCGGATTTCATGCACACCTCTCTGCAGTTGGTCAGCCACAACAAGGAAGAGAACAAGGGAAAACAAATCATAAATAAGTCAGGGTAGCTGGGGAAGTGGAAAGAGTCCCCAGGTAAAAAGTCTAGGGCCAGGAAACAGTGGACTGCTGGGGAAGGGTGCCATCCTTAGATCTTACACACAATGTGGAAGGCACTGTACCCTTACGAAGATGTCTGGGCATGAAAGGGAGATGGTGTTTGGGGAAAATGCTAATTTTCAGGTGCAATTCCAACAAATGGATGGATTGGTTGGGTTCTTTGAAATTCCTGTCTTAAAAGTAGACCTACGTTAAAAGTTTGTCTCACTTAGATCACAAGGTGTTTGGTGAGCTGAGAGTCTATAGAAAAAGAGGCACAGAAGATGGGCCTGAAGGAATTAAAGGATGTCTGTGTGCTCAATACTAATTCCGTGTTGGGGCTCTCTGGCATCCTGGAACCTCTCAGAGCAGGGAATGGAGTGGTGCACACGCACTAAGCATGCTCAGATGATGCTTGCAGGAGGAATAAGTGAGGACTCCTTTCCAAGGAGACAGGTCAGAGAATTCATTTGCATTTACAGCTCTGTTTGTTAGGTTTCTCTTTTAATGTGGGTAAATATTTAACCCATTCATCCAATTGATAGCAATCTGAGTGACTATACTGCCCCAGGCATTATGTGAGGTGCTAGGACTACAGAGATAAGTTTTCGAGTGGCCACCACAGTCCACTTGTGGGAAACAAGCATGTAAGCCAATATATACCAGGGGAATCAAAAGATATTTTTGATGGAATTCTATGCCAGGTCAGTAAATTGAGGGAGAGCTGTCTGCTGCTCAACTGGAGTGAGACGGAGACTTTACGGTTTGCTTTTGTTTTTAATTTACTTTTGTTTTGAGAATAATCAAGGTAATTTATAGCTGTTAATTTTGTTTTCTAAGTATGAGCCTATATATGAAGACTGTTTTAAAGCAAAAGACTGTTTTGAAAACAAAACCAGAATCAATTCTGCATGTACGCCTAGGATCAAATTAGACTTTCTTCCTTCTCTCACTCCATGATCATTTTCTGAACCATGTCTGCATTTGGTTTTATTGTATCTTAAAATTAAACACTATTAACCTTATCACTTTCACTATCAATCATTGTTCACACACACTAGTGAGCAAAGAAGAAATTCAGAACTTTTGTATGCTCTGAAAGACCGGAAGAGGCAAACACCTGCAGATTTTGAGATAAGACTTGTCTGGCATCCATGTGTTAATATGTCTTCATTTAATAACCCACAAATGCTGAAGCTTTATTTCTCTTTGAAAATGCCATTCTTTACCAGAGTTTAAGTGTTAAGGAACTAAGCAGTCAGGGATTCACAAATCTAAGTCAATACTGTCAACTGCTAAACTGGCTCTGTGGATCCCACAGTAGTATGGTTAGATGCTTAAGAGCCCAAATTCCTTATCACTAAAACCAAGGTAATGTTTGCCAGTCCTAAGGTCTCCATTAGAAAACATACAGCTGGGCCTGTGTCACCTTCCAAACCCCGAGAGAGATCCCCCAGCTTTCTGCATGATGAGCTGCAAAGGGCTGATTTGATTTTGGTGGTATGCGTTCCCATATAGCTTACTGACAATAAATGTTTTATTCCAAAGGGGTAAAAAGGGCATATCTTTCTCCATATCCTGGTGGTTTTTTTGGCGGGTGGGAGCAGTGGGGTGCTTCTCTAAT
The DNA here is from genome assembly GCF_048565385.1 of Saimiri boliviensis. NCBI lineage: Eukaryota > Metazoa > Chordata > Mammalia > Primates > Cebidae > Saimiri > Saimiri boliviensis. The sequence goes on along the minus strand of NC_133461.1, from coordinate 65,066,749 downwards.
TTTGTTAGATTTCAGTTCCCAGCATCCGCAGGTCCTGAACTACAGCTCTTAACTGATCTAAGACTCTTTCTCTGAGCAAGGTAAATATCAGTTTCTGGAATGTAGAAAACATTTCCTAAAATCAAACCCTCACCCTTGAATATGGTTGCTATTGACGAGTAGCAAAGGAAATTGCTTCTGATCCAGCTTTCATTCTTGTTCACTGGCATAGCAGTGTCTCCTTTTTTCTGTTTTGCAATGTAACATATTTGGGGAAGAACATCATAGATGTCATCAGTGATCACAGCCCAAATACCCCCCAATTTGATACTATTACCTTTTTTTCCCTTATTTTTCATTATAAAAAGCATGAATGTTATATACAAAAAAAGTGACAGTCATTTAATCTTTTTTTGACACAGGGTCTCATTCTGTTGCCCAGGCTGCAGTGCAAATCACAACCATGGTTCACTGCAAGCGATCCTCTAGCCTCAGCCTCCCAAAGTGCTGAGATTAACAGGCATGAGCCACAATACCCAATTAGTCACTAATTTTGAACCAAGTCATACAATAGTGCCTGGCCCAAAGTGGGTGCTTAGGAAATATTTGTGAAATGAACAGTCACAAAGTACATGTCCTGTCTTAGAGACAAGAGGATCATCTTCTCATGCCCTCTCTGAATCCTAGGCAGCTCCTGGGTAGCGTGAATTCAGTGGCCACTGTCAACTTTGTTTCTCCCAGGATAGGCAGGGATAGATTCACCAGACAGCCTAAATCCATGGAGACTTCTGGGGTGTTTTCCTTCTGACTCTGAGTACTGCATATTATTTAAAATCTGTTTAGCTTGGAATCCTCAGCTATGTGGGAAACAAAAGACAACAATCAGATGCAAAGCAGGAATTCACGGGTTCCAAATGGCATTGAGTCTGCTTGTTTGGCAGGGCAGAGCCCAAATCCATTTTCACCTTTAGGTCCCTTGATGCAACATGCTCTCAAAATAGAATCAGAATTGCAGGCATCTCAAAATACATGCTTACCCATTTTCTTCTTTACTTTCGAATGAGAAAGTTAAAAACCTACAAGACATGTTCTACAAAAGTACTAATGATTTGTTTTCCTTAAAGATTCCAATTGCCCAGTTAAAATCACTAACATGTCATTTTGATTTCCCCAAAGGCATTAACAACTTCCTTCTTCCTTCTATTCCCTCCGCAACCTCTTCACTGGTTTTCAAATGACTAAAATAACTGGGTATTTCAGACACATTTCTGTGCAGCTGGGAATTCAGGCGAGTACAATAAGAGGTTAAAAAAAAAAGAGCAAAGAAACAAACAACCCTTCCTTTAGCTACAGAGATGCATTTTCAGCTTCTTAGAGAGCTGACTATTGTTCAAAGAACTCCATGTTTAAGTGATGGCTTTTGGATGACTTTTTTTTAAAGAAAAAATATTGAGGGTGTTTTTATCGCTGTTTTAACGCGGTTATTCATGAATGCTCTTGCCAACAGCCATACAAAAATCCTCCATGTGTTTTTTTCCCCAATACTGCCTAAGAAGGAAAAAATTGACATCAAAGTGTGAGGTTCAGAACTTGAAGAACTGAGTCAACCAGAACTCCTCATTCTTTGAAGTCTCCAGGCTTTCTGCCTGCTTATTAAAAAAGACAGGCTAAGAAAAAAAATGCTAAATAGTATGAGAAACAGATTAAAATAAAGTCTTTCCAGCTTTGTGATTCTATGACAAATTTGGATCTGCAAACCAGGAAAGGTACTTCAAAACATCAGAGTAGATTAGCCAATAAGCAGATGTCGCAATTTCCTTGATTTCCTAAAACTGGTCTTGTTAATCTAAAAAGTGCATTTAGATGCAATGAGAATACAGAGTGGAGAGAAGGCCAAGATCCAACTCCCTAGCAATATGCCTATAACCCAAGTCTTCCAAAAATACCTGCTACTATTACATGAGTATAAGCTGAACAAATTCACACCAAGATCCCTAAGTCTAGTGCAGCTGTGCAGTGCTCAGTTATGAAGAATCAACTCTGGATAGAAAAGTCCGTGGATCTTTGGAAGGCAGAATGTTTCTCAGCCACATCACCTCCACTTTCCCCAGAGCCTACCTGTGACACTTCTCTGGATGGACTGCAGTGTGCTTCACCTCCGGCCCCTCCCTATGTCAGCAGAAAGAGGGGGAATAAGGAAATTCCCTGTTATGCCCTACAGTGCTTCCCAGAGAAGAAGCCCCATCCATGCACATGGGATGAGGCAGGGCAGAACCAAAGCAGAGCATTCACCGACCCAACACCAGAGACTACAAAAGGGGAAAACCAGTATGGCAGTGAGCATGAATGAATGCGCTGCTTCATGCAAGAGTGTCCCATGTCTAATGGAGATCACTTAGGTTTCCAGGTAGGTTACTTCTACCCGGAAAATCAATCAGTCCACATTAAACTAGAGCTTTGGAAAGCCACAAGGAAGTGAAGGATTTCAGGAGGAGTTAGGACCTGTGTCTCAACACTGATACTAACTCCCTACTGAGAAATGCATAGGGACATACACCATGAAGGAAATTTACCCAACTGGAAGGACACTTACTAAAATTTAAAAAACTTTGTTCTGTGAACAAAGAAAGAGATGGGCAGAACAATATTAACCAGAAAAAGAAAATAAACGAATAAACTTGTGGTTTACTTGCGAAATACAGATTCTTATGAAATGGGAATGATTTGTTTTAAAGATGGAACTGAGCTATTATAGAATCAGAGGGCAAATGCAATCTTGAGAAACCATCCGATAGAGCCTACCTGCATTCAGGTATGAGCTTGTGTAAAGTATCCTAGATAACTTAATGAGGCTATTATGGTACCACTAGTGTCTGACGATAGCTTTTAAAAGCAGGACGAAAACTTACCTTTTCAACAGCAAATGTTCTTATCACATATTCTGCCAGTAGTTCTGTTTCTATTAGGGTAACTTTAATGTCTTTATATATCTCTGTGTCATCTGGCCAGTATTTGCAGCATTTGACCTTTAGAAAACACAAAAGAAATTATGGGTTTAGATTTTCTTTTTGGAGTTCCCCCAAGGATGAATCACACTATGATTTATAGGGTAAAATCTGCACACAAAAACAAACACAAGTTAACTGTATACTCAAGAGCAAGGTCTTTTTTTTTTTTTTTTTTTTTTTAAATGAATGAGAGGTTCTTATGTTGCCCAGGTTGGTCTTGAACACATAGCCTCGCCTCCTCAAGCACCAGCACAACTGGCCCGAGCCACTGTGGCTCCTGCAAGGTCTATTTTTTATAGATCATCTGTGTTTTTATTTTTTCCTCAGAAGCAAACAATATTTGAGTTATGGGAGAAGTAAACCCTAGAAAAATGGTCTAAGTTTTAAAAATTGTATTTTTACCACAAACATCCCAGTTACAGTAACCATTCATTTCCTGTGCTTCTCTACTCAGAGAACAGCCTACAAAAATAAACTGTGAAGGAAGTCTACAATATTTTAGCTCTTCTTTTGAATTCTTTCTAGTTTCAGAAAGTGATTGAAAACTTTTTAGGAGGAGTGGGCAGAAAATCAGAATGAATGCTAAAGATTAGAATTATTTTTTTCTGAAGAAGGAAGTAGCTACGTCATTTTCCCAAATTAGAACTACAGATTCATTTCAATATAAGTAAATTCGATAAACTAAACTTCACAAAATACAAAACTGTCTTTCTATATCGTCTGAAGCCTCTAACTTCATCTCAGGTGGAATAAATTTGCTGGACTTGGCTTCTCCTAGCAAATCGTATTTTTTTTGGTGTGGGGGTCAGAATGTTCTTCTAGACATCAGGATGAGGGAGAACAGGCTCAGAGGCTGGGCAGGAACACCAGGCCATGCCAAGGGTTTCTCCTTGGCATCTTCTGCCTCCCCAGGATTCCTCGCAGTTTCACCTACTCCTGTCCCTGCCCTTCCATGGATGAATTTCTATTCTGTAACTCTAGCCCTGTTTCTCCATTTGGTGAATTTAATGTTTTTTGTTTGTTTTTTGTTTTGTTTTCTCTTTTAGAGACAGGGTCTTGCTCTGCCATCTAGGCTGGAGTACAGTGGTGTGATCGCAGCTCACTGTAATCTTGAACCCTTGGGCTCAAGCGATCTTCCCTCCTTAGCCTGACAAGTAACTAGGACTACAAGCATATGTCACCATGCCCAGCTAATCCTTTTATTTTTTTGAATACAAACGGGGTCTTGCTATGCTGCCCAGGTCTTGAACTCCTGGCCTCAAGCAATCCTCCTGCCTTGGCCTCAAAAAGTGTTGGGATTACAGGCATGGGCCACTGTGCCCAGCCTTCTGAATTTGATTTCTAACTTCTTTCGCGAGCATCTTCCCTTGGAGGTCCTGCCAACACTTCAAAGACCAAAAGAGACTTCTTTGCCCCATAGCCATTGCTCTCTTCCTGACTTCCTATGTGACTGCTATGATTCCCTTAATCAACCATTCCTTCTCCAAAACCCAACCATTTGCCAAGGCTAGGAGTGTCTTTGAGGTAGCTCTCAAAGTGCGTTTTCCAACTTCTTAATCCCTCTGCCACAATCCTAAATTCAGAATCTAGTGTCTTCCTGCATGGGCATTCTATGTATCCTGATACTAGAAAAAACTCTCTCAATGTATAAACCCAATGCCATTGACTTGTTCTGCTCCAGAAGCTCCTATTTTTAACTACTTTCTGAAACAAAATAAAAATTATTTGGCCAGGCATGTAAGAACCATTTTTAAAATATGGCCCCAACCAGCATTTCCAGCCTTATCTTTTACAGCTCTCTTCTCTATGCACATGTATTTTATGTTCAAGGACGTGTTTGTCCTGATCCCCAAAACATACCCCATGATCCCAGCTCCTACTTGCACCATTCCTTCTGTTTAGAATGTTCTCCTCCCATCCATTTCCTCCCAGATGAATATTTTTTGCATTCTTCAAAGTACATCTCACACGTCGGTCCCCTTCAAAGCCCCCTCCTTAGATGTGAGCTTTTTTGCTGCCCTGATGAAACATGCTTGTTCTGAGCCTGGTATGATGCCTTTCTCCCACTGTTTGACTGTAAGCTTATTCCTGGCCAGCACATAAAAGGTGCTGTTTTGCTTATTTCTGTAAACCCTGCCACATCTAATCACTGTGTTCTGTGCACACTAAATATGCAATGTATATATATAAAACTGAATTTCATGCCGAAAGTCATAAGATCAGTGTAGGAAAAAAAGTCCAAGACTAAGTTTATAAAAAGAAATCTGAGCTGAGAGCACCTCTCTCAGAATGCCAACCCCCTAAGGTGCACGGATGTTCCCCATGAGCTATGTGGCTCATTGTTATTTTAGCTGCTTCCTTGTGAAACTTTCTGGCCTTGGATTCAGTGCCCTTCCAGGGAAGCCTCATTACTTTAAGTTGGCAAGATGTAAACCAGACACGATAGGAGTTGCAGATACTGTGGAGCAGAAGACAATACCAGTCCCTGCCCTCAGTAAGTGTGTCTTTGGAATCTCCCCACACTCCATTATGGGAATATTATCTGTGACTTTATAAAGGGCTTATCTATAATATCTCAGAAATTTACATCATGGATACCTTTGCTCTATCTAAAATATCCCAGAGTAAGAGAGAGAGAGAGACCTACAATTTCTCCTTTCCCAGATGTAAAGTCAGTTGGAGCAGATAAAGTATATTTGTGGAGATGTGTAATTTGACAGTAACAATAATTTCATTTCAAGTGTGTCTAGCACCATACTTTGAAAATGTCAATTAGCCAACATGCTTATATGGGACATATTAGATTCTCCTCTATACTGGGGGACTTGTGTTTACCTTTTTGTAACTTCAGTTATGCAAGCAGAAAGTGGTGGGATAGATATAAAACTACATATATGGTATACAGGTGCACTTTAAAAATAATTACTGATGGAATAAATATACACTTCAAAAATTCATATATTTCTCTGAAAATGACAACTGAATAAAAAACACACCTGCAACGTATGTTATGCCAGGTTTATCTTACCTAATAAAAACACCGGATCAAGATTTATCTTAATAAAAATGATTTTACTAATTATAAGATGCAATTGATGTATGTTATTTTGGATGGTCACCTAGAATTCCACGTAGACTCCTTAACCTTCCTGTTCTTGAATTTTCAAAAATATGAAAGTAGGGTGCTTCAGTGCCAAAAATCGGGGACACCAAAGGCCCCTTGCATGCACTGAAAGCTCAGTTTCTTTGGGACTATTGAGAAATGCATTCCCAACGCCTTCAACTCCCTCGATTGAGCTCTATTTACATCCGAAATCCGACCCTGGGCCCTTCCGGACGGACTCTGTCCCCCTCACCCAGCTCCACGCTCTCCGGCTCCTGGTCCCCCGCGGGCCGGATGCCGTCGGGCGCCCCCGCGCGTCGGCGGCTAGCAACTTCAGCAGCGCTACCGCAGGAACAGGTGCCGCCGCTCTCCCAGGGAAGCCAGGGAACAATGAAAAGAAAACGCGCTCTGCTCTCAACCGCTCTGCACGATGCTGACTCCGCGCCGCCCGGATGCCTCCGACCCCGCGGTAGTTGGGAGGGAGGAGGTGCGGGGCCGCTTCCTTCCACAGCGCGTGCTGGGCAGGGCCCCTCCCGAGCACAGGCACCTGGAGGGGCGGGCCCAGAACAGGCGGCCCAGCCATTTCGAATCCGGTCCTCCCCATCTCATCTCCCAGAATATCCCGAAATGGTTTGCCACATCTGTTTTCAGCCTACTAAAAGCCCTTCTAAATTGGGTTTCTTTTAGTATCTTTTTAACTGCTTGGACTTGTGTCAAGTTATTATTTTGCTTAAAAAAAAAAAAAGGAAAAAGAAGAGAGAATATGCTTCGTTCTCACTGTATTTAGACTTTTCATGTCTTTAGAGTATGGGCTTGCAGTCGACTCCTGTTCTCTAAGGTCTGCATACCGAGATGCTGGAACTACTGGTTTGGAGGCGTCCGTTGGAGCCCAGGAAGCAAGAAAGTGGAGGTTCCTCTGCTCTGATCCTGCGCTTGGCTTGACTGCCTCCTGCAGCTCAGCGCTACCTGCACAGCTTCTAGGAGAAGCTGTGCCTCCCAGACATCCTAATCACGTAAGGCAGTACCTCCAGCCAGAAAGCGAGATCCGGAACCTGATCGTCTAATTACCTTAGTGCCCTGGCGCTGGTTCCATCAGGCCATCAATCAGGCAAACAGTCCTGAGCCCTGCCACCTGCTCATTACTGCTGGAGGGCGCAGGAATAGATGTGTGGTCCCTGCTCCAAAGGGGTGATGATCGTTGTTGGCTTTAAAACTCACAAACATGAAACAGCACAGAAAGTGCTGTAACTCCTTTCTAACTTCCTGAAAAAAGATCTTTGAGATGGGTCATTTTTAACCAGCAGCCCAGATAATACCCAGGTGAATTAAAGTCAGAGGATGGCTAGGGGCCAGCCTGTGGCTCCCTAGGCTGGCAGCACTGACTGTGACCTTTAGGGCATCTGACATGACTACAGCAGCCGTTATCAAACTGAAGCAGGCATGAGACTCCCTTGGAGGGATTCTGAACCAATTCAGCAGGTCTGACTTTGTGGGGCCTGAAAATGTGCACCGTGGACAAGCTCTCAGGTGACACTGTGGTGTCTGGACCACACTTTGAGCAGCAAGGATTGAGACAGCACAGCTGCAGAGTCTGGCCAGGCTGGAGTGCCAGCTCTTATGCAGTACTGACGTGAGCTTGAGGGGGTCACTGGAGTTTGCTCAACCACATCTGTAAAGAGGGCATGGCTATAGGTCCTATGGCAGAGAGTTCTAAGACTAAGTCAGTGGTTCCCAAATTTGCCTGCATGTGAAAATCACTTAGTTGAGGGGAAGGGAGGTCTTAACAAATTCTACAGCCCAGGCCATACTCTAATTAAGGCATAATTTCTGGGGTGGGTCAGGGGTGTCAGTAGTTTATTGAAGCTCCCCAGGCCATTCTGAAATGCAGATACATTTGGGAACCACTGGATTAAGTGATATAATGTGATGAAAACATTCAGCCATGTGCCCAGTTCATCCAAAAATGGAAATTGAAAAAATGAAAATTCAGACTATTAAGTGACAGTTTCATGATCTTGACCATAGGTGTCTACAGGAATTCAGAGGTCAAGGAGCCCACAGAGACCTGGAGAGAGGAGCAGGGTGTCCCGGAGAAGAGAAGGGCAGAGGTGAGTACTGACAGCTGTGCATGGCTTATGATGGTGGAAGAACGGCAAGGGGAACCTCACATGCTGATTCCTTTCTCCCTCAAACATTATTCCACAGACTGAGAAGATTTGAGAGAGAGAGAGAGAGAGAGAGAGAGAGGAAGAGAAAAGAGAGAGAGAGAGAGAGAGAGAGAGAGAGAGAGAGAGAGAGAGAGAAAGAGACAGGTTACGTCCATTTGTCTATCAGTATGGTTTGATTAACTCCTAACACAAAGAGGTAGTGTCTTGGTTTTGGGGAAGGAGATTCAAATCAAATACAGTTGTGAGGAATCCCAGAGACAGTCAATTTCTAAACACTCATTTTCAAGATCATCACAACTCTCATCCACTGAGCAGTTCCTACTTTGAACTGGACACACTGAATAGTTGCATTCTGACAATTGTGGCCTCACTCTGGGGCTGGAAGAGCATGTGATTTGCCCAGAAGAGAGCTAGCAAGGACCAGGCTGGACTTGATCCTTTTCATTCCTTGTATTTCCTCATGCTCTAGAAGGAAGAAGCAACAGGCAGGGCTAGGGAGGGCAAGTGGCTTGCTCAAGCAATAAATTAGATGGTGGTGAAGGAGAGGCTGAAACAAAGGCTGACTCCAGCTGCAGGGCCCTTTAGGAGGATGGAACTCAAGGTGCTTTATGCTTTCCTCAGTCTTATCAGGAGGCTTGGCCTCTGGAACAGAAACCAAGTAGGAAGCCTTGAAGTGACTTCAGCTGCCTTTTTGGGGACAGAAGAGGAGATGGGTGGAGGGGTGGGGCAGGAGAGCAGAATCCACGCTCTGAGACCATCATTCTCCTTTGTCCTTTAGCACAAGCTGCTGCGTTTCTGCTCTGCCTCCTGTGTCAGCAACTTTCCCTATCCGCAGGAAGCAAGCTGGGCAGAACTGAAGGTGTGTTTATGGGCATGCGCATGAGTACTCATTTCGCTAAGGAACCCATGATGAAGAGAGACTAAGACATTATCTGTTAGCTCTTAAGTCGAGGCCATGATAATGTGATCCAATTAACACAACTTTAAAGGCGAAGAAGGGAGGAAAAAGAAAAAGGCAGTTACAAATTTTGATTTGTCAAGAGTTTTAAAGAGATTCTTCTTTGTTTTAAAAGAGATATCCAAACAGAGTAACCATACTTCTATTAATAGTTGTGTTTGGGCCACTGAGAACAGGTTTGATGGATATTGGATACTGAGAGCAAAAAGACTGCCATGAAGCACAGCTACCACACGGAGCCCCGTCAAGAGCGGCTGCCAGCTTCCAAAATAACAGACTTATTGTCTCTCCAAACCTTTTGGTTTAGAGGTCTCACAGGAATAAAACATTACTCATTGAAATACACTGAGAGCACGGACTGCTCTGGTCTCAGTGTGATGGAGTAAGATGGACATGAATTTTTTTTCCACCTGCCTTGTGATATGTTGCAGCAAGTGACTTACACCCCGAGCCAGTTTTCTCATGCATGATAGGAGACAATGTTATTAACTTCTTAGGGAGGGTGTGAAGATTAGATGAGATTTTAAAAAGTGTATATACAGTTGCTGATTGAGTACCTGGCTTATCATAGCTTTCCTAGATTCTTCCTTCCAGACTGGCTTTACTTGGCAGGGTGACCTTCCTTGGGAAACATCCTTGAAGATTATGTCAAAACTGACCCTAAATCAACAGCTTCTGGAAGTCTGGATAGTTTGAGTTTGGGAAAATAACTTCATATCATAAGTAAATCCCTCTTTAATGCCTTTACACTCCTGCCTAAAGTAACCCCTACTATGCTTCTGTTTTCCAGTTGCATCTATTAATCAATGTTAGCATTTAATGGGCATACAATACACATAAGCACAAGGTCACATCTGTATCCATAATACTGGTTTTCATCAGCTGTGAAGAAACATGCAGCCTGGTCCCCTTGTGGAATTCTAAGTGTTAGCCTACAAACCACATGAGAAATCTGTCCTGTTACTTTCCTCTTTTACCTCATCTGGATAAAAACTTAATCAGAAAGCAGTATCCCTCAAACTGCAGCCAGACTTCCAAGAGACACAGTTATCTCAACTGCTTGTTCCCCATCTTATTCAAGAGATTCAACTTGACTTTCAGCTATTCCCCAAATCTAAGTTCTCCTGCCAGGGGATGGAGATTTGCCACCAGCAAGGGCAATAAACAGAGAGTATCACTTAACTACTCTACAGATTATTCTGAAATAAGAACTTCAGAAATCTTTCAAGCAATGACAACATTATTAGAATACATACATATGCCTCAAGGTACATCAGAGAGGACATTTATCAGAGTGGTACAGGATATATCTGTTGAGAAAAGAAATCCATATTTTCTTTCATTGTCAGTCTTCACATGTTTCAGGGTCACAGTATGGCTCTACGACCTTGTGCACATCACAGAACTGTCCTGGGCCTCAGTTTCCTTATAAGACTGGATCACACATTGGTGAAAATGACTCCAACTCCTAACACTATCTGATTATATGCCAGCTCACGTTAACTTTGTGGGGTACGTACTGTTATCCCTATTTTACAAACACATAGTGTAAAGCTGGGAGAGATTAAGAGACAGGAGACCTAAGAGACCAACACTGTGGCTATACTGAGGCAAACCCTGTGCTTAGCTCAGGGCTGTGGTGTTCAGGCTGTCCTGCCAGTCATTCAGACAGCCCTGAAAGCCCATGAGAAGCAGAACCCGGACTAGGCGTTGCTGGAGCTTCAGAGAGGAAGGAGACGTAGTTCTAATAGTCATGAAGAGACAGATGTTTCCTCAACTCAAGGCAGAATGTGGGGCAAGTTGACTGGTCAAGAGCACATTCCCTAGAGCCACACTGTCTGGCTTCAAAGCCAGGTCCCCTTTATTAGCTGTGTGACCTTGGGCAAGTTACCTAACCTCTCTGGGGCTCCATTTTCCCATTTTTAAAATGGGATAAGAGAATTGTTCTGAGTATCAACTCAATTCTTTTTCTTGTAAAGCACCTAGAACATGCTAGGCACAAGTTAATGTTCATTAAAAGTTTTAAAATGAAAAGCTATTGGCAGTCAGAAGCATGCTAATTCCAAAGGAAGGTACAGAAAGCTTTATAAGGGAAACTACCTTACAAATGAGACAGAAATACAGAGTGCTGTTTCTATGGGTGGATACGGAGGAGGCAGACATTCTAGACTCAGGGAGTTGGCAGAGGGCAGCTGGAGTGGTCCTGAGGCCCTAGTGGGTGGGGGCTAGGAGGGTACGATCTTCTAACAGCAGCAGGAAGCAGTCTCTGTTTTGTGACTGTCAGCTGCTTCTGAGGCCCTTCTCACTGCCCTTTGATGCTACACTTTGAAATAAAGGAAATCGCGTTGGGAAGGAAACTTTGTATTCAACAGGAGGGGCGGACACAGGAATGAATTTTCTGCAGGAGCAGCATTTTTAAAGGGTACCTAATCCCTTTGTGTAGTAGGTACATGTAATCACTACCACCACCACGGGGCTCTCTGCAGCTGAGCCAGCTGCCCTGCCTGGATGGAACTCTAAGCGCAAGGTGAGAGCTAACTGCTACAAGGGGTCTGTGAGTAGGTCGGGTAGGCACAGCTGGGAGCAGTTGATGGGGCCGGGGATCGCCCAGGACGACGTGTCAGGCAATCCCATCACCAGCTGCTTGCTTACATCCTTCACACTGCCTGAGAAGACGGTAGCAGCTTCAGGCCTGGGGTGATCAGTAGAACAGGCACATTTCAGGGGTCCAGAGGCTGGTGAGCTCAGGCACTGGGTCTCCTGTGTCTCCCAAGTTGCCAGGATGTGACCTCTCTGACTTAGTCAAGACCTGAGAAAATTCTTGAAATACACATATGATATTCTTTTCTTCTAGGTAGAAGGATAACATTTTATTTTGAAGAACTTCTGATAAAGTTTTTATAGCCTCTCTTAAAAATGAACATTTAATGCTGACATAGTGTGCTGTAACAGAAAGAAGACTGGCAGGCAGGCAGGAGGGCTTGGGGCTAATCCTAGCTGGGCTCCAATCTAGCCCTGTGATCTTGTACAAGTCACTGAACCATTCTGGTACTCAGATTTCTTTCTGCCAAAAGAGGATACAAGACCATATGATTATTAAAGGTATTCTGAGTCCTACAATTATCTGATTATGTGATTCTAGAATGTGGTTCTTCGGAAGCCTTAGGAGTCAGGAGTGTGGGTTCCAGAGTTCAAATCCTGGGTCCTACATTAACTAACTGTACAAACTTGGACTAGTTTCTTAATGTCTTTAAGTTTGTTTATTATCTGGAGAATAGTATAAAAATCATGTCTATTTCATAATCACTCTGATGAGCTAAAGACTCACCACACTGACTTACCCATAAGAAATGCCTCGTAACTGTTAGTGGAGGTCACCATTACGCCAGTGCTTCTGCTATCAAGAAGGGAACAGCTCTCAGTATAGAGCTCCAGGTGCTCCATTTATTGTGACACCCAATGCTTTATGATCTGTATCAGTATTAGGAAGACAGCGAACTTTAATTTCAGAGACATTGATCAGAGCTAAATGCCTCTGAGACAGTCTGATTTGCAGACTTGTCCCAGTTCATCTCTTTGAGGAAATAAATGGCTTTAGGGGTGAAGGAAGGGAGAAAGGAAGAGGAATTTACAAAAGACACAGGTCAATCTGAGTCTCAACACCCTCACCCTCTTCTTTAAGTTATCACAAGGAGATACTAAACCGATCAAATGGCAGAGAAGGATGGAGTGACATGACATATGACCTGCCCAATCCCGGACTGCACATCATAAGCAGTCCTAAGGGTGGGAAGTACAGTGCGACAACTGAATGGATTGAAGCTCCTACACATACACTGTTGGTTTCAGATTCTCTACCCCATAACATCAGAAAAGCATCTATTTTTGGTAGATAACAAATGTGCTATGTTACTCTAGAATAAAGACATCTGTTCACCTACAATTTTAAGTGATAAGGTTTCTGCTTCTATTTTATAGTAGATAATCTGAAGCGAAAAGATGTAAATCCAAACAGTGTCAGGTGTTGAAACATCGACTCCCCCCCACCCCGCTTCCTTTCACACCTCCTTCTGCAGCCAGTTCATCTCTGGTCTCCTGCAGTGTGTCTGTTTCAGACTGTGCTTTTTTATGTAAACTCCTAGCAAGTAATCCAGTGCAACACCTGGGCGCTAACTCGCCTCTGCTTCCTCAGCTAGTATTGGCCAAGGTGACCAATCTATTTCTGGAATTTAGCAGCGCCCCCCACAATTTTCAAATCATGTTACCCAAATGTTCCTTGTCCTGAGCCCTACAAACCTGTAATTCAGGCATAGGGAAGTAACTGACACTATCTTCCTGTCAGGTATGAACGGGGTTCTTTGCATGGATTTCACAGCAGAGGCATGTCCAGACCTGTTCCAGCTTCTCACTGCTAGAACCCCGGTCCCAGAGATGGGGAGTGGGCCTTATGCATGAGTTGCTGTCTTTCTCTGGTCTCAGACATATGGCAGGCACTTTCAGTGAAAAAGTTCTGAGGCAGTGAATTCTGGTTGTTTGTAGCCTACTGATTTAAATTTCTCCTTGTGCATTTCCTTAAGTTCTGAAACTAAAGTGGAGATACTGATGTCTTGCCACTTTGTGAATCTGAATGCAGTTGTGAAAAGGCTCCATTTAAAACCAGTTACTGGATTATTCTGTTTCTTTGGTCCTGTCCTCCTGGGAGAGGCCCCAGTGGTTACTCATATATTTACGTGGCCGGACGACCCTAAGCCTTCAGGGAAAGGCAGAGCAAGGGCTCAGATTAAAGAAGAAGATTTGGAAAGTAGAGAAAGGAAAAAATCATTCTGCCTTCAAGAAAGGACCTCATTTACTGCTCTTCAGCAAACTGTTCAAGAATAGGATATACCTGCTGTGCGCAAGGCAGGAGAAAAATTGACTTTCAAGGGCTCATGTGAGCAACAAGGAAGGAGGGCTATTGCAGCTCTGAGACTGTCCCATATTGCATCCGATGATACTGCCAGGAAACTCCAGCTGTGCACGCCCGAGCAGGTAGGAGTGTGCTGAAGCCACGCTGTGAAAGCGCTCAGGTTGTGATGCACTTGTCCTTCTGCTACACATGCAGGCTCCCTGCCCTCTGAAGCACTTTCTGGACACAAAGGCAAGTGAGCACCTGTATGTACTCCAAAGACTGTGGCAGACAAAGTTAGAGGTGACAGAGTGACACAACAGAGGCTCTAAGCCCAGGTCAGTAAAAGGGCAAAGAAACAAGAAGTCCAGGCAGAGATGCAAGTGAGCATTTTCCAGGGTCAGTCAATTATGGCAAAGCAGCAAAAGTGTCCACTGAAGGTGAGTGTCCACTGACGGGGCTCCACAAGGGTGACTAGGGAGGCAGACGCCCCAGCACAGGCGTCTCCATGGGCTCAGCTAGAGAATGTTAAAGAGCTGATCTGCACGCAGCTCTGTTACCTGGGGAGCCGGGAGAACGTGCTCAGAGCAGCACTTGTTATTCAGACCTGCAAATTTGCTTTGATCCTGTAATATCCTGCCACTGTGGTGGTATGAGAGAGGCTGACACAAAAGTGTCAGATGACTTATAGCACATAAAGAATTGTCTCTGAAGCCTAATTTGTAATTCATTGATATTTGAGTAAAAATGACTTTAGCTTTTTTTTTTTTTTTAAAGGGACATAATGGATTAGGCTGAATTACCAAGAATTTAATACAAAAGGGTTAACTGGGTAGGCTAAATGCAGGTACATCTCTGTCATTTCAAACAGGTGTGGTGACCTTCACTCACATCCTCAGTGAAAGTATTATACATGCTTGTGTGACTTTAGATTCAAGTCTCTTCTTCCAATGTAGAAGAAATCAAGGAAAGGAGGGTAGTACACAGAAATTTCCCCTGTATGAATGCAGTTATTTTGCGCCAGCTTACATGTTCCTCTGTAATTTTTCAATTCCCATCTCTCCCAAAACAGTCACCAACATTTCTCTGTGTCCAGACTTTCGGAGTTGTGCTCACAGAAGCCTATGGTCTATCAGGGAGGGCAACCTGGCAGCTGAAGGCGTGTTGTGTTGTTCCTTCTTGTGTGCAACCTCATGTAATACCTCAATGATTGGATTGTAACTGTCTTGAAGAATCCTCTTTCATTCTCTGGCTTTTGCCTAAAGCAGGCTGAGAGGTCACCTGAGACCTGCACAGACACTAGCTGCACACATACCAGGGAGCAGAACCAGCAAGAGAGATGAACAAAGACTCCAAGGGGTTAAGGTTTCTAACACAGGCAACAGCAGAGACATAGGAGGTGTGAGAAGCAGACAGGAGGAGATCCTGTCTTCCCCACAGGGAGTTCATTCATTCACGGTGACAGCTCACCCAGAATTCAGCACAAGAGAGACCATGGTCTGCACTCAGAACAAACAGCAGCTTGCTGCTTCCAACAAAGCAACGAACATTTCCAAAAGGGAGACACGGATGTGTGTGTGTGTGCATGTCCATGTGTATGCATACGCACCTGTGTGTGTGTGTGTGTGGGGGTGTCGTGTGCATACATTTGGGAAGAACCTTTGATCAGATAGATGTAGGGAATGTGAAAGATGGAAAGTAGACCTAGTCTGGTTATTCATGCAGGCGAATGTATGTGTGTGGCAGGGAATAGCTAGCCTTAAACAAAAATGTGTGTGTGCGCAAATATGTTTGTGTATGTATTTATTTGCATGAATACTATCAGAATAAGGAGGTTGGGGAGAACATATGATGTGAAGTTTTATATAAGAAACCTCATTACTCTGTTACAAAATGCGGAACTTAGTATTTAATTTAAAATATTTAATAAGCTTTCAATAAGATTGGAGAAAAAAGTTACATGGTTTTCTCCTTGCTTTAGTCTGAGTTTATGTGTTTTCTTTTAGTCTCATATTTTTCAAAATCATTACCCAATTTGTAGTCAAATAAGTGTTTCCTGGTTAAATGAAGCTGTTTTATAATTGTATATGTTTTTGTATCTCCTTTTTATACCATGGTTTATCTTTAATTAAATGGATTTGCTGTCCAAATTGAATTGATGGACATGAAATGATGATTCTCTATTGATTAAACACTTTGAGTAAAATAGCCATGTCTGTGCATAAGGAGACCTTCCAGAGGTAACAGTCACACTTGCAATTATACAGAACACAATGGGGTGTGCGTTGATATCTTCATTAAATGATTGTGAGAGTCCTCCAAAGAAGTCACATTCTCTCCAAAGACTCCCTCCCTATTGCAGGCAGAAACAGCTGCAGCTCTGCTGATCACTGGGTAAAAACACAGAAATGTGCTCGCCGGGTAGTTGATAAATTGGGGGATTGCTATAAGCAATTGAGAACTTCTGAAAAGAATATATTTCTTCAAAAATCTTAGTTTACTGTAGTTAGATTAGATTATTTTCAAAAGAAGATCTATAAATTAGAGAAGAGACTGAATATCTTTTACGGTCTGGATAAATTAAAATACAGATTGATCGATCACTGATGGAATTTGTCTCACTGGTGCCTAATCACACCACGACATTCCGTTCCAGATCCTCTACACAATTCACGTGAAACAGTGCAGAGGACATGGGAGTGGAGGGCTCTCTCCTAAGGAAGTGACGGTCCTCATGTCTTTGTCCTGAATCATTCCCCTTTAACAATCCACACTTAATCGTTTTATGCTGTTGGTGGTATTCAGAGAGGACAGAAAGCATCAAGGGCTCTGGAAGCATGTGGATTAACCAGATCTGGACGGCAGACGCTTTTGTTATTCAAATGGATCCCTCCACCAAAATGTAAGTAGCAAACAGGAAAATATCCTTCATATACACATGGAATTTTACAGTTCATTTGGATAATTCCCTTCATTGCAAGTTTGCAAAAAGTAAGGTGTGTGGTAAGAATGGGTTGGTTTTCAGTTCACCTAGAAATGCTCACAACACCCTGTTCTCCTTGGAGTCACATTCCCCTGCCGCTAGTAGTACCTGGAGGACTCTGGCTATTGGCTCTCCTGGGATTCCACCTACATGTGTCCTATGGCCACCAACTGGAGTCCCGCTTATATCTGCCCCATGCTTGCCTTCTCCTACAGAAGAGGCCTCTCCCGCTCCAGGTGAACCCCTTCACCCATGTCCCTGATGTATCCCTAAAATAGCTACTTCCCTTTTCCTCCAGCTTCTTAGCCCATGGCCTTGCTCCTTACCACACTGGGAAAACCAGTGTTACCAGGAGAGGGTGCCTTCCCAGTGTGTTTCTGTTTGGTTCAATTTCTTTAAGTGTGCCCACGCCTGTCGCTGCTCCACAGGCTCAGAGGAAAAGATGTCATCCCTTGTAAGGCTGAACGGAAGACCTGTGCTCGGGGTCCCTTCCCTCCTGGCTCCCTGGCAAACACTGTCAGCCGTCCACTTCCCAACATCAGTCTCTCCCTCTCTCCCGATTCTTTTCCTTAACACGTAAGTATTGTCAAAGGTCTTTTGCCTTATAAATATCCTTTGGCAGGAAATGCTCCTCTGTTTACAGCTGCAGTCTCTCTTTTCCCTGCACAGCTAAGTCTACACTCTGAAAAGTCTACACTCAGTCTGTGCGTCCTCATTTCCTGCTCTTGCCTCAGTGCCGCAGGCTGGCTTCAGTGCTTGCCATTTGTACTGAACGCATCATTTGGTCTGTCAACATCCATTTCATCCATTCATCCTTCCTAATGGATCCTTGACTTCCTTTTAGGGAATTACTTCTTCCCTACGGGGTGGCTTGTCAGTTATAGGACCTGGACAGCGAGGGATGAGCACATGAACCTCTGGGAGTCAGAGTTTCTATCCTTGTTATTAGCATCCTGAGCAGATGGACAAAGAGACCAGAGGGCTCATCGTCTTAGCCTCAGCGCCTTGATCAGACTCTCTGCCTGTGAGACCCAACTGGCTCACTGGCCCTCTGGAGCTGTTGCCTTCTTTCCTGCCTTCTGCAAGTCTTACTGTTCACATCAACATTTCGAGCTTCTAATATTCTTATCCCTTTTGCTGAAATCAGCCAGAAGTGATTTCTGTTGCATGCAATCAAAGAACTCTGATAGGGCATTGCCCTGAAACCACTGAGGCAAAAGGTTGCCAGTAACCTTTTCCTTGTTTGGTCTGATGGTGATTGTTCAGCCTTTGGATCACCCACTCTGTCTCTGCAGTATCTCCAGTGTGGCCCTTTCCCCTTGTCACTTCCGAATCCAAATCCTTCGGGACTTTCTGTTGTTCATGAGCTGAAGCCCAGTTCCTGATGTGGTATGTCCATGACAAGGCCTCAGTTCTCCCCATAACCCCCACCCCCATCTCCCCTGGTTCATACTGAATCGTTGCAGCTTCCCTCCAGGGTCCTGTGGTTGCCTCTGCCTGGATCACCTTCCCTCCCTCCCTCATTTGCCAATTAATTTCCATTTGCTCTCCAACTTCCTGCGCTCAGCACCAGGTACCACTTGCTCTGAGAAGCATTTATTGACAAACTCCTCCAACCTCAACTCCACAGCTGGATAAGATGCCTTTTTCATGAACTTCCACAGCATGCTGTGAAACCTTGATCACAGAATTTCATCCCTTTGCTTGACACCCTCTCCCTGTGTACAGGGACATGCTTAATTTATCTTAGCAGCCCTGGCTTTCTGTGACTCCACATTGAGTGGTATGAACGCAGCATATGCTTGTGAACTGAAGGCATCCCTTCTATCTTGTCTGTAATTTTCCTCTGTCACTTTTCCCCTTTCTTTACTTGTACATTTAGTTTGAGATTGCAGTGACATCTTCTTTTCAGATGCCCAGTGACTCTTCTCTCTATCACTAAACACATACACTCCCAGTCATTATAATCACTGTCTAGACCTTGTTCCCTTCTAGGCGCTGCTCCATCTCTCCTGTGACTCCCTGCTCCAAGATCAAACTACAGTTGCCTTTTTGCTGCCTACGTAGCCGCTGTTCCACTGCTGCTGGTTTCCTGGTTCTATCACCCCGTGGGAACTTGGTACATACCAAAAACCTCTCCAGTGCTAATGGGGGGCACTATGAAATGGAGAAGAGAGCATGGGCTTTGGAACTGGACAGACAGAAGTTTCCATTCTAGCTCCATGCCCTTGGCCAAATTATTTAACCACACCTAGACTTACGTACTTAATTTGAAAACAGGAACCTTTAAATGTACTCAGAGGGTAGCTGTGATTAAAGCAGTAGGGCTTGTGAAATATTTAGCTGGATGCCTGGCTCCATACATTCTTTCTCTCTACCTTGCTCTTGGATTACCTGGCCTTTCTGTAGCTCGTGACCTGGTTGCTGCCCCCTTCCTGTTGAAATGCTGTCTTCTCTTCATTCTCACGACCCTGGTCTCTTTGTTCTCACCCGATTTCTTCTGCAGACTCCATCCAGCTGTTCTTCCCGACTGCCCCCAGATACAGATATTCTCCATTGTTCTGTTGTGAGTCCTCTTTTCTCTCTCCACTTTCTCCCAAGAATGCTGTTCTGTTACAGTGGTTATCACTTTGCATTATACTTTTTTTTCTTTGAGACAGAGTTTCACTTTTGTTGCTCGGGCTGGAGTGCAATGGGTGCGATCTTGGCTCACTGCAACCTCCGCCTTCCAGGTTCAAGTGATTCTCCTGCCTCAGCCTCTCGAGTAGCTGGGATTATAGCTGCCTGCCACCATGCCCAGATACTTTTTTGTATTTTTAGTAGAGATGGGATTTCACCATGTTGGCCAGGCTGGCCTTGAACTTCTGACCTCAGGCGATCCACCCACCTTGGCTTCCCAAAGTGGTATGATTACAGGCGTAAGCCACAGTGCCAGGCCACATTATACTTTTTTTTGTTTGCTTTTTTGTCGAGTAGTTTTTGCCATGCCCTTTCATCTTCATATCCCCTGTGTAGCCCAAAGCCTAGCACACAGTAGATGCTTGTGAGTAAAGGGGGACTCTAACATTTCATAATTTATTTCTGTATCTCCAGCTCTCATCTCTCTTGAGCTTACTGGAAAGCACAACATTATTGCTCATTCAGCTTTTTAAACTCAGCATGTCCAAGATTAATCACATTGCCTCTCCCTATACCTGCTTTTATTTGGGGGTGTGTGGGGGTAGGCTGGAAAGAGATATCCATTCTTGGTTAAGTTTGGGCAGAAGTGTTGGGAATTTATGGGGAGTATACAGTTTGGGTGTTACGTGCAGCCTCTATGAGCTGCTGAAACGGGCTTGAGGTCTGCAGCTGCTTATGAGGTAATAGTGCTTGCAAGGCTGGTCCTCTGTCCAATCAGAGTTGCAGTGGTCTGGGTTGTGACTCAGAGCTATAGCTCCTACTGGTAGGGAGTTTGGCCATAGGAATTTAGAGGATTTGCCATGTCAGGCCCTGAACTTTCGACCTGTAGGTAACTCTGTTTCCTTAACCTTTCTGTCTTAGTTAATGATGGGCATCCATTCTGGTCTCTGAGACCACAACAGCACAAGGTGACCAGTGTGGACGCTGCTGCTGGGGCTGATATGAAAGACTGTGAATTCCCAAGCTGCAGTGCAGGCACCATGAAAAGAGGAGGCAGGTGTGCTGTTCACATGGTGTTTTTATGGCTTGGCACTGGATTGGGCTGAGTACAAAATGAAGTTTGTTTTCAAACCTGCATGATAAGAAGAGGTAGTGGGGACCAGGAGTCTGAAGATGAATGGACAAGCTGAGTTTCTGAGGTGCTTGGTTTGTGCCAGTTGTGGGACACAGAGGTAGACATAGCCAATGAGCAGTTAAACGCCCAGGTGTAACACGCAGGAGGGAGGTAAGGCTTATGTCAGCTTCAGCCCTATGACAGGTGAAAGGATGACAGAAGATCAAGACGAGGAGTGTTTGTTGAATGAGCATCAATTATTCAAAGCCTAAGACTGTAATTACACAGGTCACAAAATATCAATCTTAAATACCAGTTTATGAAAAAGGATCGATTAAAGTAACAGTGAGCACTCAAGACGGAAAACTGTCAGCAATGTCTATAAGAACAAATTCCCTCTTCCCTTTCTTATGAGTTTGATGTCTGGGAATAACTCAAAAGATTTTGTAGTAAAAATGATTACTAATATTTTTATTCTTGTAATTAACCAGTATTTTCATGCTTTTTATAAAAGAGCAACCTTGCCTCTTTCTTGCTTTCTCATTGATCCTGGGTCTGGTTGCTGTTGCAGAAAAGATGTTTTTTCCTGGATGTGAGAGGGTTACTTGGACTCTTAATATACCTTCCTTGTATGCGAATTAGAAAGTCGTTAGTTCTGACATCTAGTGTTCATCATAAACTTTTCCTTTCATGACTCTTTCGGTGAGAAGTATTGTGAAAGGAATTTTAGGGCAGGCTCCTTGGGTAGATCAATATGCAAGAATCCATGTCGGTGGTTTCTTCCCATCCCCTACTGTGATAGAGGTCCACAGCTCCGGTCCCCACTTCTCTCAGCTCCAAAACACTTTATCATCTGTTATCAGAACTATTTACAGTGACTCAACAATAATTTTCCTAAATGACTGTGAGACTTCATTTGGATTTTTAATAAACAGTCACATTCTAATGAGGTCTTCATAAAACGGACTAAATATGTTTAGAAATCATTAGCTTAAATTACCGGTGCAAAAGTCTCCTTTGGGAGTCCTGCAGATTTGGTTATAAGACTTCTGGCAGATGGAGTAGCTCAACACCACAATAGAGTTTTTGAATCTCCACACAAATGGTATAAATGGGAATGCCTGGGAAACAGGCGACTGGATTAAAAAAAAACCTAAATATCCCTCAGGTGGGTTCATTAAAGAGGAAAACAATCACAACACGTTCCAGCGCCATTTCAATGCCAGGTGTGCAGCTAGCGTCAGGTGCCAGGAAAACTGACAAGGGTCCCTTCCCAGAACAGGCGGACTAAAAGGGGAGGCATGGTGGTGACAAGGAAGTCATAGATAATGACAGGTCCTGGCAGATGTACTGGGGACCCCGCTGGAGGGAAGTGCAGCATCTGTGTCTTTTGCACCAGGTGCTGCGACAGGGAAGGTCTCCCTGCGGCTCCAGCACCAGCAATTAGGGCCGCCTAATGCAGAGCGCTTCAGGGCAAAATGGGGGGAAGCAGGTCCCCAGTTCTGCCTTAATGAATCAGCAGCAAGTCTGTGTAAACAAACACATATTCGCCTAGCTCATGCTTAATTCATGAAGGACGCACCATGCACAGTACACATCTTAAGTAGGTAGCTATTGCCCTTAAAAACCATGTCATTTTGATTTCTTGGGTTGTTTGTTGTTGTTTTTAAGCAAGGAAAATGGAGGCGCTATCTGTAAACAAAAGTGCAGGATTAATAATGGGAAACAGCCCGGAACAAGGCGAGTGCTTTTCCCACGAGGGAATATGACCTCTTGATGAAACCCCAAAATCATGCCAGACATTTCAAGGACAGGCCATCATTTCATTACTAACTGAAGTCAGGCCCATCCAAGGGGCTGATGGCAACGAGGTGTGGCCTCTTCAGAGCCTACCCATGTCCCCACAAACCTGCTAAGGATTTGAAAGGATTTCTTTTTTTAATAAGCTTACCAGACCTAAAATGATTGAGTTACTTTAAATCTACAGACAGATTTATGGGTAAAACCAGAAACCTAGTTACCACCACCCCCTTTGGCCACACCTTGTTGGAAACAAACTTTCCATGGTTATTTGTCAGAAGGAATAGTTGCAGTCATAAAAATCAACAGTGACTACCCTCAACGTGACGAGTCCAAGGGCCTGACGGAAGGAACAGCAACCACCACTGCATGGCATTTTTATTCCTTTTCTAAACCCAGGCTGTTCTGAATGAAACCTGCAAAACGTGCCATGTCGCAGACACAGTGGGCTTTGGTGTGTTATTATTACTTTTTGCTGTAGTAATTTTACAGCACAATCTTCTTTTGACTTTTCAACCAAAGAGTATGCTGTCCTCATGTTTCTTTAAAGTAAAAGGGTGTATCATATGAAATCAGCTTAACCTCTTAAGCCACTAAGTCCAGACACAGTGGTGTGTGCTTTGGAATTTCAATTAAGCAAAAAATACATGTGCCTTTATTTTTAAAAATCCAGTAACAGTTATTTAACAATTATCTACTTTTCAAAATAATTCACTTAGGGCTGTCTTGTAAGCAAGCTCCAGTGCAAATATTTAACATGTGTGTAGGTGCACAGCTTTCTGGGAGTGCAGGGATTGTGAAGGGAAGGCACACAAGAGCCGGCTCTAGGCACCTCTTTCTCCCCATCACATGTGGCTGGCCAGCAAGGATGTGTGAAGTGAATGAAGGAGTGAGATTGGAGCACAACTTTCAGGGAAGAAACACAAGCACATGAAAGAGAATGAAACATTTAGGCTACGTGAGGTGGCTCTGGTGTGCTCCTTGACACTATGGCGAGGTACTCTCTTTATTCACTTTGCTGGGCGTTTGCTCAGGGCCCTGAGCCTGGAGGGAGAGGCCACTGAGTAAGGCCATCTCTTCCTTTCAAGCAGCTTGCTTTCTGGTGGAGTTGGCTTCCCCCCTGCCCCCCAGTAGTCATTAATGTTTTCATAGTAAAAGTAGGTAGATTTGGTGTGCGGAAAAAAAGTGTCTTTTTCTTTGGTCTTAGGTTT
Source organism: Saimiri boliviensis (assembly GCF_048565385.1). Classification (NCBI taxonomy): domain Eukaryota; kingdom Metazoa; phylum Chordata; class Mammalia; order Primates; family Cebidae; genus Saimiri; species Saimiri boliviensis. The sequence continues at coordinate 65,042,921 of NC_133461.1, read as the reverse complement.
TTTGGTTGCTGTATTATTGAGTCCTCAGAATGGGCAAGAACTTCTCTAAGCTCCGGACATGTGGAAACTCATTAAATCTTTACGCATTAAGCAGGCTGTTATGGACTGAATATTTGTGTACCCCCAAAACTCATATGGTGAAGCCCTAACCCCCAAGTGTGCCTGTTTTTGGAGACGGGCCTCCAAGGAAATCATGATGATTAAATGAGGTCATTAAGGTGGGGCCCTCACCCAACAGGATTCGTGTCTTTGTAGGAAGAGACACCACGGAGCTTGCACTCTCTCTGACAGGTGAGGTCGCAGGGAGAAGGTGGCCACATGAAAGCTAGGAAGAGGGCCCGCACCAGATACAGAATCCTGCCAGACTCGGATTGGGATTTTGCAGCCTCCAGAACAGGAAGAGAGTAAACGTCTGTTGTGTAAGTAAGCCTCCTGGCTTGTGGCATTTGGTTATGGCAGCCCAAGCTGGTGAACACACAGTACTGCTAGTTCCCTCTTTCCAGAGAGGTCCATGGAAAGAAAGGCCCAGCATCCTGTACTAGTTTGGGAAGGTGGCCCTCCCTGCCATAGCCGGCTCCGTGCCAGCTCACCTGTGTTCCCATGCTGGCACCCAGCAGAGACATCATTGAAAGAAAGAAATGGGTTTTATACTTTTAGTATATAAAATATTACTCTGGAAGTTTTTAAATTTTACATAGTAGCCCCATAGTACCGCCCCGCTTGTCTGGTCACTTATTGTATCTTTTGTCTTACAATTTTATATAAATCCTACTGTCATACATTTTCCTATCCTATTCCTTAATATGTTGTGCCTTTGGTGTCTTACATCTGGCCTTTCTGACCTGTTAGTCTATTCATATCCTCTATCTATGTGTGGCCCCTATAATTTTACCTTTTCCTATAATCTTGTCTGGTTTTGATATTGAGGCTATACTAGCCTCTTAGGATGAAATGGGGGAGCAAGCTCTCTTTTCTCTTAGTTTTTACAAGATTTATATAATTTATATATTTGCATGTATTTATACAATTTTATATATTTATACAATTTACAACATTTGAATCATCTGTTGCTTGAATATTTAGTACCTATAAATATACTTGAGTCTGGTACATTTTCATGGGTCAATTTTTAACCAGAATTCAATTTTAAAATAATTATTATCTAGTCAGAATTTCTGTTTCTTTTTGAGCCAGTTTTGGACAGTCATATTTTTCTAGAAAATTACCTAACTCATCAAACAATTCATATTACTGTATTGCAGTAAAAAATCTCTATCCTATTCCTGCTATTGGCTATGAGTGGTTTTTCTCCTTTGAGTTCTGATCTCTTGCCAGAGGTCTATTTTATTAACCTTTTCATAAAACCAGCTTTTTATTTTGTTGACCTTTATTATTGCTTCTACGGTTTTTAGTTAATAAATTTCTATTCATGCTTATTATTTCCTGTTTTCTTTCTCTGGCTTTTTCCTGTTCATCTGTCTTCTTGAATTAGATGCTTAGTTGGTCTTTCTTCTTTTCTAATAACAACATTTAAAAACTTGTATTTCGTTTTCTGGTACCATTTTATTTGTATCTGACAACTTTAATACTATAATGATACTTTGTAATTCACAATTCTAAGTATTTTCTAATTTCATTAAGTGTTTACTTTGATCCTGGAGTTGCTGGAAGTGCTTACCCCCACAGATCCTACCTAAGTGAAGATGGAGTCACTTCCTTGTCAATTCCCTGGGCTGGTGGGTGCTCTTCTCTCTTCTTCCCCGTCCCTCCTCCTCCCGCCACCTCCCCAGTTTGCCCTTTCTCCAAGGGTTTACTCTTTGTGGGTTTTGATTTTATGTGTCAGTCGACATCCAAATTCATAGCACTGTACATGTTCACATTATTTCCTGCCCTCAGTGGGCTTTAAAACCCAAGATCCAAGATCACAAAGATTGACGCTACCCACCCTCCCCCAAGACTCACATAGATCCTCCTGCCCAGGCACCTACGGGTGCATGCAAGTGCTATGATCTCTAGGATCTCTAGTCCTCACTTTGTTTCTGGACTATAGTGCTGCTGTCTTTATTAAAGGCTAATCTAAACATTTAAAAAAATTTATTTACATACTCATGTGATATACATATAAACAAATTAAAACACTCATTTATATTTTTAATCTAGAATTTCTAGATGTTTGTAGGAAGATTTTTCAGGTTAATGTGCCATTTTTGTTAGAATTGTATATATTTTCTACTTACTGAACATTCTCATTATGAGAGAATTTATAATGTGTTTCTCCTTCCTAGTTTGTGCCTCCTGAAACCTGAGAATTTTCTTTTATCATACTTTAAGTTCTGGGGTACATGTGCAGATTGTGCAGGATTTTTACATATGTATATACATGCTATGTTAGTTTGCTGCATCCTCCATCCCCGTCATCTACATTAGGTATTTCTCCTAATGTTATCCCTCCCCAATCCTCCCACTCCCTGCTATCCCTCCCCTAGCCCCACCACCCTGCAACAGGCTCCGGTGTGTGATGTTCCCTTCCCTGTGTCCATGTGTTCTCATTGTTCAACACCCACTCATGAGTGAGAACATGTGGTGTTTGATTTTCTGTTCTTGTGTCAGTTTGCTGAGAATGATGGAAACCTGAGAATCTTAAGAGATAACCCTTTTATGGCTCCTGTCCCATTATTTCAATTCTAGGATAACCTCTAGGCTGCTTTTACTGAGGGCAAATCTCATGATGCCAATTTCTCTTTGGTTAGCACAACCATGGAATTCAACTTACTGTAAATAAAGCAATTGTACTGTGTGTTTGCTCACTTTAAAATTTCACTTTGGAAATAATCCTAAAGCATATCACTACTGAGATTACAACTATATAACAGTTTCCTGGTTAAATAAAAGTAGTGCTCATAAACAGTTACTACTGACAAGGTAGCACAAGACCTTCGGAAAGATTACGCTTTCTATTCTACAGGTTTGAGAAACTGAGACCCAGGAAAGGCCTATTAAGAGAAGATGCTGGAATTCTAATCTAAGGATTGAATCTAGAGCTGCACATTGTTTTTAGAGCCAATTTTCTTGAGTTTTGGAATATAGTCGTGTCTAATGCAGCACCCATTGAGTTTTGACACTCAACAATCAGCATTCATGCTTAGAGGGATTTTGGGGCACTCAATATAGCCGGATAACAACTGCTTTTAAATCTTGAGTGCCTTTCCTGTCTGTTGCTATCGCAACAAATGAAAGCAATTCAGGCTATGTTTACTGATAATTTTTAAGCAACTGGAGCAAGCAATAGGAGGAGCTGCAGTAGTTAATGTTTTGGGGAGTACACATAATACTTCAAAAGCTTGCCTCATGCCTTACTTTCTGTTACCAACTACGTGAGGAACAAAATGGCCATTTGCAGCAGACGGTCCACTCACCCTTCCCACTTCCACAAGATTGGTCACCATGATGATGCTTGCAGTGTTTTCGTGCCACACCATCCTCCAGAAGTCATAGATGGTCTCCTGCATTGGCCCTGCAGCAAAACACAACAGGGACTTTTTGTTGTTGTTGTAAGTTTCAACTGGAAAATTTCCGGGGTTTGCAAATAAATCTAATACCCACATGCAGTTCCCTCACTTTTTAGTTGGACACAGGCCTCTAGTGTCAATGCAAAAAGAAACTCTTTCTAAAACTGCGCCTATAGAAATATCAAACTTTTCATTCGTGGCTGAATTTTCTCATGTCATCAAATACCTGCATTTGAGCTCTTTTTACCCCTCTTAAACTGCTACTGTAAAAGAAAGTTATTTCTCCATCATTTAGCTATTTATCTCCATAGTTCTCAAGAGTGAAATTTTAAAAAATAGGTAACATTACTCTTTCTGCTAACAACTGGCAGATATCCCAGGGAAGTGGTATATAGAATGAAATGAGCCTCTATAGGAAAAATGTCCTCTTCTTGTTTCTAATATTTTTCTTATTCTGTGCTATCTGTCAAATTAATTCATTTTTTTCCATCTGACTTTCTATAGTAAGGGAGAGAAGTTAAGAGTTTTAAGCAGTGGCACTTCCTCTCACTGAACATAAAGATTCCTGGCAGAACGCGAACAGCCATCTACTTCCTTAGCTCTTGGGATCTGAGCATGAAAAAGCTCTTTCTTATGGTGTGGAAAAAAAGAGGGAAATATATATTACAAAAGGCCAGTGCTATAGATAGAATCAGGTCCAGTAAGCTGGAATTTAAAATTTCTTTTAATCCAGATTTTTAAAAACCCCAAACTTGACTTTATGCCCATGCATACTTGAGGATATAAATGTAACAGCAGAAATCTTTATAAGAAATGTAGCGAGGCAAGGAAATGAGAGACATGCAACTTCAAAGTCTTGAACAGTCACACGCTATATGTGAAATTATACAAATGTTCAGGCACATCCAGGACCAGAACCCAATTGTACTACAGTATCTTGACATTTCAGATTGCCAGAATTGGAGCTCAAATATTTGAATTTGAGATTTGCTTCTGCCTTTTAACTGGCTGTGTGATTTGGGGCAAGTTACTTCACCTCTATGAGTTTCAGTGTCTTTTTTCTTTATATACTGATCACAGTAACACCTCTCAAGGTTATTTTGAGGATTCTTGGAATTAACGTATACCCAGGCATTTAATAAACAGCAAAACAACAGAAGGAAAACAACGTGCATTTAAAGATGTTTATTAATGGCTGTCCTTTTGCTGTGGCCTGGACACTGAACAACAGTGACACATCCAAGGGGCCCTTCAGTCAGTCCCCATCCCTCTTGACCAATAAGCAATCTGTTCTTGTGTAATTTTTCTTTTCCTTCCTCCCTGTCCAGGCCTCCTTTTCTTCCCTCCACAACACAAATTCCTATCATTTCTCTCTTGCTGCTTCTGACTACACTGTTACGCTCCCCATAAAAGTTGACTTGGTTTCCTGATGTCTCTACATCTAATCCCTTTGGGGAAGTGCACACCACCTCCCACAAAGCTCCACCAGCCATTTTGGCCACGTCCCTTGGCATGTGCGTGCCATTCTCCTGATGTAGAGGCTGAATATTTCAGTGACTTTAATCTAAGGTTACAGAGGGGACAAGCAAACATCGGATTCCATCAATCACTACAGTTCTGGCTTGCAGAGAGGTACAGTCATTGTGTACTTAACGGCTTGTTACTTATTCACAAGGGAAAAAAAAGCACTGAGTCCATCTTTGCGCAAACAGCCCAATGTGACCCCTGAATCAAAGAGGGGCCTTCACTAGGTACACAGGCCTGTGCCACCTACTCAGAAACTTCCAGAAATAGTTCTGATGACAATGGCTCTAATGGATGAATCAGAGGTCCCAGCATCACGGTAGCTTGTGCCTGCAGGAAGAGAAAAGCCACCTCCCTTCTCAGGGTGCAACAGGGGTTTCTCAGAGACACTCTAGGCTAGAGTGTCTGCCTCCAACATATTCCTTACTCCCACTTCCTGCCAGTCGACATCCTGGGATTGCTCAGCGTAAGACCCCCTTGGAGGGGAACTCAGCCTTCTTTATTTGCTGCTGTTTTCTTAGACCTAGGAAATGCCTGGCATGCAGCAGGAGCCCAGGGAATCAATGAACGGATGGTAAGTCTGTATGCGTGTGTGTAAACCATATTATTATGACAGTGTTATATTAAACACATACTAGGTACTGAGTAATATTAAGATGTAATGTTTGTATGATTCCCTTTCTCAACTTATATTTCTAAGATTATCTGGAGAAACGTGAAAACACAGTTTTTCCTCCTCTTCTATTCATGGAAAGGTGACACAGTCTGCAAGTATTTCTTCAGAAGGAGCATGATTATCACTTTCTCCTCAAAGCACGGCTTTGGAGTGATCTGTATAGTGCTGTTCCCAAGCACTATACAGATAACTCCTCTCAGTTTCCCTGTCCAGGGCTCTGCTTCCAGCTTAGCTCAATCCATCACCCTAGGTAATCACAGTGCAATCCTAGCTTCCCAGGGACTGTTCTCTATGGGAGGGACTGGTTCTCAACTCTAGCTGTGTATTAACATTACTGTGGAGATTTTAAAAATTCTCATGTCCTAACGCAAGAGACTGAACTGGGTTGGGGTGGGGGTTGGTCTGGGTGTGTTTTCAGATCTCTCCTATCTATAGCATCAAGGACATCAGCTCCACCTTCCAATCTAACCATCAGGTGCTCTCCTGTGGAGTTATAATTGTGAAATGCCAAATATTTGTTTATTTTGAATCTTCTGACTAGTCTAACCTTGCCTACTAGCTCTGTGAACCACGGAATCCTGTTTGCTCTGATTTAGAAGGAACTCCATTCATAATATGTCACCTGCGAACATGAACATGCCACCTCACCTTTGGGGCTGGGCATCAGTTAAGATGGCCTGGGTTTTTAAATGTTTATATAACGAAATTCACATTGTCTTGAAAATAAAGGGTGTTTATAAGCACTAGTAGCTCACGTGGCTGGTAACATACACTTACTTTCTGTGATTTTCTCATCATTGACCTACACTAAAAAAGATTAGGATACAAAAATAAACTAGGTGAAGTTCTTTTCAATGCTACAATTAGATACATGGATCCAGAAGAACAAAAAGAATTTGGTATTAAAATCTAAAAATGAAACTGAACAGAAAGATTATTCTGAAGAGATCCCAGAAAGAAAAAAAAAAGTGCAGGCAGAGACATCTCCCTGTAGTGCAGCTGGCCTTGCTCTCTCCTGTCTCCGCTCCTGCAGGTGCCAGGTGCTGTGCGGACAACGCTTGGCGGCCACTCCTTCTGCCACACATGTGGCTCCCTCCCTGACCCGGCCACTGTGGTGGCTTGACAGTAAAATTGCTCAGGGGTGGGCATTGGTGATTTGGGGCTGATGATTCAAGATACTTTTCCAAAGGTTCATTCAAATCCTGTGTGTGTATGTGTGTGTGTGTGTGTGTGTGTGTGTGTGTGTGGAAAATGGAAGAAGGAAGGCATCCAAATAAGGTTTTTAATGAAGAATGTATCAATCCTGTTTTTCTTTTCCACATATTTCAAATTATTTCCTGAGATTTCAATAAAATATTACTCAGCTACCTGTCTCCTGGCAAAATCAAAAAGTGCCCTCCAGGCCAGGGGAAGGGTAGACCTTTCTGTCACCAACAGCTACTTCATTTAGATTTGGCAGCTTTTGGCGGGGTCTGAGTGACCATGAGCCAACATCACAAATCCAAGGATGTGAGCCTAGTACATAAGGAGGCTCCTCTTAGCGCCCATACTCTTGAAGGACTGAAAGACAGGGGAACAGCATGGGAGGTCAGTATCGCTTTGCCTTTGACCTCTGACTCCCAAGATCACCGTGGATTGCTCACAGAGTGGACAAACAAATACATTCCCAAGATAAGGAACCCCAAACAGCAGGCAAGGAGCTCTGAAAAGCCTCCCTCTCTCAAGGTGTGAACAGGTGTACCTGCAAGATCGGGCATTTGATTTCCGCAGTTTCTGGCTGGGTGGGAGCCACTGTAATTGCTGTGGCGGTGCATTTACAGATGTTTGCACAATAGGCAAGACAGTTATTCCCAGCAGTTGTTCGCCCGTGGGACTACAGCACTCGAGAGGTAACATCTAGACATTTTAATAATATCTGGCCAGTAATCCATTCCATCTCCTCCAGCTGGCAGGGACACAGAGACCTCTGCTGAGAAGGAAAGGTGCAGGGGGCCACTCTTGTCTCCACCAAGCCCCGAAGGAACAAAAATAAAGGCAGAAATTTTTCTTCCAATAAAAAACATTAACCATTAGCAAGCGATGAAAAGCATAAATGAAAGACATTCAAAGATGGGCTTTATTGCATAAGATGAGTTCTCTAGTTCATGGAAACTGAGAGATATCAAAAATTATTGTTTCAACAATGTATAATATTCAAGTGATGGGTGCCTTTCAAGTAAAAGCCCACACTTCACCGCTAAGCAATATATCCATGTAACACAACTGCATTTGTACCCCTAAATCTATAAAAATGATTTCAAACCTTGATGACTTGTACCCCTTCTTTTCACATTTAAATTTCCATAAACTATATTTTCCACATTAACTAGAGCTGCTGAGGAGTCAAGGTCTCTTAAGCTCACAGTGGTATTTTTCAGTTTTTTGAAGTAAAGAAAGATAATATAAATACAAATTGGCATTCCATCATAAATAGAATAATACCTAATGTCCCTTAAACACTTACTACTTCCCAGGTCCTGCCTGAAGTAGTTTACATGTACTATTGCGTTAAATTTAGAAAACACCATCCTATGAAACAGGTCCTATTACCCCCATTTTACTGATGGAGACTGAGGCACAGGGAAGTCAAGCAAGGTGCCCAAGGTCACACAGCTAGTGAGCTATGCAGCTGAGTTTTTGAACCGGGAGTCTGACTCCATTGCATCATGCTGCTTCATTTGAACATCAAAAGCAACGCAGAAGGGCTCTAACATGCAGGTGTGTACCACACAGTCCTCACAATCCCAGCAAGAAGAAAACAGGAGAGAATCCATGTTAACCACACTGAAACCACCTCTTTAAAGCTGTTTTGATCTCAGGTCTCTTCCCTCCTTTAACACCTCCAAAGGCCTCCCACTGATACAGAATCAAATTCAACTTCATGAGCACAGCCAGCCCCCAAGCATCTCTGCTCACCCCACAGGATTACTTCAAGAGCACAGCACACCCCATTTTTCTCCCCTCCATTTCTGTCCCCTCTCCAAGTCCCAGCCACCATGACAACTCACCTACTTACCAAGTGGATGGATACAACTCCCCAAGCCCACATGGGGCCTCCCCCAAGTCCATCCCTTACCCGTCCGCCAGGGCTCATCTGTGAAGACTGTAAACCCAGTCTGTGCCTGGACCGTGTCAGGGCGCCTGCCCCTTGCTGACCACCTATCTCCCTCATACTCCTCCCCAGCGTCCTCCCACAAGAACTCCCTCTGCCGATGTGTCGATGTGTCGGTTAAAGCCTGCTTATCTCCTTGCTGGTTTCAGCTTAGCAGTCAGAAAGTCACTTCCTCCGGCCACTCTTCCAAGACCCAAGTCGAGGCTCCCTGTTTCTTCATGATGTTTAAAGTTCGTTGTTGTTCATGGAAAACACACTGGCACCACAACTAACTCGAACATCACGGTGAAGTGTGGGCTTTTAGGGCACCCATTACTTGAATATTACACATTGTTGAAATAATAATTTTTAATATCTCCCACTTTCCGTGAACCAGAGAACTCATCTTATGCAATAAAGCCCATCTTTGAATGTCTTTCATTTATGCTTTTCATCGCTTGTTTTTCATGGGTAATGTTTTTTTATTGAAATGTGGCCTCATGCCTAGCTAGCTTTGCTCCCTGATACCACTGGTCCTGGCCCCAGTGGGTGTGAGTGGCCACCCCTGCACACCGCAGTAAAGCACTCAGCCTAGTGTTAAATGCCAGGCATTCCGTGAGGAATGGTGGGGATGCAACTGTGAGTAATATACGCATGGTCTCCACCACCCAGGAGCTTGCAATTTTCTAAGGCAGAGATAACGCAAGAACAGCCTACACTCACATGTAAAGTGCAGTAAGGCAATCATCCTGAGACATTTAAACCTCGAACCTATGTAATCCCAGCTACTCAGAGGCTGAGACGGGAGGACTGCTTGAGCCCAGGAGTTTGAGACCAGCCTGTGCAACATAGTGGGAACCTGTCTCAAAAAAATTTAAAAAACTCTTCAAACTGAGCTATGCATACCCTTGGAGATACAAAAAGATGATCTAAGGCATATATGAGTAGTTCTTAAAGTATTAATTTCCAGATACTTAGTATCTATAAGAACTCTGCCAAAACTTATTTCTTAGGCAGGAGCCTCCAGCTTCCATATGCAATAGTTTTTCTTTTGTTTGTTCTTATTTTATTTTATTTTATTTTATTTATTTTATTTTTTGAGACAGAGTCTAGCTCTGTTGCCCAGGCTGGAGTGCAATGGTATGATCACGGCCCACTGTAGCCCTGACCTCCTAGATTGAAACGATCCTCCCACCTCAGCCTCCTGAGTAGCTTGGACCACAGGCACTAAGCCCAGCTAATTTTTGTATTTTTGGTAGAGATGGGGATCTCACTATGTTGCGCAGGCTGGTTTTGAACTCCTAGATTCAAGCAAACTGCCTTTCTTGTCTGCTCAAAGTGCTGTGATTACAGGCATGAGCCACAGTGCCCAGCCTCACAACAGTCTTTCATAAACTTGAAAAACCCACCTGTGTCAAATATGACCACGGGGCACTGCCCGGCTGTAAAAATCAGTATTCCTGCCCAGGTTTGGGCAGGAATACTGGCTCCAGAAACTCACTTCCCTGTCTGAACAGTTCTGTTAGGAGTAAAACTTGGTATTTTGGCTTATGTTAAGATGTTCTGAACTTAGAACCACTGAAACAGTTGAGGTTGGTAGTATTTATTACTTTTTAAAATTTCTTTTTATGAGACAGAGTCTCTCTGTCACCCCGGCTGGAGTGCAGTGGCACAATCATGGGTCATTGCAACCTCTGGCTTCCAGGTTCAAGTGATTCTCCTGCCTCAGCCTCATGAGTAGCTGGGACTACACGCATGCACCACCATGCCGGCTTAACTTTTGTGTTTTTAGTACAGACAAGGTTTCACCATGTTGGCCAGGCTGGTCTCCAACTCCTAATCTCAAATGATTCACCTGTCTCAGCCTCCCAAAGTGCTGGGATTACAGGCATCAGTGCCACGTCTGGCCATATTTATTCTTTTAAATAGAATCAGAATGCTTTTTAGGAGAGCCAAATTTTCTTGAATGAAACCCGTAAGTGAAAGTTTCATGAGTTTTGTTTCAGGTTTGATATGCTTGAATCTGTAAGGCAGTTTAAAAATGTCACATATCATAAAATATTTATTCAAATTATATCATATTGTCTCTTATTAAGAAATACAGTTACATAAACATGTGATTAAAATTTTAGGTATCAAGCTGAAATGTTTAGAGCGGGTGCATAATTTCTTCAAACTTCTTTTGCGGATACACAAGAAAAGTCTGAAGGCCAGGGTCAGTAAGTGATGGATGAGGATGCCTGTGAAGTCAAAGTCAGGAAGAGCTTAGGTCTGACTGGCGAGGCAGCAACAGGACTAGCACTGTTGAAGTCAGGCACCTGCCATGGGTCTCAAAGGATGGGGTGTGACTCCGAAGCAGGGAGAGGGGAGGGAGAGTGGGGATGGCAGGAGCCACTTGTTGCCACTTGGGAGGGGAAGGGGACTCCCATGAAGCCAACTTGTAGGAAATGTAAAATTTTGTAAGATTTGCAAGTTCTGATTTTAGGAACGGAAGACGATGATGACAGATACTAAAAAACACGACTAAGGAAATTTCCAGTTTTAGAATCAAAGCTTGAGCAAGTCAGAGGAAGAAAACAGAGGAAGAAGTGTCTGGTTGTCTTAACAGACTCTGGGGAGCAGGGGGCACCTGTACTGCAAGGAGGTTTCATCAGGTGTGGGCTCAGCCTTAGGTGTGACCAGGTGTCAACAGGCAAGGTTGAATGAAGTGGGCCTAGGGGAGCCGGGAACAGTGGGCTGAGAGAAATGGTAAACTGAGCCCAGCTATCCATAGCCAAGTCCAAAGGCTCCCACTGAGCTCTCTTGCATATTCCAGAGAGATGCCAGTGTCCAGAGGAGAAGGGTCTACTCTTTCCATTGAACAAAACAAATCCTAAGAAACAGAATATGTCGAATGTGAACAGTAAAGAAAAGTGAAGAAAAAGATCATGGCCTGTATTATTAAGGAGAGGGAAAATTTAAACATTTTATAATTTTACAATTATCGTGGCAAGAACAGATCCCTGGGCATCCAAAAGGTTGGTGGAGATCTGCAGCAGAAATGTCCAGGTGGTGATGGGTCGGGAATCCAAAGGACAGCAGCAATGTGGCTGCAGGTGATGGCTCAGCACAGGGAGAGCCTGGGACAGGAAGGTGAGAGCTCTCGCAGGGCAGGGGGCAGACACTAAGCTGGCCTTCTGTGACTGGCATGGCCAGCGTGGGCTCCAAGGCTCCCCAGTGTGGCAATGAGGCTCAGGTGGGCTCAGGAACCAGGAGATTGGTGGATGGGCTGACCTCTTGATTCCAACCAGGGAAGACTGGACTGTACTAGGAAGACAGTGTTAAAATCATGGGGGACTCTTGCTGTCCCTAAGGCTCTGTCAGCAATAAAAGAAGCTGAAGCTTCTCGGCTGGAATGAAGGGAACCCAGGACAAGGGTGTTGTGGACAAATAAATAGGTACAGCTAGACAGTCCCCTCAGGCAGGGCTGTATGCTGCTCTTTATATGCAGGATCTCATTATTCCCCACCACAGTGGTGTGAGGCAGGAGCCCTACTCCAGCACAAGAAACAGGCTTAGCAGATGAAGTGCCTTTGTTAGAGCTTGCGGGAAATAGAAAAGTTCCTCTTCAAAGTTTCCTTTCTTGTTTAAGAAAAATCGTGTTAGAAATAATAGTTTTGTTTTCTTGAGACAGAATCGCCAGGCTGGAGTGCAGTGGCACAATCTTGGCTCAATGCAACCTCTGCCCCCACCCGGGTTCAAGTATTTCTCCTGCCTCAGCCTCCAGAATAGATGGGACTATAGGCATGCACCACCATGCCCAGCTAATTTTTGTATTTTAGTAGAGATGGGGTTTTACCATGTTGACCAGGATGGTCTCAATCTCTTGACCTCATGATCTGCCCGCCTTTTTTCAAAGCCTTCTTGCTTTTTGCTAGTAGCTCTTTGTTAAGCCCTATCCAATGTAGCTGTTAGACATGCTTACAGGCACGTAGTACATTCTGCGCCCTTGTACTTAAGATGATCTGTACGTACTCACAGGCATGTCCCAGCTCGCAGCCTATGCCCCTTCCTCATTTGGACTCCCTTTTTGTTCTCCATTGCTTTTATCTGTTTAGAAAAGTTTTAAGTTGTTAGTCAATCAGGTTTTAGTTTAGATTGTGAGGTCAGGCTCCAGTCAATTGAGATCAGATGCAGCAGTAAGGACGACCCCAAACGCATAAGAGAGAAACATGTCAGCTGTCCACTTTCCTTTGTTGGTTTACTCTATGGCAAGATTGCTAACGGGGGTACCCTTTCTGCAGGAAGTAAAAAAGAATTGCTTTGCTGAGAGATCCTTTATCCCAGTACTGATTTTTTTCTTTGCAGCATCAAAAATTTACACATAACAGAGCTGCACAGTCAGTATGTGGCAAAGCTGGGATTCCAATCCAGGTCAGCTGAGCAACACTGTTCTGACTACAGAACGAACTGAACTGCCCGAGACCGGGGCCCCTGTTGGAGCGTGTCACTGGAATGTTTGTTTCTAGTGTGGTCCTGGGACCTGAAGGAGGGAGTGTGTGGTAGGGGTACACATCAAATGGCAGAAGTGCAAAGGGAAGGGGAGGGACCTTAAGGCAAAGCAGCTGCCGGAAACCTGGGCTGCCCCCTCAGGCACTGGCAGCCAGTTCCCTCCATCAGCAATGAGGCGGGACTTGAAGGTGGAAGACGATGAGCCTGAGAGTCAGGCATTTATTTTAAAGCTCTTGCTACATGAATAAAAGTAGTCCTAAATTTTTGATCCATGATTGCTCCTGTTGTCGTTGGCAATAATCTATAATAGGGGTTATGAAGTCAGTTACTCAATGTTTAGAGAACTAGGTGCCCCTTCAGTGGTTCTCTAAGTTTTTATTATAAAGCTTTATGTGATTTTTCAACACGATGTTTCCATAACACTTAAGACTATAATTTTACATTGAGTAACTTTTCGTTTTTACAGTAGTGAGATGTAAATGGTAAAATATGCCACCATGCTTTACAGACTGAATCCGCCTCGTGTGTTACAGAAGTGGTAACAGTGACACAGAAAATAACTTGGCTTCAGCATTAATAATCTTTTAATATCACTTATTTGATAGCTGCATTTGCTCTCCCCTGAGGCTACTTATGTTAAAATCTTGGAATTTTTATCAATAACGTTTTGTTTCAGCTGCAGAAAAGGAAAAGCAAAGTTGAGATGGGTGGGACAAGGGATGTGATATGCTCATTTTCCTGAACCGCTAAGAGTATCCCAAGAAAATTACCATTGAAAAGAAACAATAGAAATCAGCTAATGAACTACAAGCAAACACACTAAGAATTGTTCTACGATGGGGAAAACTGGGAAATATTTTATTTAACCTAAAATCAAAAATACAACTGGCCTGTTAAAACAGCATTTTCTATGAATAACTCTCACATGAAACACTCTTTATGTCTAGAATTACAGGGTTAGACATGTTCACTGATCCACTGGAATTTTAATTTGGTGACAGTAAAAGAAGAGAAAAGCTATAATAAAATATATCGTTGTATAAGTAGTGTTCAAAGTAATGACTTAAATAATAAATGTTAAATAGTGTTTTCAGTTAATAAATTCCAGTGGTGCCACACAATGACACATCTCTTCTCAACTGGAGTAGGTTTTCCTGTGACAAGTCTTTTCCCTTTACCTGGCCCTCTCTGGTTGGCAGGTACTTGCCATTTGCCCAATTTCTTCTAAATTGACTTGCAGGTATGTGCTCTTCTTATATGTAAATCAGGCATACACTTTCTTTTGTATCCATGATTAGCCTATTCCTCAACACATAACCCATATATTGATGCTTACATTTCACTCATCCCATTCTCCAAAATTCTCCTTTCAGATTGAAATAAGAAAATGTGACAATATAAACTATGTGACTATTTGTGGCTTTCTCTACATAATTAGTTTCATGGAATGTTTGCTTCTGGGTATATTTCTAGAACATATGAAATCCTGATTGGACACCAAAAGGTTATGTCCAATTTAATTAAGAGAAAATAGGTATAAACCAAACATTAACAGACAGGTTGTAAATAAACACTAAAATAGTCTAGGAAACCTCTGTCTATAACAGGCGTCCCCAAACTATGGCCCGAGGGCCGCATGAGGCCCCCTGAGGCCATTTATCTGGCCCCCCACCGCACTTCAGGAAGGGGCACCTCTTTCATTGGTGGTCAGTGAGAGGAGCACAGTACGTGGCGGCCCTCCAACGGTCTGAGGGACAGTGAACTGGGCCCCTGTATAAAAAGTTTGGGGACGCCTGGTCTATAATATGCTATAACCCTTCAACCATCATCTCTTTTCTGGTTAATAATCTTTTCTTTTAATCATGTATTTGATTAAAATGATTACAAAATGTTTAAAAATACATAAAGGATAATTACATATTAGATATTTAATATGTCTTAATAAAGGTAAATTCAATCAATAATTATTTTCTTCCTAAGAAACACAAGGAACTTACTATGTTTTAATTTCATGTTTACCTTCCCATTTTCCAAATTATTGTTGTCTAGAACTTAGTTCTAATATGAGTTTATCACACCTTGATTTGTTACGATTCTAATTCCTTTATTCTAAGTTTTGCACACCTTCATGGTTTTTATTTTGGTTTTCCTGAATTTATTTTTACTAGGATAAAGTTCATGCATTTCCACACTACTTTTATGTCTCCAGTTATAGCAAAAATAGATAAAGAAGTATTTTTTTGAGAAAAGTCAGTTGAAAACAAAATGACTCAAGTGTTCTGAGCACTTCCGTTTCTCTATCCAGAATTCCAAGATCTTTAAATAAGAAAATGAATGAAATATTAGTGGCTTTGAGACCTCATTTTGTCATCTCTTAAAGAGGTTTTCTTTTTTCTTAAAAACATTTTAAAGTTAACGTGAATGAGGCATAGAGCAGAAAATCAGACACCGCATATTCTCACTCATAGGCGGGTGTTTAACAATGAGAACACATGGACACAGGGAGGGGAGCATCACACACTGGGGTCTGTCAGGGGGAAATGGGGGAGGGACGGGGGTGGGGAGGTGGGGAGAGACAGCATGGGGAGAAATGTCAGATATAGGTGAAGGGGAGGAAGGCAGCAAATCACACTGCCATGTGTGTACCTATGCAACAATCTTGCATGTTCTTCGCATGTACCCCAAAACATAAAATGCAATTAAAAATAAATAAATAAATAAATAAAAAATAATAAAAAAATAAAATAAAAATCCACAAGATCATCCTTAAAACCTTAAAAGAGATAATTTCTGATGTACATACATACATGAGATGGGTAGATGCAAAGAACGTGATTTGCTCATTTTCCTGAGCTGCTAAGAGTATCCCAAGAAAAAAAACCATTTAAAAGAAACAACGGAAATCATCAAATAGAAAATAAATATTTCTAACCATTTAGATATATGTGCTAACATAATTTTAAATAAAAATGTAAAAATAAGGCATTTAAAAAACACCCATGGTTGCTTTCATACCACGTATACCATATGATGATTTAAATCACAATCATGGGTTTTGTAAAACAACAACAACAACAAACTCATCTATAAAAACACTGGCACACAGACTTCAAAGTGACACAAATTATCCTAAAAATTAAGAAAACTTAAAGAATACACCCTATTTGTAAAATAGAAGCAGAATAAGACTGGGCTGATCATGCTGCTAGAAAATTTGTTTTGGAAACTTGTTAATAAATTCTTGGTGAAAATTCTTAATGTCCATTTTGCTTTCCCTGTGTGAGCAGTGAGTGAGATTCTGGGCATGGGTCAGGGTGGGGAGCCACCTGCAAGTACCTGAAGCCAAGAGCATGACTGCTCACTAGTCATGACTGCTCACTAGTGTAATGTTTATGCTTTATTGCCAGCATGTAAATGTTTCACTGGGTTAATCCTTTTTTTTGTAAAGCATATAACTACCATATGGTAGTATTACCCTAAAAAGAACAATAATTCCCACAGAACTCTGCAGTCTTTTTCCTAAACTGACATCAGTACTCAGCTGCACATGCATTTCTCTATATGAAGTTGCTTTCCCAAGTGGCCTGGAGAAATTCCCTTCAGTTCAACTCACTCTATCTGCCACCTCCTTGATACAGAGCATGACTGGCATTTTTAGGCAGCTGGTCAACCTCTAGCCAAACAGAAGATGGAAGCTGCATAGCCAGCCCCATCCAACACACACAGGTTGCAGGAGTAGGCCAAGAGTGCACACCTCTCCCCTGGTCTCCCTCTTATTCCCCGCTGCCTTCTGCTTCTCTGCCATTATTATTTTCCTTCCCTGAAGATCATGTCTCTATCCTATTTTGATCTCCAGAGGCTTCTGAGTCTTCCAAAGCTCTTCGGTAAAACATTACTGTATAATTCTTATCTCAGGAACTGCTTTCAATGAAGCCTGTTAGGAAGAAACTTGTCTGAGTTTTGGAATTAAGCTGTTTTCACTCACATGTCATCTGACTTTAAGTGTGCACCAGGGAAGCCTTCAGAACACCAAGATGAAGAGCTGACACTGCTATCAGAGCTGCTCCTGCTCAATTTCTGCAAGACTTCAAAAACAGAAGGGAAATATGCTTTTCCAGCTTATGATACAGCTGTTGTCTTTCCAACCTTTGTCTGACTTCAGTTTAACAGTGAACCGTGATGGCACACTTTGTACTCTGGAGGGAGTACAGGATGTTGGTGCACACTTAAGTAGCTCCATTTGATACATCCTTCTGGAAGGAAGCATTACCAGGTGTAGGATGTATCAGCTTTTATGAAAACTACAGGAGTATACACTACACAACGGTTAAAACCTGAACTGCCTCTCTGCTATTGAGAGATATGTCTTTTGGAACACACAGAATGATAATGACAATAATAGTAACTGTAGCTAATATTTATAGAGAGGTTGCTTGGAGAGCTAGTATCTGATCCTAGGCTGTGCAACTGTAGAGTCCGTACTTTCATTAACCATTCTGCCTATTGTCCTTTAGTGGGGAGTGGAGAGTCCAGGCCTAATTACTGACATAAAACATGGTTGTATATGGAAGAAATTTTAGGGCCAAGTTGAAGAGATCTGATTGTGACTATGTTGCATAAAGCAAAGAAGTATCTATGGGTAAAACCAATAATGGGGTGGTTTGTAGCCTAGCATGACATGCTTTTGGAATTGAAATGTTCCAAAGCATTTCTGGAAACTCCATCTACCTAAAGAAACCATTATTTGAATTTTGCTCTTTTTGACTCTGTTGAGTCCTCTTCCAGAATGAGACCTCTCTAGCAGTTACGTAAACTTTTTCAGGTTGCAGTGGTATCACTGTGAAAGGGAATGCAAAGTTTTCTGTTCTTCTTAATATGGAAAACAGGTTGGGAAAGGCAGACACATCAGATTTGAGTGATGGGATACAGTTTAGGGATCCAAAGAGGATCTCTAATGTAGACAATAAAATGGGAGTAGGTGGTGTGTGGCAACAATATGCTCTACAATGCAGAGATAGAGACACTGCTTCCAGAGGGACCTTCAGTCCCTGATCCCTGAGACAGGCTGAATGGCAGTGTGCATGGGGAGCTGAAAAGAGGTGCAGGAGAAGGTGCTGTGGCCTCGGAAGGAAGGAACAGGACAGATGTCCACAGCACAGGGACGTCCTGCTGGCGGAGGTACAGAGCATTCATCAGTGTTGGTCTCCAAAGAGAATGCTCAGAAACTGAGCTTGGGTACTTGTGTGTGCCGTAAAGAGGGGAAAAAGAGAAGGCAATCAAGGAGAGAAAAAAACGAATTGCAGCCTTCAGAATGCAGGGGTTTGGTGACCCAGAGGATATGGCTGCCTTCTGTCAGGGAGAAGTACAGCAAAGGGAAAAGCCTATATTCATTTGCTTTAGGGGCTACTGCCAGAGAAATAAAAGCTTTCATTAGACTCTATCTTCCTTAATTAAACTCTTCTTAGCACACAAGTGGAATCCTCTTTTATTTAAGAAAAAAGAGAATAAATCTAATAAATGAATGAAATAGAGATAAATTGGCTCCCTAGACATAGCTCAGTGCAGGGAGTCTCAAATTTTCCATGGCAGTGAAGGGTGTTGCATCAGGAAATTTCCAGCAGCTTCCTTTGGAGTGAGAAGGCAAGAAACAAAAGTTACTGGTTATAGTCAGAAACTTTCTAAACTGTTTGCTGCTTTGAAAAACTTGTCCTAAACTATGCCCATAAATGAAAAAGAAACCTGGTGTCCAGATTCTGGAAAAGTGGTTTTAGGTCTGCACTGGGTCTTATTTTTTCATCTGCAAAATGGGGTAGGAGTGGAGGAGAAAAACAGCTTAAAGAAGTTCCCAGTCCAGGCGGAACGCCTCATGCCCATAATCCTAGCAATCTGGGAGACCGAGGTGACTGCTTGAGGCCAAGAGTTTGAAACAGCCTGAGCAACATAGCAAGACACTCTCTCTACAAACAATAAAATAAGAATTAGTCAGGCATGGTTGCTTATGCCTATAGTACTAGCTACTCAGGAGGCTGAGGCAGGAGGATCCCATGAGCCCAGGAGTTGGAGGCTGCAGTGAGTTATGATCATGACACTATATTCTAGCCTGGGTGACAAAGTGAGACCACGTCTCTTGAAAAAAATCTAAAAAATTAAAAATAAAAAAGGAGTCCCCAAATCTGTAGGTGCATTAAAATCACAAATCAGTAAGAGTTGAGTGTCATTTATGCATACCTCCACACTGTGTAATTCTGACATCACTGCTATATTCCTGACCCTGTGCTGATCCTGGCAAGTGGCAGGTACACAGACACCTTTGTGCAATTTTGAATGAACCAGGCTATAAAGGAGTAGCTTTGCCTTGTAGGGGCTTGTGGTGCTGGAGGCCCGGGGAAGCCAGTACTTTGGAAAGTACATGGGTATTAGTTTCAGCTCTTTTCTTTTAAAGGGCTTAACCTGGTAGAAAGATGTAACCTCAGATTTCTTCCTCCTGATGAATGAGGAAGAAATGTTCCCCATAGGGGAACAGGTCTATCTAAACATAAAAGGTTTCTCCTAGGTTGAATTTTGAACACGCTCTATTAAATAGGAACATTAGTCCATGTAGTTTGCAAATACTTTTGCATATGTGACTCACTTGAACTTATGTGGATGAACGTCTCTTAAATACAGTTCTGCTTTAAGTGGTGTCAACTGTTTTAATTACAAAACAAGGAAACTGGACTGTGAGCTTCTTAAAGTTTCCAACAGCTCTAAAAGATTCTATAAATTTTCTACTTCAGATGAGGAACACCTCTAAATTCCTCTTGAAGGTTTAAAAAGCATTTGTTTTAAGACATCCTATGTCTGGATGCCTGCTTAAGTACATCATTTATTTTCAAATTATTCTGTATTAACTTAGGTTCTATTATTAGAGGGCCACATTTTCCTTATAGCATCCCTAACAACATAGGTGAATGTTACCTAACATGCTTTATTTTTGACTCCATCTTTTAATTTTAACTCTTTCTTTAAATGTTTTCATTGCTAATGAGCAAGTTTACTTATAGCACAGGGATGAGAAATGTCTATGAAAGTGACCTTTTGGCTAATTGGCCACTATCTTTTGAAATTAATCTAGTGAAGAGAAACTATTGTTTAAAAGGAAGTTTCTGGATAAGCTGTTAATTACAGTTGTCTTTCTCTCTTGGAAAACCACAGATGGTTGGTAAAATGCAGGCAGGTTATGTATAAACTTGGCCTTGGTTAGCTGGAATACTTATGACAGTGACTTTCATGAGGGGGTCACTGTTTGCTTCTATAAAAATCACATTTTCTCAAAGCTTCCCTATTTAAATTTGGAAACCAGAGAATACTCCACTTCACTAGATAATACTTTAAAATTAGTCTCAAATAAGACGTAACAAGTGAATCCAAAACATAACCTACAACCCGCTGAAAATGCAGGAACAACTTTGCCAGGAAGCACAGTGTTAGCTAACACAGAATTTGCACTTGAAGTGCAAGCCTCACTGGTGCTTAGAAGAATAAAAACAAAAGTTGTTTACTGAAGGCTGAGCTTTTGATTAAAAAAAAGTTCTTTCAGTTCTACTGAGAAATAATTTCAAGTGCTCATCTCCATCTGGAGGACAGAATGCAAGAGACAAAGGCTTCTTTACAGAGCGTGCAGAAGTTACACTGACGCTCTGTGAACCCTCCACCACAAGAATGGTTTGCCCAGGAAAGTAAGTGCAGCATTCAAAGCATTATTATTTATTGCTTCAGAGGCCTGAAGGGAATTTTAAGCTGGAAAAATATAAACCATATTTGTCATTTTGAAAAATCTTTATTAAAAATATACCAGAAGTATGTGGAAGAAATGTAGATGAAAAGCAGATTGACAGCAAATAGAATGAAGTCACTACAGCAAAGTTTTAACTGTTGTGCAGTGTTTGAGGCTCTGTAAATATTTCCACACAAACCTTCACTTCCACATTTTTATTATTTTCACACAAAAGTTTGTTCCTAGCTGAAAGTATCTGGAGAGAACTTTTTAGGCTTCTCTTTTTCAAATTATGCACAAATTATAACTACAGACAAAACTGATTATATGTATGGGTCGGGGGTTGCACAAACAGGGTCAGGGTAGACCCAAGTGAAGTTAGTTTAACAAGATAGACTGTCTCTAAAGATAGGATTTGATTTACTGACATATGAAAAGAAATCCAAAGAATAGAAACTGACCAGCCTTTAACATGAAACGGAAATAGAGATGTTGGAGATAATGATGCCAAGATCCACCCCAGGAAGTAGATACTTTACCAGGTCAACATGAGCTATCCTTTCTTCCTGGCTGAAATATTCTACTGTCTAAGTTGTGTGTGTGGCAAACAGTAATCCCCAATCCATTCATTTATTCATTCATTCACTTATTGTTGTATTCTTACTGAGCTTATGCTCTATGCCAACTCACTACCAGAAAGGTGGTGCATACTTATTGAATAATGAATAAACTCTGCGACCCCTTCTTCTGATGCCCTGGTCATGATGAAGTGATCTTCTGCCTACACATCTTCTTCACACAGAATGCTCCTGCCTGATCTTGGGCAGTTCTGTCTGATGGATGCTTACACTTTTCATTGTAAATGACGATCTGGTATCTGGTTGTCTTTCTTTCTTTTTTTTTTTTTTTGCTTGAAAACTTTATTAAAATAAGGTTTAAACCTGAAAAAAGAGTGATAAGAATGCTAGCCCTTTGTGTAAAATCAGCAAGAAAAAGGAAACAGGGAGAGAAAGAGAGGAAAGGAAGGAGGGGAGGGAGGGAGGGAGGGAGAGAGAGGGAGGGAGGGAGGGCAGCATCTGGTTTTCTATATCAGTTCCTGTGGTCTTTGCCAATGTGACCTGGCATCCTCAAAGATGACACTGAGCATCTGGATCCTCAGCATAAAAGGAAAACAGTGATGGTGGTGATAAGGTCAGTGGCATGTGATAGGGGCCTATCTGGATGGCCAATTCCCCACTGGGCACAATCTCTATGAATTGCTCCAAGGCTTCTTAACTATGTACAGTTTAAGTTCATTCACATGGGAGAAATGAAAAGTTCATGTCACTAGCTTTTTAGGGGTTTACATAAGACTATTTAAATTTTGAAATGTGAGCATATGCAATTAGTAAGACCTATGCTTTTTTGTCTGAGTATATTCTCAAGGTCAGCAAAGAAGGACGTTATTTTGTAAATAGGCACTTACTAGGTATTAAAAAGAAAATGCCTTTGCTGGAGGCTATCAAAATGCTATTTCCTAGGTTATATTCCAGGATTTTTATAGTTTGAGGTTTCACATTTAATTCTTTAATTCATCTTGAGTTGATTTTTGTATATGGTATAAGGAAGGGGTCCAGTTTTACTCTTCTGCATATGGCTAACCAATTATCCCAGTACCATTTATTGAATAGGCAGTCCTTTCCCCATTGCTTGTTTTTGTCAACTTTGTCAAAGATCAGATGGTTATAGGTGTGTGGCCTTATTTCTGGGCTCTCCATTCTGTTCCATTGGTTTATGTGTATGCTTTTGTACCAGTTCCATGCTGTTTTGGTTACTCTAAGTATCGTTTCAAGTCACATAAAGTGATGCTTCCAGCTTTGTTCATTTTGCTTAGGATTGCCTTGGCTATTTGGACTCTTTTATGGTTCCATACGAATTTTAAAACAGGTTTTTCTAATTCTGTGAAGAATGTCATTGGTAGTTTGATAGGAATAGCATTAAATCTGTAAACTGCTTTGAGCAGTATGGCCATTTAAACAATATTGCTTCTTCCTCTCCATGAGCCTGAACTATTTTTTCACTGTTTGTATCATCTCTGATTTCTTGAGCAGTCTTTTGTAGTTCTCATTGTAGAGATCTTTCACCTCCTCAGATGCCAAAAGCAATTGCAACAAATACAAAAACTGACAAATAAGACCTAATTAAAGAGCTTCTGCACAACAAGAAAAACTATCAAGGGAGCAAACAGACAAACCTACCGAATGGGAGAAAATAATTTCAAACTATGAATTCAACAAAGGTCTAATATCCAGAGTCTATAAGAAAGTTAAGCAAATTAACAAGCAATAACCAAATAACCCCATTAAAAAGTGGGCAAAGGACAGGAGCAGACATACTTGAAAAGAAGGCACCATGTGGCCAGCAAGTATATGGAAAATGCCCAACATCATTAATCGTTAGAGAAATGCATATTAAAACTGCAATGAGATACCATCTCACATCAAGCAGAATGGCTATTATTAAAAAGAAAAAATAAGAGATGTTGGAGAGGTTGCGGAGAAGATGGGCTGCTTTGTAAATTAGTTCAGTCATTGCGGAAAGCAGTGTGGGAATTTCCCAAGGAACTTACAACAGAAGTAACACTTGACCTAGCAATCCTATTATTGGCTGTATACTCAAAGGAAAATAAATCATTCTACATGATTCATGCATGATTCAGATACATACACATGTGTGTTCGTCACAGCATTATTCATATTGGCAAACACCTGTAATCAACCAAAATGCCCATCAGCAGTAGACTGGATAAAGAAAATGTAGTACACATACATCATGGAGTACTATGCAGCCGTAAAAAGGAACGAGAGCATGTCCTTTGCAGCAATATGGTAAAGCTGAAGGCCATTATCCTAAGCAAAACATCACAGCAACAGAAAATAAAATATTGTATGTTCTCACTTATTAGAGAGAGTTAAACATTGAGAACACATGGGCACAAAGAAGGTAGCAACAGACACTGGGGCCTACTTGAGGGTTGAGGGTGGGAGGAAGGAGAGGATTAAAAAAGTACCTGTCGCGTACTATGTTTATTACGTGGGTGACAAAATAATCTGTACACCAAACCCTCATGACATGCAATTTACCTAGATAACAAAGTTACACATGTACCCCTGAACCTAAAAGTTAAAAAATAAAAAGTAGCCCCCTCCAAAAAAGAAAGTGCCCTAAGTGATTTAGAAATATTATCTTATTTAAACTGTACAATAACCCTACAGGGTAGACTATTTTCATCTTCATTTATGATGAGTGCAGAGAAGTAAAGTAACTTGTCCAAGGTCACCCAAGTTACCAATGGAGGAAACAGGGTTGGGGGTTGAGTTCAGACAATGTATTTCCAGAGTCCGTGTTCCTAATCATTAAGCTTTGCTGGGCTGTTTCTCACAAACAGTAACAGGTCACACATACATGGCATTTGCTCCATGCCAGGAACTGCTCTAAGCATTGATACATACTCACCCATGGGAGGCAGTACAGTGAGTTAGGGAGGAACATTGATGCTGGAGTTCAACGGCTGCACTTGAATCTGGCATTTGCACTTTTAGATGTGTGACTTGGAGCATGTTATTTCAAGTCTCTTTGTCTCCCTTCCTCTCATTTATAAATTGGGGACAATCACATATATGCCCCATATTTGTGGTAAACATGAAATGAGATATGTATGTGTGAGTGCTAAGAACGCTGTCTGGCGCATGATAAGGTCCTGACTATTATTACTCTTTACCAAACACCAGGGCTCTATCTTACATAAACAAAGGAGGTTCAAATACCTTTTCTGACACAGCACAAGAATCTGGACCCCAGCCTTCTGGCTGTGGTACATGTGCTATTTCTACTACATCCTGCTTTTACAAAATAGACATCAGCTGTGGGACCTGCTACTCTAGTCTCTGGTCATTGAGATAATTTTCTAATATAATTGCTAAAATTGTTGAAAAGTGAGCAAAGGCAAAAACTTTTCAGGCACAAATGCAAAATAACGCATAGACAGAAAACCCAGCCTGAGATGAACAGTAAAACCCAAACTGACCGTGGTTCAAAATACTAACGAATATAACAAAACTCTAGGGTCTTTTAGTATAAGGTTAGGCTAGTACACATTTTAGTAAGAGTTTGTTAAAGTTAGTAAAAATTTTGATGCTTTCAGGAGTGTACTTCATGTAGTTATAAACGACCTATGACATTTTGTTAACCCTAAGAAGTATGGTTTTTTAAAAAGTAGATTAATTAAGTCTATGGTTTCTGTCTTATCCCAAAATAGCTTTTAATGTTTCTGACCAAAGTGAAGTTTGTATCCTGAGGTCCACAGAATTACTGTAATTCATGAATAAAATTGTGGGGTGGGGGTAATCCATGAACAACCTTAAATGAAATTTTCTTTCTGGGGAAAGAATCTCAATATTTCATTAGTTTCAAAAGAAGTTTTGTGTCTTCCAAAGGTGAGGAACATTTGACCCTGAGTGTACAAGGCTGGGCAATTCTCTGGAAAACACTGTTGGGGGCACAAGGGTCTCCTTGTTCTCATGTGGTATGGAGTGTCTGTTTGGAGATCCTCTCTCTAGTCCTGGACTCCACCAGGTTGCTGTACAGAGCTAATGCTGATGGAGACAAAAAGAAACTGTATATGGCAAGATGAAGGCTACGGTCAGAACCCCAATCAGGTAGCCAACCCTGTTGAATGAGCAGTTCAGAAAGAAAGAAATGATGAAATGAGCATCAAGGCACCTAAACTTAAAAGAGTGATGTGTGCATCTCAACAATCTGTAGCTCAGGTTACAACATCGAAGACAATAATAGTTAACATGTGTTTTCAGACATGACTGTATCATGGAAAATTTATTTTTTTATTGTGTTGTCATGAGAAACATCATAACTTAGACAGCAGGGGCTGGATCTGGATTAACCATATGGTTGTGGAAAGTGAGCATGCAGTACATAGAGAAGAGCACGTCAGGCCTGAGCCTCTTTCTTGGGGGACCCCATGCACAGATGACTCTGGAAAATGCTCACTTACAAGTGAGGAGGGATGCTCAGGGTTGGGCAAGCCATGTCTAGAACAGACTCACAGCACTTTATTCAGTACCAGCCCTGCATGGTCTCTCCATGAGTTATCTGAATCCTGAAGTCAGTTTTAAAATTAAAACTAAACAGGAGCTGAGAGTAGTGGCTCATGCCTGTAATTCCAGTGCTTTGTGAGGCCAAGATAGGAGAATCCCACAATACCAAGAGTTTGAGACCAGCCTGGGCAACACGGGGAGACCCCAATTCTACAAAAAATAAAATAGAAAAAAATAAAATATATTAGCCAGGCATGGTGGTATGTAACTGTGGTCCTAGCTGCTTTGGAGGCTGAGTTGGGAGAATTACGTGAGCCCAGGAGTTTGATGCTTCAGTGAGCTATGATCTCACTGCTGCACTCCAGTCTGAGTCAAAGAGTGAGATCATGTCTCTAAACAAAACCAAAACCAAAATCAAAAGAACACGTATTCAGGGCCCCCGTGGCTGGCACCATGAGGCCAGCAGGTGCTCTCCCCAGTTGGTTCTTGTATGTGTGGCTTTATCCCGCTTGTAGGTCACATAGTCTCCAAGGTTGTATTTTGATTGTGAAATATGATCACTTCTGGGCAATGCTACCCACCTGCATGCTACTCTGCCCTTCACTTAAGCCTGCTTTTGAAATCTCCACTCTGCCCTGCCTGACATGCAGTAGCAGACATGACTTCCTCTCCTTTGAGCCCCTGGTTTTCTAAATCATAAATCTTGAATGTTACTGTTGTATTAATGTCTGGTCAGTCAGACATGACGAAGTTAATATTGGGTCATCACATATTAGTGGCCAGACAGAAAACAATAAAACCAAGGGGAGATAGGAAGAACATATTAATACTAAAAAAGCAACAGGTCTGGCTTGAATGGGATGCCTTCAATTTGCAGAAACATCACCTGTTATTATCAAAGGTCAAAGTCAGTTACTGCTAGAAAAATCAATAAAATTGAGGGTGGGTGGGAGGGAAGAGACCCAATAGGTAAATTTATAATATGTCCTTTGTATTGAAGGTTCTTGGTGAACATGTGTGCATTATTAACTCTTGGAAATAAAATTGGTGGTCAGCAAATTGGACCATTTGAAGAGTTTCAAAGGTTCCTGCTGTGAATATATTTTAAAGAATTATGTTAGTGCAAAACAGGAAAAACAGAGCAAGAAGACATTTAAAGATTGCATCTGCCTGTTGGTCATCATCACCCATTTTATTTTGTTGGCCTCTTGGGGGTATTAACGTTTTTTTTGTTTTTCAGCAAAGGTGATCCATGAACATATTCTACCTGTCCAAGCCAATTAGTGCAGATCATCAGTGATCTTGATTACTGGCTATCTAAGGCTATTAGTCCATTATGCTTGTGGCATATAATAGAAAGAAGATTCTAGCTTTCTCATCTGAACATCATGGTCTGAACGTATTATTATTAATATGATATGTATAGTCTTGACTGCACATTAGATTGAAAATATTCATTCATTTTCCCTCCTCTCCCTGCACCACCACCAGCAGTGATGTTGGTACTGCCCGTTTGAGAAGTCCAATCTGCAGCCCACCTTGTTGAGGGAAAGGCTGTCATGACGTGGTAAACAGGGCATTAATCAATGCCCTTCTCCATTAAGGGCAGACTGGTTGCCTACTGCAAACTGATTACATTTGCTATTTCTTATCTGCTTACAAATACATTTGCTCATTAACACTTGAATGCTGCCAGAGAGGGTTACTGAGCTATTAAATACCATTCACACGAATTCTGCAGAAACTGACTTCTCTAATGGCATTCCTCTTTAAAGAACAATCTCCTGCAGCGGGAGAGGGGCAGAGAGAATGGACAAAGGGAAGGAAGCCTGGTGAGGGGCCATGTATAGACTTGGGTGGTTTCAGTCTCTATTTTAGCTGTCTGTTTAGTCACATTAATCTAGAGGTCCTCAATATTGAAAATACGAGTAAGAACAACTTAATGTTCTTCCTGTCTATTAAAGCACAGGTTGCTAATCAAGTTATTGGAGAGGTAAGAAGCTCAGGAGTATTTTGAGATTTTTACAATCAAATTTTCACACGAATTTACAAAAACTGTTCATTTCAAATTATCATAAAACATATTCAATCTGATGTTATGATGCTTACCTTAGAACATTCTGAAGACCATTAGAATGAATTTCAAACCCCTAACAACAGGTCTCTCTAAAGGCACTGATGAATTCCATTTGGAAGCAACAGGGTTAGGAGGTGTCTAGGACCAGACTCTGACATGTGTCCCATATGTAAAAGCTCAAGCCGAGCCTACCTTCCTGAAGACCTCAGCAATCCCTATGTAGTGGGGCCTGCTTTGTGCCAGGTTCACACTGGAAACTCTACAGATGACTTTGCATCTGGCTAGCAAAGTGACCTTGGAAGGAGCCATTACCAACTTCATGTCACAGATGAGGAAAGACAATGGGAGCTCCAGCAGGTCACCTAGACCTGGGTGCAGAGTACCCCAGTGGTAATGTGAGACTGTGGACTCTGTGTGGTGCCACCCAGGTTCTTGGGGCAGCTGTGGGCTTGGGGCAGGATCAGCTTCCACAGTGGCTCCATTTCAGTCATAGCTGGAGTTTTCCACCCCAAAGCTTTGCTGTCCAATGCTGCCACAGGGAATAACCAAATGTAGCTATTTCTATCAATATGACAATTTAAAATTCAGTTCGTCATTTGTAGTAGCTGTATTTCAAGTATGCAGGAGCCACATGTGACTTGTTACTACAATACTGGACAGCACAGAGAGAGAACATTTCCACCACTGCAGAAAGTTCCACTGCACTGTGCAGATCTAAGTGTTGGAATTCTGCTCTCTGGCTACAACTGCCTCTCCTCCTAACCTATGACTCATCAATGGGACCCAGCCTCACTCCACTAGCTCCTTCCCTCTCCACATGGTTCAGTGGACACCCGACTGCTCTTCTTCCAAGCCTGGACTTTCCAACCCCAGTTATCTTGGCATCCTTGATTCCCTTGGTCATTGACTTTCTGTGTACAGCCACCCACCCCACCCCATGCCTAACCTTTGGCAGGTCACATCCTTTTGACTTCCCTGCTACTGTTCCTGGGATGTAGCCTATTGCTGCAAACAATGATCACATAATAAAATGGGGAGAACATGTGCTGTTCGGGCTTCACTGGGTCTTCTCTGCTTCTTACTCCTTCTTTAGTTCATCCCATATTGACTCACTGACTCATCCCTTAGGATGCCTCATTCTCTAAAACCTCAGCTCCCTCATGACCCCCACCCTCTGCTGATGGCCCATTTCGTAGGTTGGGAAAATCACCCAAAAACCATTGCCTTGAGCTTCCTCAACATGTCCTCTAGATTTCTTCTGTTTACTTTAGCCAAGGTGGCCCACCAACTGCTTTCCACCTGAAAGTACTAATTTCCTGTTCCCAGATCTTTGCTCATGATGTTTCCACACTTAGAAGGCCTTTTCCCAATCTCACCTCTGCCACAAAACTGTTTTTGGGTCACCCCACCTGAAAGCAACCCCTTCATGCTCCAAATTTCCCTAACATTTTATCTGTATCTGTACCTCTCACAGATGTCACCTGGTACTGTACCTACTAAAGTACATACAAGTGTATGTGTGTACACTTGTATATACATACATACTAAACACGCTAAACACAACCACTGTGAGAAAGGGGTGCTTGCTGGATTCAGCCTGGCTCCCCAGCAGGAACCAGCACAGTTCCCCGTGTAGAGAGTACCTGGTGCATATTGATTGAATGGCTATCTATATATCTACTTTTGCAAATGTCAGACTTACTCCTAATGTAGACGGATTGAATTCAATAAAGAATTGATGGACACATTTCTCCTAATGATCTCAACATGAGGTTCTAACTAAATGATGACATGACCAGAACATCTGATGGGAAGACAAAAGTGTACCTGTTGATGGCTAGAACTGTAATAAATGTGCAGTATCTTCCTGAGAGAGGGTGAAGTGGGTATAAAACGATAGGAAGTGGGCAAAAGAAACAAAGAAAGACATCAAAGTAGAAATACACTTACCTTGGGTAGCAATGTAATGATTGGGTCGATGATAACCCTAAAAATAAATAAAACAGAATATTTGATATACATAAAATCAATAAACAGCAGAGAAGTCACACGTCAACTTTGCCGAAATGAATGTGCACACAAACGCCAACAGTTTCATCACCTGAAAGTTAAATTGGCAGATGCAGCACCATTGACTTTCTCTTAGTAAGTGAAGGTACATCAAATACAACAGTTCTGATGCTTGCACCGAAGGTGTGGGTAACTTAATCATAACTGGTTATGAGATGATGGATGAACAAGAAATACTAACAACTTATGGATCCTCTGAAATAACATGAGCATTACTCTCATGAAGTGTGAACAGGGTGAGAATTTGCAACAGAATTGCATGTGTTTGGGATGTTGTTGGCAACGTGCCAAGGGTTTAACACATATTCTGTCATATTGGTATAGATAGTTATATCAATAGTGATCCTCGAAACCATACTTAAACACTGCTAATGCCATGATATGCTACTGTAGCCAGGGCCAGGAAGTTAGGGAGGCAGACGTTCTGAAACGTGTTTCATCCTCATTTCCTCTCTAAACCCTACCCGAATCTGTTCCACCCACCGTCTTCTCCTCAGCATCCTGGACGCCTCTCTCCCTCCCGCATCCCGTGGCCAATCTGCCAGCAAATCCTACTGGCTCTACCTTCAACGTAGCTCAATGGTCTCTCCAATTCTCACCTCCACGGCCACCTCTGACTCCCACAGCCACACAGCAGGCTTCTCTGCTGCCTCTCCTGCCCACCTGCAGTTCATTTCCCTCCTAGCAGCCAGATCACGTCATGCCTTTGCTCAGATCCCTCTAACGACAGCCATTCTCACTCACAGAAAAAGCCGAAGTCTTTTCAACTGTGTACCTGACCTGGTCCATGACCTCTCCCCCATATCACCGGCACCTCCCCAGGCCCCTTTACACCATGCCGATGCCGCCTTGCTTCCTTTTCTTCAAATTCGCCAGGCAAGTTCCACAAGGCCTTTGCTTGGGCCATTTCTCAGCCCAGACGCCCTTCCTCCAAGCATCTATGTAGCTCAACCCCTCGCCTTCCTTACTCACTTGCTACCTTCTCACTGGCAGTGACTACAGCCACTCGATTCAAAATTGCTATCAGTGCCTCCAGGTCTGGTGCTCTGAGTCCCCCTTTATAGCTTTAGTTTTCTCTGCAGTACATAAGACTTTCTAATTCACCATATAGAATTAACTTTTTAATTTATTGCCTATTTCTCCTAATTAAAACAGCAGCTCCACTGGGTCAGAGGTTTTTTTTTTTTGGTTTTCGTTTGAACTGTTCACGATTTTCCTGCTAGCACCTAGAAAGGTAACTAATGCATGATAAGCACTCAATAAGATCTAGTGACTAAGAGAATAAAGTGGCCCTCAGTATTGACTCTTCTCTCTTAAAATAAAATTCAAACTCGTTAATCCAGCTTTTTCATTATTTTATAGCCTTGCTCATGTAGGTGACTTCCTTGAGTGGAATGTCTTCTCTCCTGCATCTCCACTGACTCACTGGTTAAGTCTTACTGAAATTACATCCGCTATGATGCCTAATATGATCACAGTGACTCCTTCATTCAGTGGTTCATGAAACACTTACTAAGAGCTCTCTATATTCAGGCATGTGCCAGGTGCAGGGGATATAAGATGAGTAGGACACTGTTCCTGTACTCAAGGACCGGGTAAGGACTGCAGGAGCTGGCACTGCAGGGGCTGGGACTGGAGTGTGAGCAGTCCCCCCTGGAGCCTCTCAAGGGAAGGTGCGCTGCCGCTGACCTAGAGGTAAGTGGATTGGAGACTTGCATTTCAGCTTCTCAGCTTCTGAGCTGGGAGACTGTCGAGAGGAGATGACTTGTCTGGAACACCTGAGTACTTCCAGGAGATACTCACTAAACATCTGCTGATTAAAGGAGTAAGTGCAATGTGCCTTATGAAGAAATCTTGCTTTAATAAAAAATAAATGAAACCTGCAACGGGTATGGTTTTGGTTGTTATCAAAATAGCCAGGGGTCTTCATGTGATGAATGAGATATGAACTATTCTTTAAATAATCATATCCCAGTCCCCACCCACAAATCTATAAATGAAAATGTCAAATCTGTCCAATTAGCACTAAGCACAACATTCTCATAGTTATTTTCAGGTAACTTTCTTAAGAGATTGTGATGCTATTTACTTTTAGTAGCATCTGAGTAATATTCAACCAAGAAAGCAGAACAATCCATATATATACATCAATCCTGTCTATGAAAGTATTAATAGACTAAGAAATAGCGTGATAGCCAAGCATAGAGTATGCCTTTGGAACCACATGGGAGCAGAAATCTGTTTAATGTAAACTTGGGCCTTAGAGGTAACAGCAACTCTCCCTTGATTTTTCAGTCTACTTTTGATTTCATTCATTCTTTCAACTGAAAACATGCTGTCTCCTAAAGAATTTATTCTAATGTAAAACATTAAGTTAACATGATGCAGAATGAACAAAGAGGCAGTCTTCAATAATTAAACAGCCTACATATTTAATGACATGTCTTGCTTGCATTAGAAGTCCTGGTGAACAGCTGCAGACTACTTTGAAGACAACTTAAAAGTGCAGTGATGACAAGGGATTGCAAATCACCGTATTAGGAATTAGAGAGTTTTGTCCCATTAATATGCAAACAGATTTTTTAAGTGTCGAATAATACAAGTTGTTGACAAAAAAATGGAAATAACATTTTCTTAGTCCACATAAGCATGCGATGGCAAAGAAAGCACAGAATGTTACAGAGAAAGTCACAAACAAATGGGCTGCCTTGAGAAAAGGAGTGACTGTACCTTTACGGTTAAGTTCTGTGGTGTGTGGGGCAATATTCATGTGTTTGCTTTTAGATTCAGCCCAATGTATGTCCAACAATCGTACAGCAGACACAAGATCTGGTACAAGCCAGAATGGTTGAGTTTACTGAGTTTTATACTCTGATTTAATCATTATGCATTGTATATAAGTATCACATGTAGCCCCAAAATATGTACAACTATTACATATCAATAAAAAAATGATAAAATACATACGTCAATATAATTGCCATTGATATAGTCTGAGTTTGTGTCTCCTTCTATTGTCTGCAGCCTCACCCGGGAATGATCGTCTGCAAAAGGAAAGAAAGTAACAATTTATAAAAGCAATCTGGTAGGTGGCTCTGAGCCCCAGAATGTAAGCATATTACATAGAGATCACTCACATACACCCTGCTTTAAAGATAAAGAATACTTCACACCTTCTACTTCTTATTTTGCTATTAAGACTGAAATGGATTTATATTTTTTTACATTTTACAGTAAATTTCATTAACTCATTCTTTGGTCATTGATGGGTCTAAATCACTGGCAAAGGTTTGAGACTTTTACATACACTCCTGTGAACCACAAACAGAATTAGTTGGAAGTTTGAGCAACTTCACTAAATCACATACAACCCTGAGATGTTGAAGGTTTCCTGTGACACCTAGCTTGACAAATGATTATAAACTCACAGCACAGGTCTGGGATGTGCAGATATGATCCTAGCCTTAGTCACTGGTGAGTTCCTTAAGTCCTGTCTCTGTATCTGTGGGCATCAGCCAGCAAGAGCAAAGCTGTCGCCATTTACCATGTGACCACACGCCAGGCAATAAGGCCACCAAGACTCAGCCTCCTCATCTGGAGAAGGGGATGACACTATCTGCCTTAAAGTGGGCTGTGTCTAGGATTCAATGAAAACACAAATTGTCACAGAAGTACTACAGAGGATTCAGATTTATGGTATTAATTAACTAAATTATATTTAAATATTTCTTGAGTAAAAATATTTATTTGCAAATACTGCTGATATATCTCAATTATTTCCTTGAAAATGTATACTGTATTTATTTGTTACTTTAATTTTTTTTGGCAAAAACGGAGTCTAGCTATGTTGCCCAGGCTGGTTTCAAGCTCCTGGCTTCAAGCAGTTTTCCTGCCTCAACCTCACAAATGCTAGGATTATAGGTGTCACAGCACCTGGCCCCAAATCCACATTTTCAAAAGGCATGTGCTTCATATGTTGTCACTCATAAATGGAAGCTAAACTAAGAGGACACAAAGGCATAAGAATGATAACAATGAACTCTGGGGACTCGGGAAAGGTGGGAGTGGTGGAGAGGGATAAAAGACTACACATTGGGTACAGTGTACACTGCTCAGGTGATGGATGCCCTAACATCTCAGAAATCACCACTAAAGAACTCATTTCAGTAGGTTTTGGCGGGGACAGGTGGTGTTATAAACAAACAACAGCACCTGTTCCCCACAAACCTATTGAAATAAAAAATGAAAAATTTTTTAAAAAAAGAAAGGGATGTACTAACGACCCCCTAAGGGCTGAATTTTCCAGCACTGATCGTTGCTCTATCCCTGGCCCTTAGATTAGAGCCTGGAACATAGCAGGTTTACCCTCAAAATATTTTTTGAAGAAATGAAAAATGCATTTTGTTTTTTAAAAAATATGTCCTTTAAAAAGTATTTACCTAAGTTACTGTTCCCTTTAGCAGAGGGACCCTTCTTTCCAATTAAAATGTATGCTAAAACTCAGTATTCAGAATAAGTAAAAGCCAGCTGCTCTGAAAGGCAAGCACAGAGGGGCCTGATAAGAACATTTTGCAAAACTTCACTTCCAATGTTGCTGGAGCAGTGGAAGACCCTGCTTCTAAACTGCTACAGTTTTTTTCTGATGCTAACTTTACTCAACATTTCATTTGCGTTGGTCAGTGAGAAATGAAGTCCACAGCTTGAGACACAAGTCAGAAGAGCTGCAGACGATAGACCATTTTATCCCTCCCAGGTCACTGCAGCAAGTATTGGCCTGGATCCATTTCTTGAAACGCTAATGGGTGAAAGTCAAAATTTCACATTGGTTTCTGAAGTTTAACAATGTGTTGAGTAAATGTTTTGTCTGTTGTCAATAGTAAGGGCAGAAGGAAATTGGTGTCAATTTTCTAACGTTCCTTCCTGGATGGGGCTTTTCACTTCATGACAGATAGTCACATTATTTCATGTCAGTGCCTCACCATTAGTCGGGGTGCAGTAAGTTTATCTGGAATGTGGTGACAAGCTGGGCCAGAGAAGAAGAAAAGCTGAGAGGAGGTCGTGTCTTCCTGCTCTGCTCAAAGGAGACTATGGGATGCTCAAAAGAGACTACAATGAGCAAGTTCCAGGGTCGACTGTGTGGGTGAGAATTGCTGTTGGTGGGTTAGAATCCTCCACGTGTGGTTTTGGGCCAGTTACTTAATCTTTGCTTCAGTTTCCTTAGCTGTAAAATAGGGAGGAAGAGTGCCTACCTTGTGGGATTACTATGAGCATTAAAATAATACACATAAAGAGATCAGAACAAAGCCTGGTATATAGGAAGCGATGCATAGATGTCAGTTATTATTATCATGTGCCATGTAGTTGACATCCACATTTTCCTTCTTGCTGCTTTTACACACGATGTCCAAGCAGGTAACAGCAACCCCAGGAACAGACTCACTTGAAGTCAGAATGTTTCCTCAAGGCGACCTGCTTTAAGAACCAATTTCCTAGGACACATTTTGCTGCTTAAAGCCAGTGGTTCCCCATATATGCTTTGCCCCTGCTGGGGACTGGGGGAGGTGAGCTGGTACACTGGACATGTGTAGATTGTTATGGCTTTTGTGTTTCTTAGGAGAGCCAGTGCCTACACGCAACTACTGCACAGAAGGGTGCCACAAGCACTGACAATGCTATTTGAGCTTCAAGATGAAAGATGCACCCTAGAACTGAATCACGGCTACTCCACAAGGTTCAGCTTCCTGGATACTCGGGCTTTCCCTACGCAGGCTTTCAAAAGGCAGTTTACGGACCGCATTAGAACCGTCCGATCTCTAGAAGCAGGCCTGTCTTGAAGATCTATTGTACTCCCTCATCAGAATCCCCTCTCTTTTGTGTTTTATTTCTCTAAGTGCCTCAGGATGAGTGCTGCTCATTCCCAGTGATTCACCACCCATGGGCTGCTCAGGCTATCCTGGAAGGTTCTCTTTAGGGATGTCGATTTCCACCGAGACTGAATTCCTATCTCCTATCAACAGAGCCTTTGAAGTAGGCTTTTACCATCATTTCCTACAGTTCACTCAGTTTACCCCCACCCCAAAATTCACCCTGGTTGTTATTTCTCCAGATTCAATTGCCCTTGCTCCCCTCAGGATGG
Organism: Saimiri boliviensis; assembly: GCF_048565385.1. Taxonomy (NCBI): domain Eukaryota; kingdom Metazoa; phylum Chordata; class Mammalia; order Primates; family Cebidae; genus Saimiri; species Saimiri boliviensis. The sequence goes on along the minus strand of NC_133461.1, from coordinate 65,006,459 downwards.
AGAAATCTATAAGACATAGATACAGCTGACTTCATAATAGAATGAGTTGGTTTTTGCCTTTATATGCATGGTAGTATCTTTTTTCTTCAAAATACTGATTTTATTAGATGATAATGTCTTCTGGTCAAAGATGGTGTCATATACATTCTGAACATCCCTAAGAATACCCTTCCCCAGAGCCACATTCCCAACTCCAAGAGACTCCATTCGCAGCCCAGAGGCACAGGCTGCAGTCCCATGTGCAGGAACCCTGCCTAACACACAGCAACTGAGCAACAAGGATTGACTGAACTCTTTCCCCATGCTAATGAATGGCTGGTGGGCTAAAATCACTCAAGATACCTTGAATGAGTCCATAGTTTAAAATTTTTAAGTTTAAATTTCAGTTTTTTTTTTTTTTTTTTTTTTTTTTTTGAGACAGAGTTCTGTTCTTTTTGCCCAGGCTAAAGTGCAATGGCATGATCTCAGCTCATTGCAACTTCTGCCTCCTGGGTTCAAGTGATTCTCCTGCCTTGGCCTCCTGAGTAGCTGGGATTACGGGTGCACACCATCACACTGCTAATTTTTATATTTTTAGTAGAAAGGGGGTTTTACCATGTTGGCCAGGCTGGTCTCAAATCACTAACCTCAGGTGATCCGCCTACCTTGGCCTCCCAAAGTGCTGGGATTACAGGAGTGAGCCACCATGCTCAGCCTAAATTTTAGTTTTAATACAGGCTTGTCTAATATTGTCAGAATACTGAGCTATTTCATCTTCTGGAAATCTCTTACCTACTCATTCCTGCCCATCTCTTAACTGTCCAAATTGTGCCCATTTTTCAATGTTCAACTCACATGGCCTCTCCTCAGTAAGGCCCTGTCATTTATTCAGTGTTGTTTTGAGTATCTGCTATGTGACAAACACCGTGCTAAGTACTGAGGATATGTAGTGGTAAGCAAGTTATATCCATGGTCCTTGAGTTCATGGGACTTAAGGCAATGGAAAAGACATTAAACAGTCATTGTATAAATAATGATTTAAATACGATTTTGACAAGCACAAAGTTGGAAAGGACAGAGAGCTGTGAGAGTGAATGGCATGGGTCCTAACCTACTCTGAGGAGCTGGCAAACAATTCTCTAAGAAAGAGATACTGAAGCTGAAACCATGAAGACAGAAAGAGGGGAGGGCAGAGCTCCTAAAGTTCAAGTCCAGGAGATAGTGTGTGTTCAGGCCAGGAGGTGGGAAGGATCTAGCATGTTCAGGAAACCAGAGAAGGCTGGTGTGGGGAATGTGCTGTCAGAAGCTGGGGAGAAGAGTGGTGGGAAATGAGAACAGAGAGGAGGGAAGGCCAGTTTATGATCTTCATCCTGAGCACTGTGGGAAGCCACAGGGAAGGGCATCCTTCATTTCATCAGATGCCTGCTATTGTGGAGGGTGAACTGGAACGGCTCCAGTTGGGTCGGTGGGTGTGGGGAGACAGTGGGGAGGCTACTGCAGCAGTCCTGGGGAATCAATGGTAGCTTAGCATAGAGAGAGCTAGTAGACAGGGCCGAATCTGAGGGGTATTCAGGTGGGAGGACTGACCACAATGATCAGTTCGCTTATTGTGGATAGGAAGAGGTATCATGATGACTTCCAGGATTCTGACCTGAGAAAAAGGAGAGGATGGTGCCTTTGACTAAGATGTGAACCATGGAGAAAAGCCAGCTTGCGGCTGTTGCTGGAAACTAGGAGCACAGTGTTGGATATATTTAATTTGAAATCTTTACCATCTGAATAGAGATACAGAGCAGGTGGTTGGGCATAAGTTCTCCTTCCTTAAATGTCAATAATCCTTTGATTTTACTTTTTGCCACTCTTATACATGGTTATCTATAGATATGTTTTATTTCTCCCACAGATCAAACATACTTTAGCTGGGTATAATAGCATATGTCTGCAGACCAAGCTACTTGGGAGGCCAGGGCAGGAGGAGAGCTTGAGCTCAAGAGCTCAAGACCAGCCTGGGAAACATGGCATTATTATTATTATTTTAGAGACCTTGTCACTATGAAAAATAAAAATTGAAAAAAAGAATTAGCCTAGCATGGTGGTGCACACCGCAGTCCTAGGGAGGCTGAGGCAGGAGGATTGCCTGAGCATAGTGGTTTGAGGCTGCAGTGAACTATGATTGCACCACTGCACTTGCCTGGGCAACAGAGCAAGACCCTCCCTCTATAAAAACAAAAACTATTTAAGAGCAGTTGTGTCTTATATTCATCTTTACCTCCTGTGTGCATACTTCTATGAAAATTATAGTATAAATATATATTGGTAAATATATAATCAATATACATTTATTTTTATGAGTAAGTGAGAAAAAGCCCAGCTTACAACGAGATACCATCACATATTCACTAGAAAGGCAAAACATTTAAGTCTGAACACCAAGTTCGGGTGAGGATGTGGAGTAATATGAACTCACATATGCTGCTGATGGAAATCAAAATTAGTACAGTCACTTTGGGAAACAATTTACTATTTAGTAAAGATGAAGACATCTACACCCTACAACCCAGCCATGAGGAAATGGATGCTGTGTGCATCTTGAAACATATTGAAGCAATATTGTTTATAGTAGACAAAGTATAAACAATCCAAATGTCCATCAACAGAAGGGAGATACAAATTATATTAATAAAGTGGAATGCTACTTAGTAATGAAAATGAACAAGCCACAGTTACATACAACTTAAATCATACAAACATAGCTGAACAAAAACAAAGCAATACACAGAAGAGTATATGCCAGTGCTGTCCAGTAGAACTTTCTGTGCTTATGAAAACATTCAGTACCTGTGCTCACCAGTACAAAGGCCAGACTAGTCATTGAGCAGTAAAATGTGGCTGGAGTAACAAAGGAACTGAAATTTTAATTCAATATTAATGAATTTAGATTTAAACAGTTACATGTAGCTAGTAGCTACAATAGTGGATAACACAAATATATGTTACATTTATATTAAGTTAAAAACCAGGCAAAATATAATTATATCCTCTAGATCTGTAATGTCTAATAGGGTATCTGCTAGCCACGTGGGCTAATCCTAATTGTGCTTTAAGTGTAAAATACACATCAAATTGGAAAACTTAGTATGATAAAAAGAATGTAAAATATCTCATTTATGTTTTTATACTGACTACAGGTTGAAAAGTTGACATTTAGGACTTACTAGATTTAAGGCCTATAAAAGCCTGCCACTCACACTTCTAGATGTAGCTCTCTGAACCTCTTCTGTTTCTGAGGCTGCCTGATTCATGAATTGGTCTTTGCTCAAATAAACTTAGGCTAAATTTAATTTGCCTAAAGTTTTTCTTTTAACTTAATGGCACTTAACTTAAAATGGTTAAGATGGCAAATTTTATGCTATGTATATTTTTCCAAAAATAAAAAAGTCCAGTTTTTCATCTGTCCCTTGTATAACATCTCCTCATGTTCCACGCAAGTCCCTGATATCCTAGGAAAGGGCATTCATGTACTTGCAGCCTAGAGCCCTGTGGGTTCTTTTGCTAGGCAGATTTTCCTGACATGGGTGTATTCCCTTCCCCTGATGAAATCAAGGCAGGGTTGATGGGGAACCCACCTTCAGGGTTCAAGCAATTCTCCTGTCTCAGCCTCTTGAGTAGCTGGGATTACAGGTGCCTGCCACCATGCCTGGCTAATTTTTATATTTTTAGTTGAGACAGGGTTTTACCATGTTGGCCAGGCTGGTCTCGAACTCCTTACCTAGGTGATCTGCCTGCCTTGGTCTCCCAAAGTGTTGGGATTACAGGCATGAGCCACTGCGCCTGGACTTTATAGCTTTCTAATAGAGAATAACAGTCATACATTACATAGTTTCTGAAGTATTTTTGTTTCAGTGATAAAATAGGTGAACACTGATTAGTGAATCTACCTCAAGCCCAGAAGATACCTGTTGTTAGTAGTGAGAATGGGGTTAGTCTCTAGAAGGTATCCACTTGGGGTAGAGAATGCAGGACACGTGCTCTGCCATGGAAAGTGGGCTGGTCATCACATGATTGCACTTCCTGGCTGAAACAGGTCAGCACTTCTCAAGCTAATTCCTCTGCCTTCCAGAATACAAGATATGGGAAAGTATCACCATCACCCACATTAAATCAGTGAACATAAATGCTATAGAAGTGAAATGACTGGCTCTTCCAGCCACAGAGTCCACCCTATACTCAGCTGCTTGTATGTTTAAGAATGACTCAGCACAGAAACTGCAGATTTTTATGTGTCTTCTTTTAGACAAACCTCTCAGATCACTATGGAAACAACAGATAGAGACTGTTGGGACAAATGAATCAGTATGTGGATGCCCCTCACCATATGTTCTTTCATTTACCTTGAATCAGATGCCAATTACAAAGACAAATATGTATCAACCATTCTTTTAGGAAAACTCAGTTATCCTCTTGGGGTACTCTTGAGGCTAAATCATATCAAATTTTTATGAGGAAATTCCTCATGGACATTTCTGGCATCTGGCAAATGTGGGAGTCACTGAGACAAAGAATCCAAAGAAATACCAATTGTCCACTGACAAGCCCTGTTCTGTAGGTTTGCTTTGAAGGCTTACCAGCTGGGAAGGGCCCTTTCTCAGGACCAGAGTCTAGCCATTGGGGTTGAAAGGAGGAAAAAGTTTGGAGAACTCAACCGCCTAGGCCTAAGATTTGTAAAATCCAATCAGCTTTGTGGTTAACAGCAGGTCAATTACCGACCATGAAAGCCATGGGGTCAAGACTATGAGGACCTGGTATTTCTGGGGGACACAGTCTGTTAAGTTTGAGAAGACCTGAGCTGTAGTTACTAATTACCATCTGTATTTCTCTGCCAGCATGATTTTTCCTTCATTATTCCAAAGCCATTTCACATTCACATTTTGCAGGAAATGAACCTAATAGGGGCTTTGATATCTTGGAGACCATGATTTGATGCTGACTCTACAACTTACATGCATTCTACACAAATCTGGAGTCCTGCTGAGCTTCATCTGTAAAAAGGGGTAACAATGGGCTACTTTCCTAGGAGGGCTGGGAAAACCAAGTATGGTAATGCATAGTATTATCAGGTACCTGGAACATAGTACAGTTCATTCCCCTTAAAAAAAATGCCCCCTTTTCTGTGAATTAAAGCAACATCCTTGTTGAAGTTTACCAATAAAATCTCCAAAGCACAAAGAGCCAGTATACTTGCTGGGGAGCAGCAGAGCAGGCAGAACTGAAAACTTGAAGCAGCCAATCTTTCAGGGAAGAGGAGCTGGAGGTATTTTAAAAAGGAAACAGGAGAAAGGTTTGAAGACATGCTGAATGCTCTTCAATAATGCCTACATTTTAATCTCCTGGCATCTGCTCAACAACCTATCCCTATTTCTGTATAGTGAAGCACAGAGGTTAGGATCCCAGACTCTGGAGCCAGAATCCCTGTTTCAATCCCAGTTCTGCTGCTCTGTAGATGTGTGGCCTTGGACAAGTTACCTGACCTCTCTGTGTCTCAGTTTTCCAAACTGTAAAATTGGAATAACAATACTGCCTGTATTAGACAGTTTTGTAAGGATTGAGTTAATATTAGTAGTAATCATTAGTAAGTAGCTGATATATAATAAGAAGTGAAAGTTAGCTATCATTTGTCTTATTACTGCCAATGACTTAATTCAAGACCTGATCATTTTCATCTGTGCTATTTCACTTTTGCCCCTAAATGCTTCCCTCAGTAGTGAATCCATGCTGAGTGCTGCATTTCTAAAACAGATTTTTTTCCCCCTAACACCACCTTGGTAACCATTCAATGATATAAAAAAGAAACTGATCAATGGTGAGCAAACAAGCAAAGAAATCTGATACAATCATTCAAAAAGATTACTACGTCTTTAATTTATTTACTTGGAAAGATCTCTGAGACGTATTACAGAGTGAAGAGGAGCAGGCTACAAGACAGCGTGTCTACTAAGAGTCTATTTACATGAAATAATTAAATGCATTGGTGTACGTGTAGGTATGCACTGTGGGAAAGCTGGAAGAATGAGGTTTCTGCTGGGGATAGAATCTGGAGTGATTTTTATTATCATTTTTATGACTTTATGTACTACTTTAATGGTCTAAAAGTTTCTATTATCTTTGTAATCAGAAAGAGAATAACACATCTATTCTCACTGAAGAACAAAGACAGCAAAAATAAATAAATAAAGTCAATAGCTATAAGAGACAGAAAAACAAGAAGAACGGAATGAAACAGAAAAAAAGAAAATGTTAGGGTTTGAATCTGGATGGTGAGATTCTAGGCTATGTTCCCCGTTTTCCACAGTGTACAAAGTGTCTTTAATGTGTACGAATTGGAGAAAAAGAAATCTATTTTCCATGCATGACTGGAATATGATCAAAATTAAACTTATGTTTATATCATAATCACAACTCAATGTTATCCCATCAAGAAATGTAACAAACTCTGCCACTTTGAGAAACTCCATCTGCATAAGAACTACTTGCTATTCCTCTCATAGCTCTCAAAAAAAGCCTTTACTAGATGAAACAGAGAAAAGCTGGTATTTTGGGGTAAGAAGCAGGCACATAAAGACCTTGTCACAACAAACTACTGCTTAGTTTTGAAGAACTGTAATTTGCTGAGACCCCCCCCCCCAGTCCCACCCTACCCCACCCCCAATACCACGTACACAGGCATGCATTGGACTGGGGTGATGTGAGATTGAGGGCAGGTCTATGCTCCACCCTAAGTCTCTAAAACATGGTACTTATGCCCTTTCCATTAGGGAACACTACGTTTAAAAATATCTCCAAGTAGCTTCAAATATTTTAACACTTTCATATTAAACATGACAGATATTGGCAATAGCCATGCAATTTTAACTTGTGTGTGATTAGATATTCCCACAGCAGCAGAAATGGACTTATGTCACTGATAATCTTTCACCTCTAACCAATTCTTTCTCTCTGCCACATACTGATGACATATAAGGTAAACTGGAATCACAATGATCTAAGTAACATTTGGCCTCTGAGAGAAGGCTGGAAATTCATTTTAATTACAATTGATTTTTGCAAATAGTGGCTTTGCTTCTCCCGTGGCTGCATTTAGGCCAAGGATTGAAGCTGTGCTTGTTTCAAGGTAGGATCCGCAGGAGACCCAGTGTGCCTGCAGCTCAGGAAGTGCTTGGCGCCTTAACCGGTGGAGATGCCACTGCCAGCCCTGCTTGTTTCCACCTGGGTTCCCAGCCCTGCCATGCAGGTTCTGAGCAGGAAGTTTGAGTTTGATGCCGGTGGCTCTGAGTGAACCCTCCTCTTCTGTTGGCTTCACTTGGGCCTTGCCTTGTTTTCTGACTCTTTGTTTAACCTAATCCCTGTGTCAGAGCTCTCTCTTTATTCTTCAGAATCCTGGCAGGAATTTGGTTTTATTTATCCTATGCCTTCCTAAACATATTGTGTCCATCAGCTTCTCTCTTACTCGTGCTCACCTGAATTTAATGACAAAAGCTCGCCCTGCCAGTCCATTCTTACCTTACTAAACTCTAGTTCCCTCGCTTCAAAGACACTGCTGAAGTCATTCAACTAGCAGAGGGAAGCAAACTGCTACCAAAAAAAAATATATATATATATTAGAAAAGTGAAGCCTTCAACCTGAGCAACCAAGATTGGCTCACTGGTTAGAAGAATGTGGCAGGCTGGGGTAGGTCCAAAGTTCCGGTCGCTGATTAGTCACACCTCCTGTTAGGAAACGGAGTAGGAGGGCATGATGACCCACCTCAGAAGGGACCCTGTGTCCTCAGCACTACATCAGAGTCTCTGCTGCACTATCTACAACAGGACACTAGCAGCAGCCCTTCTCTCCATGTGACAGCGCTCCCTGCTCCAGTAGAGCAGTTCTGTCTCAGGAAGGCCTGTTCTTAAAGTCCCTTTAGCTGGGTCCTGGGCTCTCTACACCCTCCTCGCTCCCTCCACAGATCACCTCCTCCTGCCAATGGCTTCTACCACCACCCATATGACTCGTGAAATGGGCCATTGGTTTATATTCGAGCTCAGACCCCTCTCTTTAGGGTTCCACAGCAGTCTACAAAACTGTCTGCCTGGCATCTCATTTGCAGGTTCCAAAAGCATCTCAATAGATCCCGAAATCAAACTCATAAGCTGCTGCTGACCTCATACCCACCTGAGCTCTCTTCCACATCTGGTTCCCTTCCAGTATTGTCCATCTGACTAAATGGCCCATTCTTCCATCTGTTTACCTGTCCAACTGTCCATCATCCATCTATCCATTCATCCTTTGGCCAGTTAGATGTGCAGGCATCATCTCTGGCTCTTCTGTCTTCCTCACCCTGTGTCCTATCCATCTTTCGGTTGGGTCCATTACTTCTTTTGAATTCATCGACTTATTTTCTTTCTAGCCAACATCATCATCATGTCACACTCGGGCTACTGGAAATTCCTCAACAACTGTCCCCTTAGAACCTATTTTTCTCTATAGTCAGATTTAAATTTTCCAATGAAATTTGATTAACACCCCCTTCCAACCCCTTTAATGAAGTTTCCCTTGTTCTTACAATAAAGATGAAAGTCCTCAACCTGCCCCAGAAGGCTCTGTACGTCTGGCTTCCACCTCCCTTCTTCCCTCCCTCCAGCTGCCACCGCCATCCCTTCAGCTCTAGCTACGAAGCCTTCCTTCAGTTCTTAACACCCAAGGGACTCCCCCACATGACGGTGTCTGTTCACATGACCCCTGCCTCCCAATTCTGTAGCATCCTACCTGCTCTGTCCCCTCTGTTTGGTTGTTTTCCATGTCCTATCCTCAGGGAGGCGTTCCCATACGTCTTCACTCAGTCCCCATGTTGTGAATTCTCATGGTACCATGCTAACTCCTTCTGTGCCCTTAACTTGAATTTTATTTTGTAATCCCTTACATCACCCCCTCCTCCACCGCAAAATCTCCCAAGACCGTGAGAGGGCAGGGGCTCTGTCAGCTCTTGCTCCTGCGGTCACCCCAGAGTCCCTGCATCTCCCACCTCTGCCCCTACTCCACCCCCACTGCTCCAGCAGCACAGGCTTTCCTGCTGTCCGGGCCACCTGGGTGGCCACACTACTCCACTTTCTCACCTGCTTCAAGTCCTGGTTGGCATCACCTCCCCTCAGGGAGGCTTTTCCTTGACCACAGTCTAAAAACATCACCCACTCTGACCCATCTCCCCTCCCTGCTTCATTTTCCCTGCTGTGCTCACCTCCTAACACAGGTGTCACACCCTGCACTCAGCGATTGTTCCTGTCCCCCCTCAAGAAGGTGTAGCATGACACCAGCACAGCATCCTGTCTGCTTTGCTCCCTGCTCTGTCGCTGACACCTAGAAGAGTGTCTGGTGTATAACAGGCACTCAGTAAATATCTGTTGAAAGAATAACTGTGGTTTGGCACAGTGCCTGGCACATGGCAGATCAATACGTACTTATTGAATAAAGAACAGAAGACAGGAAGAAGAGAGCCTGGGAAGCTACTGCAGATTCTGGCTCATTATCTCCAATTGCCAGTCCCTAGAAAGAGGAGTCGGCTGCAAGGGGGCTGCCGCTGCCTCGTTAGCAGGGAGATTTGGTGTGTGCCTTAAGCTTAGAGTTAATTATAATTAGGAACTGTTGAGAGTATTAGGAGGACTATGCTTTTGTGTGGAGGAGCGGTAATGGTGGATAGGGTGTTGGTTTGTATTTGGAAGGGACTAGCTCAGCAGATTTATAGTGTAAATAAGGGAAAAGTTAACTTACTTAAGAGCAAAAGCCAATAAACAGTTTTAAGGACCATTACAACTATTTTATATGCAAACACTGCTGCAGAACAATGAATGTGATCATTACACCACTTCTGCGTTCTTTGAAAAGCACTAACAATCTTTCTAAGATATGCTGCCTGAATCCCAATTCCTCATCCTAGTTAGTGGTGTTATCCCAAGTCCGAGACTCTAGGAAGCAGACTTCCCAGGAGTGGAACTTTACAATTACATAATTTTTAGGAGGGGGATGGTAATACTATTCACTATGCCCATAAAGAAACAGCCATTATGTACATGTGAGTCATTATGTTTGTGTGGGTCATTCTGTGCGTGCGGGTCATTATGTGTGCAAGGGTATAGGAAGCAACAGGAAACCAGAGGAAGGGCTATGCCCAGGAAAAGGCTTCAGGACACCACTAAAGGTGAGAGGAGGATTAGAAGGCTGGACAGAGAAGTCTCTTTTTGACGCTGTCCCAAGAAAGATACAAAAATAACACAACCCAGTAAAGAAATCCTAAAAGAGTACCAGGAAGGGATAGGTTGGAGGGCGGTGAGGGCTGGAAAATGTAGCCTCAGAGGTCATGGCTAAATGACAGCTGAGCACAATGCCGGGAAACGGAAGCAGAGTCCCGCCTGGGCAGAAACGGGCCACTGCACGAAGAAGTGCTCACCAGTGAGGAGCAGGATGGTTCCTGAATTACCGACCGGCTCACTGCTTGGAATCTGAGACTTCAACATGCTGATTTTTTTTTTTTTTTCATTTTAAATGAAGTAATGAATCTGCGAAACTCAAGAATAACACGGAAGTAATGAAGATGTGGGATTTTTTTTTTCGGGTAACAACGATCAGTGTTATTTTAGTGTGGCATTTCTGTTCATTTCCACAACACGTGATCTTGTCAGGAAACTCTGACATTGAGAAGGCTCACGATTCACCCAAGGTCACTGAGCCAGTATGCGGTAGGACAGGACTCCAAGCTGTTCCTCCTACCTCCAAACCCTATGTCCTTCTCTTTTGTCCGAAAGGTCTTTCTTGATCAGTCTGCCCCTCATCCACTCACCCGTCTCCTGGATGTCCCCACAATATGTTTTTCATTTATTTATGGACCTGAGATCTATTACTTCATACATGTCTTAGCCGGATCTGGCAACAGACTGCAAATTCATGGTGGTAGGAAGTAGATTTAAACCCATCCCACCTCTGACAATATTGTGTAAGACACACAAATCACATTTGATACCTATATTTGGGGTGCTGAAAAAATTGATCCTAAGTTCAGGATCCTGAAAGTTGAACATGATCTTGGAAGTAGAAATGTACCCTAGAGGGTAGGGATAAGCTGCCCTCATGGAATCTGTTCTCCACTAAAACAGGAGTCAGGAAACTACCGTTTGTGAGCCAAATCCAGCCCACTGCCTGCTTTTGAAAAAAAATTTTCCTGGAACATAGTCAGACCCATGCATTTCTGTACTGTCTGTGACTGCTTTTGCATGAAAACAGCAGAGCCAAGAAGCTGAGCTGAGACTGAGATTGGCCTGTCAAGGCTAACACAGTTACTACTGGACCCTTTACAGAAAAAAGCTTGCCAACCCCCTGCACTAAACTGTAAATGCTAGGAGGGCAGTATCCATTTGTGTTTTATTATTATCTTTTTTCTTTTTTTTTTTTTTTTAAACCTTTGGAGTCTCGCTCTGTCACCCAGGCTGGAGTGCAGTGGTGTGTTCTCAGCTCACTGTAACCTCCGCCTCCCAGGTTCAAGGGATTCTCTTGCCTCAGCCTCCTGAGTAGCTGGGATTACAGGCATGTGCCACCATGCCCAGCTAATTTTTGCCTTTTTAGTAGACACAGGGTTTCGGCTTGTCTCGAACCCCTGACCTCAAGTAATCCACCCTCCTCGGCCTTCACTATCTTCTTATAGCACTGCCTCCCACAGAGTCTGGCAAAAGAAAGGGATTAATAAATATTTATTGAATGAAGAGATGGATTACTGGACCCTTTTAAGCACATGCTCTCTGTCCAGCTATGATGAGGAATGGATAGAGGAATAGAATTCAGTGGTCCTGTGACAAATAGCTGTACATCAAATACCCACAAGGATCAAGTGGAGACAAAGTGGTCAGAATCTCTGGAGGTTTAAAGGAGAAGATCTGCTTGGAACATGGTGGGGGGCCTGCAGACATTTTCTAGAAAGGAAACCATCAATATAGGGCCATCCCCATATTTGCCTGCCTCGGCCTCCTGAGCTGGGACTGCAAGCAGAAGCCATCATGCCCAGCTATTTTTTTTTTTTTTTTTTTTTTTTTAGTAGAGACAGAGTCTTGCTTTGTTGCCAAAGCTGTTCTCCAATTACTGGCCTCAAGCAATCCTCCCACCTCAGCCTCCCAAAGTGCTAGGATTATAGGCATAAGCCACCACACCTGGTGAAAACCAAGTTAGTGGGACCAATCACCCTAGCACCCACTAGGCAGTGGTTATGACAGCTGCTCCTGGGTTGGAATCCTGCCTCCATAGCTTAGTAACTGTGAAACCCTTTACCTCTCTTTGTCCTTCAATTTCCTCAGCTATAAAATAGATACAAAAATATTACCTATTTCGTGGTGTTGTTATAGGAAGTGAGCAAGTTCATATATGCAAAGTACTTAGTGTGGGGTCTGGCATATGTAAGTGCCCAGCAAATGCTAGCTTTTTTCACTCATGATTCAAAAATATATCTCAAATGTCTCTAAGAGGAGGTATTAAACTATACACTGGGAAGAAGCGGACTCAGTGTTATACTGGGCAAAGGCCAGTGGGATCTCTCAGCATACCCAAGGCTACATCCTTTAACACTGCATTCTGTATGCTCAGCACAAGGCCACATCAGTGATGCTACAGCAATGAAGTTTAGGCTCAGCAATGTCCCTTCCTTCCACTTGGTTTGGCAAGGGGATTCCCTGTTTCACTTCCAAGAATCTCTGTGAGTTTGTTGCAGAGCTGAAGGGACTCCTGAAAAGGATCCTGTAAGCCACCAGGAGAAATCTGGATTCTTCTAACAGTGCAAAGCTTCAGTGGGCTCCCAGGGAAAATGAAGGAACTTGGAAGGGTCTAGATGGACCAAGAAACCATGTTTTCCTTCTCTGAGCCTCGAGTACTGTGTACCAGGCACTGGACTACTGCCACCGCGATGACTCTGCCTGGTTGGGTCTGTCCTGGGGGAAGGGGCACTAACCATCTCATCTCCATGACCTTTGTGTCCTCAGTGCTCGTATCAAGAAAGCATCCCACAAGTGTTGATGGAATCCACTGAGGAGTAATCAATCCTAGACCTCAGGACAGCATCTCCTACCTACAAAGGACTGTGACATGACCACTCCAGTGCTAGTAAATACAGCATGCTCTAAAACCAACCTACAAAACACATGAAGCTAGCATTTGCACCTGGCAACACTGGCGATCTGGCTTTCTTGATGGCCAGAGAGAAAGCGGCACGTGCTCAATTGGGACGTTTTGTGTCATGTGTAAGCTCCACTCTACCACCACTGCCACCCCCACCCGGCCCCACCGCTCCATTTCTTTTTCTAAAACACATTGAAATCTGTGCTAACTAGATTAGCAGCCACTAGCCTCATGGACTATGTAAATTCAAAATAGTTAAATTAAATAAAATTTTAAATCCATGTTGTCAAACTCTTGAACAGCAAAAACAAGATTCAGCTTCTCAGTTGTACGGAGACATTCCAAGTATGCAGTGTGGCGACTCCTGCGTAGCTCATGGCTACAGTCTGGGACAGCACAGACACAAAACATTTCTGCAGTCACAAGAAGTTCTGTGGGCAGCACTGCTAGAGAATCTGTGCTGTCACACTGAGCAGTGTGAACTCAGGCAAAGACAGTTTAACGGCACTTTCACAATCAATAAGGCTAATAGATCGCTTCCCTGGAATAATCAAACCGTCCAAGTCTGTTCTCTCATAAGAAATGAGACACGATGAGCGAAATGTTCTCTTGGCCTAATCTGCATTGCTCTGTTGTTTTTTAAAAATGTATGCATCTTTATAAATAGTATTAATTCTGACAGGCGACTACAGAGGGCCCAGTCAGTGCCTTGATGCAGCCATGGATGACAGATAGCAGTTTAACGTGGGGGATGGATAGTGCAAGCCCTAGGAGAAGGGGTTTCATCAATCCAGCATGCATCTCAGCATTGTTTATGGAACGTTAATGAGGCTGGGCTTGACTTAAAAACCATCCAAGACATTATGGATTGGTTACATTTGGTTTCACAGGCACTGGGAACTTCTAAGCTATAATCTTAGCTCTTTTGCTAATGAGTGTTGTGTTATGGGGAGTATCATTTAACTTCTGAGATTCAGTTTGCTGTCCTTAAAATGGGGCTGTTACTGACCTACCTAACCCAGTGTCCAGAGGATTAATGAGTTAATGTTTGCAGAGAACTCCAAGCTCCTTGCATGAAGGCATGTGGTGCATCATTATTTCCATTCATTCTCACGTAGCAGCTGGGAAGCATTAGGACTTTTATGTTTACTCCATCCAAAATGCATTTTCCTTCTCGGTATTTTAACATTACCTATGTTACCCAAACGTAAATCTAAAAGTAAAGCAGGGCCCACAGCAAGAGTACAATGATGAAGTGGGGGTATCCAGATAGTTATTCCTTTCTTTAGCATGAGTGTAACATCATTCTAGAAGGATGAAGGCGGTAATTGCACTGTAAATTTCCTCCGTATTAGCCTGTTGGTTAATCTTACCAGATGCGAAAAGGAAGTTCTACAACAGCACAATGACACTGTCGACACTTACATGCAATAATATTCCCATATCTGTTCTTCATTCTGTTCTCATCTTTCTTAGCCGAGTCCCATGGTGCAGACTGCCCTTCAAAGAAGCTCTAGAAGGAAGGCAAAGTGACACTGAGAATTACAATTTGACGCAGTGAACAGAGGGATTTTTTTTTTTTTTGAGACAGAGTTTCGCTCTTGTTACCCAGGCTGGAGTGCAATGGTGCGATCTCGGCTCACCGCAACCTCCGCCTCCTGGGCTCAGGCAATTCTCCTGCCTCAGCCTCCTGAGTAGCTGGGATTACAGGCACGCACCACCATTCCCAGCTAATTTTTTGTGTACTTTTAGTAGAGACAGGGTTTCACCATGTTGACCAGGATGGTCTCGATCTCTTGACCTCGTGATCCACCCGCCTCGGCCTCCCAAAGTGCTGGGATTACGGGCTTGAGCCACAGCGCCCGGCTGAACAGAGGGATCTTAAGAATGGATGATGGTCTTAAAAATATAGAACAAGGGTCAAGAAGGAAAGAATTTCTACAAGAATGAGATAAAGGATTATTATACTACATTATATTCTAAATATTTCAGTTAGCTTTTCCTATGCTTTGTTTTCCTTTACTTTCTTACAAATGCAGAGATGGAAGCTAAAGAGTGAACCCATAATTTCTCTGTACAACCCAGTAAAAATGGTCACATGTTCATCCCCATCCCACCTGAATATTTACTACAGAAAAGTTAACATTTCTCTCAATTTCTTAATGACATTATAATTTTTCAGTATTCTTGTAAGAGATATGATGATGTCTTCTTCTCTCTATTTCTAATTGATGAAAGATTATTTTTGGTTAAAACATGAGAGTAGGTAAAGCTGAGACGACTTCATAACTTCCAGGCTAAAATCCTGCAATAATCTCTGCCTGAGCTTTCATTTTTAATGGAGTTTAGATGTCCACTTATTTAGGGATTTGGTATTTTGATGCCTAGGGTCTTTTATCTTTAGGTTATTCATTTTTTTTATTCAAGTTGTAATGAAAATGTCCTCTACTCTCAGTGGACAAATAAAAAAATATGTGGGACTTTTATTTCCACTTTACTTCACATTACATTTTACCTTTATGTGGTCAACTATGTGAGGAGGTTATGAGAAAAGGATGCAAGTGAAGAGGATTCGGTAAAACTATTTCTTGTTTTGGCCACAGTACTCGTATACTTCCTGGCACCCACTGGGAAGGAAGAGGAAGGGAAAGAAGAGATGAAGGGAGACCAGACGAATGAGAGCACCATTCAGGAATGCTCTGCGGCCAGAGAAAATGGTGTTAGGGGCTCGTGTCCTCAGATGTGCCCCAGGGTGGCTTTCAAGTTCTCCCACAAACAGGTCTTCCTTCCTCCCCAGTCTCCACCTCATCTGTGGACTTCAGTCATCTTGGCCATTTCCACCACTTACAATATTTTGAGATTAGTCTGTTGCTAGGCAGAATGTATTTATTCCTTTTTATGAGTCCGACTCTCCTTCATGAGGTAAATTGTCGCTTAGCATGCTGCAGTAGAACACACTGCTTACAGACATCATGGGGTATCTGTGCCCCCTATGCCCAACTGTGTGCTGCACAGAATTCTGACCACTAAGTGGACAGTGCTTGGCATCCTCTGTTGTTTCTATGTCTGTCTCTGCCACCAGGCTGTGGGCTGTGTGGAATCCAATAATTAGTTACTGAATGAATAAATAATTGTGGTGTCTGGTTATAGTATGTTTTGGCTTTGTTCTCAAAATGAAGCTTTATTTCTGCAGCTTAAGTGTACCAGAGGCTCTAAGGCTTAGAAAGCCTTCCTATCCACAGCCTGCAGATTTCACTCTGGCATAGTTTGTTAAGTCCACACCTTTTCTGTGGCCTGCAGGGTATGGATACTGCTGTTACCATACTACTGAGCTGGCATCAGAGACTGGCTGGAGAAGAGCCCAGCCCCAGGTCTGTCCTGCCCTCAGGCTTCAGATCTTGTCCTCCATACATCCACCCAACAAAACAGCTGATCAACACCATTTTATAACACAACACAGAAGAGTGAAAAAATAACACTACAAACTAAGAGTTAAGAGGTTTAATCTACTCATCTTAATTTAAGGTCCCTTAGTTTTGTTCATAGGTGACACCTTATTATCATATTTAATAATTTTTACCTTTTTATCATTTCAAAAACATGGCAGGATCAGATGTACTATATATGAACGGCTGTATTAATAGACTCACACCATGCATCACTTGCTGAAGAGTGATATGGTTTGGCTGTGTCCCCACCTAAATCTCATTTTGAATTGAAGTTCCCATAATCCCCATGGGCTGTGGGAGGGACCCGGTGAGAGGTAATTAAATCACAAAGGTGATTACCTCCATGCTGTTCTCCTGATAGTGAGTTCTCATGAGATTTGATGGTTTTATAAGGGGCTTTTCCCACCCTTCACTCAGCACTCTTCCTGCTGCCACCGCATGAAGAAGGACATGTTTCCTTGCCCTTCCACCACAATTGTAAGTTTCCTGAGGCCTCCTCAGCCCAGCAGAACCATGTGTTGATTAACCTCTTTCCTTTATTTATTTATTTATTTATTTATTTATTTATTTATCTATCTTTTTGAGACGGAGTTTCGCTCTTGTTATCCAGGCTGGAGTGCAATGGCACGATCTCGGCTCACCGCAACCTCCGCCTCCTGGGTTCAGGCAATTCTCCTGCCTCAGCCTCCTGAGTAGCTGGGATTACAGGCACGCGCCACCATGCCCAGCTAGTTTTTTGTATTTTTAGTAGAGACGGGGTTTCACCATGTTGACCAGGATGGTCTCGATCTCTTGACCTCGTGATCCACCCGCCTTGGCCTCCCAAAGTGCTGGGATTACAGGCTTGAGCCACCGTGCCCGGCAACCTCTTTCCTTTATAAATTACCTGGTCTTGGTTCGTTCGTTCGTCCGTCCTTCCTTCCTTCCTTCCTTCCTCCCTCCCTCCCTCCTTTCTTTCTCTTTCTTCCTTTCTTTCTTTCTTTCTTTTTTTTAAATTTGAGGGACGGTCTTACTCTGTTACCCAGGCTAGAGTGCAGTGGCACAATCTCAGCTCACTGCAATCTCTGCCTCCCAGATTCAAACGATTCTTGTACCTCAGTCTCCCAAGTAGCTGGAATTACAGGCATGTGCCACCATGCCCAGCTAGTTTTTGTATTTTTAGTAGAGATGGGATTTCATCACGTTGGCCAGGCTGGTCTCAAATTTCTGACCTCAAGTGATTCAGCTGCCTCAGCCTCCCAAAATGCTGGGATTACAGGAGTGAGCTACCGTGCCTAGCCTCGGGTATTTCTTCATAGTGGAATGAGAATGGACTAATACCAAAAGTAAAACACTGTATGGTACAGGGCAGATACAAATAAAAACATTTTCAGGTTATTAATAAATTAATACAAATACTATCATTAAAAATTGCTAGTTAATTCCATCTAGAACAAGACCTTTACATGTTCAGGGGATTTATTCAAACATGTAACTTCTATTCTGCTATATAACATGCATTTAAAAGTAGCTTCAGGGATTTTAAAGTCAGATACTCTTTTTTTGAATAGTGTCTTTGTTACTCTATGAATGACAATAATTTTATAGTTGAGTAATAACTATGATTTGACTTCCAATAATTTAATTCTACTTTGAGTTTGTCATGATTAATTACCAATTTCACTTCCCTCTGCCTTTTCCGCCCACCTAAAAAGTTCTCAGATTTTTTTTTTTTTATAGGAAGATGGAAGAAGAAAATTGAGAGACACCTTGAAGTCTTCCAGTAAATCCGCAGCCTTAACTCATACAGAAAATGCCCCTAGGTGCCCTGAGCTTTCACATGGGGACCTGAGCCACATGACAGTCCCTGCCCTCTCTGGACACACAGAGGCTCCCTTGTGGGGAACAAAGCTCACATCACAGCTGTGTTTCTTTAGCATTTGTGTGGTTATCACAGGACTGCCAATAGCCCGTGTATTTAAAAACAGTTATTTTAGTTGTATTATTTTCATGTAATTGGTGACCAAGAAACAGACACAACCCACAAATGAAATAATAACCAATTGTACTGCATTTGAGCACTACAGTTCCCAGAATGTTTTCCTATGGATGGGGCCCAAGTGTTATTCATCTCTGACTACTTATTATGGGAGCATCAACAAATATGTGCAGATGAGTGAGTCCATCGTCTCTCCTAGTCTTCACCAGAGAAGAGTACATTAGCTGTCCCTTACAGCTAAGGGACATGAGATGAAGACAGGCACCTCAACAGCTCCTAACACAACCTATGTCAGAACTCAGTGTTTTCTGACTCTTTATCCACTGCTTTTTCTCTACCACCCTCACCCTCAATGACCTTGAGAAGAAAACAGTAGTAGTAAGTCAACTTAAATACATATGGCCAACAATTGTTTTCCATACCTAGATTATCTCTGCTTGTCTCTGAAAGAATGTCTACAACAAGAGAATATAAAAAAGTCAACTAAATTTTACTGATTACTTTTACAAAACAAGAATTTTTCTTCTCATACATGACGTGTGTTCGTTCCATGGAAGCTATTGCAGGAAAAGTTCAACTTCTTGCAATAAGACTCCCACCTTCTTCTTCAGGCATTATATGAATCACTACAAATGTCCAAATGTATTTTTTAAAAAACAAAACAAAACACAAAAACAAAATTAGAGGTGGACTGAGGAAAAGATCAGGTAACTAGTGCCTCCACAGATAAATGGCAGAGTCTCTTGACTCCATACAGATATGGTGACTGTGTCTTGCATTTTCTGTAAGTGTTGCTTATATAGCCGATTTCCCCATGGATACATTTGTATTATTAAGACCACGTGTCCTCATGCCTGGCTTAGAAAATAGGTAATATATCCATGGGAGCCCAGAGAGAAAAGGGAAGGCTTTCTAGATTGATGGCCTTGGATTTTATTTCCTTTTGTTATGGAGATTAAAAATGTTTTTTCCTAAGATGAATCCAGTTTTGAATGTTACGGCTTTTTTCTAGCATATACCTTCAAGATATCTAAGAAAATATTTACCTTACACTTTAGACTCCCTCTTGTGCCTAAAGTGAGACAAAAGTCAACTGATTAAATTTTTAGTTAGAAAATAAAACTTTAGGCTGGGCGCGGTGGCTCACACCTGTAATCCCAGCACTTTGGGAGGCCGAGGTGGGCAGATCACAAAGTCAAGAGGTCGAGACCATCCTGGCCAACATGGTGAAACCCTGTCTCTACTAAAAAATACAAAAACTAGCTGGCCATGGTGGCGCATGCCTGTAGTCCCAGCTACTCAGGAGGCTGAGGCAGGAGAATTGCCTCAACCCAGGAGGCAGAGACTGCAGTGAGCCAAGATTGTGCCACTGCATTCCAGCCTGGCACCTGGCAACAGAGCAAGACTCTGTCTCAAAAAAAAAAAAAATGAAAAAAGACAATAAAACTTTATCTGTAGCTCTGGAGCCACTGAGTATTCAGAGAAGCCATGATACGATACATGGATCTCTCAGACTGTGTGCCTCTGGTTGCTTTCCTGGCTAGCAATTCTCAGAGCAACTATAGTAACTGGGATAGAAAGACTGCCATCGGTGCCTCAGAATACTGCTTCACGTCTAGTTTGCAGCCAGGACTGCCACAGATGTGCAGCTGCAGAGGTGGCAGACATACTTCCTTTATTCTTCCTTCCCTAGAAAGACTGAGGATTCTCTAATGGCTCTGTGAGTTCACCCTACTTCCTTTTGTTTCTTTTTCTTTTTTGTAGACTGAGATGGGCATAATCGCTAATAAACGCATCAGTAAATTGTGCCTGAGGAAAATCAAGTAACATTGGGTTATGTGTAACTTTGCTATGCAATTATTCTATTATGTCCCTTTTCACATACTTTTTCTACTTTTAACTATCTTTTAATAAATCAAGCAAAGTCAATGCATGTTTTATAAGATGTTCTCCTGTGCATTTTTCTTTGGGCAAGAATAAAAGATTCTTTACCTAACTTTTACGAGGTCAAAAGTTACACGTGCTCTTTTAAAATTACATAAATTGAATTACTGAATGCTTTAAGAAGAATTCTATTCTAAACCAATATTCTTGGGAAGTAATCACCACATCATTTATATTGTAGAAAAGAAAGGTTCCTCTCAAACTTGCTTAAAAAAAAAAGACAGTCAGGTTTTGAATCCTCCCAGTGCTGATAGAAAGAAAAGAACTTTGTTCTTTGGAGAATGGATTTTCAAAGCATATGCCAACGAGTGCTTCCGGTCTCTGGGGGGAAATTTTGCTTATCTTCTACTTGCGTCTCTCTCTGCCTGAGACAAATCCCTACGTTCAAGTTTAAGCACAACCTCCAACTCCTCCTCTCTCTCTCTCGCCTCAGAGTCTTTCCTTGACAGAATTATGGGCAGGCTTGCTAAAATCAAATCTGACCAAAGCTCAGGCATAATTTTGAACAAGTGGCTCCATGAGAGAGAGCAGAAGGGATGGCTGAGAGAACCAAGGCTAAGAGCATCATTCAGCCCCTGAGGATGTCCCATCTGCAGAGCAGCAACTTAAGGACAAGTGTGGGAGACAGGCAATGACGGCCCCTGCTCCCAGCACAAGTTTTATAGCTGGGATTTTGAATATAATATGCACATTTAGGTAATATTTAGTGTTTAGGGCAGATTTTAAACATGCAGGTATAATTTAACACACTAACTATGAACTTTCTATTATGAAAAAACCACTGTATGTATTTTTGGGATTTAAGTTAATGGTCTCACTGCACCTTCTGTTAGAATTTTCATAAATATACTTATGCTTTTATTCTACTTACAATGTAATTAAAGTGTTTCCTCTGACTACCTTAGCTCATGTATACTGCAAAGAGGTAGCCGACCTGGGAGCCACTCTCAAAGAGTAATAAGTCTCCAAAACAATAAAAATGAAACCAGGCAAGCTCCAGTGAATACCAATGACTTCCCAGCTTTAAGACGCTGCACTCTCCATGGGCACAGAGCAGAAGGAAATTGAACATCCTGCATACTGTCATTTTTTTCTGAATAGAAAACATGTTTTTGTGATTCAATAACCTCCTTCCCCACCCCTCATACCACCATCATTTTCCACAGGATATAATTATACATCTCAGTTGCCCACCTCAAGAGAACATTACTCCAAAATGATGCAGTCTGTTAAAAATGCCACAGCTCCTAGATATTAAAAAAGGAGAAAAAAAAATCCTATTCAACAGAAAAGCCTCCAGAAAGAAAGGGATGCAGGTCAAGGCTGTACATAATGTGCAGTATGTTTTCAGGCAGTGCAGGGGCAAGTTTTTTAGATGCTTCTGAAATAGAATTTTTCCTCCCTTTCTCATATAATAAAATTGTGCACGTAAAATGATGAAAATTGTCACCCTGAAAGAAGGAAGATGAACTCACTGGGGCATGCAAAGTCTGTGAACTTTCTTTGTTTTCTGCTCAGACTTCTCTTCTGGTGCTTTGAAGCATCACATTTTATTAGATCCATATAAACTATTTATTGCTATAGCACTAAAGCAACTGAAGACACCTAACTTTGCCTGATGGACCACAAAGCAGACTGTCCCAGAAGTTCAGGCACAGTGGTGGCAGTGGTTGCTGGTCACTGTCATTCGCCAGTGTCCTGAACAAAGGCAGTCAAAAGGAACATGTGATGCTTCGAAAGAGAGGTGAGGATTGGTTGAAAACAAGAATCTAGACCCATGAACTAGGTTTTTAAACAAACTGGAATCTAAATGTGAACATTCCTTGATCTTTTAAAGAAGTTGCTAATCTCTGGCCACTTTTCACTGCAACTTAACACAATTTGAAATTGTGCAGAATTTTTCTATTTTGCAGGATTAAGAACACCCATCCATGATCTTGGCAATATTTATCATATAATTACCTTCCTTTACCTATTATCTCTTTCTCTTTTGATAATGGGATTGAGGTTTGCAGCCTCAAAATACATATATACAATGTTTTCATACCCCAAAACAGTCCCCATGATGTCTGACTGAGTTTTAGAATATGTTTCCTAGTCTACTGAATATTACTCTGAATGAGGGATTTTATGAGTGACTTTTCAGAGCAATGCCATCAATTTCCTGTTGATCAATACATGGCTTATGAGGTTTGTGAAGCTCTGTCACAGGTGAGCATTTTAATCCTGTTCCATAGATAAGAAGATTTAGTATCAAAGACATTGAGTGGCTCCTCTGAAATCACACAGCTGGTAAGCAGAAGAGCTGGGACCTGAGCCAAGGCCATTCCACTCTGAACTCAGTGCGCCTCCATTTGGCCACAAAGCTGGCTCAGAATCTGTGGCTTTGTGCCCACTGCATTGCACAGTGAATGTGGCATTCTGAAGTCACCCGAGCCATGGGTCTTAAGCCCCCAAGTATTTCTGGTTACCATGTTTTATGGAACGAGCCAGTTTGGTGACACAGTCCTATCACCATTTGCACAGTGATGCTTCCTGGTGATGTGAGTGTGCACACCCTGGAGGGACCCTCAATTAACTTGCCTTTCTCTTCAAATTTGCCCAATTTCCAAAGTCCCCTTTCTTTCCACCTTCAGAATCACTGCAGTAGTCAGCTCCTGCTAATGAAGTGACACAACCATCAAGGGCACTGGAGCAGAAATAAGTTGAAAACCACTGATTAAGTGGTAAGAGTGAAAAAACATATCCCTTAAGTGAGTGACAAGGGAAAAGAGTCATGAAAACAGTAACTGCAGGGTGTTCATGGCTGCTGAACATTCCATGGACAAGGCTAGTGTTCCGTGGGACCATAGAGACTGACGCTGAGAGGCGTGGGTGTCAATGGGGCGTTAATTGTAAGAAGCAGAGGGTGGGTGTTAGGGGATATTCAACCCTTTCTTGGCCTGCACTCCTCTTTTCTTTTGTTCCCTAGAAACAGTTTAATAACAGAGACCCATCCTAAGCCATGCCTGGGGCTCCCCCTTATCTGGAATGTCTTCTTGGGGCTGGGTGCCTCTGTCATCTTGCCCATGATGAAGTGCTCAGTTGCATTTCAGGGAGTCCTTGTTTCCTTGGCACCCGCCTTCAGGTGCTCTCAAGGGCTCATCACAAGAATATTTCAGCAGTTTGGAAGTCAACGGCTGCATTTCCAGATTCCTTCTTCCTGTGAGAGTCTCTGCTGCTTCTTACGGAATAAGGATGGTCCCGGAGAAGCTGGACCGAAGGGTTTCTACATGTTTAGATTTATTACATAAAACTTGGTCAAAGCTGACTTTTTTTGGAGGGGGTGGGGATGGAGGCTGGAGTGCAGTGGCACAATTTAGGCTCACAGCAACCTCCACCTCTAGGGTTCGAGCAATTCTCCTGCCTCAGCCTCCTGAGTAGCTGGGACTACAGGCACACACCACCACACCCAGCTAATTTATCTATTTTTAGTAGAGATAGGGTTTCACCATGTTGGCCAGGATGTCCTCAATCTCTTGACCTCGTAATCCACCCTAAGTGTCTAGGCCTCCCAAAGTGCTGGGATTACAGGCATGAGCCACCACACCCATCCAAAGCTGACTTTTTCCAGTTACCTATCTCTTGATACCCATGTATATCAATGAAATCAATCTTTGAAGATTCTGGAACTTGGATCTGTCCCTGTCCTCACTGCAGTGCCCTAGCAAACCCAAAGAGGCCACGGCAATTTAATAAGGTGTCAAAATAGTGATATCAATGAGCAATCTGTCACAGGTCCCCCAAAGAGGATGGCTCTGTTTTAGAGGCAGCTGAAAGTATCTGTGTTTCCAGAAGTCATGCTAGGCTTAGGTCCTGTCTCCAGGATTGCCACCCCACATTTCAGAGAGATAGCAATTTTCATTTTGCCTCTGACACAGATATTGCCAGAGTTTGGGATGCTCACACTACTCAAGAGCTGTAATTTCCTCCATCTCTGCATCTGACTTTGACAGTGAGCCTGTGCAAATACACCCAGATCCTCAGAGAGCAGCAAGAATACCTCCTTGGAAAAGGCATCATCCATCTAGAGAGCAGATAGATGTTTTTGTGGAAATTCAGCTGCTCCTTCCTTTGGAGAGCAGCCTCCGACCCATCTCTCGCCTGCATTATTGCAGTAGCTTCCTGACCGGTCTCTTTGGTACTCTACAATTTATACGCTTGATCCAGAGTGACCTGTTGAAAACGCACCAGGGTAGCTGTCACTTTCTCATTTGAAAACTGAGCAAGTCTCCCTCCTGACACCATGGCCAAGTGAAGGGTGTTAAGACTCAACACGTGTGAAGCCCAGCATGCAGCCAGTGCTCCGTCAAGGCCACCTGTTACTTTCTCATTCTAATATGAAAACCTGAGACGTTGATGACACTACATCCTTACTGACTTGACTACAAGTTTTTGTTGTCTCCATGATAATTTTTTCCAATTTTCCCCCCCAAGACTCTGTATTTCTCCTTCGCTGACTCGACACAGTATTTAGAAGTTGGGTGGAGGTTTTATTACTGTCCCTTTTTCTTTTTTTGAGCAAACACCCTCTTCCTGGTATTTCTTGGAGAGCTGTGCAGTTTAAAATGTCCTCACCTCAGAAATCACAGCACATCAACTCCACCAAATGTGACTGAAAATCTAAGGATACTTTTTGTTTTGTTTTGTTTTAGAGATGACAGGCTTGGAAATGAGTAAGTATAGCAGAAAAAGGAATTTTAATGTGAGAGTTGTGACTCTTATTTTTGACATCTATTAATTTATAAAACCTATCAGCACAATTCCCAGGCTCTTCCTGCAATACCTAAGTCATGGCGACTAAAGATCAAATTTAGAATGGATAATTCTTTTAGAAATTTAGAAAATAAGGTTAGAAATATCTTTTCAAACAGTTTAGTGAAAAATTATTACATCTCAATTTACTCTGCCAGAAAGTTCAATGCCTTTTCTTAAAAGCAAACACTTCTATGGAACATTGTAACCCAAAGTTATCTGTAGAGTCATAGAGGCTCTCCTTTTATTTAAAGACTGATTTTGTTAGTCAAATGTCATATCTTATTGAAGAATGTACATACTCTCACTTTAGATCACATGGACTCCTTCTTGTGAGGGAAGTCTTGGCAGTCAGCCTTAGTCTACAAGAATAAAGATGAGATTCTAAATAAGTAAAACAATGAGCCTGCACCAGTATGGAGTAGAAATCCTGGCATGGCGGAAGCTTCCACATGGTGCTGATCACTCATCTGCAGTCAGAAATGGGTACAGTCACCCTTGCAAATCCTGGAAGAACCAATTCACTTTTCAAAATGGAGAGCTCATCATCTCACAGTAGATCTTAGGTGAATGCCATAGTCATCTGAATCTACTCCCCTGAAATATTACTCATCTCATTAACATCCTTTGGGATTGGGAAGTTGCAATTAGCAGGTGGGAAGGAGATAATGAGAATCCCAGGCAGCAAGTGACAAAGGCAGTAACAAGAGGACTCAGCAGCAACTCATGAGGTTTTTCCAAATTTTAGTCACTCAGGTACACCTTCACCACTTCCCTCTGTTATTGAATGAATAAATTCAACTCTTGTATACGTAAATACATTTACAGTACTTGCAAATAAAATTTTACATCATTTTTGAGGCAAAGTCTCACTCTGTTGCCCAGGCTAGAGTGCAGTGGTGTGATCTCAGCTCACTGCAGCCCTTGACCTCCTGAGCTCAAGTGATCCTCCTGCCTCGGCCTCCCAAAGTGCTGGGACTACAAGTGTGATCCACCGCGACCGGCCAAGCCAAGAACTCTTACCTCAGGTAAAGATAATAGAAAAAGTTGAGACAACAAAAATGAAGGAATAGTATTCAATCCAGCCAGGCAGTGCTGTGTGACTATCTTGGAGCCTGAGGCTTCTTCTACTTTGGCTGAGAGAGGTGCAAAGAATGCTTGCCTCAAATCAAGGTTCTCTGATGAATCCAAAGCACTGAAAGACACCTAACAGGAAAGCCAATCACTCTCTCACCTGTGATTCGGCTCAGTTTATTCCCTATGAGTGGGCCTCCTAAAAATCACCTTGTACATTGTCAGTTGTTTGCATCTCACACTTGGGGAAAACTGGATTCACCATCTATCCTGGCTTAAGTGCTGCTGAGGTAAAAGAATGAGACGTAGGACCAGAAGATTCAGGCTTAAATCCCAGCTCTGATTGATTCCTAACTGTGTGACCACAGGTAAGTTACTACATTTGCTTTTTAATGTTTACAGTAGAATTTCTATAATTAAATTATTTAACAGGGTCGCTCTCTGTATTAAAACTAATGAATGTCAGTGGAAAAACCCATGTTGGCTTGCACATTTTATAAAGTGCCATTGAATTGGTATGTTATTAGTATAAGGTGTATAACTTGTAGAATGTCTATAGAATGCACAGGTCAGTAGAGTCAGAAACACATATGTCCTCCCCAGACTACAAACTCCACAAGGGAAAGGGCTGAGTCTCTCACATCCTCAGTAGCTGGCATCTACCTGGAACATATGAGGAGCTCTGTATTAGGAAAAATACATGATAATTATATATCAGAAGATTCATGCATCCTGAATGCATTCAAATTTAATATTTTTGAGGCTTGGTTCTTTAAAACTTTTTTTTTTTTTAATTTTATACCCTAGTCGAGTTTTAAATAAATTACCATCATGTTTCAGAGAGTAATACCGAAAAGAGACATTTTACATGGAGGGCATTATACTCAAAATCTTAAAAACTCCTCTAACGTTCTATAGTTAGTGTTTCTTCCCCCTTCAGAATCACAATCTGCTAAAAGGATAACAATTAGTTTAAGTGAACCAAGGTCAGAAGCTAAAAGGAAGTGGCCCAAAATTGTATTTAGAATCTGCTGATGCTTTAAAAAATGAAGAGCTGGCCCCAGTTCAAAAAAACCAGATATTGGATTAAAACCTTAGGGTCACATGGTTCAATTTTTTTTTATTTAGAACTACAAGGTTTGGGATTAAACGAAAAGTAAGATGCTTCACGCTTATTAGATGTACTGCCTTAAACCATTTTCAAGAAGGCAACAGAGTTGAAAATAAATGAAAGTAAACTCGGGGGTCAATTTTGAAATGCAAACAGCCAAGATCGAATGCCCTTGGAGGACCCACACTAGCAGAATGGACTTTCACACAATAGCTAGGTATTTTTGCTTCAGCAAAGAAAATTCCTGAAAGGGAATCTGAATTTTTTCCAGGAAACATTATAAGAAAAAGATGCAGGCTCAAATGATTTTGATTACGTAAGAATTCTTTTAGTGAAATCACAATAAATCATCAATTCAGTAATATTAATAAGAACAATGGTGGCCAGGTGTAGTGGCTTATACCTGTAATCCCAGCACTTAGGAAAGCGAGGCAGAAGGCTTGCTTGAGGCCAGGAGAAAGAACAGCCTAGGCAATACAGTCAGACCCCGCCTCTACTAAAAATAAAAAAATATTTAGCTGGGTATAGTGGTGCATGCCCATAGTTCCAGCTACTCATGCTCAGGAGGCTGAAGCAAGAGGATCTCTTCAGGTTGAGGCTAGGGTGAGTTACGATTGCACCACTGTCCTTCAGCCTGGGCAACAGAGTGAGACCCTGTCTCAAAAAATAATAATAATACTAATAATAACACAAGACAACAAATGCAGTTCTCTGTGTTCCAAATACTATGCTAAAATTTTTACCCAAAATATCCCATAGATGTAAGCCTATTAATTGACACAAATTCTTGCCTCATTTTGTCATTACAGCTGTAACTTATGCTCATGAAAAGAGACACCAGCATCTTTCAAACTTAAGGTTAACCTTATGATTAGGATCGTCACCAGTGAGTTAAAGAATCATTATGTTGGTAACTGATAACTTTGACATAAATTTTAAATTATATTAACGAATAGTTTTAAAAAAGCTTTTTATTTTGAAATAATTCTAGATTCACAGGAAGTTACAAGGACGGTATGGAGAGCTCCCATGTATTCCTCAGTTTTTCCCAACGATCACACCTCATATAACTGTACCCCAGGAAACTGAAGCTGGTCCAGTGTGTGTGTATTGTTCCATGCCATTTCATCTCAAGTGTAGATCTCCAATCAAACAGAGCTATCCCATCACCACAAAAAGCTTCCTTGTCGAACATCTGAACAGGCACCATATATTCCCTAATTCCTGGAATCCACTAGTCTTACTGTTCATCTTTATATTTCTGTAAAATTTAAGAAGGCCCTACAAATGGAATCATGAAGTACTGGCTTTTTTTTTTTCCCTGAGCACAATGCCCTTGAGATCCATCCAAGTTGCTGTCTATATCATTAGTTCATTCCTTTTGACAGCTCAGTAATACTCCACGTTATGGGTGTATCAGAGTTTGTCTAGTCATTCCCTTAGGGAGGAACAATTTGATTCTAGTTTTTGGTGATTACAAACAAAGCTGTGTGGATCTTTATTTACAGGGTTTCATGGGGATAAAAATTTTCACATCTCTGTGATAAATGTCCAGCAGTGCTACTGCTGGGTCAGGTGGTAAATCTCTTTCAGGTTTTTTTGGTTTTTTTTTGAGATGGAGTTTGGCTTTTGTTGCCCAGGCTGGAGTGCAGCAGCGTGATCTCAGCTCACTGCAACCTCTACCTCCCAGGTTCAAGCATTTCTCCAGCCTCAGCCTTCCTAGTAGTTGAGATTACAGGTGTGTGCCACCACACCCACCTAATTTTTGTAGTTTTAGTAGAGATGGGGTTTCACCATGTTGGCCAGGCTGGTCTTGTACTTCTGATCTCAGGTGATCTGTCTACCTCAGTCTCCCAAAGTGCTGGAATCACAGGTGTGAGCCACCATGCCCGGCCTCTGTTTTAGTTTTTCAAGAACTGCTTAATGATTTCCTAAAGTGGCTGTACCAGTTCATACTCCCAGCAACAGTTCAGGAGAGATACAGTGTCTCTCCATTCTCACCGGCATTTGGTATTGTCTCTGCTTTTTATTTTGGCTGCTCTAATATGTGCATGATGATACCTCATCATGGTCATAATTTTCATGTTCCTATCACCTGATCATGTTGACTTGTTGACTTCTTTTCATGTGTTTATTTGTCATCTGTACATCCTCTTTGGTGAAGTGTCTTTTATGTCTTTGCCCTTTTCAAATTGGATTTTTTAAAACTAAATTTTTAGAGTTCTTAATATTTTTTAGATATGAATCCTTTGTCTGATATGTAGTTTGTAAATATTTTCCTCCAGTCTTCAGCTTGTATTTTCATTCTCTTACACAGCAAGAGTTTTAAATTTCAATGAAGTCTAACTTCTTGATTTTCTTCTTTAATGGAGAGTGCTTTAGGTTTAATGGCTAAAAATTCTCCACCAAGCCTTGAGCCCTGAAAAAAATAACTTAAACTTGATATGAAATACTGCAAGTATCTGTAATGTCTGATAATTAAATGACTAAATTAGATGATATCTAATATTGAATAATAAACATTCAATCAGTGATCTCAGAGTTGGTATCAATACTGGCTATGTTAGGAGGCACCTTCTTCAAGGAGTCTGTGGATGTCAATCCACTTCTACCTCTAACTGAATGAAGAGGGAGGTGGCACTCATTTCTTAGGGTTATTGAAAGTTTTCTCTATCACTAGAGAAAGGTCAGGGTTGCTGAAAGAGGTGAAGTAAAAGAAGCTGCGGTTCTTTGGTTATGGTGCAGTCAAGCACCCCTGCTCTATTCCTCCGTCATCACAGCCACTAAGTTAGCTCAGACCCACAAGAGCAGTGGCCATCCTATTGCGTGGCACAGATTTTTGTCACTGTAGAACGGCCATGCTCAAGTGATTTTGGAGTCCCCAAGGTAATCCCTGCAACAAGAATCCTGCTGCAGGTGGAGGAGGAGCGACCAGGACCAAAACGCTTCTAAAGGAAGAGAGCACAGTGGAGGAGATCCCGGTGGATCTGCCAGGATGTCCAAGAGCCCAAGGCGGCACCAATAAACGCACAGGGAAGGCTGAGAAGGAGCAAGAGACACTAAAAAGTGAGGAGAGATGAAGCACAACGTCATTGTGTGTTTCAGATAAAGAGCATGACAACACTTCGCTTCTGTACCTGCTGTGTTCCAGCTCCCGTGGGATATGATGTTCCTCAAGCAGGGGACCCTTCCTTCACTTCCTTTGCAAAGTTGGTGTAACCATTACAACTCAGCTCTAATCTACCTTTTCCATGTATTTTCTACTTTCGTTTTGGTTGGTCCTTTTTCCTTCAACACTATCGTGGGTATTAATAGGTGCTACTTAAGTTTTCTTCACATATCTAATATGTGAGGTTTAATGTCATTTTTACTGGCACAATTAGACTGTGTTGCCTTAACAGGGGGCCCGTGTCCCCATTTGTAACTTCCACAGCACAGAGCTGGGCATGCTGTGTGCTTTAGGCAGCTGCAGGGTGCTTGCTGCGGAATTCCTTTAATCGCTGCACAGCCATCGTGCGTGGCCCCTCCAGAACAAGAATGTAAGGGCAGTTCTACATTGACAGAAATGTTCTAGTCTGCACTGTCTAATATGACGGCTGCTAGGTCTACCTGTGGCTATTGAGCACTTGCAACAAGGCTGGGAAGACTGAGGAACTGAATTTTAACATTTAATAGAAATTAATTATATTTAAATAGCCACAGGAGCCTTGGAGCTACCACTTTGGGCAGCTCAGGTGGTGATTCACAGGGGACCCACCAATGAGGCTGATGCCTTGCCTGGCATAACTTTGGTTGATTCTCAAATTGCAAGATCTCTCAGCATTCCTGAACAAAGAGTATGATTTCTTAGTGTACAGGCTGAACTGTGAACCCCCTACAACAAATTCATATCAATATGTTGAAGTCCTAACCCCCTGTACCTCAGAATGTGACTGTATTTGGAGACAGGGCCTTTAAAGAAGTAATTACATTAAACTAAGGTTATATGGGTGGATCCTAATCCAATATGACCTTTTAATAAAAGGTGAGTAGGGCACACAGAGACCCCGGGGCATGCATGCAGAGCTGACCACCTGCAAGTCAAGGTATGAGGAGAGGACACCAACCCTGCTGCACCTTGATCTTGAACTTCCAGCCTCCAGACTGTGAGAAAGGAACTTCCTGTTGTGTGAGCCAACCAGTCTCGCAGCCCTAGCAAACGCATACACTTCCCACTCTTAGAGATGCATCATTTCCAGTCATGGCTGCACACACATTAAATGGAAGTGGCTCTGATGTGTAACCCTGAATGCCAAGATACAAATTTAAAATGGGGAGATTTTCTTTCCAAGTGTCTGTTGTGCCTGCTGTGCCCCAGCCAGGAGCACTATCTAGAAAGCCAGATGCCTGAGCTGAGACAGTGTGGTGAGCACTGCGTTGAAGTAAACGAAGCAGAAAGCTTTCCAGGGATGTCACCTCAGGGCCAGGAGACTGCAAACTGCAGGCACGGCTCTCCCTCTGCAGGCTGAGAGTCAGTGCTGGATACACACAATCTCTGCTTCTCTGAATGTCTTCTCCACAGTGAACATTCATATGTTTTATTTCTTTTGGAGGTGTTGGTTATCACTGAGTTCTTAGTCAAGCCACAGTTCATGTGAGCAGGGAGACATTCTGTCTCACTACTATGGACCTGTGATATGCTAATTAAAACAGGCCTGCTTCTAGAGGCAGCTCCACCCCACTGCCAGATCCTTCAAGACAAAGCATCAAGTGAAAGAAAATGCAGTCCAGGGAGCTACCACAGCTGTTAACCCACTCTTCAGGTAGGGCTTACTTTGTAATGACACAGGTAGAATTAATTAAGAATATATGGGGAGCTAACAGCCAGCAGCAATCTGCAAAGTCCCAGCATTTAATTAAGGGTCAGAAAAGGCCTCTCCTTATTTCTCCAGCCCTGCCTGCTACATCAGGCCTGAGAGCTATGAAGTCTTGCGCGGATGCCGACTTCATGCCTTTTCCATTTCACGTTCCTCACTGGGGGAAGATGACCTTGGCAGAGGTCATTATTACATCGTTATTCTTTCACAATGCTCACATTTAGACCAAACTTGATGGAAGAGAACATTTTCTAGGATATATAATCTTCAAAAAAGAGGATATCACAACCTTCCAAAAGAGTCTGTCAATTGAGACATGCTTTCAAAGAGGCAGTTACAAAACCCCTTTAGAAAAAGAAGTAAACAGTGTGTGTTACACACATAAATACATGTCTGGGTGGAAAAACAAATCAAGAAAACAGGTAAACATTTCAATGAGTTTGGGCTGATTGGGATATGCAGACTTGTAGCACAGCATCCAAGGTGACCCTCCCTCTTGCCCTCTGTACCCCACACATGTGACAGTTAGATTCTGGGTTCACAAGGATGCTCTGTGCCATGACCCGTTTCTGATTTTCAGCAGCTACATGCAATTTTGCACACACCTAAGAACTTCAAATGAACTTCTAAGCAATTACATTTCCACTGAAATGTATAATGTGATCAGGTCTTTCATTTATTTATTTTTTCATTTTGCCTCTGCTTTCACTGATGACTTGCAGCAATCCCTCAATCAGAAGTGAAGGGTAAGGTTTAATGACTTCATGTATAATTTAGTTTTCTGCAAAATGCTTGCTTCTCCACTTTCCATTTTGCATAAGCTTAGGTGTAACATAGCTAGCCTAAAGTTAGAACCTGAGCAACGCCATTTTATACAAGACAAAGCTGTTTTCCAAAATTAAGTTGTAACGGCTGCCCCATTCTCTCACAGTAACTGCTGACCTTGGCTTCTGTAAATAAAACTGCTAGTTTGCTCTGCAAAATAACTACTATGTAAAGCTGCTTACCTTTGCTTATCAGTAACTGCTCTCTGTGACCTTAATGTGACAGGCAAGCAGTCCTAACCCACGCCATCCTGGCTCCTGCGACTTGTAATAAGTAACTAAGATCTGTGATTTCCACCCTACCTAGATAATGTGCAACCTAATGTTTATCTTGACTTCTGTAAACCACTTAAGTAACAATCGGAATGACAAAAGTCCCCTGGCCCTTGGAATGTCTGGAGCCCCCTCACCCTCGTCTCTGCCCAGTAGGTGATTTACAGAATCCATAGGCCCTCGAAATGTCTTAAGCCCCATCCCTGCTCCTCACCCCAACTCCCAAGGTGGTTTTTTGGGTAAAAAAAAAGTCTTGGCACCCTCCTTTCGACGCCACGGGTTGGAGAGACGCGAGTCCTCCATGGCCGCCGGCAATAAAGACCCTGTAATTTGGCATACTTTTGTCTTGGTGTTGACTTTCTATGCTTGGTCCAGTACAACATAGGAAAGCATGGGAGTGTATCAGATCTACAAGGATACCAAGGATTTATATACATTTCAGCTCTACCTTTTTATACCACAACTTCCTTCATTGGAATTGTGCACTCAAGTTAAATTAGCTGCTGTAAAATTATTAGAAAAGTTCAGCTGCGGAGACAACAGATGCTTTAACATTTTGCATTGCTCCCCAAATAAAAACCTTAAAGCAACTTTGCCTGCTGTATAGATATTATTTTTATAAATAAGCCAGGAATCCCTTCCTCATTAGATGCATTTGACATCAATTCAGATAGTTTCTTAGGCGATAGGTGGGTAGGGAGAAATAGCTATATGGTGTTGGCCAAAAAAGAGCTAAAGAAACAGTGTGTGACACCCGTTCACAGTCTGGAAATGAAATAACATTAAAGATTGAGAAACCAAAATCCTACTTTGTAGATATGCTTATGTTTTTCCATAGTTATTTTTTCCTTCTAGCCCACTTCTCTCCTCACTTGTGTACTTACAGATACACAAAACATACTGGCTTTTCCATTTAAATCATGGTTATCTGAAGTCATTAAAGGTACTTCACTGTGTTAGTAACAGAAAATATGTTTAATGTATAGCTCTTCTAGTAGCATAGCTTTAATAACCAATGGAATACCTTCCATGAATACCTTCATGTTATGAGAACATGCAATACACAGAAATACATAAGCACAGAAAACAAACTTTAAAAGAAGTGCTCATTTTCAAGTTTCATTTCTACTCTAAGATTTTTAATTAGATTATAAAGTTTATATAATTGTAATATTAACTTTTGGAAATGTGTTTATTTCTATATATCAACCATTGATAAAGAATGTCAACATCTCTTCTCCACTGTTCCTTTATGTGATCACATTGCACTTATTGCAAAAAAGTAACACGACGTTTAAGTGCAAAAGGAAAATACACTTTGCTCTCCTTTGGCTCCCTTTTATAGTGACTCTTCAGTGTTAACTCCAGAAAATTTGTGCTCAGATCTCACTTTCAACACTAGGTAAGTCTGACTTCAGCTAAAGTCAAAGTTATACAAGTAACACAAATAAAACTAAGCCACTTTACATGATGGAGCTCCTAACATCAGTATCATATAGTTGTGCCATCAGTAAACTCAATTTTCAACATTTCTACTGTTTCTTTATATCTTGGAAAAAAATTAAAAAGATTACAGCTTTGGAGCACTTTGCGAGGCCAAGAGGGGCGGATCGCTTGAGGCCAGGAGTTCAAGATCAGCCTAGCCAACATGGTGAAACCCTATCTCTACTAAAAATACAAAAATTAGCCAGGCATGATGGCGCGCACCTGTAGTCCCAGATACTCAGGAGGTTGAGGCAGGAGAATCAACTGAACCCAAGAGGTGAAAGCTGCAGTGCAACTCCACATCACTGAACTCCAGTCTGAGCAACAGAGTGAGACTATCTCCAAAAAAAAAAAAAAAAAATTTACAGTTTTGGCAAATCTCTACAAAGCATCCTTTTTTTTCTGTCATTCACAATTAGGAGAAAGTTGTCAGGCTGCATTTTGGTATCTGATGTACATAGAAGCCCTGTTCCAAACTATCCTCCACCCCTTCAGGTCTCACAGGCCCAAAGCATAGGGAGGATGAGGATGGAGATTGTATTTTTTGCTGTAAAATGGCATGAACCCCAGAGTCAGCTGTCCTGGTATTCAGATCCAAGTACCTCTCATGGGTGTGGCGACATGCAAATGGGATGGAATCCTCTAAATGTTAGTTTCCTCAAGTCTGCTGAGAGGAGGGCTGTGCTGACCCTTAAGTGAGATCACACTTGGAAGTGATTAACTCAGTGCCCAGCCCATAGTTTATAGTCAATAACATCAACTGCTGTTAGGATAATAATGTTGATTTCTCTGTCTACCACCATGAGGAAGTCCACTACCTGGTACTAAACGTTTTCAAAACCAAGAAATTATGATCAGTTGTTAAACTTCAGCATTACTGGTCTATGTTGACCTATCATATGATAATCTTGTCAAGAGCTCCTTGTTCAAAATGGGCAGTGTGGAGATCACATCAAAGAACTGAAGGCCTCCTACTTAGAGAAGATGCAGTCCAATTGTAACACTCATGAAACAGGCAGCAAACAAAGAGGTAGCAAATAGAGACTGAATTATGCTGCAGGGACTCCAACATGCTGTGAAAGTGTGGAGAAAGGAGAAATAAGTGAGGGATGGATGGGTTGGGTGAGAAGACTTCAAGGAGGAGGTAGGATTTGAGCTGGTCCTAGTGGAACCAACCTAAAGAACTTGGAAAGGTAGAGAACAGAAATGGGCTTCAAGCAGAGGCAAGTGATGCCTGCAACAAAGACAGTGGCATGGAAATGAGGGAACATGGGGGCATGATCCAAGCAAGAGGCTTTTATCATAGAGCAAAGGGATATAAGGGAGTGGGATGAAGCTCACTGATGAGGGGTTATAAACACTCAGGGCTTTAGGTCCTGTGAATTTCTAAGCACAGGGAAGTGAATAAATATTTCAATGTGACTCAGGAAAGCAAAGCCTGGTGATATAATGACTGAATTGATCAGACACTGGCAGTGATTCAAGAATGAAGGGACCCAGTTCTAGAACACAGTGAAAACACTTATTGATATATTGATGCATATGTAAAGATGTATATACAAATTGTCATTCTCGCAACAGTCCTATGAAGTAGAAATAAATCCCTTTTCTCCAGGAGAAGTTGGGCGTTTTGAGAGGTCCACCAGGAGGGAAAAGCAAACTGTAGGCAACGATAGCAGAGTGTGCCCTATGTCAGGCAGCATGAGAAAATCCTCAGGAAAAGGCTTAAGATTTCTGACCTCATTCATGCCTCAAACAGCAGAACAATCCCTTTACTTACCTATAAAGCTCTAAACACAACAGAGTTTCCTGGAATCACTGAAGTCTTTTTGTTTGTTTGTTTGTTTTTTGAGACAGGATCTTACTCTATTGCCCATGCTGGTGGTAGGTGGTACGATCACAGCTTATTGCAACCTCAAACTCCCAGGCTCAAGCAATCTTCCTACCTGACACTCCAAGTAGCTGGGACCGCAGGTGCACACTACCATGCCCAGCAAATTTTTTATGTTTTGGAGATGGGATCTCACTGTGTTGTCCAGGCTAGTCTCAAACTCCTGGGCCTCAGCGATTCCCTCCACCTTGGCCTCCTGAAGTGCTAAAATTATAACTACCATACCTGGCCCCATTGAAACCTATGCTTCTATTTTTAGCCTCTTTATAAATCAAATGGATAGAACTGAAAGAGGGATGCTTTGATTTTTATAATCCTTTTAATAACAATTTTAAAATCTAGCACTAATTTTTTATGCAGTTATTTTCTTACAGCACCTACCAATTGCAGGTTGCAGAAGAAACACATTTCCTACAGTGACTGCAGGCTGAAGGATAATCACATATGTCTCATAAATTAAGGGGAAACCCTGCTAGTGATCCTTCAACATGCAATGCTGGAATGGTATCTGATGTCAGTCAAAATCCCAGTGAATTCTTCCTCGATTAATTATGTAGGCAAGCTCTTGACAAGGACATTAGAGGGATGTTTCCTGAGGACAGAAAGCTGTGACTCTTAGCCACCCTAGCTCAAACTTTTGAACTTTGCTTAACAGAGTTCTGGTACTTATGGCTGTGCAAAGGGCTGTGTCCCTAAGGCTCTGCATGTCTAACAGAACTTCTGAGAGTCCTTGTGGAAAGAGTTTACAGGTCTAATTATTTAACAAATGCTTAGGGGGATGTCATTCTGAAAAATGGCCTACCAAGAGCAATGCCAGCAAAGCTCAGGCACTGATTAAATGGTCTTGACATAATTGCCAGTTCAGAAGAATCATGACAGCCACTACTCAAACAATTTTGGAGTGAAAACTATTGAAAAGAGTCACATGGGAAAAGGACTAGAAAAGCAATTATGAAGAATCATTTATTTATTTTATGGGAACGCTGATGTCAAATATTGGCAGTTTTTTAAAGAAGCATTAGAGTTATTTGACCAATGCAGCAGTCATAGCTAGAATGCAAACATATAAATTTAAAATTTTTATTTAGTGAAAAATAGATCAAATTCCATGTTCTGCGGCCTATCTGAGGCTCTTTAAAATGGTTAAGAGGTCAATAATATTAATGAGATCTGAAGTCCAACATGGAAATTGGATATCAAGACCCTAAACAAAGCATAAACCACTAAAAACTCCATGCAAGATTTACTACCCACCAACAAAGCACGGAACAGCATAACAGTGAGCAATACTGGTGAGCTTAATGCTCCATCTACTAGGAGAAGTACTAGCACTATCCGGTGTTTTTGGGTACAGTGACAATGGTTTCAAGCACACTGGAGCAGGTCAGTTGCCTCCCCACTGCAGAGAGCTGCAGTATCGAAATGAAAATGTTACTGGACTGCATGCTGACAGTCAGAACTAATGTTTAGAGGAATTTCCAACGGGCAGAGGAAAATGAACAAACCATATGGAGCTTTTGAGCAAGCTGTTTTTCCATCAGTTTTGAATTGTGTGGCCAGCTCCATTTTCTCCTCCTTTCTGCTCATCAGACTTACAGGACAAGTTGTATTGTTTCTAAATGCTGGCAGTCTTGAAACACAAATATAACTTATAAAAGACCCACATACACCAATGATTCCTACTGTACTGCTGAATCCCCACAACCTCTGATTCCTGAGAATATGATTTTACTGGGAGGATCTTGTTTAAAAATTAGAGCTTTTAGACAAAGCTCTGAAGGTTCAGTAGTGGAATGAAAAGAAGAAGGAATAGGAGCTGCAGGCACCTGGCTGAAGTCTAGGCTTCAGGGCAGTGACAAAGGGAGAAGATGAATGATGAGCTCAGGGCAGTACCAAAGAGGAGGTAACTGAGCAGAAGGTATGGAACATATAACCCCATCTTTCAGAACAACTGCAATTCATAGAAGGGAAATGAGTCAGCAGTCTGGGGCTCACATAAAGATCAAGACTAGAGAGATCCATGGAATCAAACGAAATTAGAGATGTTCACTCCATTTTGCATGAACTTCCTATATAGGGAAGAAAAGGTAGGGTTGGGGAGAAGCCTAAGAACAAATGGAAGAAACATGTCTTACAACATAAGGTGATAGAAATGCATTCAAATGTATCAGTAATCACAATAAACTAAAATGTACTAAGTGGAAACATGGTAGAATTTAAAGGCAAAAGCTGTCAGACTTGATTGAAATAATACAATCTAGCTATAGGTTATTTATAAGAGATACCACTAAAATAGAGGGGTTGAAAATATATTCTAGAAAAAATACTAACTAGAAGGAAACTGGCAAAGTTACATTGAAATTAGACAAAATAAACTGTAAAGAAAAACATTACTGAAGATAATACTATCAGTGCTTAATGATAAAATGTTGGATTCACTTTAAAAGATAGCAATCCTATACTTGTATTTACCTAATAGCTTCAAAATACATTACCACTTTCAACAGACTTCTTTCAGTAGCTGATAGGTTAAATAGGCAAAAATTAAGTATACAGATAATTTGAACTTTTAAAAGCTTGATCTAAAAAATATATATAAAACACTGGGCTCAATATTGTTTTTAAGAATACATAACATATTTAAGAAAACTGGCCACATAATAAGGCTCTAACTAAGGTTCACAAATTGCAATGGATTTTCTATGATTGTACATAACATAATCAAGTTGGAAATCACTAATAAAAATATAAAAATCTCCCATGCACTGAGAATTAAAACACACACTCATAAACTCACATGCTTCTAAGCAACTCATGGGTCAAATAAATCCTAATAAAAACTAAAAACTATCTAATAGCCATTGATGATAGAAATGCTCTCTGTCAAAACTGATTGGGTGCAGGACAACTGTTACTTAGAGGAAAAATCAGTACTCTCAAGTCAATGTTTATATTAGGAAAAAAGATGGCAAGTTAATGTGTTAAGCACCTCGTTTAAGAATAAGAAAATAATAAACTCAAAGAAAGTAGGAGGAAAATAAAGAACGAAATAAAAGAAATTTTAAAAAATGTAATATTAAAGATCAACAAAGTCAAAAGTTACTTCTTTGAAGACTAATAAAACTGACAAACCTCTGGCAGGACAAGGAAAAAAGACAGAAGGCACAAATGAACTAGATAGTGATGAAAAAGGAATAAAAAAACATGAGTAACATAGGTATACACATGCCATCATGGTGGTTCACTGTGTCTATCACCCTGTTATCTACATTAGGTATTTCTCCTAATGCTATCCCTCCCCAGTCCTCCCACCCCCTGCTACCTCTCCCCTAGCTCCCTAACCCCTCAGGCCCTGGTGTGCGATGTTCTCTTCCGCTTCAGTGTGTTCTCATTGTTCAACACCCACTTCCCAGAACTTAAAGTGTAATAAAAATAAATAAATAAATAAATAAATGTTTGAGATGATGGACATGCTAGTTACCCTTATCTGATCACTATACATAGTACATATAAAAATATGTACCCCATGAGTATGTAAAATTATTTAATAAAAAAAAAATATTGAAAATTAAAAAAAGAAATGAGTAGAGACAAATTAAAAGATAATAATATATTAAGAAATGTATGCTTCTAAATAAAAAAGACAAAATGTAAAAATTCATGCAAAAATATTAACTACTAAGATTAACTCAAGGAAAATGAGAAATCTGTAACAGTCCTGTTAACTGTTGAAAAAATGTAGTAATCTAAAATTTTAGCATAAGGAAAATGCCAGATCTACCCAGTTTTATAAGTGACTTTTAAACACTTAAGAGAAAGATAATTTTAAGAGAATAAAAAATACGGAATGTGATCCCATTCATCTTAAAAAGCAGGTATTATTTTAATTCTAAAATCACAATATGAAAAATGATATAATAAGGATAATTAACAGATTAGACTCACTTATGAACATCAATAAAAAGCGATCAGTTAACAGCATATATCATGACTAAGTTAGTTTTATCCCAAGAATGAAGGGTTTGCTTTTTGGTATATATAATAATATTAATTATATAAATTACATATATATTTACTTGCTATGTTAACATACCAAAGAAGGGAAATCAAAATTATTTTGTATATCAAAAAATGCTAAAAAGTATCCTATCAAATTCAATATCTATCCATGGGAAATAATACAAATAAACGAGGAATGGAAGGGAATTATCTTAACCTAATCATAACCGTTTGTTAATCAATTAAGGGTACTTGCCAACCTAAATTTTTAAAACATTTCATATAACATAAATAGTGAAAAGATGACCAGAATCAAGTTAGTTAACACATCTTATAACCTCATTTAGTTACCTTTTTTGTGTGTTTGGTGGGAACATTTAGGATCTACTTAAGTCTTAGCAAATTTCAGGTATATAATACAGTATAATTAACTATAGTCACCAAGCTGTACCATGCTGTACATTAGTTTCCCAGACCTTCTTCATCTAATAACTAAAGTTTGTACCTTTTAATCAACATTGCCATTTCCTCGAATCCCACCCCCTGGCAATTATCATTCTATTCTGTTTCTATTACCTTTT
Organism: Saimiri boliviensis; assembly: GCF_048565385.1. Classification (NCBI taxonomy): domain Eukaryota; kingdom Metazoa; phylum Chordata; class Mammalia; order Primates; family Cebidae; genus Saimiri; species Saimiri boliviensis. Next base: position 64,965,041 of record NC_133461.1, on the reverse strand, counting down.
AAGATTCTACATGTAAGTAAAACCATACAGTGTTTAACTTTCTCTGACTTATTTCATTTCACATAATGTCCTCAAGGTTCATTCATGTTGTTGCAAATGGCAGGGTAGACTTCTTTTTTATGGCTGAATAATATTCCATTGTATATACATATCATAATTTCTTTATCCATTCATCTATTTATAAACGTTTAGGTTGTTTCCATGTCTTGGTTATTGTGAATAATGCTGTAATGAGCATAGGAGTCCAGATGTCTCTTTAAAGTAATTCTAATTTTAACCTTTTGAGGAATTTCCATACTGTTTTACATAACGGTGGTAACAAATTACATTCTCCCCAGCAATGCACAAGTGTCCCTTTTCCTCCAAATCCATGCCAACACTTGATTTGTCATTCTAACAGGTGTGAGGTGATATCTCATTGTGGTTTTGATTTGCATCTCCTTGATGATTAGTGATGTTGAGCACCTTTTACTATACCTATTGATTATTTGTATATTTTCCTTAGAAAAATGTATCAGGTTATTTGCTCATTTTTAAGGATTTTTTTTTTTTTTTTTTTTGCTGAGTTGTATGAATTTGTTATATATCTTGGCTGTTAACCCCCTTATCAGATATATGGTCTTCAAATATATTCTCTCAATCCGTGGGTTGCTTTTTCTCTTTGTTGATTGTTTCCTTTACTGTGCAGAAACTTTTTGCTTTGATATAAACCTTGCTACTTTTGTTTTTGTTGCTTGTGTCTTCTGTTTCATATTCAAAAAGTCATTGACTGCTTTGTAGTGGGTGCTAAAAGAACAAACAAACAGAGGAAAAAACATTGCAAAGACCAATGTCAAGGAGTATTTCCCTAGGTTTTCTTCTAAGAGTTTCATTGTTTCAGGTCTGATGTTTAAGTCTTTGAACAATTTCAAGTTAAGTTTTGTGAGTATAAGACAGGAATCGAGTTTCATTCTTTTGCATGTGGATATCCAGTTTTCCCAACATCATTTATTGAAGAGATTATCCTTTCCCCATTGGGTATTCTTGGCACTCTTATAAAATATTAGTTGATCATGTATCTGTGAGTTTATTTCTGGGCTCTTAATTCCATTCCATTGGTCTTTGTGTGTTTTTATGGTACGATCATACTATTTTGGTTACTGTAGGTAATCAAATTATGGTAGGTAGAATTATAATCAAATTATGATTATGGTAGGATCATACTATTTTGATAATTATTTTGATTATTGCAATATAGTTTGAAATCAGAGAGTATAATGTCTATGGTTTCATTCTTTCTTCAGATTGCTTTGGCTATTTGGGGTATTTTGAGGTTCCATACAAATTTTAGGATTTTTTTCCTACCTCAGTTAAAAAATGCCATTGGAATTTTGATAGAGATTGCACTGAATTTATTGGCCAGTTTGGGTAGTATTGGCATTTTAATAACATTAACTCTTCCAATCCACGAACATGGGATATCTTTCCACTTATTTGTACCTTCAATTACTTTTATAAATGTCTTCTAGTTTCCAGTTTACAGATCTTTCACCTCCACGGTTAAATTTATTCCAAGTATTTTTATTCTTTTTAATGCCATTATATGATTTTTCCTCTTATTTCATTTTCAAATAGTTTACATATAGAAGTGAAACTGATATTTGCAGGTTTATTTTGTATTACTGACTCATTTATTAGTTCTCACAGTTTCTGGTGGAGTCTCTGAGATTGTTACATATAAACAGAGACAATTTTGCTCTTCTTTTCCAATTTGGATGCCTTTAATATCTTGTTCTTGTCTAACTGCTCTGGCTAGGACTTCTAACACTATGTTGAATAGAATTGCTGAGAATGGGCATCTTCGTCTTGTTAGAAGAAAAGCTTTGAGCTTTTCATTGTTGAGTGTGTTAGCTAGAAACTTTTCATATATGGTCTTTCATATATATTGAGGTATATTCCTTCTATACACAATTTGTTGAGAGTTTTTATCATGAAAGGACGCTGAATTTTGAGAAATGCCTTTTCTACATCTATTGAGATGATCATATAATTTATATGCTTCATTCTCTTAATGTGGGGTATCATATTTATTGATTTGAATATGTTGAACCACCCTTGTACCCCAGGTACATCTGATTATGGTGTATGACCCTTTTAATGTGCTGTTGCATTTGACTTGCTAGTGTTTTGTGGGTAATTTTTGGAACTACATTCATTGAGGATACTGGTTAATTCTCTTTTCTTATAGGGTCCTTATCTGGCTTTGGATCAGGGTAATACTGGCCTTGTTAAATGAGTTAGGAAGTGTTTCTTCTTCTTCCATTTTTTTCGAAGCATTTGAGAAATACTGGCCTTAATTCTTCTTTAAATGTTTGTTAGAATTTATCAGTAAATCCATCTGGACATAAACTTTTCTCTGAGGGATATTTCTGATTAGTGATTGAATCTCCCCACTTGTTATTGCTATATTTGAATTTTCTGTTTCTTCATGAATAAGTCTAAGTGGGGGCTGTATGTTTCTAGGAATTTATCCAGTTCTTCTAGGTCATCCAGTTAGTTGACATACTTTAATCTTATCAAACCAAAAGATGTATAAGATTTATAAAGAAGATTTTGAAACTTTACTGAAAAACATTAAAGAAGATCCAAACAAATGGAGGCATAAATCATATTAATGAATAGGAACAGCCAATGTTGCCAAGAAGACAATTCGCCCAAGATTTATAAGTGCCTCCCATGCAATTTCAAATAAACCTATACAGACTGTCTGAATTGCCCATCTTTCCCCTGGACTAGTGATTCTAAAATTATGGAAACACAAAGATTTTGAGAATTAACAACATGTTTCTACAGAAGAAAGGCAAGGTAGGCCACAAAAGAGCTTACACACATTATTAGTAGGAGACAAATAATACTCTAGGAGATAAAGACGCAAAGGATATGAACAATTTACAAACGAAAATTTTCACATGGTCAGTAAACATATGAAGACATGTATAGATTCAAATGGAACAAGAAGGAAATAACTTTTTCACATATAAAATTGGCAATTTTTTTTTAAGTTTGTCATTTTAGCATTTTAGTAATGAACTGAAGTAACCATTCTTACAGAGTGCTGATGGGAATGTGAGCTGATGCCACCTTCATGAAAACAGGCTGTCAAAACAGGAGTATGTAATGAATCTTAAACATTTTATATACTTCAAACCAGTAATTTCATCTCTTGAAATGTATCTTTAGAAAGCAATGGAGGTAAATCTAAAGAGTTATTCATAGCAGTGTTCACAGCAAAGATAAAGGAAACATTTGGGATATAATATTAAGTGTAAATATAAGAAAATATTTACATTAAGATTCTAATGCCTTAAAATACTAAACAGAAAATTATTGAAAATTGATAGTGAGTTATAGGTAATTTTTCTTTTTTTAATGCTTTATTTTGAACTTTTTTTTTTAATTATCTTTTTCTTTTTAAACAAAACAACAAAATTGGGCCTGGAAAGCTTTAAAAACAAATTAAGTACTCTGTACTCTTACAACTGTTTTTCATCATTAAATAGAGAAAAAAAATAAAAGCAATCATTCTCCTTAGCCAGATAAATTGTGTTAATTGGATTTATAGTATATTCTTTTCATGTTTCAAGAAGTAAGCTTAAAATACACTTAGTAATCAGCCAAGTAAAATATTTTGGCCATAAAATTGGAAAGGAACTCAAATGCATAATTACCTAAAGCACATAAATACAATACACATAAAAACATATGTTGTATATTTATAATTAACACTGAATACATTACAATTATTCGGTATCTCATATAATTTCCCTGAAGTAAACAGAGAAAAGGTTTTCCATGTCTCCCTAATGGTCAATAATAGAAGATAAAGGGAGTGAAGAAGTTTTTTAAATCTATAGCACAATGAATAATATGGGTAAATTCTAAAATTTTTTTTCTTTTTTTTTTTTTGAGACATAGTTTTGTCCTGTCACCCAGGCTGGAGTGCAGTGGTGTGATCTTGGCTCACTGCAACTTCTGCCTCCCTGGTTGAAGAGATTCTCCTGCTTCAGCCTCCCAGGTAGCTGGGATTACAGGGGCTCACCACCACAACCAGCTAATTTTTGTATTTTTAGTAAAGACCAGTTTTGCCATATTGGCTAGGCTGGTCTCAAACTCCTGATATTGTGATCTAGCCACCTCAGCGTCCCAAAGTGCTGGGATTACACGCATGAGCCACCGTGCCTGGCCAATTTTATTATATTTCAATCATGGACATAAAACTATTTCAGAAGACACAATAGAAGAAATTGGAAAAGTCAGCATGTTCCCTTTGTGATATGACAGGTCAAAAATACGGCCTCGAATTCAATATTACTGTGGTCTGAATGATACATGTAGCAATTACACAAATTTACACACTGTAAAATTTGAAACATTATTAAGTGATTCAAAACATTTAGTTCATATATTTCCTTATCATTCATGATTCTTAAGAGCTGGGTCAGTAGGGATTAGAGACATCATGGAATCATAACCACGTTTCAGAAGCTATGAGAACTTGATACAAAAGTGTGCTAATACTATTACCATATCATCTCAATGCAGACTTCATAGTGCTTTGGAGATGGAGTCAGGGTTAGAAGTGAGAATGGGAAGAGGCTGAAATGAGGGGAGAGATAGGAGGAAAAGATAGTAAGGGCATAGCAGGATAGAAACGACCTCATTCAGAAACTTGGAATAAAATCAGAACCAGCCACAGAGAACCATAGAGGTGCCTGGGGATCATACGTGATGGCCATGTCCCCACACAGGTATCCAACAGCCAGTTGGTTTCGCCCACTGAAAAACATTTCATCCATGAGAATACGCCCATCAAACTGGAAGTCCAGCATCTCTAAGGAGACCATAGCCAGTTAGTTTCGCCCACTGAAAAACATTTCATCCATGAGAATACGCCCATCAAACTGGAAGTCCAGCATCTCTAAGGAGACCATACTACTGTTAATATCACAGACATTTCATGAGTAGTTGCTGTCACAACTGATAGAAGTTGCTCCACGAAAATTCCGTGATTTCCACAACGTTTCAGTGTTAGAGAGTTCACAGAGGGGAACCATGACCACATCTGCCTTCTGATTCCTAATCCACTATCCTTTCTATAACACAGCACTGTTCTTTGAAAAAAAAAATTGACTTTTCAACTGGTTATTTTTTGTATCATTTAACCAAAACATAAGGTGTTATTTTGGCTCTGCCAAGGGGTTAATAAGAGTGCCACTGTATTTTGTATTATTCCATTGAAAAAAGATTCATCAACTTCCAGAGAAGATTTATTAGAAAACCTTGGGCTTTCAAGCACAACTCAGGTTTACAAACTTGTCTTCTCCCTCTCTTCTCCCTTCTTTCAGCTGCAGGGTTGGCTGGTAGCCACACAATAATCCGGGAGAGCAGCACATGGAATCTGTGACTCTCAAGAGCAGCAGCTTGATTTTAGCCTAGAACTGGTCATGTCAGATGAGCCGGACTGGCGGGTACCTTCAGAATGATTTTCCTGCATTACTCAGACAATGAGAAACTAGAGCAGGGAGGAGCAATGTTGCAGTGACCTCATGTCACAGAGCTAGGACCCTGAGTGAGATTAATGGGCAGCATCTGCTGCTGCTGAGCTGCTGAAACGCACCAGAGTTGGCGCTGTCAACGGGGCCCCAGGCTGGATGGGTACTTTGCCAAAGGACAAATCGCTGTTCAAAGCAAACACAACAGCAGACAGGAAAACTAACATTCCTACCATGAAATCATGAGTCACATCAATAAAACACAAGGTTAATTTCCATAGGTCTGTGTCTCCATGGAGTTTCATACAGAAGTAATGTGCTTCAGTAGAAAGAACACAGGCTTTATGATGCTACAGCCTGCCTGCAACTCTAGACAAGACTGCTTGGGGCAAGTCACTTCAATTCTCACTCATTTTATCATCTGGAAAATGGGTTTGATAGTAACGTAACAGCATTGTCGTTAGAAGTATCTATCTCTTATGTGCCGTGTGGTGTTTTATTTTATTTACTTTTATTTTTGAGATGGGAGTCTTGCTCTGTCATCGGACTGGAGTGCAGTGGCACAATCTCAGATCTCAGTTCATTGAGACCTCTGCTTCCCCCTGTTGAAGTGATTCCCTAGTCTCAGCCTTCCGAGTAGCTGGGACCACAGGCATGTGCCACCATGGCCGGCTAATTTTTTGTATTTGAGTAAAGATGGAGTTTCACCATGTTGGCCAGAAAGGTCTTGATCTGAGCTAGTGATCTGCCAGCTCTGGCCTCCCAAAGTGCTGGGATTACAGGTGTGAGCCACCGCACCCGGCCCGGTATGTGTTCTTTGCACACTGCTGATATAGTCGGTGTTAGACAAGGGCAGGTACCCTCAACATCATCAACGTTCTAGCAGCCAAGCAAGACTTATGGAAAGTCCAACCCTCAAAGACTCACTTTCTTCTGAAATACCTTTACGAGCTGTGAAACTGTCTATGATGATACAGAGTTTCTTTTCTTGGAATAGTTATGTAATGAAATGCATTGGAGTCGCACCTAAATAATTCTACATTGCTTCTATTAGGAGTCGGCAAGAGATAGGGAAAGCCAAAGGGCTTTTCCTCCTCTCACACATTCTGCTCAGCACAAAACACTGCTATGATCAGATGTCTGGGATTTTTCCACACCAAGCAACTCTCCAGTGGACACCAACTGGTCACTTTCATTGTGACACTTTTACCTGGAGTCAAATCCTACAGGCTGAGGGCTCAGTCCCGCAAGATGGCTCCCCGCTTCAGATGCCATTCCCCAGTTGTAGGTTGTCTCCTATACTATAAATCAGGGTTCCCACGACACTCTCCTTAGGTTTAATTAATTCGCTAGCACAGCTCACAGAACTCAGGGCACACACATTTTATTATAAAGGATACAGGCAAGCAACCAGATGAAGAGGTGTAGGACTGGATACGGGGCCAGGACACCAAGCTTCCATGCCCTCCGTGGATGCTCCACCACCCAGCACCTCCATACATGCATTCAGCAGCCCAGAAGCTCATCACAGCTTGTTGTTCAAGAGCTTTTAGGGAGTGTAATCTCTAGCTGCCTCTACCCTCCTTTGCTGGAGGTGGGTGTGTGGAGCTGAAAATGTTCCAACCCTCTAATCAGTAGGTTTTCCTGGAGACCCGCCCCATCCTGAGGCTAGCTAAGGGCTCCACTCTAAGTCATCATTAGCATAAAGTTAGGTGTTAGTAAAAGATGTTCTTATCATTCATAAAATCCCAAGGGTTTTAAGAGCTCAGTGCCAGGAACCAGGGACAAAGACCAAATATATTTCATTTCTGCCACAAGGTTAAATAAGAAGTGTAAAGCAAACATGTATTAAAAATGTCTATCCTCTGCTGGGAGTGGTGGCTCACGCCTGTAATTCCAGCATTTTGGGAGGCCTAGGTGAGTGGATTACTCGAGGTCTGGAGTTCGAGACCAGCCTGGCCAACATGGTGAAACACCATCTCTACTAAAAATACAAAAATTTGCCGGGTGTGGTGGTGCATGGCTGTAGTCCCAGCTACTCAAGAGGCTGAGGCAGGAGCATCTCTTGAATCTGGCAGATGGAGATTGCAGTGAGCCCAGATTTCACCATTGTACTCTAGCCTGGGTGACAGAATGAGACTCTGTCTTAGAAACAATTTTAAAAAGTCTATACTCACATTTTAAAACATAGGTTGGTTTTCAATAAGTAAAATGACCACATGGAACATCCACCACATGCTTCCCATTTTTAGGTGATCAGTACTGATCAGGTTCAAGTTGGCCAGTACAGTGTTTTTGACTGGATACTGCTAGCCCAGTTGATCAAATATGACGATTTGTAACATCCTAAGCTTGTATTTTTTAATAGTTCTATCCATCTCTAGCATTTCCCCATGTATACGTGTGTTTAAATACACAGAAATCAATTCATCAAATATGAATTACAAAGTGTAACTACGTAGAAATCAGTTCAGCACATACACAGCACTGTTTGTCAAATATGTACTGAATAAATCAATTAATATATTGCCTACTATACTATCAGTTAATCTACTGCCTACTATATTATTCAAAAACAGAGCTGTGAGACTGGCGGGGGAACGGTTGTTTTTGATTGGGATCAGGGACAGCTTGGGGGGCAGTTACATCTGAGCTGTGTCTGATGGGATTTGATAAGTGAAGGAGGAGCGGAAGCCATGCCAGGCAGAGGCCACAACCTGCAGCATGGCCCAGAGCCCTGGAGGCCTGGAGGGTGGTGAGTTGGTAAGTACATCAGCAGAACCAGAGCACGGCTTGCATTACAATGAAAGCCTGAAATACAGGGTGAGGTCGTGACACAGAGGGCTGAACATGCTATGCGAGGTTCTTATTTTTGGAAAGAATCAATAGCATAGTTTTGAGCATCAGTTAAACATGATAATATCTACGTCTTACAAAGAAAACTGGTTGCAGAGTCCAGGACAGATCTGAAGGAGAGGGACTAGGTATCGAGGTAAGTCATGGCACAGACAAGTGATCGGGGCAGGCCTTAGGGGAGGGAAAAGAGGGAGCCACTGAAAATGGGGAGGAGAGAGAGCAATTGGAACTTGAGCCTGCTGGTGTAGAGCTGAGGGAGCGGCAGGGGCGATGGCAACCGTGAAGAATCAAGCTTGACCATGTTAGTGGGTGGTGACAGCATCAAACTAATCAAAAGCAGGACCGATACCAGACACACATAAGGTCCGCAGATGCTGGCACACAGGCGCGTTTGCTATCCCTTCTGGGCCAGGTCCTCTGAGAAGGCACTTGTGGCTAATGGCATCTGACACTAAAAGCATGTTAACAAGTGGGAAAACTGCTTAACTTCTCTCGGGTTAGATAAAGAAAACTCTAAGAAGCAGCTTCAAAATGGAAACCAGACAGTTGACAGTTGCCTAGAAGTGCTTCACACAAATTGGAAAATGTTGACTGCCATGAGTTATTATCAGAAGCAGCACAGACAGTTGTAGGAAATAACAATTTTCGATCTAATTTTCTGAAGTTTGAGGTTGTACATGATGTCATCAGAGGCAAGGGCAAAAGAAAACTGTATAAAAAATTAGCTAACGTGAAAGAGGTCCCAAAAGCAGGCGGACTGAGTAGAGCAGGCAACACATAAAACACACTTTTTTGTTGGCACATTAGAAAAAAAATAAAACTTCATCTCAAAACCAACTCTCTGTATTGCATTATTAAAAAATATGCAGAAACTTTCACCCACTAAGAAAGTACCCATCAACACACACACCTTACTTGCCCAAATAGCTTGAAGCCATCTCAAAATTTCAGAGAGAAGTGTTACCATTTTCTTACAGACCTGGCTCACCAGCACCACAATAATTAAAGGAAAAAAATCACTTGGCTGCTGCAGCCATGGGAGGCACAGCTGTGGTGATTCTTAATGCATTTGCAGTGCCTGCCAGTGCCTCCCCACCCCCAGCTCCCCATCCTTAGCCTTCAATCGTTTTGTTTTGTTTGTTTTGTATTCTGTGGGACAGAAAATAACCTGCACTGATCATGCCAATTGATTGACTCAGCTGGTGCCTCAGAATTTGAAGCGGGAACTGAAAAGCACATCTGAAAAGTGTGTGGGCTGGAGGTGAGGGAAGGGGCGCCTCCCCCTCTGGACTGCACACAGAATCTGTGAACCAGCTGTGTACAGGCAATGTTCTGTCAGCTGAGTAACACAAAGTGCCTTTGATTCCACCTGCCCCTGCTTCTTTGTGCAAAATCCAGCAAAGGGGCTGCTGTGTACCATTTTGAAAACTCTTCGACAAGTATGTGCAATTCTACCTCTGCTGACCAACTCCAAACAAGGCAGAGACCAGTGCCCAGGGTGCCCTCCTCCCACACCCTGCTGCTGGGCTGGTCTCAAAATTCCAGGGCCTGTCTTCCCCAGCTCAAGGCCTTTCCCATGGAAGAGCATCTGAAGGCAGGGAATCAGAACTGAGATCCTTGCAGAGAGCAGGTGGCTTTCTGGGAGTGTTTTTTATAGGATATGCTGGTGCTATGATTTGGATATGGTTTGTTTGTCCCCACCAAAACTCATGCTGAAATCCAGTCCCTGGTGTGGCAGTGTTGGGAGGTGGGGTCTACTGGGAGGTGTCTGGATCATGGGAGTAGATCATGAATGGGCTGGTGCCATCCTCATGGTCACGAGTGAGTCATGCTCTGGAAAAAGTGGCTTAGATACCACAAGAACAGGTTGTTACAGCGCAATTCCAGGCAAGGTGGTTCATGTCTGTAGCTCCACTACTTTAGGAGGCTGAGGTGGAAGGATTACTTGAGACCAGGAGTTCAAGACCAGCCTCAGCAACATATTGAGACTCTGTTTCTACAAAAAATAAAAAAAGTTAGCTGGGCTTGGTGGTGCGTACCTAAAGTTCCAGCTACTCAGAATTCTGAGTGGGAGGATTTCTTGAGCTGAGGAGGTCAAGGCTGTAGTGAGCTATGATCATACCACTACACTCCAGCCTGGGCAACAGAGTGAGACTCTGTCTCTTAAAAAAAAACAATTCTCCTCCTGTTTGGTCCTCTCTCACTGCATGTGTCCTCCTCTCTTTTGACTTAGCACATGGCCCTCAGCAGAAGGCAGTGCCATGCTTGTCTCCTTCCCAGCTTGCAGGACCTTTTTTCTTTACAAATGACGTAGACTCAGGTGTTCTGTTGTAGCAACATTAAATGCACAAGAACAGCTGGCTTCACTGAGGAGGCAAGCAAATAAGAGTGAGATTTTGGGCCAGGCACGGTGACTCATGCCTGTAATCCCAACACTTTAGGAGACCGAAATGGGCGGACCACCTGAAGTCAGAATTCTAGACCAGCCTGGCTAACATGGTGAAATCCCATCGCTACTAAAAATACAACATTAGCTGGGTGTGATGGCATGTGCCTGTAGCTGCAGCTACTTGGGAGTGAGTTGGGAAGATCACTTGAACCCGGGAGGCAGAGGTTGCAGTGAGCTGAGATGGTGCCGCTGCACTTCAGCCTGGGCCACAGAGCAAGACTCAGTCTCAAAAAAAACCAAAAACCAAAAAACAACAACAAAAAAACCCCGCAAGATTTTAGAGGACAGGGGAGGTATTTTGATGATAAAATATAGACAAAGGCAAAAAATAAAACATTGAGCTTGCATTTAACAAAATTAACTGTTTTACTTAGGAAATGGGAGAAGGATTGAGGGGGGATATACAACTTACATGTTTAAAAGAGACCTAAAGGGAGCTACAAGGACATGATGGTTTAAAGAAAATGTAGGCTCCTCAGAAAACTTCATAGGCTGTACCTAATCCTGAAGATTCTGGCATAATGTCTTCAATTCCCCAGTTTAAACTGACCTAAAAAAACAATCTTCATGTTCATTTATAAAATTAATCACCAGGGTTTGTGCCTCAGAAAGAGGCATAATATAAGAAAAGTAGGTGGGGGTGAGCGCAGTGGCTCACGCCTATAATCCGAGCATTTTGGGAGGCTAAGGCAGGCAGATCACCTGAGGTCAGGAGTTTGAGATCAGCTTGGCCAACATGGCGAAAACCCGTCTCTATTAAAAATACAAAAATTGATTGGGCATGGTCATGTGCCTCTGTAGTCCCAGCTTTCAGGAGGCTGATGCTTGAGAATCACTTTAATCCAGAGCTGGAGGTTACAGTGAGCTGGGATTGTGCAACTGCACTCCAGCCTGGGTGACAGAGTAAGACACTGTCTCAAAAAAAAAAAAAAAAAAAGAAGTAGGTGGGATAAAGATAATGCTTTTCTAAATATATTTATATATTTAGATATACACATGTACACACACACAGGTTTTTGTTTTGTTTTGTTTTGTTTTTTAAGAATAGGATGCAAAGAGTTACTTCAGCCTCTGAGAAATTTCAGCTCTAGTAACTGGAAATAAATGTTTGTGCCCCAGAGTGACACTATTAACTAATAAAACAGTACCATCTGTGTTTTTCAGAGCATCTCTCTTGCAGTAGCTTTCAAATGGCATCCTTTCTTTATCTTAATTTTACAGTTATAGCAAAACGTATTCTTTCAGAATAACTTGGCTGTTTTCCTACATAAGGTTGTCTTTCTGCTTGAACTCATATTGACTTAGAATCAGTTCAAAAATCGAGGCATAAACAATGTCCTTTGGGGACTACAGTGGGGGAAGGAACTCACTCCCCACTCGCACAGGGTCAGCACCACGTTGGGCCTGACATGATATTAAGCCACTTACAAGGGGTGCAGCACACCCTTGTCTAGGGCTGGGTGTCAGGGTTCAGGGCAGAGCTGCAGCATTATGGCAAATCTCCTGGTTCAACACCAGCTGAGAAAGGCCCAAAAGTCTGCATGGGGCAGGGTGGCTGAGTCTGACCTGTCTGTCCTTGAGTAAAGCACTCTCTCTTCCACTTTTCTGGGAAGCCCACAGGAATCCCGCAGGGGCTTAGCACAGACTGCCCTTTGCTTGTCAGAGGAATCAGGCAGCTTTTCTCTCACAGCAACATAAACAAACTTGCCCTTTCCACTCCGTCTTTCTCCAGAGGTCTCTGCACCACTCTCTGTTGACAACATGCCATTTTCTGTTCAATTCAGCATGTTTACTTCTTTATTGTGATTCATGTCTGAGTTTCTTTTGAATCAAATTATTTCATCTCCCTGGTGAGAGGTGCCATATGACTATCTTGTTAGAACAAAATCAAATAAAAAAATCTGCACTGAGCTCTGCTCCATCTCCTCCCCTGGCATGGTATGCTCTTGTTTGGACACACTTCTATCGGCTACTTGATCAGTAATGAATCCTTCCGGTGTTTAGGCCAACTTTGAGACACTGCTGTCTTGAAAATGATAAAGAAGAATTGGTTGAAACCTGTTCAACAGAGAGAACATCACTACTTCAAAAATATTAGACAGCGTGGACGACTGGCTTTCCCTGATATGCATAGACTGAAGAAGACCAGAAAGGCTGATGGGATGATTACACAGAGTCACAGGAACAAACAGTTATACTTTAGATTTTATCCCCAAAGATACTTCAGTACTGAAGTAATTCACTGCTTCAACAATTGTTGAAGCCAAGCATTTCTCAGCAGTTTGAATAGAAATAGAACAATAGGAATTTTCAAAATATGCTTTACCTCTCTCATTTACTTTTTTGGGGTATTACCTTTTAAGAAATTGCCTATGTATCTCATACAAATAATATTTTTATACTGAGCTGTTCAAAGTAAAGAGCTCTCCATCCAAGTATGGGAATGAGACTCAGGCTATCTGAGTCTTTCCCTCCACGCCCCCACCCCTTTTGTTTTTGAGACAGAGTCTTGCTCTGTCACCCAGGCTGCAGTGCAATGGTGCAATATCGGCTCACTGCAACCTCCGCTTCCTGGGTTCAAGCCATTCTCCTGCCTCATCCTGCTAGGTAGCTGGGACTACAGGCAAGCACCACCACGCCTGGCTAATTTTTTTTGTATTTTTAGTAGAGATGGGGTTTCACCATGATGGCCAGGCTGGTCTCAAACTCCTGATCTCAAATAATCTGCCTGCCTTGGCCTCCCAAATTGCTGGGATTACAGATGTGAGCCGCCGCACCCCTATGTCTTTCTTCCCTTTTAATGCTTCTATAATGATGTCCAAACCTCTCAGTATGACACATGAGGTGCTTTTGGTGACTGGAGACCTGACCACCCTTATCCTGCAGCCCAGTCCATCCTGGAACTCAGGCATATAGAACTCCTGCCATTTCCCCAGAGAACTCCAGTCTCCTGCTTTTGCATCTACCTGGACAGCTGTCCTCTTTCACCTTCTCCTACTCAACTCCCACTCATCTTCAAGGAGAGAAGTCATCCTTGCTCTTGGCTGGCTCAGGTGACCCCACTGGCCTTCAGAGAACCCCTGTGCATCTCTCTTTAAGAGTGTGGGGTTTGACTGGACAAACTGTAGTCACTACCCGGCTGCCTTCTCCTGCCCCATCAGCTTTCCCGTCAGGGACAAGGAGAAGCAGTTCTCCTCTGTATCCCTGGTGCCACATGCAGTGTACGGCTGGTAAAATTAAACTCTTTCCCAAATCCTACTTTGCCAAAGACACCAACGTAATCAATATTTTTTAGGAGGATTATGCCATCTAGAGTTACAGTATTCCTTAGGACTCTCCAACTTAGATATGGAAATACTATCACAGCAATAAAACATGACAACATATATTTTTAAAAATTTATTTTCTCAGTTCTTAAACTCTTAACCCATAGAATCGAATCTACCTATTTATTTGTAAGTTACTTGTTAATGGGAATTTTTGATGATATATGGTGTATGGTAAGAAAATTATCTAGCCCTGTAGATGAAGCAAAAGTACTAACCCCTTTCCATAACATGTGGCTCACTCATCCTCAGATTGCTATGCACCAGAGATGACAGAACTTTACTGAAACCTCAGTATAACAAAGTTTTCCTATAAAAAACATGGTGTCAACTTCTGCTCTTGGATCTTATTATAAGTTAGTATTTTTTTCTTCTACTAGCTAAACACTTCAAATGAACACTTACCATATGCCAGATATAATTCTAGCACCTACATTAAAATAATTTATTCCTCACAACAACCTTTTGAGGTTGATACCATAATTATTCTATTTACAGATGAGGAAACTGCTGCCCAGACAGGTTAGAGAACTTGTCCAAGGTCACACAGCTATGAAGCAGAGCTGAGTTTGACCACAGGCAGTCTAGTGCCAGAGCCTGTGTTCCAAACCACAACCTCTCAGTATCTGTTGGGTGGGATGGGCCCACTGAGAATCACAGAGACTCCCACTACACCAGTTAGCGCTCAACACTCTTGACTCTGAGCATGTGTTCATGGAAAGGATGCAGACTTTACAGCATGGAAAGAGGTCTGTTTCGTTAGATGTCTAAAAAGTAAGTGAACTTCAAAAAAATAACTGTTTAAGGATTTTCCAGATTCTCATTAGAATAACATCTCCCTGGGGCTAGAGAAAGTGGGGCATATGAGTACTTGAAGTCTGGAAGCTTTCACTCTACTACCAGTTCCCAGAAGCCTGGCTGTGCCTCCATCAAGACCAGAGCATGCCATTCTGTGACACAGGCTTCTTAAGGGGTGTCCCCTTCTCCTTGCCCCAGTACATGCACACCTGCCCACCATCACCACTCCTCACTTCCCTGTCATCTGCCCCCCTAGATGACAACATCAGCATCCCTCCGGGAAGGCGGCACAAAGGGCACGGTACTCGGTGACGGGATTATTCCTCATAGAACTGCCGGTTTCCTATTTCTCCCAATAGCTCCTTTCCATTTGTTCCTGCTTTCACCTGTGGCATATGTGTTTTGTTCATTATTTCCTTCCTTTCCTTCTTTTTTTTAAACAAATAATGGTTTTAGGCTTTAAAAGTATTCACTTTTTAGCAGTCCTCTCTGATCACAGAAGCTAAAGTGAGAAAAAGTTTTCTGAAACGTAGTTAGTGAATGCACCATTTTATTTTGGGAACTAAATTAGCAGTCAGTTATAATCTGCTTAAAATGAGTATATAATATTTCAGTTTATACTTATAAATCATATTTATTCAGAAGATCTGAATGGGAAATATTTTCTACATCTTTCAAATATGCATTGTCTACAGCACATCATAAGAAGCAGGTATTTTTAAATAGTCCATGAAAAATTGGGCTCAGGTTATTTCATGGATTGTTATTTGAGCCTAAAACTAATCTCTTTGACATTAACATCTTTAATAAACATTTGAGCAATATCTGCATTCAGAATATTGGATAGAACTTAGACATCATCCCTATTCATTAGGCTTATATTTTCTCAATAACCTAATTTTGTCTTTCATACGATATTAAGCTTTTGGAAGTCTTACTCTTAATCCTATTAATTCCTAAGCTACACTTTAAAAGTGCAGAAGGGAATGTGCAAAGGCAGTCAATTTCACTGAATTACACATTGAATCGCTAAAGCTAAATCTAAGAATTTCAGGGTTGCTAAAATGCAGAACTTCAACAGAAAATATTTTCTGGACTTCAGTCAAATCCCAGGGCATGGTGTGGATGGAATTCTCTGGCTTCACAGTCTTCTGAACTGAGGTCATTGGCAATACACCAGTACACACATGTTAGCACAGCAAAGTATTATCTATGTCTGCTTGGGACCAAAGCCTTATTCCTAAAAGAAGTGTAGCAGTGGCTCTGCCAACAGTGGTACCATGTGTTGCTTTGACTGCTGTAATGAATCTTTGATGTTCAAGTTTGGAAAAAGAGCTAAAACCAAGACAGTGCAGTATCTGGGGCATAAAATGAAGTGTTGTGAGCCTGTCTACAAGAGAAAAAAAACAGAGTTTGAAACTCACAAGCTATCCAGGTGGTAGAAACAGATTTCAAAAATACTCTAATTCCAGGCAAGATGTTTCCCAACTCTGAGCTAGTTAGACAGATACGAGATCAGAACCACATTTTAAGATTTAAAAAACATACATGTCTATATAATCCTATTTTTACTCTGAGTAAGCATGCTACTTTATTTTCATCAATGACTGCAAATTAATTTTAATAACATAAAAAAGCAATTCAACTTTTCTATTCTGCTCCCTGAGCCCCACGCCACCCACTTAAGGGAGGGCATATTTCAATCAATTAATTTTCTTTAGTTCTTGAATGACCTTCTGACAGTATTAACTAATGGTATAGGGTGTGAAAGGGGTAAGCCCTATATTATATATATTCAGAGAACATCATTGTTCCCAGAAATGTCCCTGACAGCTACCCACACAAGTGCCCAAGACAGTGGCATGCTCTCTGGGCTGGCTGGACAGTAATGGTTGTCACTGCCATGATAATAGCCAGTCCCTACACTGCTCTCTGATCTCTACCACGTGACATTGCTGATTGGTCTATAATTGCTTTAAGTGGACAGTTTCTTCCTGAGATAATGACTACAAAATCATTAGAATTTAATAGCATAATTACAGGAAAAGCCAAGGAAGGTGATCAAGAATGTGGAAGGAGACATGAACTAAAACTTAATTCTGACAGAGGGAAGAAGAAAAAAAGAGGAAAAAACAGGATGGGGAGGGGAAGAGAGCCTAGTAAATTTCTGTTTTCATTGTCTATTTATGCAGAATAAGGTAAAAGGCAAGGTGCTCTTCCTTTTTCCATGTAACGCATGTGAACTTGGTAGTAAGTTTTACTGTCAGATAAAAGTGGATCCACGGATAAAATACAGTCGGCCTTGATATTCCAGGGCTCTGCATCCGTAGATTCAATCAAATGTAGATTGAAAAGAATATACATAATATCCTTGGGACGCAAAACCCATGGATCTGGAGGACTGGTTTTTTGTACCCTCAGGTTCCACAGGGCTCACTGTGGGATTGGACATAGGCTGGGGTCCTGGAACCAGTCCCCCGGAATACCGAGGGACAACTGCACTTCGTCTCTTTCTGGCATCTCTCATAGGCTGGGGTTTCCTTTACTTTCTGATTGACTTGGGAGCACAGTACCTGGCAAGGAGTCCAAGAAGGAATGGGAAAGCCCTGGCACAGAGCTTGTGCTCACCTCGTATTCCTCCTTGAAGCCGTAGCCCTCGGCACACTTCATCTGCGTGATGTGCTGAAGGAGGTCTGCCACCCGGATGGCGGGGTGGAGCTGCCCAGTCTGGTAGGGCACGTCAGCCGGCTCCCGCTTCTTGTAAGTATGGGACTGCACCAGGCTGCTGGTATCGCTGGCCATCGTGTGGGTTTCATCTAGGAAAAGAAAGGTCAGGGAGAAAATGAGGGAGAGCCAGGGAGCTAGGTCGGCATCACCGAGAATGCTAAGAAGCTGGCTCCTGGCATCCCCTCACCTAGGGCTGCAAAATTCCCTACGATGGCTCAGCAAAAAAGAAAAGTTAAATGTTTAGAAATTTAAATGGGGTTGGCAATACTGATAGGAATGCGCAGAAATCTTTGTTTTTACAAAGCAGTCCAAACGATATATTGCTTTCACAAAGCTAATTGAGAAGAGCCCTTTAGCCTTTCAGTGCTAAAGTTTGTGAAAGTTTCAACCTGAAACTTCGTCAAGACCTGGTGCAAAACCAGTCTTGTATTCTTTGAAACATTAGTTCAGTAGTTCGTATGATGACATAAATAAACTCTGCACAAATGTTCTGTGAGCAAAATAAAAGTGCACAAAATGGTGTGGCTTATAAAGCTAGCAATGGAAATGTGGACTTAATACATGAAATCAAAGAAAAGTGGAAAAATTAAAGGGAACCTGGTTTGGGGGTAACGTTTTGATGAATCACTTTGCATGCTCCAGTATCGGAAAGCTTGACAAGATATTGTGGACCAGCACATCACACATGGAATGTTCTACAAAGGCAAACATGCAGGCCAGCACAGAGCAGCACCAGCTGGCTTCGTCAGGATCTACCAGTAAGACACACACTCCCACTCCCTCCACAACTCTTCCATGGGGCGAATCGGGGAACTTACCATTTATTGGCACTTTTAAGAAGATACATATCAGGAGAAAAAAGGAGGAGAAAAAGGAAACAGGGCATAAGCAATAGTATTGCGTGCATAATTACAGGTAGTTTTTATTTTATGCTTTCACTTTCCACTTAAGTTTTCTATTTCAGAGGTGGTCAGAGGGCAAAGCCTCAATTCTCCCATCACGTTAGGATGGAGGTGTTGAATTTAAGTACTCAGTAACAAAAAGGAGGTTAAAATTAGTATCATAATTGCTTTCATCCCCCATGAACGAAGTAATGTCTAAATAAGTCTTATTTGTATTCAACACATTTTCTCATTTAAATTTCTTGAACAAGTCAACCAAATTGTACTACAAAATTGATGTCGAAATTTGGTCAGATAAGCCTAAAGAGGCTATACTTTAATGGAGGCCTACTAGTAAATTATGTTAATGAACTGCAGAAATGGTAGCTATTAAAAATGTCTTATGCAGGAAAATGCTATTAGATTAAGAATTCCATATTCTACAGATTAGCTCATTATAACGCTGAATCCCTTTAGTGGTTTTTATGATTGAGGATGGATATTGTAAAAATACAATGCTAAAGTCACTTAAAATGAGAGTATTATAGAAATCATATAAAAGATACATTCAAGTTTTAAAAATTACCAGATTGTAATCAATAGGGAATTCAGCTACCGTTATTCAAATGTTATTTATTTTTGACTGAGAAGTTCAGCTCTGAAGAAAATTTAGTCCAAGGGTGCTTGATTAGCAGGGCCTGGTTTTGAAACCTCACTCCTATCTGCATCGCAAAGCACCTGGGGATGCATGGTATGAAAGGTGGTACACAAGTGTGTAGCTATGTTGCTGTTGCTGAAATGGCACCTGGATCACTACAACGTGGCTAAAGACACAAAGACAAAATAAAAAAGGGTGGTAAGTTGATTTTATGATTTTTGTTTCATTTGGATTTGCTTTGAAATTTAGCAATTCATATGTTCCCATTTTAACAGTCACAAATAAACCTGGAAATTTTCACATCAGATTTGCTTGCTGGCAACTGCCAACCTTTATAAACTGGGATACAGGAACCCTGCTGAAGTACTGAATCCCTTGAGCTTTGAGTTACTCCAGCAGGAAGTTCTGTTCTTTATACTAAAATAAATGGAACATTAATTAGTTTCCCCTCTGTGCCTCTCTCGTTCTCTCAGTTTTGTACCTTATGGGATGAACATAATTAACATGCCCTCCATGGTGGGCTGACCTTCTAAACTTCCCATAAATGATTT
Organism: Saimiri boliviensis; assembly: GCF_048565385.1. Lineage (NCBI taxonomy): Eukaryota > Metazoa > Chordata > Mammalia > Primates > Cebidae > Saimiri > Saimiri boliviensis. The sequence goes on along the minus strand of NC_133461.1, from coordinate 64,945,264 downwards.
GGGTCTTTCACGTGGCTATACCAGCAACCTAGCAATGCTCTGATCCCAGGGCTAGGTATTCTTGGAAGTTTTAAATCCACAGAGCTACAATCACTGTCACTGTTTTATGTAATCATCCTGTGCTGCGTTATGCCATCCTGGCCTCATTACTAGTGTGGAACATGTCTTCAAGCATTTAAACACTACCAAGTCCATCAAAGAAGAGCCCTATTATCTAGTACATGCATATGGAAGAGGGAATAGAGGGTTTCTTGTGTGCTGTTATAAAATTGGGTCACTTATACCACTAGACATTCTTAATTTCACTAAAATTAGTGATTAATTAGTTCTAACTTAAAAAGGAATTATTACTGATAAAATATATTATTTGTCATTAATTTCCTTTATGTGTTTAAAAATCACCCATCAACAATTTTTTACTTTTTTCTTTTTTTTTCAGAGACAGGATCTTGCTCTATCACCCAGGCTGGAGGTCAGTGGCGCTATCATAGCTCACTGCAGCCCGCCTCTTGAGTGGCTGGGACTACAGGTGCATTACATCATAACCAGCTAATTTATCATTTTTTTTGAAGAGACGGGAGTCTCCCTATATTGCCAAGGCTGGTCTTGAACTCCTGCCTTCCAGCGATCCTCAAGCAATCCTGGCCTCAAGCCTTGGCCTCCCAAAGTTCTGGGATTACATGCTTGCACCATAGTGCCTGGCCTCAACATTTTTTTTAAGTTAAAAATAATGCAGAAGAGCAATTAGAAATAAATCTTCTCATTGATAGTTCTGATGGTTTTCTGAGGACTGAAAATTAATTCTACCTATATTCTTTATGCATTATCTTGAATTTTTAACAAACTAGCTGAAAAACCTTAAGCTGAAATAGATGTAGTATTTTTGAGGTAGGGTATGTTCTGTCTGCCTGTCTTTCTACCTATGTATCTATCTATCATCTATCTATCTATCCATCCATCCAACCATTTAATCATCTATATTTTTGCAAGCAAATGAAGTAAAGATGTACTCCAGCTCTATACATTAGGGCTGGGCATCTTAGCATGAGAGAGGTGAAGCTTAAAGTGCTAGAGAATTTAATTGCGTTGAGCTCTGATTCACAGCAAAACATTTCTTCTTGTCTTTGTGTAAATTGTAACTGATACTATCCCCCCAAAATCCCAGAGTAGATACGTATCTTATATTCTTATTTGGTTTCAAGTGATAACCTCACCAATCCTTATTACTCAATATATAGATTCACATTTGCACCAAGTAACATGTAAGGAATGCAGTTCCCAAGTACTGCCATTTGTGATGCTGGTACCTATATAAGCTATACATGATAACAGTTATTGGACTGTCTGGCTTATTTTTCACAAGGTACAACAGTTTTGCTACTTGAATTATCTGTCCAAGTGATTCCCTCTCAGTAAAGAAACCTAATCAACTTTAAAAGATGTCATTAATGTTCATAATAACAAAGCATCGACTTTAAAGAATGATATTTGTTTAATAAGCTTATCTTAATCCTGCTGTGAAATCTGAACATTTTCTTCCTTCTGACAATGCATGTCTTAGCCCTCCACACTCACAGCTCCCCCAAGGTCAGAACATCTACTACAGGAACCTCAGAATGAATGCCACAGCACACAAAGAAACCGCAAATCTTCGCCTATCAAAAGATTCTGCAAATGTCATTTGCATGTAGATTACATTGTTCTGGTGCCTAAGATTAGCCTGTGCCCCTCACTTAGGAAAAGAATAAAAATGCAGTTTTCTTTCCCTTTTAGTTGGTATTAAAAGTGGGAGGAGGGTTTAGTGGGCTTTGTTATCCATCAGAATGATGCAAAATTTAGAAACTCTGTTTTTATATCCATTCGTAAACTTCTTTCTTAATTCATTTATTCCTTAGGCAACAAACTTGCTTAAGCCCAGAGAACACCATTAGGAAAATAAAAATTACCTTCCATACAAAAATCGTAACAACTTAGAGAAAGAGAAGCAGAGGGGAAAAAAATTATGTTGCAAAGATATAAACCCTTGTCAAGTGAATTAGGAAGGAGAAGTTGAACAACTGAGGATGGAACTCTTGCTACAATGAATTGTTATATACCTTGAAGTCGTTTTTGTTGTGCTCCTTTTCGGAAAGGTTAGTAGTAGAAAGAGAACACAGCCGTGATACACTCGGGTTATTTATGCGTCTCAAATGCAACAGCAGCTCATGCTTGTTTGCTTATCACAGCCAGGTAATGCCATTTTTCTCCTCACCCTTCTTACATTGGACAAACGGGATTTTTTTCTGTAACCCCCTGCTGGGAATATTTCATACTTTAAATGCATTCTGCCCCACTGGGCTAACATCTTAGTTCATTTCTAGTGACATCTGACACAAAATAAACCATATGATTATAAGTGCCATCTTGTCATTTTGCTGTTCAGATCATCAGCTCCTTTGAAATTCCACTGTGTGACAGACACTTTGGAATGCTGGGGCGGGGGGGTGCCCTGAGCAGCACTGAGGATGGGTAGGGGGCCAAAACTCCATTGTGATCATTTTTCTGCATAACATTTGGGATAATTAGAAAAATGCTATTTTTTAAATTGAAGTTTTTAGTGCTTAGCAATAAGTGAAAATAATGAGAAGATATTTTCACTTTTATGACTATCACACAAGACAGAATTCGGCTCTTGGAAAGTACACAGCTGAGTGATGACACCTTGTTTTTTTCCCCTGGGATCAGATCTAACTTTAAATTCTGAACACAGAAAGGGAGAATACTGGAGCTGGGATTGTTCATTTGAACTTGTTGGTATCATTCCCAAGATACATGCAGCAAACCCCTCTTATTAATAATGACTGTTTAGAGAAATTCTTTTCTTACTTTCACCCCATGCCCCAGGCCACCCACCTCCCCCATGTCGTGCTTATAATCACTGCATTATACAGAATTAAAACTCCAATCTCCTACAGAGTGGCCGCTGACTTTCTAAATTACTCCTGCAACAAACTGTGGTAAAGGGAAATATTCTCACCTAAAATTGCAGTTGGCACAAATGGGTCTGTCATACACCGTAAGCAGGTCAATGCAGAGAAAGTAAAAAGAGAAAGAACAGTAAATGATTGATGAACAGCCCGCCCTATTTTCTGCATAGAAAGCTGTAGAAAAGCACTGGGTTACAACATCTCAAGCACAGTAAGCCCTTCAAGCACCACAGATAGCAGGGACAGGGCGGACTGATTCTGACTGCCAAGGAGAGAGCACAGAGGAGACCACGGAAAAATCTGTTACCTGGGTAATAGGAATTAGGCACCGACGTGCTCAGTGTATTTGTTTTCATTGTAAAGGATGATGGTGAGGACACAGCTGTAAATAAAAGAGAGGCTGGTCAGGGGTAGCAGACAGGTCACACACTCTGAACACAAAATGCTCTGAGACCACCCACAGCGACTCCATGCTACCCACGGTGACTCTGGGACTCAGTGATGTCTATGTGGGAAATACCATCATTCCCAGTTGTTTCTGAGTAGTTATTGATCTTCTAGAAGACAAGCAACCTTTTGTCACTTAAAGACTTTTCTTACCCCGCAAATAAAGAGAAAACCCACAACCACAGCCTCCATTTTGGATAGGAAAATTCAGACTTTACTTTGACTGCTGGCCTTTGCTTATAGAAATCTGCTCTCAGGCCAAGCTGAATTTTACAAGTAAAAGCAGAAGAATGTGTCTGCACATGGCTTTTGGAGAATATCCCCAATGTCAATGTTCCTGTAGTTTGCTAAATCCTCTCCTTCCTCATATTTGGACATGCAGAGAACATTCTACAATGCTTTATGAAAAATAAAGGTGAAGCTCCATGCATGTTCATTAGTCTTTTAAATCCTTACAAAAATGCTTTTCTTTAAAATATTCCTCTGAAATACTCAGAGGAATTAGAACCTGAATTAGAACCTTCTCTTCCTCCCTTTTATCAAGCAGGAAAGTCAATCCCATCCAATTTAGCTGATTTCATTAAAAATGGGGATTTCCTATTTTTTTTTTTTTTTTTTTTTTTTGAGACGGAGTCTCGCTCTTGTTACCCAGGCTGGAGTGCAATGGCGTGATCCCGGCTCACCGCAACCTCCGCCTCCTGGGTTCAGGCAATTCTCCTGCCTCAGCCTCCTGAGTAGCTGGGATTATAGGCATGCACCACCATGCCCAGCTAATTTTTTGTATTTTTAGTAGAGACGGGGTTTCACCATGTTGACCAGGTTGGTCTCGATCTCTTGACCTTGTGATCCACCCGCCTCGGCCTCCCAAAGTGCTGGGATTACAGGCTTGAGCCACCGCGTCCGGCCGGATTTCCTATTTTTAAGAGACATTTTAAAACTATCTTCATGGATGACAGTGCATTGGTAGAATAATTTTTTTTAAGGTAAAAAAATCCTCTTCAAATATATTAATTGATTAGTGTTTTTAAAACAGTTTAATTTTCATTAAAGTATAAAGACTTGAAAGTTGATCCAGGTGGTTAAACTGAAGTCTAAATGGTAACTCCTCTGATGTAGTCACATGATCTGTTTGATGCTGAGTTCTTGATCAGGAGACTAATATACAATTATACCATTATCTTTATGGGAAGCATGACCAAATCCCTGTGCATACTGGGTAATTATTCTGATGACATATTAATATATTTTAACTCTCCAGGAGTTAAAATACATTTAACTCTACCTGTGTTAATATTTTTAAAGTGTAGCATCAGTACATGACAGAACAAGGGCCAGAACTCAGGCTGCCTGTCATTTTACAGGTGTTTTTATAAAATAGAAACATATCATACTTATAATGCATGTTTATGGGAAGCTGCCTTGAGAAAGAGCACAATGGATGAAAATAAGAATGAAAAAAGTCAGTACCAATAAAATATGCCAGGGTCAGTGAGAATAAAGCCTTTTTATTACCTGCAGATATTTTTATGTGGTTGGCAGGATGTTCACAGCAGATATAAAATAACTGTGTTTATTTTCATCTTCCTGTTAAAATATTTTATAAATTCTTTGGTCTTTGAGTATAAAAATTAAACCCATTCCCACTACCCATATCTATTCTCCCCCTTTTACAGCATATGAAAACAGATAGTGCAACTCACACTTGCTTTGCTGGAGAGATTAATCCCCACTCTCATAACTGTGGTCATGCTTATTTTTAAATTCTCCAATTTCATTTTTCCCTTTCTCTAAAAACTGTTCACTTCACAGCTTCCAGCACTTTCTCTCAACCCCGAAAGCTCTCATGCATACCCACACTTGTCATAGGTGTGGTGCTGGCAGCCTTGTGGTCTAATGAACGTCTTTCCTGAAGCTTCCGTCCCCAGGAACTGCTGTCTTATTTCAAAGGCATCAAGAGATTATTAGGATATCTACCTTTAGGGTCACTCTCGACAGATGAGATCTGATGAGAACTCATTGTTCAAGTGGGAGGAAAAGGAAAGTCTACTGCTGTGTTCATTCTGTTGGTTTTATTGAAGGGAGGCAAAAGATCATGTCTACTGGCTGATGAGCTGTGGAAGCTCTGTTCACCTCTACAGCAGTCCTTTGTGCACGAACATTTTTGGATTTCCGCAGATACATTTACTTTCAAAAAAGTAACTACCTAATTAAACTTCCTGTCCAGAAGGGAATATTCTCTGTTGTTCAAACTTCAAATACCTAGAACTACTAAAGAAGGTTCCTGCTTTTGGGGTGAGTGATTACAAGTAACCTGACTTTTGAGGAATTTCATCATGAAGTACAGGATTTGGAACATTAATGGGAACATTAATACTGGAGAATTAGAACTATCTGTGTGGTCCCTTCCAAGGAATACCTGCTATTACAAAAATTCTAATCCTGTGTGTGATCAAAAGGACTTTTCCAATTCCAGCCCACAACAAATGCATCATAGGTTGCTTTCTTATGGCAGTTGAATAAATTATACATATGTATTTTTAAATGAAAAGCATAATATCTGCTACAAAAAAAAAAAAAAAAAAAAAGCAGAGAGGGCTGGGCGCAGTGGCTCACGCCTGTAATGCCAGCATTTTGGGAGGCTGAGGTGGGTGGATCACCTGAGATGAGGAGTTCAAGACCAGCCTGGCCAACTGGGAGAATCACTTGAACCCGGGAAGCAGAGGTTGCAGTCAGCTGAGGTTGCACCATTGCACTCCAGCCTGGGCAACAAGAGCGAAACTTGGTCTCAAAAAAGAAAAAAAAAAAAAAAAGCAGAATTCTATGAAAAAATGGAAAGGAGCTTGGGTACATTGAGACCCCACAGCTTCTATTACCTGAACTGAAAATGACTGGAAAGGGTAAAGAAAGAAGGCCAAGAATGAAAGCAACAGTGCTGCCCCGGCCACTGGTGCCAAAGCAGCGCCTGTGCATGCTCCGCTGGGCCACGTGTGCATGTAGTACAAACGGATATAGGAGGATAAAGTGGGACAACTGCAGCCACTACCAGCAGAAAAATAGAAGAGACTGAATTCCAGAGCTTAGCAGCACGTAGGAGAACGCGAGGCTCAGGGGCGGGCACGTGTGTTGACCACACTGTGATCTGGAAGAGGAGTGGAGGGGAGCTGCAGGCCCACACTGATCACAGTGAGTATCAGGACACCAGCCCACACTGTCCAAACTCCTCCCAGTCACTCCCACCCCAGATACCATTTCTGTGCTCCTCACAGCCAGAAGGCCCACCAGCCTTTACGAATATTATTATTTTTGGTAACAGGAACAGCTGCACTTTAATTCCATCCCCATGCTGACCAGCATCCTGGTTATGAGCTCGGGTCTGATATAGAAACCCCCGACCTTGAACTCACCAAAGTGTGCCCTAAACCACAGAATGAGGTACCTCCCTCTGGTTTCCGAGATGATCACCAGGGATAAAGCAACTGCTCCTTTTGTGCTTGATATAATCAATCTAATTGTTAGTTTCCTGAAATAATGCCTTCTACCTGGATCACAGGTAGCAGTATGGGAAGGCAGTAGCTGAAGTTAGTTTATGCACCTGGTGTGAAACATAAGACTTGTGAAGCTGAAAGAGAGTTTAATTTATTAATTGCCACTAATAGCCCTATAATAAAGGCAGAACCTGTCAGCTAAACAAATAAACAATTAACTTGTTACTGCCAGTTAGTGAACTGTTTTTATAACAGGCTTCCTGTTTGTAATTCCACACCTGGATAGTTTACAAATGGGATCTAAACAAGATGAGAAGCAGGTGCCTTCTTCCACTAGAGAAGGAAAGCCTCGTGTCACTGCTCTCTAAATCTTTACAGAAACTTCACTGTGGTTTTCTGGAGTCTCTGCCTGGTCCTATCACCTTTAAAACATCTCTGCTAAGCAATTCGTGGCACACAGAGTTTTCAGGATCACTGAAAATGACTGGAGAAACACATATGGCATAAAAATTCTTAGGGAAGCTTTTTTTTTTTTTTTTTCCTTTTTAATCCCCTTGTACCACCTGGCTTTCTTGGAAAACCAGGGCAATGTATTAAAAGCCAAGAAACATATGCACTTACATCTCCCATTCAGATTGTGCGTGTCCATGAATGAGAAAGCCTCATCGCAGTTTGTGCCCTGCTCAGCATAGCTCTTGTCCATTGAGTTCACCATCACAGTCATCTCCTGTCGGGTGCTGCTCATGGTCTCCTTCCGCTTCTTGGCCAGTTTCCTTAGGATAAAGAGTTCAGTTATGTAGGTATGCATTTGAATGGGATACGGAGCTTCGGCATGTATACTGACCGATGTTCAGAAATAGCATCTACTGAATTAATCTTATTCATGATGCCTTCTTTGTGGCAAGCACTCTGCCAGGCTGCAGATACAGAGATGAAAAACATGTACTATCTTCACAAAATAAACAACACCCTCAAACAACCAGAAAGACAAAACATCATTATGTTTCTCCTACTATAAGCTAGATTAAAACGACCAATGAATCTACTACAACACAATCATAATCTGCTGTTACACCCCTAGAGTTATTAAGTTTTCACTAAATTATTATCTATATCACCATATACAATGTCAAAGAGAAGACTCCCCTGAGTAAATATTTTCCAAGCAAAAATGAAATGACAGATGAGTCTAAAAGGCACATTGTTTAAAGAACAGAACTAGGCGAGGAGTCAAGAATGTGTAACTGGAGTCTGCATACAGGGGGCAGAACCTGACACAGAATCCTGCAGAGCTCAGAGAGCTTAGGCTGTAGGAGGATCAAGGGAAAGCACTGAATTCTCAGAAGGCTATGACCCTGTCCCCAAACCCAAATGAACCCAAATTTGTTCCCATTAAGCTTTGTCAATCCTTACAGAGCAGAAGATTAAAAAATGTCATGTTGCTGGGTTCCCTGCAAAGTTCAGCAGGAGTAAGACTTCATTGTTCCCTTTGAGTGGAAGAGAATGCAAAAAAGGCAGAGAGATTTCTAATTCTTTTGGAGACACAGGTTAATCCCAGATTCTGCATCCCGCTTACTGACCACCAAAAACTCATCATCTAAAATTATTGACACCAGTACAAAAGCCATTATGACTTTAAGGGAAACGAATGTAAATAAACAGGTAACACAAATTTTTGCAGATTTTACTACCAGAAGTTGTTTTATGCACCCAAGACAGACAAGATTAGAATTAGAGATGCTTAAAGAGAAGGTGCTAAACACCCACAGCACTGTAATACCAAAAACACTGTGTCCTAAAATATTTTAATTGTGCCCAAGCACCTAGCAGCATCTATGAAAGAAAACCACAACTCCTTCTAGTAAATCATCTTGACACTGATTGACCTAGAACACAGTAGAATTTAAAATGAGCCACATAATCAAAATCACAACCATATTAGATGATTGCTAATGCAATGTAAGGCACTGACAACATAAGACCATACGGATAATCTTTATTATCATTTCTAAATGCCACATAATCCAAATGCTTTCTTGCCTGTAGTTACAATAATATTTTAATTTCATACTTTGAAGGCAGAAGGGTTTCATTAATAAGTTGCCTTTTTATTGCTAAAAGTTGTTAGAAAAAAATACATTTTTAAACAGAAAAATGAAAATCACTTTTAACATCTCTGACAGTGTTAAAGTTACACAGATTTTTTTTTTTTTTTTTTTTTTGAGACAGAATGTCGCTCTTGTTACCCAGGCTGGAGTGCAATGGCACGATCTCGGCTCACCGCAACCTCCGCCTCCTGGGTTCAAGCAATTCTCCTGCCTCAGCCTCCTGAGTAGCTGGGATTACAGGCACGTGCCACCATGCCCAGCTAATTTTTTGTATTTTTAGTAGAGACAGGGTTTCACCATGTTGACCAGGATGGTCTCGATCTCTCGACCTCGTGATCCACCCGCCTCGGCCTCCCAAAGTGCTGGGATTACAGGCTTGAGCCACCGCGCCCAGCCTAGTTACACAGATTTTGAAAGGTGAGCCAGCATGACTCCTCTGGGCACTGACACCACCCCTCTCTAGCCTTGCATGGATCATGATCACCCCTCTAGGCCTCTGTCCTCCCAGCCAGCCATGCTAGTTGAGCCTGGATGTTCTCAGCACATGTTCTAGACAGAGACAGCTCCGGACTCTATCTCCATAGCTACATTTAAACAATTTTCTCTCCACTTCTGAATCTGCCATATCACTGGAAAAGCATTCTTAGGCCAGGTTTCCCCAGGAATTCTGAAGTGGAGGACTGAGATAATTAGCTCCACAATTCAGGCAAAATGCCTATTTTTGCTTGAATTTCTTTGGACTGATTCATGCCAGTAATTGCCTCAATATTCTTTTTTGTTCAGCCTGTAAAGAGAAGCATCGTGAACTTTACGAGGCTTTCCTCTCTGCCTTTTCTTGCTTGAATTCCTCTAATCCTAAAGGTTAGGAAATGATAGCCACTGCACTTCTTATGCGGTTGGCCGGGAGGGATATATGCATCAATAAACGTTATGCTTATATGGGGAAAAAAATCTCCCTTCTAATCCTCCACATGCATAAACTAATTTCAGTGATGTCACACTAATCACTCCATTGCAGATCTTTAAGCACAAAAGAAGCACAGTAAAGACGGTGAGAGCATGCTCAAATCAAACAGAGGTCCAGGCAGACACCTGCCACTTTAAGCTCATATCCATAGGACGTATGTCCATGAACCACCTTCTAAACCCAGCTCTCAATGTCTTCTGCAAGCCTGCATACATTAACCCTACACATTAGCCACCTTTTTACTTTCAGCAGATGTCACAAACACGAATGTCTCCCTGGGGCCAGGCAAGTCATGTAACCTCCCAGGTTCAAGTGATTCGCCTGCCTCAATCTCCCAAGCAGTTGAAACTATAGGTGTGCACCACCACGCCCAGCTGGTTTTTTTTTGTATTTTTAGTAGAGGCGGGGTTTCGCCATGTTGGCCAGGCTGGTCTCAAACTCCTGACCTCAGGTGATCTGTCCACCTCACAAAGTGCTGGGATTACAGGCATGAGCCACTGTGCCTGGCCATCAAATTGCTTTCAAATACACATCATCTATCACCCCTGAATTCAATATACCTCTTTGAAAAAGTTTACTATGCCTAGCTAATGCTTTATGCAAGGCTGATGACACAGGGACAGAAAGTGAGCAAGTGCTATAGGGAAAATGATGCTGACAGACCTGCTCCATGCAGCGCTGCCACAAACTTTCAATTTACAAAAAATGCAATATTTGCAAAAGAGCAATAAAGTGAAGAATAAATCAAGGCACCCTGTACAGGTCAAATGCTCTTGTCCATAATCATAGATGGCTGAAAAGAGTTACATCGAGAAAGAGACTCATCACTGTGGATAAAAAGCAGTTTCTCTCTTTTTCTTTCTCCCTCTTTTGAGCCTTGTGTTTCAGATCTTACTTTTTTCAAGTGAAAACTTGGAACACTATCAGAAAAGCTTTGCGAACTTAATGATCAAAGTCTTTTGTGTAGGAAAACTGAAGTTGAAACAATTTTCTTTGCAATCTTATATAAAAACACAGTAAATTTATTTTCCATTTTGACTTACAACAAATAGTTTGCCTAAAATATTTTAATCTCCAATCTCCAAACTTGCACTGCATGAATCTCAAAGGCCCTTAGTAATTAAAAAAAAATAAAGGTTCTTACCAACATCTATAAATAGATCATAAAAAATTAAAGAAATGACTTGGTGGTTTCTAGTCTGGCATGAGAGGAGCTGGGCATCATTTTTTTCCTAACAAGTCACAGCTGAAGAAACTGAAAATCAACAATTTTTCTTAGGTGTGTCAGAGAACTGAAGTCACAGGGCAAACCACTGCCTCTCAAATTGATGTGACCAAAACCTAAATACAGAGAATCACAACTTACCGGAGCTAAACTTCAGGGGCAAAAACCTCTGAGAGAAGCAGACTTGGCCAGGAAAACCTAAACTGTAGCTGACAAACTGCTGGAGGCTCGGTGTGGACGAGTCTCAGAGGTAATAACTCCGGGGGGAATTAGTCTTAAGGGGGCCTGCGCATTTCTGTGAGTTTTACTTCCAGGAACCCTACCAGGTTTTCACAGTGAAGGTTTAGACAAATCCCCTCAGGTGTCCAGGAAGAAGCAGTGGAAAGTAGCCACTTTGAAATACATCAGCATATGTATATTCTATTCTTTTTTTTGAGACGGAGTTTCGCTCTTGTTACCCAGGCTGGAGTGCAATGGCGCGATCTCGGCTCACCGCAACCTCCGCCTCCCGGGTTCAGGCAATTCTCCTGCCTCAGCCTCCTGAGTAGCTGGGATCACAGGCATGCGCCACCATGCCCAGCTAATTTTTTGTATTTTTAGTAGAGACGGGGTTTCACCATGTTGACCACGTTGGTCTCGATCTCTTGACCTTGTGATCCGCCCGCCTTGGCCTCCCAAAGTGCTGGGATTACAGGCTTGAGCCACCGCGCCCAGCCTGTATATTCTATTCTTAACAAAGCCTGCTCGTAAGGGAAGCTATGTTTACCAGCGCCTAACCTGCCAGTTTTCTCAGAGCCTAATTGACCTGGGGCAAGAGAAACACAACTCCAGCCCACGTTAGCCATCCTATCACAACAGTGGGGTGAGGGATACTGAGAAGTATTTGTGAAGTCCGCAGTCCAGAGGCACAGGTTCACTATCGACTAAGACCTAATCATATGACTATAGAGTGCCTCCTTTCCCCCCACACCTGACACTATGTTAATAAAGGCCTATTTACCACAGTTCCTGTTATTGAATACATCATGTATAGCTTCACGAAACACACACACACACACACACACACACACACACACACACACACTCACACAGAGCAAACAATGGAACTGGACTCCTGATATGGCAGAGGTGTTGGAATTAACAGAGTGGGAATTTAGAACAACCCACGATTAGTATGCTAAGAGCTCTAATGTCTAACAGATAAAGTAGACAGCATGCAAGGACAGATAGGTGATGTAAGCAGAGAGATGGAAATTCTAAGAAAACCAAAAAAGAAATGCTAGAGACAAAAAACACTCTAACAGAAATGAAAATGCCTGTGACAGTTCATTAGCAGACTGGAAATGGTTGAGAAAAGAATCTCTGAGCTTGAAGAGTATCTCTGTAAAAAGCTCCGAAACTGAAAAGCAAGAGAAAACAAACAAAACAAAACACACAAAACGTCAGAATATCCAAAACCATGGGGTAACTACAAAAGATGTAACTTACATGTAATAGGAATACAAGAAGGAGAAGAGAGAATGGAACAGAAGAAATGTTTGAAGCAATAATAACGATTTCCTAAAACTAATGTTTGAAGCATGTCACTTATCTTCCAAGCATTTTGGATTTTTTTCCAGCTATCTTTCTATTATTGATTTCTAATTTTACCAAATCACAGATCCAGGAAGCTCAGAGAACACCAAACAGGAAAAATGCCAAAAAATCTACACCTAGTAATATCATATTCGAATTGCAGACAATCAAAGATAAAGTCTTGAAAAAAATCCAAGGGGGAAAACCACTTACAGAGGAGCAAGAATAAAAATTACACTGTACTTCTCCTCAGAAACCATTCAAACAAGAACTAAGTGAAGTGAAATATTCAGTATGTTGAAGGAAAAAGCTGCCAATCCAGCATTATGTATCCTATGAATTTATCTCTCAAAAGTGAAGGAAAAATAAAGACTTTCTCAGATAAAATTGGGGGAATCTGCCAATAGACCTCCCTTGCATGAAATAATAAAAAGTTCTTCAGAAAGAAGAAAAATGATAGATCAGAAACTTGGCTCTACAAAGAGAAAGGAAGAACATGAGAGAAGGAATTATTAAAAGTAAAATAAAAGCTTTTTAAAAATTATTAATTGATACAGCTGAAAGAAGTGAGTTCAAAATAATAATAGCAAGAAAGTATCTGATGATCATAGCTATGGATAAGTGAAATGAGTAACAGCAATGAGATAAGAGACAGGAGAGGAAAATTGAACGCTTTTCTATTTTAAGAACTTTTACTACCTGTGAAGTGGTATAGTGTTATTTAAAGTAGACTTGGACTTGCTGTAAATGTATGTGAACTCTAGGCAGCCACTGAAAAAAGTAACAAAACATTAAACTAATAAAGTAGACAAAATGGGATAATATAAAATGCTCCATTAAAACCAAAAAAGGCAGTAAAACAGTGGGAGAAATAGGAATAAAGAAAGAATAAGAGAAGCAAATAGAAAATAGTAAAAAAAAAAAAAAAAAAAAAGATATCCAACATTATCAATAATCATTTAAATGTCAGTAGTCTAAATATACCAGTTAGGCCATACACTAGGTGGCTTAACCTATAATCCCAGCACTTGGGGAAGCCAAGGGAGGTAGATTGCTTGAACTCAGGAGTTCAAGACCACCCTGGGAAACATGGTGAAACCTGTCTCTATCCAAAATACAAAAATTAGCCAGGTGTGGTGGCAAACGCCTGTAATCCCAAGTACTTGGGAGGCTGAGCTGGTAGGATTGCTTGAGCTCAGGAGGCAGAGGTTGCAGCAAACCAAGTTTGTGCTACTTCACTCCAGCCTGGGCAACATAGTGAGTCTCCATCTCAAAAAATAAATAAATAAACAAATTAAAAGGCAGATTATCAGATTAAAAAAATTCAACTAAGTATGATCTATAAGAAACTTATTTAAATATGAAGACACACATAGTTTAAAAGTAAAGAGATGGAGAAAAATGTACCATGCTAACACTAATCAAATGAAAACTGGAATAAGCTATATTAAATTCAGAACAGACTTTAGAGCAAAAACAATGACCAGGGATAAAGAAGAACATTATATAATGATAAAAGTGTCAGTGTCTCCAAGAACACATAAACTTTTTTAACGTGTATGCACCTATAACATAGTGTCAAAATATATGAGGCAAAAAGTGATAGAATTGCAAGGAGAAATAGATGAATCCACTACTATAGTTGGAGACTTCAAACCCTCTGACAGTAATGGACAGCTCAGCAGGCAGAAAATCAGTAAGGACATGGTTGAATTCAAGAGCACCATCAATCAACTGGATATTACTGACATCTTAAGAATCCTTCATCCACCAGCAGCAGAATACACATTATATTCAAACTCACCAGGTACATTCACCAGATAGACACATCATGATCCATTAAACACAGCTTAACAAATTAAAAATAACAGAAATCATACAATGTCTGCTGTTACACCACAACAGAATTAAATTAGAAATCAGTAACAGACAAATGGCTGGAAAGATCCCTAATACTTGGAAGATAAAAGATGCATTTTAAATAAAACATAGATCAAAAAAGAAATCTCAAGAAAAATTTAAAAAATATTTTGAACTAAATGAAAATTAAAATATAAATTATCAAAATTTGTGGTAGGTAGCAAAAGTGGTGCTTAGAGTGAAATCTTTAGCAATGAATGCATATATTAGACAAAAAACATCTAAAATCAATCATCTAAGCTCCCACCTAAGGAATCTAAAAAGATAAATCTAAAGAAGGCAGAAGAAAAAAAAAATAGTACAGAAATCAATGAAATAGAAACAGAAAATCAATAGAAAAATAAAATCAACAAAACCAAAAGGTGGTACTTTGAAAAGATTAGTAAAATTGATACATCTCTAGCCAGGCTGAAAAAAAAAAGAGAGAGAGAGAAGACACAGATTACTCGTATTAGAAATGGAAGAGGGGACATTATTACAGATCCCACGGACATTAATAGAATAACAAAGAATAGTATGAACAACGTTATACCTACAAATTTGATGACCTGGTTGAAATAGACCAGTTCCTTGAAAGGTATAATCTTCTAAAACTCACCCAAGAAGGCACAGACAATCTCACTAGGCCTACAGCTATTTAAAAAATTGAATTAATAATTAATAACTTTTCAAATCATGAAGTATTAGGATCAGATGGTTTCACTGCTAAATTCTACCAAATACTTAAGGCAATCATAACAATTTTCTACCATGTCTCCCAGAACATAAATAGAGAATACTTCCTAGCTCATTCTAAAAGGCCAGTATTATCCTAACACCAAAACCAAATACATTACAAAAATGGAAAACTGCAAACCATAATTTCTCATGAAAACAGATAAAAATCTTCAACAAAGTATAGCAAATGGAATCTAACAATTTATAAAAAGAATTATACACCATGACCAAGTAGACTATATTTCAGGTATGGAAGGCTGGCTCAACATTTGAAACTCAATAAATGCAATCCATCACACTGACAGGTTATGGAAGAAAAGTCTCATGGTCATATTAATAGATGCAGAAAAAGGATTTGACAAAATCTAATACCGAGTAGTGATAAATGTTTTCAGCAAAGTAGAAACAGAGGCGAACACTCCTCAACTTGATTAAAAAAGGTCACTAAAACCTATAGCTAACATTATACTTAATGTTGAGAAAATAAAAGCTTTCCCATAAATATTAAGATCAAGGCATGAATGTCCTCTCTCACCAATACGTTTCAGTATCTTCTTGGAAGTCTTAGGTAGTTAATGCCAAAAGACAAGAAAATGAAACAAAACATCAACAGTTTAAGGAGTGAATCAGTCTTTGTTCACAGATGACATGATTGTCTGTGTAAAAAAATCCAAAGGAACCAACAAAATAAGCTCCTAGCACTAATAAGCAAATGTAGCAAGGTTGCAGGATACAAGGTTACTACACAAAAGTCACTACTTTCCTATACATCAGCAATGAACAACTGGAATTCGACATTAAAAATGTAATACCATTTTTATTAACATCTCCAGAACAGAAATAATTGGGCATAAATCTAACTAATATGTATGAAAACTCTATGAGGAAAACTGCAAAATTCTGATGAAAGAAATCAAAGAACTAAATAAATAGAAGATTTAATATTGTCCACATGTCAATTGTTCCCAAATAGATCTGCAGATTCAGTGCAATCCTAATCAAAATCCTAGTAACTTATTTAGCATTATTAACAAACTGATTCTGTGTGGAGCGGCAAAAGACTCAGAATAGCCAACACAATACTGATGAAAGAAAAGTTGGAAGATTGACACTATCTGACTTCCAGACTTACTATAAAGCTACAGTAATCAAGACAGTGTGGTGTTGGTGAAATAAGAGACAAATAGATTACTGGGACAGAACAGAGAGACCAGAAAGAAACCTACATAAATACAGTTAACTGACAAAGGAGCCAGGGTACTACAGTGGACAACAAATGGTGGTGGAACAACTAGACATCCACATGCAGAAAAATGAATCTGGACACAGGCCTTATACCCTTTATACAAATTAACTCAAAACGGACTATAGACTTAAATGTAAAATGCAAAACTATGAAACTCCTAGAAGATAAAACAGGAGAAAATCTAGATGACCTTGGGCATGGCAATGACTTTTCAGATAAAATGTTAAAGGCATAATCCATGAAAGAAATAATTGGTAAGATAGACTTCTTTCAAATTAAAAATTTCTGCTCTGTGAAAGACATTGTCAAGATAGAAACCATAAATTTGGAGAAAATATTTGTAAAAGACACATCTGGTAATGATCTGGTATCCATAATATACAAATAACTCTCAAAACTGAACAATAAGAACACAAACAATAGGATTAAAAAATGGGCGAGAGACCTTGATGCCTTACCGAAGATGTACAGATGGCAAATGAGCATATAAAAAGATGCTCTGCACCATATGTTATAAGGAAAATGCAAATGAGAACAACAAGATACCACCACACATCTGTTATAAGACCAGAATCCAAAACACTGATATCACCAACTGCTGGCAAGAATGTGGAGCAACAAGATCCCTCGTTCATTGTCGGCAGGAATGCAAAAGGATATAGCCACTGTGAGAAACATAGTGGCTTACGCCTGTAATCCCAGCACTTTGGGAGGCCAAGGTAGGCTGGTCATTTGATGTCAGGAGTTCAAAATCAGCCTGGCCAACATGGTGAAAACCCATCTCTACTAAAAATACAAAAATTAGCCAGGCGTGGGAGCACATGCCTGTAATCCCAGCTACTTGGGAGGCTGAGGCAGGAGAATCGCTTGAGCCCGGGAGGCAGAGGTTGCAGTGAGCTGAGCTCATGCCACTGCACTCCAGCCTCAGTGACACGGTGAGACTCCATCTCAAAAATAAATAAATAAAAATAAAGAAAAGAAAACCAGTTTGGCAGTTTTCTATAACAATAACAAAGTTGGAAGATTGACACTATCTAACTTCCAGACTTACTATAAAGCTACAGTAATCAAGACAGTGTGGTACTGGTGAAATAAGAGACAGATTACTGGGACAGAACAGAGAGACCAGAAAGAAACCTACATAAATACAGTCAACTGACAAAGGAGCCAGGATACTACAGTGGACAACAAATGGTGGTGGAACAACTAGACATCCACATGCAGAAAAGTGATCTGGACACAGGCCTTATACCCTTTATACAAATTAACTCAAAATGGATTATAGACCTAAATGTAGTATTTTATGATTCCAACTACGTAACACCCTGGAAGAGGCAAGACTATGGAGACAGTGAAAGGATTAGTGATTGTCAGAGGTTAATGGGAAGGGAGGATTAAAGAGGCAAAGCACAGAGAAGGTTCTGGGCTGTGATCTTATTTATCTGATACTATAATGTGGGATGCATGTCATTATAGAGTTGTCAAAACCCACAGGAGGTGCAATGGGAAGAGTGAACCCTGATGTGAACTATAGCCTTTGGGTGACAATAATGTGGCAATGTAGCCTTATGGATTATGATAAATGAGGAGACTGTGTGTGTGTGTTGGCAGGGGGGTGTAAAGAACTATATGGGAACTCTGTATTTTCTGCTCACTTATGTTGTGAAACAAAAACTGCTCTATAAATAAAGTTTATTAAACATTGCAATACAGTTCAGAAAAATAATTGGAGGCAGAAAAACCTGTCATAGCTCAAAAACTGCAAAGTAGAATAAAGGTAGGAGAGAAATGTGGGGTGACTTCAGATTAAAGGAATGGTTATTACACTTCATGCTTATTATACTCTAATATTTCCTGAATATTTCTTTTCTAGAGTAAAAATTTTAAAAAGTATTAAATAGAAATAAGGGAAATGGAAGAAAACTTCTTGGCAAGTTATTATGTTTATGATGAGTATGAATCACAACGGATAAAACACGGGGAAGAATGAACTCTTCAGCAATGGATCCTATGGGAGAGCTGCAGGACAAACTACCGCCAACTAGGAGAAGAAAGTGTCACATGGCTGGAAGGAAGAAGAAATCACTTCTCCTCCAATTTCCCGCTCTGAACCCGGTCTGAGTGGCAACTGGGGGAGGAGCAGGATGGACAGGCCCGTTTGCCATAGGTATCTGTGGATTCAATATGGATGCTGCTCACAGTCCTGGCTTACTGGCTGGCATTCTAAGTCACAGGCCATGGTTCGCCAGAGCCTGATTGCCCACACCCTCTGTGACAGATTCTCCCATGCTAGGTTATGTCAACAGATTGTCAATGAGGAAAGACTTATTAGCACTGACCCAAAGATCACCGTTGCCCATAGAAAAGATGTTTTTCAAATTATCTTCCTTTCAAATACTACACGGCATGGCAAAACTCAACAGAAAGGTAAATCACATATAGGCTAATAATGAAAGGGTAAACAGCTCTCTGGTCCTGGCTTCTACAATTAAGTGTGTGCTTAGACTTAATTAAGGGCTGCAATAGGAGCTGGAACTAAGAATAAGTGTTTATTTTCTCTTAAAGAAGAGATGAAATTATTGTTGGTTTAGTCAAACAATGCATATATTATACCAAATTACAAGATCTGGTTAAATAAACCAGAATGAATAAGAGGTTGTCACGTTAAAGATGGATCTGTAAGAATTATCAGATCATGTTGCATTTAAAGGTAAAATTTTAAGAAAAAAACATAGTGGTCTGACATTAATTATTTCAATTCAAAAGTAATTATTTCAATTCAAAAGCACTAGAACTGTAACAGTTGACAGAAACACAATATGAAAATAATAATTACAAAAATGTAGGTAGGACTTCAGACTAGCCACGCCAGGTACTTTATGTTCACTAATTATTTTAACTCTTATAACAGCCCAATGAGGAAACTGCTGCTATTATCCCTATCTTTACAGAGAAGGAAACTGAGGCACAGTGGTACTAAGCTGTCCACGGCCACGTGGCTACAGAACTTTAGACACATGACATTGCTTTCCCATGTTGAGATAAAATGATCTCTATGAATCTGTCACTGGCACCACTAGCTACACTTATGGCTGCTTATGTCTGCACACTGTCCATAAAGTTTCCAGGTTTCCAGCTGGGACTTTATAGCTGTTGATCAAGGTGAAAGTGCTCTTCTAACATCACTAACTGTACCATCACTTAAGAAGTCCACTCTCTT
The DNA here is from genome assembly GCF_048565385.1 of Saimiri boliviensis. Lineage (NCBI taxonomy): Eukaryota > Metazoa > Chordata > Mammalia > Primates > Cebidae > Saimiri > Saimiri boliviensis. Next base: position 64,925,388 of record NC_133461.1, on the reverse strand, counting down.
ACAGACAACACACTATGGAAGGTGCACACTACCTACCCACTAGTCACTCTCTGTTCTTCATTCACTAGGTAACAGACATATGTTTATCACAAAAAAGTTTATTTTTTTTTTTAAGACAAGTCAGGGTTTTTTTCTTTGTTGGGCTTCTGTTTTAGAGTTTACCTCTTCACACCATAGAATGAGATCAAATGACAGGACTCTAATAGGCTGATAGGCTAAAAAGAAACCAGAGAGGAGGACTTGGATATGTATCTTCCCACCTCGCCAACTGAGAAACGGGTATGGATTTTATTCACATATCACTTTACGCTACAGCCTTATTTCAGATGACCTAGTGGTAACGACGTCATACGATGAATCACTGGTGAGTAAGGGTGTCTGCAAATGAACTTGCACCAGGGCAAAAGCAGCAAAGAGCTGTGTGGATCTCTCCAGCAAGTAACTGTCACGATCCCTTGGTACATGCGTGTATACACACATCTATTACCACGTGTACTTCACATTGGAGAGGTTCAAATAATAGTCATATTATACAACTATAAAAAAATCAGTCTTTCTCAAACTTACAAGTTGAAAATCAAGTATTTGGAAAAGGTTGGCTTTCTTTTAAAAAAGTTGAAATTACATGTATTACCATCTATGATCACCTCAAAACTATGACACAAATGTCTTGCATGATTCTGAGATAACAGTTGTTAAGTTATAATAAACAAGAGAATCATGATGATGTTATTTATGGCAACAAAATTCAAGGAATCATAAGTTAAACCAACATGTGAAAGAAAACTATATACCCAATATCCTTATATATTAAATAATTTTTATTTTTGGAACTAAAAATTTAAGAATAGAGCCCGCTATTTTCTGGAGAAGGCAAAAGTGCCTAAAGTTTTCTAACAGTAGAGCGTTCAATGGATTAAAAGGAAATATTTTCCTACTCTTTAATTTCAAAAGAATCTCTGGTCAATAAGCACTATCCTTACATACTTGGAAGCCACTGTTTTTGTTCTTAGCCAACAGGTATTTTACTATGCTCCTGGGCAAACGTCAGAAGCCAGCTGGGTGAGGACAGGGCTTTATGCATCTTCTATTCTAACATCTCTGTGGGATTGTTAGAAGGTGCCTGGCCTGTGGTAGGCGCTCACCAAACATGTGTTTGCTCTTATTCTGCTTGCCTGATTAATCTTAATACCTTATCTCTTCATCATAAAAATATATGATAAACATAATTATGCATAAGAGAGAGGCATCACAGACAGACAGACAGACAGACAGACAGACAGACACACACACACACACACTGACTGATGCACGTCTAATGACCCTGAGGGTTCCAGCTCAGTGCTTGGTGACAACTCACACATTTAATGGCTTAATCCCATGGTCTACCACTTTTCAAGTGATTGAAAGAAAAAGGCCTTGGAAGTTGAAAACACCTAACCATTTCATAGGTATATATATTTTATTTCTGAATTTTTCTTTTTCTTTTTTGAAAGAGAGTCTTGCTCTGTCACCCAGGCTGGAGTGCAGTGGCAATCTTGGCTCACTGGAACCTCTGCCTCCAGGGTTCAAGCAATTTTCCTGCCTCAGCCTCACAAGTAGCTGGGACTACAGGCACGTGCCACCATGCCCAGCTAATTTTCATATTTTGTGTTTTTTGTGTTTTTTTTTAAGTAGAGACAGGGTTTCACCATGTTGGCCAGGATGGTCTCGATCTCCTGACCTCGTGGATCTACCCGCCTCAGCCTCCCAAAATGCTAGGATTACAGGTGTTAGCCACCATGCCCAGGCTATTTCTGAATTTTTCTAAGTGATAAAGAGGAATATAAATATATACACACACACATATACATATATTTTAAAATAACTTCATTTATAATTTGAATTTAACATTATTCATATAACAATTTAACAGCCTTGGAACAAAAGCCTTTAGGTCGATCTTGAAATGTACTTAATCATTACTGTCTCTCATTACATACCTGGCTGGGCACCTTCCTTACATCCCTCGGATATCGTTCCCACCAAGGAAAAACCTGTAAGCTCTGTTTCCTCCTTTCCCTCTCATTTTCTTTTTCTTTTCTTTTTTTTTTTTGAGACAGAGTCTTGCTCGGTCGACCAGGATGGAGTGCAGTGGCATGATCTCGGCTCACTGCAACCTCTGCCTCCTGGATTTAAGTGATTCTCCTGCCTCAGCCTCTCAAGTAGCTGAGATTACAGGCACCTGCCACCATGTCCAGCAAATTTTTTTTGTATTTTATGTAGAGATGGGTTTTCACCGTGTTAGCCAGGATGGTCTCAAACTCCTTATCTCGTGATCCACACACCTCAGCCTTCCAAAGTGCTGGGACTACAGGCGTGAACCACCATGCCTGGCCTTTCCCTCTCATTTTCTGTCAGTCCCTGAGCCTGGAGCAGGAATGCTCCATGTGGATCAGTTCTACCATGTTTTCAGCTGGGCTCCCTGAACACACGCTGCAGTAAGGCCTGCACATCTGACACATTCTGCCCTCCAAAATCCACCTGTAGATAGATCCCTCCTGAAGAAACACCTTCCACTTGGGAGTAACTCACAGCTCATGTGAACACCTAACGCCATTCCCCAAACCAACTGAAGATCTTTAAACACTGAAATAAGTCAGCCATAAAAATAATAGATGTAGTATCTGTCATCCTTAGTAATATTTTGTTTAGTTTTATTTCTCACATCACGGCAATATGAATCTAGAGGGACTTGGAACCAGTGACGGTACAAGAAGTATGAAACTGGTACAATCCAGTCAAGCAAGATGGGAATAAAGTGACCTTAGTGATAGTGGCTCCCCACTCACAGCTGGCTTATGCTGCTGAATTCCACATGTGCACATTATCTGGAAGTTTAATGGCTTCAAAAATGTCACTCTGCAGCAAGATTAAATTGGTATACTGTTGATCTTCTATCAGACTATAAATATAAGTGAGAAAGAGAGGAATTTTTAATGCATGTCATATTGGAATACTACCTCCACTTTCCTCTTGATGATGTTTGTTAAACTCACTAAAAATTCTGGAACGTCTCTATCTAATAAAAACAAGGCAAGCCACTGATGTCCACGCATAGGAAAATAGGGGTCCAATAAAACTGCATATTCTGGATCCCACATTAAGCACCGACATTATAAAATCCAAGTGACCCCTTGAACGTGCAGAATTAATTATCCAAGAATCTAATAAACACAAAGGATGAAATTTTAAAAAGAACTTTCTATTCCAAGTTAAAAATATAGCTGTCCTTTGGGAGGCCAAGGTGGGTGGATCACCTGAGGTTGGAAGTTCAAGACCAGCATGACCAACATGGAGAAACCCCATCTCTCCTAAAAATACAAAATTAGCCAGGCGTGGTGGTGCATGCCTGTAATCCCCACTATTTGTGAGGCTGAGGCAGGAGAACTGCCTGAAACCCCAGGAGGCAGAGGTTGCGGTAAGGTGAGATCACGCCATTGCATTCCAGCCTGGGCAACAAGAGTGAAACTTCATGTCTGTCTGTCTGTCTCTCTCTCTGTATGTGTATATATATATACATGTATATATGCTGATTAATTTATGTTCAGGCAAATACCACCTGTTTCTCAAGAAGTCCTGGTATCTGGCACGGAAAGCAGTAACTAAGAGAAGGTTTCTTCAGGTGTGTAAATGATAGCCCAGAAAGGGATGTCCCTCGGTGGAGGACCCAGATCCCATTCACTGGGCAGAATGGTCTCCTAAAGGCGTCCACCTACTAATCTTGAAACCTGTGAACATATTTTATTAGGTTGGTGCATAAGTAATTGTGGTTTTGCCATCAAAAGTAATGAAAAAATCGTAATTACTTTTGCACCAATCTAATACATTACTTGGCAAAATGGAATTAAGGTTACTTAAAGCTAACTTTGAGAAAGGAAGATTGTCTTAAATTATCCAAGTGGGCCAGCTTATCACATGACATATTAAGAGGCAGAATGGAGTATGAAAAGCATTCAGCTTGCCCTTCCTGCCTTTAGAGATGAAGAAGAGGCCACAAGCCAAGGAATGCAGGTGGCCTTCAGAAGTGGAAAAAAGGCCAGGAAATGGATTCTCCCTTCAAGCCCCAGAAAGGAACATAGCCCTGCTGATACCTTGACTTTAGCCAAGCAAAACCTGTGTCAGACTTCTAACCTACTCAACTATGAGATAATTATGTTGTTTTAAGCCACCAGGTTTGTAGCAATTTATTTATAGCAGCAACAGGAAACTAATACAAGGTATATAGTCAAACAGTGTTCAGAATTTTAATATTTTATTACCTATATGCATTTCTGTGGGCATTTGACTAATCATTTGGCTTTTCTAAAACACCTAGCTATTAATAATTTTTACCAACAAGGCCTACATTTTCTTATTAATTTATCCTAAACAACTGTCACTTTATTGTGAAAAAAAAAATGCCTTTTTCTCCTAGGAAAAATATAAAAATCCACTTTAAAAATCTTTAGCTCTGATTTTGAATTTCTTGTTTCACAGATATAGGTCTCAAGGTGAACTAGCTATACTGCAAAACTTGAGTTACACTGGTAGTGAAAGGTTCTTACTTGTTAATAAGAATGTGGAAAGCAAATAATTTGGCCTTTAATGCTATTTATTTGTGTTTGTATGTATGTGTTGGAGGGGATACTGGGGGTTAGGTGGGAATAATGGGGAACAGAAGGGATCTTTTTTTCAAAAATTAAAATGAAGTCTCAAAAGTATAACCAAGTTGTGTTATGTCAACACAGCTGATGCATTTTCCCACACATTTGGCATTTGCTATCTTTTACAGAAACATTCATCAATCTGATAGGTGAAAAGATGGCATCTTATAATTTGTTGATTTGCATATCCTTGATTATAAGTGAGGTTTCATATCTTTTCAAATGTTATTCAGCCTACATTCCTATTCTGTAGTTGTTTATATATTATAACCCTTTTCTACTGGGTTATTTTTTGTTGATATCTACATATTAATTATATTTAGGCTACTGATACTTTGACATATAAACATTAGAAATGTTTTCTCTTAATCTATAGCTTGTTTGAAATTTTGTTTATGATATCTTATGGTATACAGAAATTTATAATTCCAATATACTCAGATGTATTAATTATGTCTATTATGATTTTAGGACTTTCCCTGCTGAGGTCATAAATATATTCTCTTATATTTCACTATATACCAATGGCCTTTCTCTTCCTAGTGGACACAGACAAAGGGGATGAGTTAGCTGTTGGCATGTCAGGGAAGCAGACAGCAGGGCTACCGATGGTGGAAGTGGCTGATGTGAGCCTAGAAGCAATTGCTGACCCACTTCAATAAGCACACCTTGTGGCCAGATTATGGTCTCTAAATACCATTTTCCAGTAAAAGAAACCAGGGTTTATTAGAGAAATGGCTGATTCCAGTCATGGGGCAGACAATACAGAAGATGAGCTGAGAACATCCTGTTGTACCATAAACTCTCCAAAGTTTTGGGGTTATGTAAAAAAAAAAAAAAAACAAAAACAAAAGACAACTTGAATGAACTCCTATTGGCCAAAGGTGAGATACTTTGAACATCCACATAGTAATTACTCTAGAATATTCAAACATATCACATATATTAAAATCACTGAATTGATGACACTACTGGTTGACTTACAAAGTCCTATGGTACCAACTGAATTCTGAAATTGGTAAATAAGAGGAATGAACTTCAGATATTCATCTTGAGTTTCCTATATGAACTGCATTTCACAGTAACCTGGCAGGTGAGTAGAGAATGGCACTTTAAATAAACAAAGAAGGAATGACAGAACTAAGATGTCATCATTTTGAAATCCCTAATAAAATAATGGATCAGGCAATCATCATCAGTAGCTTAAAAAACCATTAAGTGAAGGGCTGATGTGGTACTTTACAGTGGATGGATGAGGTGGGCAAAACTGCAACTCACTAATCAATTTCAACCTTATATGCTTCCTAATGTAATGCAATAGGTAGTACAGAACACTACTTAGGAAAGATTCTTACCAAAGTAAGAAAGCTGAATTGATTAATCCTCTAGTGCTAGCCCCAGTTCACAGGAAATGCAGATAACCAAGGGACATGTTAAATGACACCATAAGAACGAATCAGTGAGTTAAGAATGCAGAGAAATTCTACAAGATGGAGAGTTTATTCAACAAATAAGTAAGGTAGGAATGAACCATATTATTCCATATAACAAGGAATCATATATAAAAGGTTATGTAACTTGCTCTGGGTCACAAATGAATCAGGTGTGGGATAAGAATAAAAATCCAGGTTTCTGCTACTTTTATTCATTTTTTTTCCCAGTACATTCTGACCAAGATGGCTGGCTTGATAGGCTCAGAGTCAGAATCAACTTTCAAATGGGTAATCTGGTTTTTCCAAGTTTCAGTGGAGATTTGTAGAGAAATGAATTGAGATGCATATGCCATATGAAGCCATTGAAGAGACTGTTCCAAATGTATAGTTCAAAACATAACAATAAGGCTGATTTTTGAAAACAGAAAAATAGCTTCATTTGTAATTGAGTGTTTCATCCTGAAAGAGGGTTCTCCTTTTCCTCATTAACTGTCTTTCCCCTTTTCTTGTGATTGAAGAGTCACATGATTTAAATAAAAAGAGTAAACTGGAGCCTACTCAGGTGATTGCTGCATGATTCTTAGAAGCAAATAACACAGACACAAAAGACATTTCCTGAAATGTACAGCAGACTTTCAAATCATCTTTCTCTAACTAATTAGCACTGTAGAAAAATTGGGTTTCATCATTAAAGAAGCCATCTGCTGTCTGGTCAACAGTGCTGGCAACTTTCAGGAAATACCAACCCAGCAGGTATTGCACTTTCTTTTGATTTCTGAAGTGAAAAGAAAGACTCTACCATACTTCTCCCTAACCCAAGGAACTGAAACACAATGACCTAGTCTGCCTCACACAACGGATGAAGCTTTTCATTCACATCAAAGACTTAAGAGAGAACAAACACTAGGTAGAAAGTACAGGGTACTTGAAAGCTAGCCTTGTATATACTATATACACCAAGAGAAAATTCATGGTTTTGCTTAGTTTCTAAAACACCTATCGCTCCCCCCACCATATTAAACATTATGAAAGCTGACATATATTGGCATTCAACATAAACCACAATTCCTAAATTGTGTGAAGTGTTATCTTGAGCAGTCTGAACAGGTCAGAATTCTGTGGGGAGGGGACAGCAAAACTGAGCCCAAAGCATCTTCAATCAGATGCAAATTTCTCTTTCAATCATGTAACTTTGGATTGCGCTGGTGGCTGGGGATAGGCTTGTTGTACTGCAGAAGGGTCTGCCTGCTCACTTTGTCACAAGAAGAGCATTTCATTCTGCTCATGATGCTTGAATACATAATTCTTTGAAAGTAATTCTTAATCTTTTAAAAATAAATAGTTCTCTTAAAAAAATCTGTAATATTTGAGGTTGACTTAGATGAACAGAAAATAGAAAAACCTTTTGTTAGTCCATCCAACTCTAGGCCACTGACTTGACACCTCCTTATCAACATTTCATTTCGATAAGACACAAGAATTAATTCTTTACTCTTAGGATTACTACCACACAGCTATGCATTTCAGTTTATTTATAATTAGTCAACCAGTTATTTATTTATTATTTATTTATTTTTGAGATGGAGTCTCGCTCTCTTGCCCAGGCTGGAGTGCAGTAGCACAATCTCAGCTCATTGTAACCTCCACCTCCCAGGTTCAAGCAATTCTCCTGCCTCAGCCTCCCAAGTAGCTGGGACTACTGGCATGCACTACCACACCTGGCTAATTTTGTATTTTTAGTAGAGACAGGGTTTTGCCATGTTGACCAGGCTGGTCTTGAACTCCTGACCTCAGGGTGATCTGCCTGCCTCGGCCTCCCGAAGTGTTGGGATTACAGCCGTGAGCCACTGCTCTGGCCTATTACTTATTTTATTTTTAAGATGGGGTCTCACTATGTTGCCCAAGCTGGTCTCAAACTCCTGGGCTTGCAATCCTTCCGACTCAGTCTTCTGATTAGCTGTGATTAAAGGTATAAATCACCATGTCTGGCTCAACAAATGCTTAGAAAACCAAATAAAGTTTAAGTTGCCTATAGTGAAATGCTGGTGTGATTCCGTGGAAGGTCTTGGAGGTGAAGCTGAGAAGTGGGTACATAATTCTTAGACAAGGAAAGTCCTGCTGAGCAGGAGAACAATATGATGGACATTACATTTTAGGAAAACTGATTTTCCCTTTCTCTTTTCTCCTACCTCCATTAACCACTCTTCCTCATTGAGATGAAAACTTATTTCAATTACTAAATAGCAGAAATCTGAAGAGATCCTGTCCCCAGCCCCCATTATCTATCAGTTCCAGGTTTCCTTATGAAAGGCATGGAAACTTTCTAAAATCTTGGTTTGATGGACAAAGCATGTCATCTACTTTGTAGGGGGTTGATGAAGATGAAATAAGAATACATATAAAGCACACTCCCTATACCTGGTAAGGACTCAACAAATAGGAGGGAAAAATGAGACAGAAATTTTCCCTTAATTTTGTTTTAAATAGCACTGTGATTTCTTCTTCGATATCAGGATACCCATGAAATGTGTCTTTTCCACTATTCATTCTGTTAAATCAAACTAAAATCTGGCCTGAGAAAGCCTCCAGATTGCATACTTGAGTTCTTACAGATGAAACACAACCTATCTTAGTAGGTCAGTGTTAAAAGCAAATCTTTAGCCAAATTAAACTTAATAGAGTTTAATTATCAAAGAATGATTCTTGAATCAGGCAGCCTCCCAAGCCAAAGCAGGCTAAGAGACTCCAGTGTAGGCACATGATGGAAGACAATTTACGGACAGAAAAAGAGAAGTGATGTACATACAGAAAACTGAAGTGAGGTACAGAAACAATCAACTGGTTACAGTGTGGTGTCTGCCGTACTTGAACCCAGTTTGAGCAATTGGCCACCTTTGGCCAAAACTTGGTGATTGGCATAAATGGAGGTTACAGTCTGTTTACCCTTCCATTTAGGTTACAGTTCATGATGCACACAGAAGCCTGTATGTCAAACTTAAAACATGTAAGGAGGAAGGTTTAGGCTAAACTTGATTTAATATCAGCCGACTGAAAACCTAAGCTAGAAGTGTGCTTCTGTAACAATAGCTGAGCCCCAGCCAAACCAAGCACTGGACTTCATCCACTCACAGATGAACAACTGTTCAAACTGTATTCAAGTAAGTTAAATGCCATGCTGTAACCAGTCAGGCTGTTGTACCTCACTTCTGTTTTCTGTGTGTCACTTTCCTTTTTCTTTTTTTTATTATACTTAAGTTCTGAGGTACATGGGCAGAACATGCAGGTTTGTTCTGGTATACATAGGCATACACATGCCATGGTGGTTTGCTGCATCCATTACTCCCTCATCTACATTAGGTATTTCTCCTAATGCTATCCCTCCCCAATCCTCCCAACCCCTGTTATCACTCCTCTAGCCCCCCAACTCCTGACAGGGCCCAGCATGTGATGTTCCCCTCCTTGTGTCCATGTGTTCTCATTGTTCAACACCCACTTATGAGTGAGAACATGCAGTGTCTGGTTTTCTAGTCTTGTGTCAGTTTGCTGAGAATGATCGTTTCCAGCTTTATCCATGTTCCTGCAAAGAACATGAACTCATCCTTTTAATGGCTACATGGTATTCCATGGTGTATATGTGCCACATTTTCTTTGTCCAGTCTAACATCAATGGGCATTTGGGTTGGTTCCAAGTCCTTGCTATTGTGAACAGAGCCACAATAAACATAAATGTGCATCTGCCCTTATAATAGAAAGATTTATAATCCTTTGGGTATATACCCAGTAATGGGATTGCTGGGTCAAATGATATTTCTGTTTCTAGATCCTGGAGGAATCACCACACTGTGTTCCACAAAGGTTGAACTAATTTACACTCCCACCAACAGTGTAAAATCGTTCCTATTTCTCCACATCCTCTCCAGCATTTGTCGTCTCCTGATTTCTAATGATTGCCATTTTAACTGGCGTGAGATGGTATCTCACAGTGGTTTTGATTTGCATTTCTCTAATGACCAGTGATGATGAGCATTTTTTCATATGTTTGTTGGATGAACACTGATGCAAAAATCCTCAATAAAATACTGGCAAACCGAATTCAACAGCACATCAAAAAGCTTATCCATCACGATCAAGTAGGCTTCATCCCTGGGATGCAAGGCTGGTTCAACATGTGCAAATCTATAAATGTAATTCATCATATAAACAGAACCAATGACAAAAACCACATGATTATCTCAATAGATGCAGAGAAGGCCTTTGACAAAATTCAACAGCCCTTTATGTTAAAAACTCTCAATAAACTAGGTATTGATGGAACACATCTCAAAATAATAGCTATTTATGACAAACCCACAGCCAATAACATACTGAATAGGCAAAAGATGGAAGCATTCCCTTTGAAAACCAGTACAAGACAATGATGCCCTCTCTCACCATTCCTATTCAACATAGTATTGGAAGTTCTGGTCAGGGCAATCAGACAAGAAAAAGAAATAAAGCATATTCAATTAGGAAAAGGGGAAGTCAAATTGTCTCTATTTGCAGACAACATGATTGTATATTTAGAAGACACCATCATCTCAGCCCAAAATCTCCTTAAGCTGATAAGCAGCTTCAGCAAATTCTCAGGTTACAAAATCGATGTGCAAAAATTACAAGCATTCTCATACGCCAGTAACAGACAGGGAGTCAAATCATGAGTGAACTCCCATTCACAATTGCTACAAAAAGAATAAAATATCTAGGAATACGACAAACCAGGGATGTGAAGGACCCCTTCAAAGAGAACTACAAACCACTGCTCAAGGAAATAAGAGAGGATACAAACAGATAGAAAAACATTTCATACTTATGGTTAGGAAGAATCAATATCATGAAAATGGCCATACTGCCCAAAGTAATTTATAGATTCAATGCTATCTCCATCAAGCAACCATTGATTTTCTTCATAGAATTGGAAAGAAACACCTTAAACTTCATTTGGAACCAAAAAAAGGGCCCGCATAGCCAAGATAATCCTAAGCCAAAAAAAAAAAAAAAAAAAAAGCTGGAGGCATCATGCTTACCTGATTTCTGACTATACTACAAGGTTATAGTAATCAAAACAGCATGGTACTGGCACCAAAACAGAGATATAGGCCAATGCAACAGAACAGAGGACTCAGAAATAATGCCACACATCTACAACCATCTTTGACAAACCTGACAAAAACAAGCAATGGAGAACACCTATTTAATAAATGGTGTTGGGAAAACCGGCTAGCCATATGCAGAAAGCTAAAACTGGATCCCTTCCTTACACCTTATACAAAACTAAACTCTAGATGGATTGAATATTTAAACATAAAACCTAACACCATGAAAACCTTAGAAGAAAAACTAGACAATACCATTTAGGACACAGGCATGGGCAAGGACTTCATGACTAAAATATCAAAAGCAATGGCAACAGAAGTCAGTCAAAATAGACAAATAGGATCTAATTAAACTAAAGAGCTTCTGCACAGCGAAAGAAACTATCCTCAGAGTGAACCAGCAACCAACAAAATGGGAAAAAAAATTTGCAATCTACCCATCTGACAAAGGGCTAAAAATATTCAGAATTTACGAAGAACTTAAACAAATTTAGAAGAAAATCACTATCCTTTTTCTATCTATAAATTTTCTCTGGCCTCGAGGCAGCATTGGGTCTCTGAATCTGCGCTCATTCTGAGGGCTGCCTGATTCACTAATCATTTTTCCTTGCTCAATTAAACTCTGTTAAATTTAATTTGTCTAACGTTTTTCTTTTAACAATCAATTCAACATTGCATAAGCACTCCTTGTGAGCTTAGCACTGGGCTAGGTGCTTGGGATACAGGGTATTGATGACAGTCCTGGTCTCTGAGAAACTCACAGGTACTGGGATAGATGGCATGTGAAACCACCCACCACAGTGACATCAATACAGGCTCTATAAATTGCCAGGGAACACAGGGAAATGAATAAGTAAACTCTGAGCTGTAATTTGGATAATGGGTTTCTTCATGACCATTGCTCTCCTAGTCTTCCTTGACAAATCCCTCCAATTGTAGTTTGCAAAATAAACACTCTGTCAAATCTGCAATAGTTCAGTGGGAAAAAAAAGAGCGAGATAAAAAAAAAATAGTTCAAGTCTAAGTTGTGTCAAGTGCCTCTATTTTTCAAAGGCAATCACTTGACTATTATTTCATCTGATTATTCTCATTTTGTTCACTGAGATCTTACTTCATAAGGGTTTTGTACAGTCTGTTGATGAAGAAACTGCCCTCACGCTGATGGTTCTAAAGAATGATTATGAAGGAGATGTAGGGTTTAATAATATCCATTAGCACATAAATGCTTGCATTTAGTTCAAAGAAAACTTAGGTATTAAGAGCATCAATTTAATGCAATTCAATGGTAACTGAATTAAAGGTAATTCAATGGATGACCAAAGAAAACACCCTTATTACAAAGTAAACCAGCAACTGCAGTCACAGGTGCCAAAACAGTTATCCAAGAGTTAGATTAAGTCTTGGCTCTTTTTCTCAAAGGAGTCTTATTCAGGAAGAGCTACAGCTCTCCTAACTCTTTCCTAATAAGCTTTCCTCATTTAGTGGACCCACGCACTACACATTGTGCTTTACCTTGATTCTTTCCCTGACAGCTGGTTGTAAGTGGGACAGGTACACATAAAGAATGCCCCAATCCTGCTGGTGGAAGCACAAAGTATAAATTTCTTAGCCTTTTCAAAACAGCAAAAGAAAAACGGATCTTTTGGTGGGATATATGTATGTATATGTGTATTGAAAAGTAAGAGTATCTTATGACTGTTCTGTGCTATATAAAAGAACTCTGATAAATGGCTTGCATTATGTAATGTCTGCATGCTCAAAAAAGCAACTTGGTACACAGTTTGAAGGACATAAATTCAGAAGCGCTAAAAATACTTTAAAGTTCGGAAGTCATCACTCATAGTTTCCAGATTTTTTTGGTCTTGCTTTTCCCTTCTTCTCTCATATTTTATCTCCTCTTTTAGTTCTCACCATATTTCTTCAGTCATTTCATATTGAAATGTGCAATTCTTTTTAATGATCTAGTGATTGTACCATGCTGTAAAAGAAAATCCTAAGCCCCTCACTGACTTGTAGCCAAGAGGAACTCAGAAAAATCTTAAAAACCGAGTTCCTGGCTGTGATGGGAAGGTAGGTCAGATACACCTCATTATAGCACCCCCACCCCCTTTTGTAGTTTAGGTGCAATAACTGACCAGGATTAACGTCAAAATAGAGATCATTAGATTGACAAAACATACTCTTTGTAGTAATAATATACTAAATTATAAAGAATACTAAGGCAAGGGCTAAGTCATGCCGGCAAGCCACTGATTTTGCTAAACAGGTCATATTGTGGCTGACTCTGACTTAGCATGCTTATCTTAACTTAAAACATTCCTTTCTGCTAACTCCAAGTTTTTAGACAAAACTTTGTTCCTTTAACCAACTGCAAACTAAAGAATCTCTGAATTCATCTATGCCTTGTAAGCTTCCACTTCAAGATATCCCAACTTCATGGGCTAAACTAATCAATACCTTCCATGTACTGATTCATGTCTTTGCCTGTGATTCTTGCCTCCCTAAAATGTAGAATACCATCACCTGCCTGTCTAGACTTTGTCAGAACTTCTTGAGACTGTGTTTCCTTGGGCCACGGTCACTCATACGGGCTCAGAATAAGCCTCTTCCAAGTATTTTAGAATTTAGTTTTTCCATTAACAGTGCACTTCTTCCTCAGTACACTCCAAGGTAAGCATCAGAAGATTAGAACTTGCAGAAATACTGAAGCTAGAAACAATGCTTTCACTGGAAGCAAAGGGACGTCCTATGTCCTGCAAGTCTCCATGACGTACTGCATGAGGCAGTGGGGGGGCTCCATCAGTTTCCCTCCACACTCTTAGAACTCCCAGAAAGAAATCCTGGCTATGATCATTCATAGAGAGTTTCTATCTTCCTGAGTTCTAAGAACCAAAAGTCACTACTCCTTTCCGAAGAACACCTTCTGAAAAAGTAGCGGAAGAACCTAAATTCAACTTATTCTTCACGGGGCAGCACCCCAGTGTTCCATGCAAGAACTGTCAAGAGAAATCTCCAGGCAGGCACTTCTCCTTTGTGTGTGTGTGTGTTTTATACACGTGGAAGGTTCTGACAACCATTACCCATGTTTCATGCACAAAGCTAGGAAAGAAGAAGACAGAGGACAATTGAAAATCAAAAAATCTCTTTCCTTTGAGCTCTACACTGTCCCTCTCCTATGGCTCCTCAGGTCCCCACGAGAGTGCAACAGCTAATCTGCTGTTTATTCAGAACCACCTACGGAAGTTAATAGACAGTTATAAACTAATTGAGTGCCTCTGCAGTGCTGTCTCCCCATTCATCTTGCTTATTCGATTTAACTCCCTTAGTCTTCTATAAGGCACAGTGTCCCTGCTGCTCTAAACAGTCGCTTGCTGCAAGAAAGGCCCTAGAACAACAGGAAGCTAATAGTTTAACCGTTCCTCTAAATTTGTTTGACAAAACTGACATTTAGTGCATTATGTCACGTTGTTGGTAATCTGCAATTTACCCCTGGGCGTGCAGTGGATGCTCATTTTATTTACCTCTCATAGTTAAAAGCGTAATTAATATTCCACTCTGTAACAAAGATTAGAGACTTGACAAACATTGTAATTTAAATTCTCCATTATAGCAAACATTAAAATCAAACATCTTACACACACCCCACTGCATAAAGGACACGTGTAGCTGTAATTTAACTTTTTAGTTTTTAATACCACAAACTAATTTCTGCTGTCAGTTTAATGAGCTAGAAAACACAAATCTTGTTGCTCTCTGTGTGGGCACGGGCTGGGAGAGCTGAACCAATTGGAAACAGTGCACCGATTTCTTTTAAAATATATTTCTAAATGTGCCAACCAAATTGTATTTCTGTAATCTGGTAAATACAATGTGATACTATGATACAATATGATAGCATGTTAATGGTTTGTTAAAAAGTGCAAAAATACAACATTTCAAGAAAGAAAAGAAATTAACATGGCATTTTCTGAAGTAAGGGTGGTATGTGTAGTGATGTACAGAAATATACGAATACTGACCGCAAAAAAACAAAACAACACAAAGCCTCAATGGTGCATGCTGAGACTCAGCTCTGAACAAGGTGAACTTTATGATGCACATTGGTGACAGGGAGCCATCTCCAGGGCACTAAAGGTGGAACAGGGTAGCCAGCCTGCGGAAGGAGTTATCAAAGAAACAATACAACCATTCTAATTCATGCTAATTTTCACTGGAATCTCAGCTTCATCAATTTTATATGACTGATTAAAACTGCTATGTAGAATACCTTCAGGCAACTAAAATGGTTCGTTAAACAAGGAAGCTAGCTGGGAATTACCAGTAATGTAACAAATTTGTTTACAGGAATTTGATGTCTTTAGAAAGAAAGTAGGTGGAATATTTGTGTTTAAACACCCCCATCCCCATCGGAGCTGGGCGCAGGGGGAAGGAAGAAATGCCTATATCTCAGGAGCTCCTGTTCCTCTGCTATTCCTCCTTCATAACGCAGAAACTTACTGACTTGCCAACTTCTGTACAAGACTTCATTTGTCACTGCCAACTTCAATCTGTTTCAGTTATTTTACATTCAGATCCCAGGAGGAAGCGTACTCTCTGCTGCAGTTTCAGGCTAAACCAAAGATAAACTGATTCACTTTAGAAAACGAGAAGTCGGCATGTTCCAACTACACTAACATCTCACAACACAGAAGAAAGTATGTGTAAACATTATTAACCTTGCCACAGTATTAAATCAAAGAGATAGAAATTTCTAAGGAAGAGGGTTTCAAAATGGCATAAGAGTCACTCTAGACAAAGTATTTCTTTTTTTTTTTTTTTTTTTTTGAGACGGAGTTTTGCTCTTGTCACCCAGGCTGGAGTGCAATGGCGCGATCTCGGCTCACCGCAACCTCCGCCTCCTGGGTTCAGGCAATTCTCCTGCCTCAGCCTCCTGAGTAGCTGGGATTACAGGCACGCGCCACCATGCCCAGCTAATTTTTTGTATTTTTAGTAGAGACGTGGTTTCACCATGTTGACCAGGTTGGTCTCGATCTCTCGACCTTGTGATCCACCCGCCTTGGCCTCCCAAAGTGCTGGGATTACAGGCTTGAGCCACCGCGCCCGGCCGACAAAGTATTTCTATAAGCAATATGGTTCTAAAGTTCAGTACCTCCACTTTCTTTCAACCAGCATATATGCAAGAACCCTTCCTCAATAGATACTCCAGAGAGGAAAACCTTGTACTCTCTCAAGAATCCCATCAGCTTCACTGGACAAGTTACTTGATTACTCTTGCTGAATATTAATAGTATATTAGTTAATAGCATTTAAAATAAAAATCTGGCCAAAAAGAGAATCCACTTCTATGAAATACATGCAATTTCTCATAAAATGCCTAGGTATGCCCCATGGAAATAGTATGTTATCATATGACTCAGAGACAGTGTGCCAACTGGTTGGGGAAAAAGCAAAAATATTTTTTGAAAGGGGTAACCAAATGAAGGATTTGGTCTTTCAGAAAAACAAAACAAAATAGGAAAAATGATCAAAAATAAATTAAAACAGGTATATTACCACCCTCATCACAATGAATGAGAGAAAAAGCATCAACAAGAAAGGTATCAGCAGAATGTGTTTTCTTTGCCTTACAAGATGAGCAATAACAGGATTTACACATCTGAACTGCTATTACTGCTATATGTAGATATGACAGACTGTGATGCTAGAAATGAACAATTTATTTATTATTGAGATTAATTAAAATAGGATGCCATGATCCCTCTCAAATAAAAATTCTTGTTATTCAAAATTTTAGTGCACAAAAATTCGTATCTCCACATATTTGAAGTCACTGGGACAATTCCAGATACAGAGGATATGCATAAACAGACAATCCTATTGGAAAAAGTAAAAAGAGAGAGAGACAGCGAGATCTGGGGTTAGAAACAGAATGACCGGGTTTTTATGACATCTGTGAAAAGAAGGAAAAACATTTTTTTAAATTAAAGAAATACAGGTGTTTGCAACAAAATCAATTAATACAAAGGGACAGCAGAAGGGAGACAGAGAGAACTGCACTCTTCTGTGAGCAGCCCTTTGGCATGTGCTTCAGCGGAAAGGAATCACAGCTAGCGCTCAGGCTAGGGAAACCTCACTATTGACAGAGACAAGGCTGGGTGAAGTGCAGTAGGTTAAATAATGGTTACTCCAAGCCTTGATTCACTCAAAGCAGCCAAGTTACTCTGCTTCTCAAGGAACCAGATAAGAAGTACCAGTTGCCTGGTGCTGTGATCCTGTAATCCCAGCATTTCAGGAGGCCAAGGCAGGAGGATCCCTTGAGCCCAGGCGTTCTAGACTGCGAAAAAAAAAGAGTAAAACCTGGCATGTACAAAAAATGAAGAAAAAAATTTAGCTGAGCATGGTGGCATGTGCCTTTAGCTTCAGCTACTCAGGGGACTAAAATGCGAGGATCACTTGAGTACGGAAGGTTCAGGCTACAGTGAGCTGAGATCATATCATTGCACTCCTTACCTGGGCAACAGACCTTGTCTGAAAAAAAAAAAAAAAAAAAAAAAAAAAAAAAAAAAAAGCACTAGGTAGGACTTAAGGAAAGAATTAAAGCAAGTAATGAAAGAATAACTGAGTCTGAAAACCAGAATGGCTCTGAACAATTGTCTATGAGGCACATGGGAAAATGGCTCTATTTTAATAGGCATATTTCCAGAAATAAGGAAGATGTTTTTAGAAGTATCTTCATGAAATTTTGGAAAAGGCAGCTCTTGAAAAGTTTCTGCCAAGAGGAGATGGTAAATAAGAATTACTGCATAAAATTTGTTATTACTATTTTAAAATATGTTTATACAATTGATGGACTATTCACATGGTACTTCACCTTTATTGTATTATGTGGAATGAAGAGAAACTATTTTAGGGTTCTCACCGGTCACTTATTGCTATTGCTTCCCAATGTTGTTCCTCGACCATGAATTTTCCTATTCATTATTTTTCAGAACCAGTTCTGGATGTCAAGAAGGTATTTGTTAAAAGTATAACTGTTATATTTTATCCTGTTTGCTGGGGTTAATAATGTGGTCAAAATGGTGTTAGTCAAAGATAGTCAAGCTTGGTCCTATGGAAAAGTGGATTTAAATCATTTCCAAGGATGGCCAGGTGCAGTGGCTCACACCTGTAATTTGGGAGGCCAAGAGGGACAGATCACTTGAGGTAGGGAATTTGAGACTAGCCTGGCCAACATAGTGAAATCCCATCTATACTGAAAATACAAAGTAGCCAAGCATGGTGGTGGGCGTCTGTAATCCCAGCTACTCAGGAGACTGAGGCAGAAGAATCACTTGAACCTGGGAAGTGAAGGTTGCAGTGAGCCAAGGTTGTGCCACCACACTCCAGCCTGGGTAACAAAGAGAGACTGTCATAAATAAATGAATAAATAAATAAATTCATAATCAAAGTTGTTCACAATTTCATATTAGAAATACAAACCAACTACTGAAAACTTAAAAGTCTAGATTTAAAACTTCAAAGAGACAGGGTTACTACAGGTAAGAAGAAAAACCCATTAATCGATAAAACACAGAATACTATAAAATACAAAACTATTACTTAATGAAACCTAAATGTTCTTTGCCATCATGGATAGTAACTAAACCTCTTTAAAAGAACTTAACAAATGAAACTGGAAACACTAACACTCAAACTTTCAAAGCTGTGGTTCAGAAAATGCTCCCTAATACTGTCACTGTGTTGCTGTAGATACACCACCAAACAGAAGCGGACACTTACAGGAATCGAGAGTCATAACTTTTAAAATTTTTTCTAAAATTCAAAATTAGATTTCTTACCAAAAAAAAAAAGTTTTTATCATAGCTTTAGGGCTACAAGTGGTTTTTGGTTACATGGATAAAAATGAAGTCTGGGATTTCAGGGCACCTGTCACCAAAGTAGTGTACACTGTCACTTTCGGAGGTCCTGGGGGTTAGGATTTCAACATTTTTTTTTGGTGGGGGGGACACAATTAAATCCATCACAGATGTCAAAGAGACATTTCAAATTTCTCAGTCCCCAAACAAATCCCGAATTCTTAATTTATCCTTGTCTCCCACATGGACTTCATTTTCCTACAGTTTCCTTCTCAGAAAATGACAAATCCATCTTTCTAGTTGCTCAGGCTGAAAACCTCAGAGACATCCTTGATTTTTTTCTTGACACTTTAATCTGTCAGCAAACCCTGTTGGGTCCTACCTTGAAAATACATCTGAAATCTGCCCACCTCTCCCCTGCTAACACTCGGGACCAGCCACCTGAGCTGTCGGCACAGCCTCCTGTTTTGTGTCCTTGCCTCCTCCATTGCCATCTCTTGGTCTGTTCTTTTTTTTTTTTTTTTTTTTTTTTTGAGACGGAGTTTCGCTCTTGTTACCCAGGCTGGAGTGCAATGGCGCGATCTCGGCTCACCGCAACCTCCGCCTCCTGGGTTCAGGCAATTCTCCTGCCTCAGCCTCCTGAGTAGCTGGGATTACAGGCACGCTCCACCATGCCCAGCTAATTTTTTGTATTTTTAGTAGAGACGGGGTTTCACTGTGTTGACCAGGGTGGTCTCGATCTCTTGACCTCGTGATCCACCCGCCTCGGCCTCCCAAAGTGCTGGGATTACAGGCTTGAGCCACCGCGCCCGGCTTCTTGGTCTGTTCTTAACACAGTAACCACACTTAGTAGTCCTCCAAAAGGAACTGGAGACAAGTACAGAAAACGCTTCTGTTCTGCAGTAGAAAGCAGACTATGTAGCTCCTTTATTCAAAATCTTCCAGCAGGACTCCACTGCACTCAGAATAAAAGCTAAAGCCTTTTGCAACAGCCCCTACGCCCTATCTGACTTCACTGGCTTCCTCACCAGCCTGGACCTAAACTGCCAACACTGCTTCCCCCGCTTATCCTGCTCCAGCCACACGAACCCCTTGCTGTCCCCTCCCATAGCACGCATACTCATGATCTCATCTCATGCTCTCCTGTATGGACTGCCGTCTGCTCCCTCTGCCTCCAATTTCTTTCCCCTGATGACTTCAGGGCTTCCTTCCTCTTTATGAATCATGTGTTCAAGGTGCAGTGATTCACACCTGTAATCCCAGCATACTGGGAGGCCAAGGTGGGAGGAAAGCCTGTGGCTGGGAGTTCTAGACCTGCCTGGGAAACATAGTGAGATTCTGTCACTACAAAAACTTTTTTAAAAATTAGCTGAGGGTGGTAACTCACACCTGTGGTCTCAACTCGGGAGGCTGAGGTGGGAGGATCACCTGAGTCCAGGAGTTCAAATCCGCAATGAGCTATGATGGCGCCACTGCACTTAAGCCTAGGTAAAAGAGTGAGACCCTGTCTCAAAAAAAAAAAAAAAAAAAAAAAGGCCTTGCCTGTCCACTCTACTTACAAGTCTCACTTACCCCACTCCCTATGTACCTTCCCAGCTTTATTTTTCTCCACAGTACAAATGAGCTACTTATTTTCATTACATTCTCTCTCCTCCCATCAGAAAGCAAGCTCTACAAGAGAGAGATTTTGTGAATTTTGTTCTCCAAACCTTAGAACCTTGCCTGGCTTATCACAGCTGCTCATTTGGAATTTGTTAAATGAATGAAGAGACACATATTCAGCATGCACCTGTGCAGCAGCCATAGTGAGGGTGTTTATTGTGGGATGTCGATAGCTCACTTGCACTGAAATGAACTGTGCACAAGTGACGTGGCTGCACAGGAGGGCACGCACCAGGTCAAGGCCTGCAGGGCGTGAAGGAGCTCGGCTGACGGTCACAGTGCTGACCAGCCTCGTCGTTTGTCGCTCCCCGGGGTTCTAGACTCAGCGCATTTCCTCTGACCTCAGTACTTCCTGTTTCTCCTACTAGAAAGAATGCTTAAAGTTTTATTTTTTAAAAAAAAAATATAACGCCTAATTTCTGAATATTTGTTGGCAAATACATTTGTCTCAAACTGCCAGACATTTTTCCTAGCTTTACAACACACTAACGCACACACACATACACTTTTTTTTTCTTTTGATACAGAGTTTCACTCTTGTTGCCCAGGCTGGAGTGCAATGGTGTGCTCTCGGCTCACCGCAACCTCCACCTCCCAGGTTCCAGCCATTCTCCTGCCTCAGCCTCCCAGGTAGCTGGGATTACAGGCATGTGCCACCATGCCCAGCTAATTGTTTGTATTTTTAGTAGACAGTTTCTCCATGTTGGTCAGGCTAGTCTCAAACTCCCGACCTCAGGTGGTCTGCCTGCCTTGGCCTCCCAAAAGTGCTGAGATTACAGGTGTGAGCCACCCTGTCTGGCCAAACATACTTTTTTATTTAGCAACTTCATTGCTGGTCCAAGAATAATACTGGCATTTACTGATTCATAAAATGCTCTCTTTGGGAGTTCACCCTACCTACCTATTTTATATTTTCTGTCTCAATAAATTGTTAAAATACAAGAACATTTAATATAATTTTTCTAAATAATTCATTTTCATTGCATAAAATCTAAAAAATACAGAGATGATCGAAGAAAATACAAACCATTATTTTACTATTCAGAATTGCTACCACTTCAGAATATTCTTATCTAGTCTTTTATACATTTTTATTTTAAATGACATTTGGATTTTACTCTACCACTTATTTCATGATTTCTCTATGTCATAAATTCTTTTTCTGAAAACATAGGTTTTAGTGACTAAAAACACTTAATGAAATGTGTACTAACATTTCTTCATGTCACCATCATTGGAAATTTAAGTGGTGCCCAAATGTTTCACTGTCATATACAATCCTGTGACCACCAATCCTATCTATAAATCACTGCACCTGAAAATTCCCTTAGAAGAAATTCTAAGTGTATTAGAGTAACTGAGACTCATGCTTAAAAGAGTAGTAATACAAGCTATAAATTGCTCCCCCTGCACAAATTGTACCGATTTCTATTCTCAACAGAACATACACAAGGATGCCCTTTTGCACCCTAACTGAAGTTCAAAAGTTGTCAATGTGATGTGATAAATAGCATTTTAAAATTTGCATTTCGTTGCTTATTAATGAAGCTGTGCAGCTCTTAATACATATATTGATAATCTGCATCTCCTCTTTTATAAACTGATGGTTCATGTCCTTTGCCCATTTTTCTGTTAAAGCGTGTGAATTTGAACCGATTACTTTGGAAACATCCGCCATTTGTTGTTTACTAAAACATTCAGCCTTGACAAAGTCTTTTTGTGCCGCCACTCTTCTCTCTCCGCTCGTCTCACTCTGCATTTCTCTCTACTTCCGCTATTGCAATAGCCACTTCTTGGTGCATCTTCATTTCTTGTTCATCTTCCTGCATCTCCTCTTTAGGTCCATGTTAACCTCTCTTTACTCTAAACTCCAAAGCAATCATTATCCTCAACTCATCCTTTATTTTAAATTATTCTCCTTTCAATATGTGTATGTTCTTACGAGATCCATTACGTTACAAACCATTTCGCAGGCCTCACACACTGCCACCAAAGAACAGTGGTCTGAATCACTGGGCACTCCAAATATGCCATAATGCCAAAATATCAGCCCTGGCTTTAAAAATGTTAGCAATTTTCCTCTCACTAAAATACATGTTCTCTAAGAGGGAAAATGCCATCAAATATAAACAACTCTCAGATAATAGAAATTCATTATGAAACTAGATAAGATTATTTTATATTACATAGTACAAGCTGACACTATGTCCTGAGATGAACAAGTAAGTAATTATGTATGAAAGCTAGCAGTGTGTAAATGGAAATATTTCTGGCAGATATGATATCCACTGAACATGTGTTATTGGTAGTGGATGTGTCAAATTATTTTTCTAACTCAAGCATAACATTTCATTCCAAATATAACTGTATGTGGATTACAGCAATACAGCATATTGCTGTACTCTAAAATGTCAAAATATTGAAAGTTATAAAGTACATGAGCAATTAAACATATAATGAAGGAACAAAAAAGCAAACCCAAAGGACTCAGTATAGTTTATTTTTAGTGATGAAAACCATATGCATGTTTGGTATACATCTCCAAAAATGAAATCATATAAATATAACCTAAGGTCATACCTGTGTATGGAAATAATAGGGATGTTTGTTTGGAAAACTCACATAGCAGGATTTTTTTTTTGTATTGAATTGTTAAACTTCATATATTTTCCTTTTATGTGTAGAAATAGAATTTATAGCAGTGAGAAATGACTGTTTCTTTGCAGATTAAGTGAACAGTTTTTAAAGCTTTCTGTTAACGAAATGTTTTAATATTTCAGTTTTGAACTTTAGATCACATTCTTAATTTTTTTTATGATGAACATATTTTGTTCCTAAGGCTAGAACGACTGTCTAATTGTCAAGCAAATTAGATAAGCTGAAATCATTT
The DNA here is from genome assembly GCF_048565385.1 of Saimiri boliviensis. NCBI lineage: Eukaryota > Metazoa > Chordata > Mammalia > Primates > Cebidae > Saimiri > Saimiri boliviensis. Next base: position 64,901,730 of record NC_133461.1, on the reverse strand, counting down.
AGCCATACAATATTTTGTTTAACAGTGTAAGAGAAACTCTATAAAGAAAATCTAAGCACTTAGCAGAAACTTAACCAGTAAAATATCATTTTATGTCTCCAAATGCATATGAAGCAAACAGAATACGGCATGTGCTGATAGCCCAAACTCTTCCCACACCCTGACCAGAAGAATCACAAACCCTGACACTAGAGAGAAGACACGAGCCTGTTAATCCTCAAAAAATTTTGTTTTTTGATGGGAAGTGTTAGGGTTTTTTTTAAGTTACCCATATACGGCTTACTTAAAAAGAAGGGCTCTCAATGCAGTCATTTTCTGTATCAAGTCCAAATGTGATTTCTGAACGCTCCTAAGTGATGCGAAGAATGGAGAAAATGGCCCTCCTAGCACACGGCTCCCCTTCTTACACTAATGGGGCTCCTTGTGGGGGCAGCTGTCATCTCCCTTTAAGTCAGAATCTGTTTTCTCCCCCAAAGCTCTGACATCAAGGTACAGTCTTCATTTTTCTTTCCTTTCCTTTGGTGTTTTCTAAGATGGCATTGTGCTTTCAAAACGAATCTTCTTTCTATTTATATTTCAATAATAAAACCTTACCAGAGTATTTCACTAAATGACTAGAGGGATTTAAAAAGAAAACAAGCCTCTTTTACTTCGAAATGTTAAGTCTCAATTCACTTCCCCACGCAGTTGAATACACACACATGAAGAAGAGGATACAATACCTCCCAAAGTATGCTAAGTGATGACAAGTAGAAGTGCCACATTTGGGGGGAAGCTAGGCTGCTGTTCATGAAACTGCAAGCAGAAGAGGTGTTCAGTAATGAGAGCAATTTCTGCCCCCCTACCCCAACCTCATTCTGCTCATGAGCCAGAGAGCTACATGGCTGAAGTCTGCAATCTCTGTTTAGATCGTTTGACATCAAGTGATTTGAATTTCTTGGGTTTATGTTTCCAAGAAATCTCAGAGAAAACAATCCTGCAGTTAGCACGTGGTTTAGCTGAATCCTGCACATACAGAACCAGTGATTTTGGAGGTCACTGGGTATACTGTTAGGATGTATTTTCCACCCTTTCCTCCACAGGGAAGGACCTAGGTGGGCCTGCCTCTCCCATTTAGTTTTCCTGACAGAGCATAAGAAAAATATTTTATTTATTAGTAGGAAGGCGAATTTAGAAACCTATCTTTTACTCGCTTAGAAGAAATAAGGAATGAAAAAATGATTCTATGTGACTTCTATTTTTCACTGAGAGAGAGAAAGAGAGAGAGAGAGTGTGTGTGTGTGTGTGTGTGTGTGTGTGGTGTTTACTCTCTCTCACACACACACTACATGCATATATACATACAGATATACACTTATTTTGCCAAACCATTTGAAAGTTGAAGACATTATGACAATTTCCCCCTAATACTTTACCATCCATGTATCACCTAGGAACAAGGAATTCTTCCATATAACTGCAGTATTATTATTCCCAAGAAATAAAACATTGATACAAAAATATTATCTAACATATATGCATATCTTCATCTTCCAAATTGTTCCAATAACATCCTTTAAAGTTTTTATTTTGCTCAAGAATCAAGGATCAAGCACCACATTGTCATCATGTTTCTTTAGTTTCTTTAACCTAAAATGGTCCCCGGCATTTCTTCCTTTAATGACACTGACCTTTTTAAAGAATGAAATCCAGTTGTTCTACAAAAACTCCAAAATCTGTGTTGTTGTTTTCTTTTCTTTTCTTTCTTTTTTTTTTTTTTTTTAAGACAGATTCTTGCTCTGTTGTACAGGCTGGAGTGCAGTGGCATGATCTTGGCTTACTGAAACCTCTGCCTCCCAGGTTCAAGGGATTCTCCTGCCTCAGCCTCAAAGCAGCTGGGACTTCAGATGCGCACCACCACGGTCAGCTAATTTTTGTATTTTTAGTAGCGATAGGGTTTCGCCATATTGGCCAGGCTGGTCTCAAACTTCTGACTTTGTGAGCCACCCACCTCAGCCTCCCAAAGTGCTGGGATTACTGGCATGAGCCACTGTGACTGACCATTGTTTTCTTTTAATACAACAAATACCCAGAAATTGACTCTGGTTTGTACCATACTTCTCTGATTTCCAGCTATTTTAACAGCCAAGGAACTCTATGGATGTCTGTTACATCGTGTTAATCTTCAAAGCCTACATTGGTGCAACCCTAGAGCTGTTTCATATCATTAAATCAGATGGGGGTCCCTCCTTGCATTTCCCAAGCATAATCTCAACTACCCATATATATGTTCAGTTATATAATTCAGTAATTACGCAGATGTAAATCAGTTTAATTCACTGTAAACAAGTAAATATATATTTATAAATTAAACTGCAAACTCATTTTTGGGAGTGATGAATGGGAAAGCCATCATAGCCCTATGTTGCCTGAGCTGAGGTTAGCAGGTCCTTCACAGAAGAAGAGACCTGTAGGGACCTATGCACTGGCTGGCAGGGAGATCAGTCCACAAGCTAGGCTGGGAAACTTTTCATATAGAAGAAAGAAAGGTCTATGGGCTCTGTATGAGGCATCAGTTATATTGTATTAAGATAAGGTAATTGCCTAGGAGGTGGGAAAGAACAGGACAATAGAGACACAGTCAAGGAGAAAAATACTTGAAAGGATGATGGTCTTAATCTGTGAAGATATAGAAAGCTGTGATGAGATAAGGAACTGAGATGGTGAACAATTTACAAGAATTATCAGCAGTATGGTAAACACAGGTGGTTCAGTGAGAAACCTGCCAATTTCTTACCATTCAAAAAACAAAAACAAAAACAAAAAAACAGAGGACAAATGACGGTAGGGAAGAAGAATTAAAAATGTAACTGAAACCAGACAGAAACATCTTAATCTTTCTCCCCTCTCTCCATTTTTTTGCATATGAAGAAAATTCTGGATGCCATAGGCAAAAGTAGACGCGCTTACTTACTGTTCTTCAGTCCTCTGGGCCTACGTTTAGCACAGAATAAACAGAAAGATGATAACTAGAATACGGCAGAGATGCCCCTCTTCTTTCTAGCACCACTTCAAAATATGCCTATTTACTAAAAAATAGGTTGGTATAATATTTTAAAATGTGACCACTAGGTGTTGCCAAGGGAGGGCTGAGAAAATGGAATTTGATTTCTGGCTAATCTCTATGTTCCACTCCCTTCTCTCAAAATAACTGTGGTATGAGATCTTAAATAATCTAGACTGAGAAACCGGAAGCTCTGCAAGTCGGGAGACATGAAGGTCAAGCCCATGGTATGCCTTACCTTGAAATTCAAGCACCAGCATAAAATCTGAACAATGCATTTAATATTCAGAATACTTTTTCCAAAGTTCTGTTTTTTATTGTATAAGGAGGAAGAAAACTTGAAAAGCAAAAGGAAGTTGACAAACATGTGGAGAAGAATCCATGATAATATGTCTGTCATGGGTTCACCGCTCCTTTAAACAGCAGAACACATCAGAAGAGATATGATGTGCTTGAAGGTGTTCCCCAATTATGTTGAAATGAAATGACAGACCATGTGCACTATTGACTGAATTGTGCCCCTCCGAATCCCTATCCTCAGTGTGATTATAGTTAGAGATGGGGTCTCTAGGAGGTAGTTAAAGTTAAATGAAATCTTTCACGTGGGCCCTAATCTGATAGGATTGGTGTCCTTATTCAAAGAAGAAAAGAACTCTCTTCTACGAGAAGGCACAGCAAGAAGGTGGCCATCCATACACCAGGAAGAGAGCCTTCACCAGAAAACAAATTGGTCAGCACTGGGATCTTAGACTCTTGGCCTCAAAAACTGTGAAAAACACATGTGCATTGTTTACTACCCAGTCTTTGGTATTTTGTTATGACAGCCTGAGCAGACTAATAAATAGAGAGATATAGTAATAGCACCATAATCTAATTTTGGTGCAGTATTCATAAATGTTTTTAAAAGGACATGAGTAATAATGAGCCATTCGCAGATTTTAAAAAAAAAATCATCACCTGGAAAAGAAACAATCATCAACATATAGGTAACTAAAGATTATATTTTAGTTTTAAAATCTTGATTGATTTATTTATTTTTTGAGATGGAGTCTTGCTCTGTCGCCCAGGCTGGGATGGACTGGTGTGATCTCAGCTCACTGCAACCTCTGCCTCCCAGGTTCGAGCAATTCTCCTGCCTCAGCCTCCCGAGTAGCTGGGATTACAGGCACCTGCCACCATGCCCAGCTAGTTTTTGTATTTTTAGTAGAGATGGGGTTTTCCTATGTTGGCCAGGCTGGTCCCAAACTCCTGATCTCAAGTGATCTGCCTTCCTCAGCTTCCCACAGTGCTGGGATTACAGGCAGGAGCCACCGTGTCTGGCTTTAAATCATGATTTTTCTAATCTCCATGTCATAGTATTATTAATCATATTAACAGAATAAAAACCTTATTTTACCATTTAGAGTAACAACACAAATATACTTTATTAAATTATTTAAAATTATAATCTATGTATTGCAGTTATGCAAAGAAATGTGTGTTTTATTTTTTAGGAATTACTCTCAGGTATTTAGGAGTAAAAAGACATTGTGTTTTTTACTTTCTCACACATATGTGAAATTTTAATAAACACAAATATGTGAAATTTTAAAAAACACACAAATGTGAAATTTTAATAACTGGGGAATCTGGGTAAAAGGTATATGGCAATTTTTTGTACTATTCTTATAACTTTTTGTGAATTTGAAATTATTTGAAAATAAAAAGTTAAAGTTAAAAGACTACAACTTGCATGATATTACTACAACTTGTAAATGTTAATGTTGTAGTCACTGGAATTAGCGATTACTGTTCACCAATGTTCGTGCTTCATGGGTCACCGCACAGGCCAGATGGGCTGCGGTGTGTTCACTTCCCCGGCACAGAGATTCCAACTTCCTCTCTCTAACACTCAAGAAAGAACAACTAGATGGAGCGGAAAGGCCTCACAGGGCCAACCCTGAGCCTGACAGGTGAAATCAAGTCAAATGTGTCAAATGTCTTGTGATTAGATGCCAGTCACTTGCCCCAGCTTTGGGTTAATCCAGCAGGGTCATACCCCCACCCTGGTTTTGCCCCACATGGCTGCTGAGTCACATCCCAGCTCCCTCCCACCTCCAAATTGTCCACTTGGGTTTCAGTGGGGACACAGCGATGGGATCACAGAGAGGTCCCTTCATTAGGGCAATGGCATCTGCCATCCCAGACACTGCTTTTAATTCCCCAAACTTGCTCTACTTTGTAACTTCTTAAGATCTTGTGACCGTAGAAGTTTATATTCAGTCCAAAGACACTGCTAGAAGGTCAGTTTCAGAGCCTCCCGAAAGCTCTGTGAGTAGTCTGTAGCCTGTAGACCAGTCATTCATCTAGTACAGGGATAGTCGTAAAGTCTCTTTTTGGGCACGAGTATCAATATTTATCATATAATATTCATATATTATTTAATAACAAGATTTTTTTTTCTATTTGGAATTGGGGCTTTGATTCAGAAAACTGGGATACAGTACTAATTTCTTTTCATTGTAATCTTTAAAAACACAGCATCAATATAGTCTGAATGAAACAAAGGTAAGAGAATCTTGCTAAGGGAGAGAAAATGCACTCTTTGGACTATGTAGGCATTGGCAGATGCAAAAATAAATCAATCACTGCTCCCTCTCCAGGGAGAATTTGTAGGATTTATTTGGGCTCATTGTTTCCCTGTAGGACAGTTGGAAATGAAATACCTTCACTTCAATGAATCTTGTCCCTGTGATGTATTACTTAAATAAATAATAAATGAATCTTTCTGGGTAACTAAGCTGTAGGCGAAAACAGAAATCCATGCTGTAGATCTTTCTTAAGGAGACCCAGAGCATTCCCTATCTTTTGTTATAGAGCTGTGCTGACCTCAGCTTTACTTCGCTTAGCCATCTGCTACTTATATCATCAAAGAGCTCCACTGACCGGCAGGTGCAGTGCACTGCCCTTTGGCAATGTTATTCACGGTGTAAACTTTCTCTTTTTCTTCCCAAGAGCTGTGAAGCCTGAGGCAGGATATGAGTGAGGAGCGCAGGCTCTGTGTCACACTGCCTGGCTGTGGGTGCCCAATCCTCTGATCACCACATCTGTTACCTTGGGCCAGTTACTTAAACTCCATGCTTCAGTTTCCTCAGCTATAACATAAGGATAATACTAGTGTCTCCTTCACTGCACTGTGGTAAGGCTAAAATGTGTTAAGGCATGTAACAGCATAAATAGCTGACACTTACAGTAATGTTAGTACTCAAGGGATTTTAGTGTTATTATTATACAGAAAATCAAGAGGATCATGCAGATGGGGGAGAGAGAACGAGAGTTTGCTGGGATGGAGCACGCATGATCGGATCTCTCTTTATCCCGATGCTGTCCACTGTACATCTGAGGAGGGTGGAGCCGGCCAGCCTCCCCGTCCAGGCTCAGGCCCCAGAGAGGCTTTTGGTGCCATCACTACATGACTTTATCTGCCCAATAATAATTGGCAACATGGACAAATTAGCCCAGCCAACCCAGTTAAATATATCGCCTTAATGATTGAGTGGTTTAGTTTATTCTGGAATCCAGCATTTTGGGGGGCTGTCGGTATCTTAGCCTGTCTAACAGGTCACTGTTACGTCCACCATGTCTAGACAAACAGAGCCAATAAGGCAGCAGTCAATCCACTGGTTGTAGCCAAAAGGATAAGGTAGAAAGCACACTTGGTTTGTCATTAAGAATGACAGATGTGGCCCTCTGCTTTACTTTCTGTTTAGATCCTCTCCTCACTACAGAACCAGCACTGAGCAGAGAGTGGAGCACAAGCAGGAGCTCCGTGAATACCTGGTGGGATGATGATCCCATCTGATTTCTTATAAATATAGAGGTATGGCTTTAATTTTAAAAAGATACAACTTCAGTTTAAAATCATGATTCAATTTCTAAAAAGGGCAAAATTTTGGCCGGGTGTGGTGGCTCATGTCTATAGTCACAGCACTTTGGGAGGCTGAAACAGGCAGACTACTTGAGCCTAGGAGTTCAAAACCAGCCTGGGCAAGATAGGAAAACCCTGTTTCTATCAAAAGTAAAACACAACAGTCAGTTGGGTGTAGTGGTACACATCTGTAGGTCCCAGCTACTTGGGAGGCTGAGGTGGGAGGATCACCTGGGCCCGGGAAGTGGAGGATGCAGTGAGCCATGTTTGTGCCACAGCACTCCAGCCAGGATGGTGGGAGTAAGACCCTGTCTCAACAACAAAAAAAGGCAAAATTTTACTTTACTGAAATGAATGCACACCATCTCTCTAGTTCATAGCCTAGCAAAAGGAACAAATCTTTCAACAGATACCCAGTTACTAAAAATTCCAGAGGGAGAGTGTTCACACAGGAGAAGGTGTGAGAGAGCAAGGGTGGCCTGTTTCTACCCATCAGACTCAGGTCACTCATCCCACCTTCTCCATGATCCCTTCGAGGCTGGGATTCCTGGAACGAGCTTCTAATGACTGGTGAAGTCCTACATGGAGTTTCAATAAGGGTGTGTGGGCTCTATTTTCCTATCAAAGAGTTAGAGAACATTATCTTGCTCAGCAATAATGACAGAAAAACTAAACTTCTCTTTCACTACGTCTGAACATTTGCCTGCTAGGACTGCTTACCCACTGCTCTGTAAGGCTTTTTGTGTGTGGTGTAAAAGAGAAAGTGCTGATGTGACTGAGAGGTATATTAGTGAAGCCACAGGACAGCATGTGGCCTGATTAATCCTATGAACTCTGCATTAACATATCACTGGAACGCAATGCAGATTATAAATTTATAAATGGTCAATACTGACTCCCAATAAACAGAAAAGCCTACTCCTAAGCAACTTCTTAATTCCGTTTCTCTTAACCTTGTCCTATGAACAGAAATTAAAGTTCTGAACTAGTGACTCATGAAATTCTAAGTGATAAAAAAGATTCTAAGTGATAAAAAGTAACAGTTTTTTAGTTTTCCTATCATTTAACTATAAAAAACTGAAGTGTTGATGACCACACTGAAATTCGTATGTAACAGTCAATTGAGTGATTATAGTGTTTCATATGTGTTTAGCTTAGTAACATGGAATCTGTATAGCACACTGTTTTCCAAGAAAAAGCAATGAGTAAATAGCAACATTCTTACCTAAAATAATACATTATAAGAACCTTAAATAATTCAACTCATTACATAGAACACTGGCCTAATGCTCATAAAGACCATGACTACGATGTTATTTAACACCTTGTTGTTCACTCACATACTCAACAAATATTTCTGAATACTTCTTATGGGCATAAACTAATCTCCTAAAACAAACCAGAATTAAATATTGCCCTTTACCTTGAAGTGCTTGAAATGAGCATTTATTTGGCTTTCTATACAGTGCACTCCCAACTGACTACCCAGAAACAGTCCAAACAGCATCCTTCCTGGTTCTTCAGTTTGCCTGTTTGATACCTTCAAGTCAGACATTTGCCCATGGTATGATACAGATAGACATCCCACCATGCACTTTGTGCAATTTTGAATTTCTAAGTGCTAGCAGACTGCTCGGAGGTGACATCAAGGTTCAAAAGAACAGTGACTTCTAACCCAAGCTCGTAATGGGGGAAGTAAGGACCATACTGTGACATATGGGAACATGTCAACATTGCACACCATTCAGAAACACCGTGACATATGGGAACATGTCAACATTGCACGTTCAGAAACATCGGCGCTGGGGTCCCTACAAATGATAACCTTTCTTACAACTGCTTTTTGACATAATCTAATGGTCTTTCTTAGCAGAGTTTGTGTCGAATTTGAAAAATAATTTGAAAGCCAGATAAAATGAGTGTTTTTCTGCCAATCCCTCTACTGGGCACTAGTCCTAGACAGCTGAATATTGTAGGCACATGCTATGTGCAAACAGGATAGTTTCTGAGTTGTGCAAAACCAGTATGCTGGTGTTCTGCTGACCTGCACAGCAACTCCATGCTGGCACAGCACTTTTCTTCGAGGAGGTAAACACTGCTCATTTCACTCTCTCCTGCTCCTATCTCTCTAACAGTGATAGCACTAAGTAACACAGGTATAGGACTTTACCTGCAAACAAAAGAAGGCATCTGACAGCTCTTGTTATATCCATAGTGACGACATTCTCTTGACCTAAGGCAGCCTAAGGCAGGCTTACCTTGGAACTTCTGAAAGGGATTAAGGTGACAGGCCCCAATCCCAGAGTTCTTAAGAAATGCTGATGCAAGAAAATCCCACAAAACTTCCTCACCGCCAGCTATCTCCAAGCCAAATTGTGGTTCACACTCTAGGGCAGGCGTCCCCAAACTTTTTACACAGGGGGCCAGTTCACTGTCCCTCAGACCGCTGGAGGGCTGCCACATACTGTGCTCCTTTCACTGACCACCAATGAAAGAGGTGCCCCTTCCTGAAGTGCGGCGGGGGGCCGGATAAATGGCCTCAGGGGGCTGCATGCGGCCCGAGGGCCATAGTTTGGGGACGCCTGCTCTAGGGGATGGCTCATTTGATAGAAGCAGATGCTCAGTAATTTTAGTTCTTTAAGGCCTTTCTGAAAGATTGTCACCACCAGCCAGCTGCTCAGAGTGCTTGAGTGGAAAGGAATACCAACTAGTAGCATGAATTTTACCTAAGTTTAGGTAAGGAGTCAACTGTATTCTTTTCATTTTTTTCTCATAATATATGAGGATTGTTTTTTTTTCCTTTATTTTTAATTCATGTAACATTTAAGGGTACATGTGCATTTTTGTTACATGGGTATACTGCATACTGGGGAAGTCTGGGCTTTCAGTGTAACCATCACTCGAACACTGTATATTGTACCCATTAAGGAATTTCTCCTTCACCCCACTCCCACTCTTCCACTAACTGGAGTCTCCAATGTCTGTTATGCCACCCTCTATGACCATATGTACACATTATTTAGCTCCCACTTTTAAGTCATAACACTTGGTATTTGACTTTTTGTGTTGAAGTTGTTTCACTAAAGATAATGGCCCTAGTTCCTTCATGCTGCTGCAAAGATGTGACTTCTTTCATTCTTTAATGGCTAAATAGTATCCCATGGTGTACAGATACCATACTTTCTTTATACAATCGTCCACTGATGGATAGGTTGACTCCATATCTTTGACTACTCCGTAAAGGTAGTGATTTTTTGTAGCTATCTTGCAGTAGGATTTTATATTTCTTTTTTACTGTTCCCTAGCTCTTTCAAAATGGTGGTGTGGGCTGAGTCCCTCCACACATCCATCCTAACAGTTGCGAAGCCTTGTTAAAGGCAGCCATCTCTGTGTTCACCTGATACTAATTTCATGTGAGATGGAACCACCAAGCGAATATATACTTAGACCCGAGGTTAGAGGTAGCCACTGAAAGCCTTGTGAAAGGTCTTTGTAACTTGCTTTCCCAGAACATTTTTTTTTTAAAAGAACTTCTCTAAGGGCTGAGAACTTGGACAATTTTGACTTAATTCCACCCTGGCTACTTTCCCAGTACTCCTGGCCAAAGTGTGGATGACAATACCACAATCCTGAGAGGTTTCTGTGCAGAATGTTGTCCTCAAGGTGAATGTTGTTTGCATGTAGAGTTCTGCCTTGGGGCAGTGGGGCCCTCAGGCGCTGGGGAGGAAGTTTCTTAGGAGAGCCTTCTTCAACGCCTGAGAAGAAAGATTTGTATGCCCAATCCTTACAATAGTAAAACAGGCAATTGCAGCTCAAATCTGACAGAACAGAGATAACCACCAAGTCTTGGGCTAACACTATATCATTCTAAGTGTATGACATCAAACAGGAGTACTCAACAATCCAGTATTTCAAAAGCAAGAAAAATAAAAAAGCAGCACAAAAATGTCATTAAGAAATAGATTTCTACATTTCCTTTGAACAGACAGGCTATGTTGGATATGTTGGATGAATATAACCACGGCTGTGCTATTTTGCTGTTCCTGTTATTTCCAGACTGCCTATGCCATAAATCACTCTGATGCTGCACTCACATCAGTAAGGCCTAATGAATGAGCACCCACAGCTACCATGGATGGAGCAGGAGCTCCTATTCATAAAGGAGGCTGCCTGTTTCCAGTGTGGATTTCAGGGCACCCCCTCAGTCCTCACATGGAGCTCTGAATACAGCGTTACTCAGTGGACAACTTTGCACACACTGGTCTTACTAGTGACAGATCCATCACTTTCTAGTGACAGTATAATAATGCTTGTTTTCCACATGTCAGCTCTTGTTTTGAACACCTCACTCATAATTTCTTTCCCACCAATCTCAAAACTCATTTGGCTAACATAACCAGTGTTCTCAGCTATCATAAGTTAACACATTTACTATAAAACCATTATAAATACAACTAGCTTTTCAAACAGTCAAGTTGCCAAGGGAGATGATTGGGATGAAGACAGAAATGCTAAGAAGAGGAGACGGCATTAAAGTTTTAGTACCAAATTAAAGATTCTAAACATATTTTGAACTGTGGTGTTTAGATACATCAAATAAGGGAGAACAATTAAAGGACAGATGACTGGAAAGAAAATTTGTTTTCACAATGGCCTCTCAAGGTCCCCTGTGTGACAGGGTGGATCTTTGTAGGAGTGTGACATTACAGAGCGTAACTAAGATAAAACAGTCAACGTCAACACAAATCAGCCATGTCAGATTAATGTGGCCTGGTGCTTTTCTTAATACGGCATCCATGAGAACTGGAAATTGAAGACCCAGTGTGTCTGAAACAATTTGGAAAATCCACAGTACTTTAATAAGACAGGCCAAGGTTCAGCAACACATAGCAGAGTGGGCTGGGGGCTGTCCCTACAGCCACTGTGCTTGGAGTGGAGACAGAGGCAGCTCTTTCTCTTTAATCCTTGGTCTATGGCCCACACTCACTCTAAGCCAGGAAGCCCTGGGTCCCTCAACACTTCCTGCATCTTAATCAAAGCAGAAGGCTGCCAGCTGTGCTCTCACTACTGTGCTCTGCTCTCTGCTCCACACATGTTGGGTCCAGGTGACACGAGCTCCCTGAGTTTCACAAGAGGCCCCTGTGGGGAGGGCATCTGGCCACAGGCTGCAGGACAGTTGATGCTCATTATAGCTGACCATAGCTCACTGGGGGAAGAAAACCCTTATGGTGTCATTTAATCATATATTTTAAAGTGCTCCGGGAGTTACAGACATTTTGTTGAATTTTATACTAGAAAGTATAAAATTGGAAAGAAGAGTAAAAACTACAAATAATCAATTTGTAAGCACCTGGAAGAGAAAAGCAGCTGTATTGCTGCTCCTTGATAGCTTTTTTCAACACAGCTTCTCATGCCGGACACCCTCCCCTCCACAGTTCGGGCAAAGGAACAGCACAGTAAGAACCTGAGTACCCTTCGCCTGGTTCCAGCAGTTGTTAACATCGGCTTTCTCTTGCTCTTTCTTGATATTTCTCTATCTATATCTAACATAGAATTTCCCCTAACCATTTGCAACTTAGTTGTAGATATTATTTCTATCCCTAAATATGACTTCAGCATGGATCTTCTCTATAACCACAATAACGTGATCGACAACTAAGAAAAACGATGATTCTACAATATCATTTAATGGGAAACATACATTCAATATACCCAACTGCCTCCCATTGCCTTCTGTAGTAGCTGCTTTATCTTTTCCTACATCCACTTTCAAGGACATGATGTGACACTGTACCACTACTGGCTTTGCTAAATAGCAAGGTATTGACTACCAGATTCTTCTATTTGTTGTTAAGGCTCAGTTTTCCATCACAAATAAGATAATTAAGTAATCTATAGGTGACACTTGAAGGTCATGTGAACATTCTGACTCCCAGGATTTCTCTTACCTGGTCATTTTGACAAACACTGACAATTCTTACATTTGATATTATATTGGGCTTTGCAAAATAGTCATTTTCTAATCTTATCATTTCTACATTTATTTCCTAGCATTACAGTATACTGTAAGGAAAAATATCCCTTATTCCTTCTATTTCTTTTTAGCATTTTTGATTTTTTAAAGTGTACCATAGATACATACATTTGTTTAAAAAATTCAGTGTGTTATAATCAATTCCTGTCATTATTCTTTGGGTAATCAAACTGTCCCTAATTTGGCCTGTGGGAGCCCTTTCACGCAGGCTCTTGTGTCCTTTTGACATAATCGCATTAGTCCTTGAGTACAACGTTGATTTTTGTCATAAAATGCTGTGGGTTCAACTGGTTTATCCTTGACCTAGATCTAAAATTCATTAGCAATTTCTTCAGAAGTCCTGGTTTCTTTTATTGGAAAGTAGCATTTAGAAAGCAAGATCAATGCTGGGAAGATGGCCGACTAAGAACAGCTCAGGACTTCAGCTCCCAGTGAAAGTGCAGAGGGTGAGTGGACACCGCATTTCCAGATGAATTTTTATTGCCGACAGACCAGGAGATACCCAGGCAGAGGGGTCACCAGTGCCGCTGTTCTGGCCGGTGCGGCTGTTTTGACCCCCGCGGGGCTGATTTGGCCATGTGGCTGCTTTGACCACGCCCTGTTGTGGCAGTTTTCTGTACAAAAGCCACTGGTCTGGGAGCCCTCTTAGCTGGTGAGCCCTGAGACGGCAGAGTTGCCCATTCATATGAAATAGCGAGCCAGGCCAGGAGATTCCTAGGCAAAAAAACTGCCAGGAGCCTTGGCACCGCTCTTTGAGCCGACTCTGTGAGTCGCAGCATGGGAAATCCCGGCGCCTTTTCAACAAGTGACTGGAACGCTGGGTCGTTCAACTTAAAAAATAAAAAAAAAGACGCTGAGTCAGGGAGCCAGGTGATCAGGCTCGGTTGGTCCCACCCCCCACCCCCAACAACAAGAACAACAACAACAAAAACAGTAATGGAAAACACTCTGGGTTGAGCGTTTCACAGCAAGCACAGCTGAACCTGGGACGGTCCGGCTCTGTGGAGGAGGGGCGTCTGCCATTACTGAGACTCTCCACCACTATGGAGGCAGGCCGCCGTTGCTGAGGCAACCCACCATTGCCGAGGCAACCTGCCACAACAGAGCATCCGCCATAACAGAGGCAGGGCCACCGTTGCCGAGGCAGTTCTAACTATGCCCATATAAACAGGACTGCAGGGAAGAGCACACGGCAGCTGGGCAGAGCCCACAGCAGCTCAGCAAAGCCTCTGCAGGCAGACAGTGGCTAGGTGGACTGGTGGGGCAGGCCTGAAAGAAAAAACAAAAAGGGCAGTAGCACAATGGAAACTCATAAAGCCCTAACTCCCCGGGACAGAGCACCTGGGAACAAAAAGCGGTTTATGAGTTCAGCAGCAGCAGACCTAAACGTACCTGCCCAGCAGCTCTGAATGAACTACGGAGCTCACAGCTCAGGACTTAAGCCCCAATAAAAGATAGACTGTCTCCTCAAGTAGCTCCCTGACCCCCATAGATCCAAAGAGTCACCTCATAAAGGAGAGAACGGACTGACAGTTGGCGAGCATCCTTCTGGGACAAAGACAGAGGAAGAGGAAACTGGCAGCAAACCTTACTGTTCTGCAGCTGCTGTAGGTGATCCCCAGGCAAGCAGGGCCTGGAGAGGACCTCAGCAGTCCTACAGCAGAGGAGCCAGACTGTTAGAAGGAAAGCTTAAAAAATAAAAAAAGAAGTAACTTCAGCATCCACAAACTAGAAGCTCACTCAGAGACCCAATCTGAAAGACAGTAACTACAAAGACAACAGGTGGATGAACCCACAAAAATGGGAAGAAACCAGCGCAAAAAAAGATGAAAACTCCCGAAACCAGAACACCTCTCCTCCTAAAAGGGATCACAACTCCTCACCAGCAAGGGAACCAGACCGGATGGAGAAGGAGTGTGATGAAATGACAGAATCAGACTTCAGAAGGTGGGTAGTAATAAAACTACAGTGAGCTAAAAGAACATGTTCTAACCCAATGCAAAGAAACTAGGAACCTTGAAAAAAGGTTGGACGAAATGCTAACAAGAATGGACAACATAGAGAGGAATATAAGTGAATTGATGGAGCTGAAAAACACAACACGAGAACTTCACGAAGCATGCATAAGTTTCAACAGCCGAATTGACCAAGCAGAAGAAAGGATATCAGAGGTCGAAGATCAACTCAATGAAATAAAAAGAGAAGGCAAGAACAGAGAAAAAAGCGCAAAAAGGAATGAACAAAATCTTAAAGAAATGTGGGACTATATGAAAAGACCTAATCTACGTTTGATAGGTGTACCTGAATGTGATGAAGAGAATGAATCCAAGCTGGAAAATACTCTTCAGGATATTATCCAGGAAAATTTCCCCAACCTAGCAAGGCAGGCCAATATTCAAATCCAGGAAATACAGAGAACACCACAAAGATATTCCTCAAGAAGAGCAACCCCAAGGCACATAATCGTCAGATTCACCAGGGTTGAAATGAAAGAGAATATGCTGAGGGCAGCCAGAGAGAAAGGTGAGGTTACCCACAAAGGGAAGCCCATTAGACTCACAGCAGATCTCTCAGCAGAAACCATACAAGCCAGAAGAGATTGGGGGCCAATATTCAACATCCTTAAAGAAAAGAACTTTCAACCCAGAATCTCCTATCCAGCCAAACTAAGCTTCATAAGTGAAGGAAAAACAAAATCCTTTGTGAACAAGCAAGTACTCAGAGATTTCATCACCACCAAACCTGCTCTACAAGAACTCCTGAAAGAGGCTCTACATGTACAAAGGAACAACCAGTACCAGCCACTCCAAAAACATACCAAATTGTAAAAGAGCATCAACACAATAAAGAATCTGCATCAACTAACCAACAAAACAGCCAGGTAGCATCAAAATGACAGTATCAAATGCACACATAACAATACTATCCCTAAATGTAAATGGACTAAATGCCCCAATCAAAAGACACAGACTGGCAAATTGGATAAAAAGCCAAATCCCATCAGTGTGCTGTATCCAGGAAACCTATTTTACATGCAAGGATACACAAAGGCTCAAAATAAAGGGATGGAGGAAGATCTACCAAGCAAATGGAGAACAACAACAACAAAAAAAAGCAGGAGTTGCAATTCTCATCTCTGATAAAATAGACTTTAAAGCAACAAAGATCAAAAGAGACAAAGAAGGACATTACATAATGGTAAAAGGATCAATGCAACAAGAAGAGCTAACGATCCTAAATATATTCGCACCCAATACAGGAGCACCCAGATACATAAGGCAAGTTCTTAATGACTTACAAAGAGACTTAGGCTCCCACACAATAATAGTGGGAAACTTTAACACCCCATTGTCAATATTAGACAGATCAACCAGACAGAAAATCAACAAGGATATCCAGGACCTGAACTCAGACCTGGAACAAGCAAACCTAATAGACATTTACAGAACTCTCCACCCCAAATCCACAGAATATATGTTCTTCTCAGCACCACATCACACCTACTCTAAAATTGAACACCTAATTGGCAATAAATCACTCCTCAGCAAATGCAAAAGAATAGAAATAATAACAGTCTCTCAGACCACAGTGCAATCGAGTTAGAACTCAGAATGCAGAAACTAACTCAGAACCGCACAGCTTCATGGAAACTGAACAACTTGCTCTTGAATGTTGACAGGATAAACAACGAAATGAAGGCAGAAATAAAGATGTTATTCGAAACCAATGAGAACGAAAACACAACATACCAGAATCACTGGGACGCATTTAAAGCAGTCTCTAGAGGGAAATATGTAGCAATCAGTGCCCATATGAGAAGAAAGGAGAGATCTAAAATTGACACCCTATCATCAAAATTGAAAGAGCTAGAGAAGCAAGATCAAAAAAACTCAAAACCTAGCAGAAGACAGGAAATAACTAAGATCAGAGCAGAACTGAAGGAAATAGAGACATAAAAAACTTCAAAAATTCAACAAATCCCGGAGCTGGTTTTTCAAAAAGATCAACAAAATAGACAGACTACCAGCCAGATTAATAAAAAAGAAAAGAGAGAATAACCAAATTGATGCAATAAAAAACGATAAAGGGGATATCACCACAGATTCCACAGAAATCCAAACCATCATCAGAGATTATTACAAACAACTCTATGCACATCAACTAGTAAACCTGGAAGAAATGGATAAATTCCTGGACACCTGCATCCTCCCAAGCCTCAACCTGGAAGAAGTCAAAACTCTGAATCGACCAATAACAAGGTCTGAAGTCGAGGCAGCAATTAAGAGCCTAACACCCAAAAAAAGCCCAGGTCCAGATGGGTTCACAGCCAAATTCTACCAGACACACAAAGAGGAGCTGGTACCATTTCTTCTGAAACTATTCCAGACAATCCAAAAAGAGGGAATCCTTCCCAAATCATTTTATGAGACCAACATCATCCTGATACCAAAACCTGGGAGAGACTCAACAAGAAAAGAAAACTTCAGGCCAATATCCATGATGAACATAGATGCAAAAATATTCAATAAAATACTGGCAAGCCAATTGCAACAGCATATCAAAAAGCTTATTAACCATGATCAAGTAGGATTCATCCCAGGGATGCAAGGCTGGTTCAACATACACAAATTCATAAATGTAATTCACCACATAAACAGAACCACATGAAAAGACAAAAACCACATGATTATCTCAATTGATGCAGAGAAGGCCTTTGACAAAATTCAACAGCCCTTTATGCTAAAAACCCTCAATAAACTAGGTATTGACAGAATGTATCTGAAAATAATCAAAGCTATTTATGACAAACCAACAGCCAATATCATACTGAATGGGCAAAAACTGGAAGCATTTCCTTTGAAATCTGACACTAGACAAGGATGCCCTCTCTCACCACTCCTATTCAATATAGTACTGGGAATTCTAGCCAGAGCAATCAGGCAAGAAAAAGAAATAAAGGGTATTCAAATAGGAAAGGAGGAAATCAAATTGTCTCTCTTTGCAGATGACATGATTGTATATTTAGTAGACCCCATCCTCTCAGCCCAAAATCTCCTGAAACTGATAAACAACTTCAGCAAAGTCTCAGGATACAAAATCAATGTGCAAAAATCACAAGCATTCTTATACACCAGTAACAGACATAAAGAGAGCCAAATCAAGAACGAACTGCCATTCAGAATTGCTCCAAAGAGAATAAAATACCTAGGAATACAACTAACAAGGAATGTAAAGGACCTCTTCAAGGAGCACTACAAGCCACTGCTCGACGAAATAAGAGAGGACACAAACAGATGGAGAAACATTCCATGTTCATGGTTAGGAAGAACCAACATCGTGAAAATGGCCATACTACCCAAAGTAATTTACAAATTCAATGCTATTCCCATCAAGCTACCAATGACCTTCTTCACAGAACTGGGAAAAAACACCTTAAACTTCATATGGAACTGAAAGAGAGCCCGCATAGCCAAGTCAATTCTAAGCAAAAAGAACAAAGCAGGAGGCATCACACTACCAGACTTGAAACTATACTACAAGGCTACAGTAATCAAAACAGCATGGTACTGGTACCAAAACAGAGATATAGACCAATGGAACAGAACAGAGGCCTCAGAGGAAATACAACATATCTACAACCATCCGATCTTCGACAAACCTGACAAAAACAAGCAATGGG
This sequence comes from Saimiri boliviensis, assembly GCF_048565385.1. Taxonomy (NCBI): domain Eukaryota; kingdom Metazoa; phylum Chordata; class Mammalia; order Primates; family Cebidae; genus Saimiri; species Saimiri boliviensis. The sequence continues at coordinate 64,883,066 of NC_133461.1, read as the reverse complement.
GAAAGGATTCCCTGTTTAATAAATGTTGTTGTGAAAACTGGCTAGTCATGTGCAGAAAGCAGAAACAGGACCCCTTCCTGACACCTTACACCAAAATTAACTCCAGATGGATTAAAGACTTAAACATCAGACCTAACACCATAAAAACCCTAGAAGAAAATCTAGTCAAAACCATTCAGGACATAGGCGTAGGCAAGGACTTCATGACCAAAACGCCAAAAGCAATGGTAACAAAAGCCAAAATAGACAAATGGGACCTAACCAAACTCCACAGCTTCTGCACAGCAAAAGAAACAGTCAGTAGAGTGAATTGGCAACCAACAGAATGGGAAAAAATTTTTGCAGTCTACCCATCTGACAAGGGGCTGATATCCAGAATTTACAAAGAACTAAAACAGATCTACTAGAAAAAAACAAACAAGCCCATTCAAAAATGGGCGAAGGATATTAACAGACACTTTACAAAAGAAGACATACAGGAGGCCAACAAACATATGAAAAAATGCTCATCATCACTGGTCATTAGAGAAATGCAAATCAAAACCACATTGAGATACCATCTCACACCAGTTAGAATGGCGATCAATAAAAAATCTGGAGACAACAGATGCTGGAAAGGATGTGGAGAAACAGGAACACTTTTACACTGTTGGTGGGAGTGTAAATTAATTCAACCATTGTGGAAGACAATGTGACGATTCCTCAATGACCTAAAAATAGAAATCCGATTTGACCCAGCAATCCCATTACTGGGTATATATCCAAAGGATTATAAATCATTCTACTATAAGTACATATGCACGTGAATGTTCATTGCAGCACTGTTTACAATAGCAAAGACCCGGAAACTACCCAAATGCCCATCGATGATAGACTGGATAGGGAAAATGTGGTACATATACACCATGGAATATTACGCAGCCATCAAAAACAATGAGTTCGTGTCCTTTGTAGGGACATGGATGAACCTGGAAATCATCATTCTCAGCAAACTGACACAAGAGCAGAAAATCAAACACCGAATGTTCTCACTCATAGACGGATGTTGAACAATGAGAACACATGGACACAGGGAGGGGAGCACTACACACTGGGGTCCGTTGGGGGGAAATGGGGGAGGGATGGAGGGGTGGGGAGGTGGGAAGAGATAGCATGGGAAGGAATGACAGATACAGGTGAGGGGAAGGAAGGCAGCAAACCACACTGCGATGTGTGTACCTATGCAACAATCTTGCATGTTCTTCACATGTACCCCAAAACCTAAAATGCAATAAAAAAAAAAGAAAGCAAGATCTAGGTGCAATATATGCTCACTGCTACTGAAGGTACATAGCTTCTAGCTCATTCCCATGAATAAAACTGAGAATATGTATGTGGATATATATATATATACATATATATTCCTTACTTTTAAACAAAGTATTTGCATCTCTTTTCTTACAGTGATAATTTAGATTCTTAATTACATTAATATACTGGCTTATTTAATCAGTCCTACTATATGTAAAATAATTTTAGAACAATAACATCAATATTATTGATAACATAATAAATCTAAATAAAGTTTAAGATTTCATTTTAGTTTTTTGTCCTCAGACTACATCCCACAAAAATGTATAGAAAATGAGATTTCTTCAGAAGTTACTTGAAATCTTTTTTTCCCTCTAGGTTGGTAATACTGTCAATTTGCTACATAGTCAGATTCATCTGTTTCCATCTATATACAATCTGAGAGTGAGCTTGTTTCATATTTTTTATTTAATTTATTTCTGGGATATGAAAAATATTTGGTTTTAAAGTCAAAACTGTATTGAAAAATATAGTCAGAGAAGTCTCCTGTGTACCACTCGCCTTTATTCCCTCCTCCCCATTCCCCTGCCCACCCATCCCCATAGACAACCACTTTCCATTGTTTTGGGTTTATCCTTTTGGGGTGTGTGTTTGGGGGGATGTGTGTGCACACGCATTTATGTGACATAGGTGACAGACATAGACATACATTTACTCATATCCCCTTTTTCCTCACACAAAAGGCATGGCTCCATGCACAGTCATTTGCACCTTGTATTTCTCAGGCCTTTTCAGCTTGGTAGCTTCCTAGTCCCTTGGCTCTTCCACATTTTTAGCTGGCCTCTTTCCAGGAGGAAGAGATGATTTTCCTGCATGTCGCCCTCTCTGGAAATCGGTCCATTCCTGTTCAGAGAAGTCCTTCCCCATCTCTTCTGTAGCCTTGCAGTACTCTAGCGTGTGTTCCCGAGGCCCCTCAGACCCATCTGTGGTCTGCCAACCTCTGCCTTAAACTAAGTATCGAATGATATAGCCCACATTAAGAGTTTGCAGGGCACGTTACCAAGGCCGAGGCCACAGGCAGCTCAGGGTGGGTATCCCGGGCTGGCTGGGCAAGGTCATAATACAGGCTCTGTGTGACTGCAGCTTCTCTCATCAACCCTGCTAGCTTACAGCTTCCCTTTCCTACTCCATGCCCCTCCCCATTTCCCCAACCTCTTCCTCCTGGTGACTCCTTCTTGGGCAGACTTCTCCAGAGGCTCACCCCATTTCCCAACTGTGTCCTTAGTAGGCAGCAGGCTTCCAACTGATAAGATATTAATTAATCTTTCCTGTGCAGGTCTGTAACTGCTAAGGTATGACCTATCCCACCTGACATTCACTCCTCCCCAACACACAATTTTTTCCATTAAGAGGAAATTCAGACTCATTATAATGCCAGAAAAAAACTAGCCATGACAAAGTCATTTTTTTATTTATTTCCCTACATATAGTCTCTGAATTGCTACTATCTTCACTCAATAAAACCATCATCTTGTGTATTACTTTTACATTTATGCTTTGAAATCTAATTTATCTATGTATTTGAAACCTCACTTACCTATTCAATTAACTGTATTTTATATGAAATTACTATAGATAAACAGAATATAGACTTATATTTCTAAACAGGGTGAGGTAAAACATAAAACATTCAAATAAAATTAATTTAGTCCCTGATTCTTGAACACATTGTATGACCTCTGTCTTTCTGAAAGGGAAGGAAGGCTAAAACAGCCACTCAAAAAGTGATGTTAGCAGTGTAACTGTGCTATCATTTAGAAAAATGGGATAAAAGAAATGAAATCCTGTCATTTGTGGCAATATGGTTGAACTTAGAGAACATCGTGCTAAATGATGACAGGCACAGAAAGACAGATGCCTCATGACCTCACGTATATGTGGAATCTGAAAAACCCAAGCTCACAGAAGCAGGGAGAAGAGAGGTGGTTACCAGAGGCTGTGTGGGGAGGGAGGTTGGAATGATGTTGGTCAAAGGGCACAAAATTTGTTAGGAGGAATAATTTCAAGAGATTTATGATACATCATGGTGATTTTAGTTAATAACACTATATTGTATATTTGAAAACTGATGAGAGTATATTTTAAGTGTTCTCACAAAAATAAGCATAATTAGCTTGATTTAGCCATTGCACAATGCATACATATATCAAAACATCATATTGTAAATCATAAATATATATAGTTGTTATATGTTATGTAAACAGTTTTAAAAGAGCAAGTAAAAAAGTTAACTCAGTCTTATAGAGTTGTCATTGAAAATGCTGTTTTCTGTTTTGTTTGTTTGTTTGTTTGTTTGTTTGAGACGGAATCTCATTCTGTAGCCCAGGCTGGAGTACAGTAGCTCAATCTCAGCTCACTGCAACCTCTGTCTACTGGGTCTCGGTTTAAGCAATTCTCCTGCCACAGCCTCCTGAGTAGTTGGGATTACAGGCACATGCATCCATGCCCAGGTAATTTTTGTATTTTTAGTAGAGACAGGGTTTCACCATGTTGGCCAGGCTGGTCTTGAACTCTTGACCTTGTGATCCTCCCTCCTTGGCCTCCCAAAGTGCTGGGATTACAGGCATGAGCCACTGCTCCTGGCCTGAATATACATTTAAAATATAGCATTGTTTATTTTAATTTATAATCAAGTAAAGTAAAAAAGTGACTGCAGAGAAAGACTGATATATTCCTAAGAATTTTAAATGCAAACAAATTATATGTCAATAAAATAAATTTACAAACACTATCTTGTTGGATCTTGTAAGAGGGTTCCTTAACATCTCTGGTGATGGGTAACCCAGCAGTCACTCAGGTATCCCAGATGGAAGTCTTCCCTGGATATACCAGGTCAGCTGAGGAGGGAGACCTATGGGCAGTGCCAACCCCAGGCTCCTCAACAGGTAAGCCATCTTCCCCTGCACTCCACCCCAAGGGAATAAATTAATAAAAACTTCACATATCAGCTCTGAAGGATGACAATTCAGGCATTGATAAATCATTCCCCAAACTATCTAAGGCATTATTTTCACTTTGGGCTGAGGTTAAAATAAAATAGGCTTAATTAGCAGTGGGAACTTTTTTGCTTTTATAAGGTGGATCAGGCTGACAAAGCAGCTGTCCATGGAGATGGAGAGTGAACAGAGAAGGACATCAGTATGCCATTCCCCTGACCACTCAGAAGCAGCAGAACTCTCTGTGAGCTGATCTCTCCAAAAACAGGGAATGTTTCCTTTATTTACCTTTCAAACCTGAGAGTTTTTTTTTTTGGAGACAGAGTCTTGCTCTCACCCAGACTGCGGAGTATAATGGTGTCAGCATGGCTCACTGAAGCTTCAGCCTTAGGCTTAAATGATCCTGCCTCAGCCTTCTGAGTAGCTGGGACCACAGGTGCACATCACCATGCCTGGCTAATTCATTTTTTGTAGAGATGGTGTTTTGTCATGTTGTCCAGGCTGTGAACTCCTGGGCTCAGGTGATCTCCCTGCCACAGCCTCCCAAAGTGCTGGGATTATAGGTGTGAGCCACATGCCCAGCTTCAACGCTGAGATACATGAATGAAAAACATACAAAAATAATTTACACCCAGCCATCTCTGGAAAGACATTTTCTGAAAAACTGGTTGAATGTGGCCACTGTTATCTTAATGATCCAGTGGCTTATAACTTTTATGAATACCATAAAATTTCAAATATGCATGCTTTTACATCATCCCTGGTGATGCCTGGTAGGTCTTAGGTCTGCGGTGGATTCTGGATCTCTGTATTAAACATAACTCCCTTACCCCCAACACACACACACACACAAACCCCTCTAGGTTCTTCTGAAGCGTAGCCTCTCATTTTAAGAGAATTATATTTTTCTCATTAATCAAGTTACAGTGAAACTAACAAAAATTTTACAATAAAACCATCAAATTGATGGTCTTCGCCAATAAGTCATTTGCTGCCTAGCAAATTTAAATGATCAGGGCATTATTTGGCCATCGTCTTTCCAGGGCTGGGCGTAGGCAGCAGGCCTGAGCCTGAGCTCTATGTGTGTCCTGTCACAACATGGGACTAGTGGTTCAGATGGACATTTTCTCGGACATCATGGTAATGCACCACCTGCTACATACAGGAAGCGTTCAGTCTGTGCTTCATTATAGAGCAGCATTATTCACTTAGATACTTCCCGGAGAATTTGCTTCAAAATTATGGGTTGGTTCAGTATTGTAGAATGTAGCAAAATGTCGGCTGCTGCCACAGGGAAGGACTAAAGGTTTCACCTATGTACATCCTTTGTCCACAGTACAGGAGGAGCCTTTCCTCTGACACCTGATATTCAAATTTTACACACAACCATGGTTAGCTTTATGCTGAAATACATCCTTCTGGGTTTTTGTGTTGTTTTAACTTTCAAAAAATGAGATGTTACTGAACATTTCCTTTCCGCCTCTCCATTAGTATGTGAGAAACAATTAATGCAAGTTTAATTCATTTGTGAGATTTAGGAACCTACAATTTCTGACATAGTTTCTTCTGTTTATGGAATGAAATATATTTTTAGCTCATGGAATGAAAAGCTTGCATGGTTTTAAGAATGACTGGAAAGAAACAGAAAAAAATATGGTGTTTAATAAAAGCTTTGCAGTTGCCATCTGCATACCAATCTCCAAAAGGCGAATGGAATGAGCAAGATGGATTATGATGCGCCTAGTGGAGCTGCTCTTCAAGGTTAAAGCAGCTCCTGGCTGGGCGCGGTGGCTCAAGCCTGTAATCCCAGCACTTTGGGAGGACGAGGCGGGTGGATCACGAGGTCGAGAGATTGAGACCATCCTGGTCAACATGGTGAAACCCCGTCTCTACTAAAAATACAAAAAAAAAAAAAAACCAAAAAAACTAGCTGGGCGTGGTGGCACGTGCCTGTAATCCCAGCTACTCGGGAGACTGAGGCAGGAGAACTGCCTGAGCCCAGGAGGCGGAGGTTGCGGTGAGCCGAGATCGCGCCATTGCACTCCAGCCTGGGTAACAAGAGTGAAACTCCGTCTCAAAAAAAAAAAAAAAAAAAAAAAAAGCAGCTCCTAAAAAACATGACATGTGGGAATCTTATGAAGCCAACCCAAAGCCTGCACTCTCTGCAGTGGGCCAAGGTTCCAGACCCCATGGCTGCTGTCACTGCCATTCCTCCTGTACAGCTGGCTCTACCCAAGTCCCATTAATTTCACCTCTTAAATCTCCATCTCTTCCGTTGTCAACTGGTCTAGTCTCTCACCTACTCTTGCTATTGTTTCCCTGCTGATCTCTCTGAAGCCATACTGGTCTCCGTGCTGTCCATGCTGTTACCACAGAACATTTTGAACACAAATCCGATCACATCTTGCCCCGACTTAAAACACAATGGAGGTTTCTACTCCACTCAAGATGGCATGGAAAGTCTTCAACCTGCAGTCTAGGCCCAGCCCACGTCTGCCACCCCTTTGCCCACCAGGCTCTGCCCCTCTACCAGCGGCTGTTCTCTTGTTGGCCTTTCTGCAGCCCCTATCTGCACCGTATTCCCTCCCGCCACAGAACCAACACAGATGTTGCTTCCACAGCTTAGAATGCTCCACCTTCCAGTTCATCTCATTAACTCCTTTCCACCTGTAGCTATCAAGCAAATCCCTTGGTTGGGCATGGTACCTCACACCTGTAATCCCAGGACTTTGGGAGGCCTAGGAGGGTGGATCACTTGAGGCCAGGAGTTCGAGACCAGTCTGGCAAACACGGTGAGACCCCTTCTCTGCTAAAAGTACAAAAATTTGCTCAGCATGGTGGCAGGTGCCCGTAATCCCAGCTACTTGGGAGGTTGAGAGACGAGAATTGGTTGAATCTGGGAGGTGGAGGTTGTAATGAGCCAAGATCATGCCACTGCACTCCAGCTTGGGCAACAGAGAGACACTCTGTCTTAAAAAAAAAAAAAAAAATCTTCCCAAGGGAGGCCATCCTTGCCCACTCTAAGTCAATCTCTTACAAGGTTGCCAGTAGAACTACGCACTCCATTCCTTTGTTATGTGTCACGGTGCATTTGTCCATTTACCTTTGTGATTATTTTATTAGTACCTGTCTTTGCAACTCAAATGTAAGGCCTAGAAAGGTAGGAATGCCTCTGCCTCAGTTTCCCCCATGTTGCCCTGCACTGTGCCTGATGCATGAGTGCAACACAGTGGCTGGACAGACATGGTAGAGTCTCTCAGCCTTGGTTCAAATCTTAGTGCTACGTGGAAAAGGAGGTGAGAGCTGGCCAGGGAGAACAGCTGTGAGGGCCACGCACAGGAGTGTGCAGGGAACTGCTACTGTGAAAGCAGAAACAAAGCAGAAGAAAATCCTGGCAGCTGTCCACATTTCTGTCAAAAAAGGATGTTAAAATACGAAGCCACAGTCTAAAGGTGAGGTAGATCAATATATCCTGGTTAACATGGAAAGAGCCCTCAAACATATTAAGCTAAATAAAGTCACACACTATCAAGATGAGGTGACTCAGCTCACAGAAAAACAAACAAAAAACAAAATCCTTTTATTTTAAAAACCTTCTGAGTTATCTCTCTTTTTACAAATGAGATATTCTGCATAATATTCCTTTCCTATCTCTTCAGAAAATGTCCAACAAATAACAAGTAGAAGTAAGTATACCCTTTTCCAGATTTAAAAACCAGGTTCCCCCCAGAGAAGGAGACTGTTTATGGAGCGGGTAAGGGGCACCATGGGGAGACACTTCATTTTCTCACGTTATTTATGTCTGTGCTCACTGATTAATTATTATTATTTTATCTACAAATGAGCCCATTTCATGTGAGGCCTGAAACTGCCATGTACTTAGCTACTTTTTGTTTCATGTTAGTCTGATCCCAAGTAGCTTGGTGCTTCATTTTCCTTAGTTGAGAAAAACAAACAACAGAAAAGAAGTTAATGATCATTTCATTTATACGTTAACACAGTACCAATGTATTTTATTTTGTTTTTCCTCTGTAGATTCTTGCTACCCAGGAATCCTGTCTCTTCAGGTAAAGGCATTAGGCCACCAGTGGTCACATGATTTTCACACTCTATTCCATAAACCTGCCTAGAGAAATTTTTCACAAAAGGAACATATGTTTTTATGCAACTCATATACTCTCCGGGAAACATCTATGTTAACATCTATATGTTAACAAAACACACATAGATGAGTCATAAAGATGAACAACCCAAATTGCCCTGTACGGTGGCCACAGACCCAGAGCCACCTGAAGACACTGACACCCAGAGGCCCTGTGCCAGACGGAAAGGCTAGTGAGAAACCTGAATAGGGAGAAAACTACCAGGACGCAGGCTGGTCAGGGCAGAGGCCCAAGCACCACGCTGCCTGGCTCGCAACCCCACTCCTACTAGTCACAGGACCCTGGGCAAGGTGGTCAGTTTCTGTGTCTCAGTTTATGTGTGTGGAACATGGAGATCATGTGGTGACTCCTGGTGGGGCTCCTGGTGGGCCTGATGGAGTGTGGCCTGCACAGCACAGGGTACAAGAATATCCGGCCAGCCTTACCATAGAGGGCAAAGAGTTGGACCCTACAGGAGAAATGGACATCCAGATGGTCAAGTACAAATTTTAAAAGTATGTGGCCATGAAGAGAAGGATAGAAACTAGCTTAAAATACAAAAACCAAAAAACTATTAGTAATCAGATTAATGTGTTTCTTTCTCTGCATGTAAAATATACCATTGTCCATTCATTGGCAAAGTATGTTTGCTGCTAATATATCTCAAAACTGCACCATGTAACTCTTTACTCTTAAAAAAAGAAAACCAACAAGATTGTTAGATCATGCTTGGTAAAAGAAAGTGGTAGCCTTTTAAAGTCTTCATTAGAATTCAAAGCCCATGGCAAGACCCTCTCAAGTGTCTTACCTCGGCAACTGCTATCTGTGAGGTTAGCCTGGACCTAAGACCAGAGAAACAGGAGAGAGGGACAATGTAGCTGACAAATTTTAAAAATTTAAGAGCTGAAAAAAATCTAAAAAGGATTAAACATCAAAAATAAATCCTAAATATACAGGGTAAATCCTCATATAACGCTTTCCTAAAAATGATATTTGTTCTGCTTTAGGCCAGTGTTCTAGATTAGGACAAATTGTCTTCCTTAGATTCTTGGTATACAGTAAAGTAAAATAAGTCATTAAATCTTTGTCACTTGTTCGCAGCATCACATCCACATCTCAGCCTGTGATATGGGCTCAGGCTGAAGCTCCCCTTCTTTTCTCTACCCAAGGGTCCATAAACTTGCCTGCTTGAATACTGTGTCCATGCAAAGAAATGGAGGGGGCAGGTAGAACAGAAGATCTGATTGGGGTGGCAGTGTGGGTGTGGACCTGGGTGGAAACTTTGGGATGAGGATGAGGATGCAGTACAGGGAAATTCAAGTTCAAAGTGCTTACCTGGTCATGATGAAGAGGGAGACCCAGGCATCTCAGATCAACTTCCCCTTTTCATTCCTAAGACTGTAAACTGAAACCCTTTTCATATGTAATTCCTAAGACTGTAAACTGAGATGCTTTTCATATGTTAAGCTATAAACCTAAGATTCTTCCACGTGTAACATCTACAGTATAAGCCTATATAAAGAAGGAACCTTCTTTTGTCAGGGGAGGTTGGATATTAGGCAAATACGCCACATTGCTCCTGGATGAATAAACTCCTTCCTCCAATATTCTGTGTCCGAGAGATCCCTTTCCCGCGGCCGCTCCTGCTACAACTCTAGTATCTTGGAAGATGAGGAGAAAGACAGGGATAGAACAGAGAAGTCTAAGTTATCCTTCACAGACCCACAGTGGACTCCTACTCATGGGCCAGAATTGGGCACCTGTGCCCCATGTCAGATCTCCTGAGCTGGAGACAGCCTGGGGCCCAAGTGGCAGGCGGGCTCCACCTAGACCCAGGACAAATCACCTCCGAGCTTGAGGACGCAAACACCACATAATGCCCTTTGTCTACTTGTTTACTTTCGGTGTCCCCAAAACTGAGAGTTTCGTGAGGGTGGCAACTTCGGCTATTTTATTCCTCCCACTGCTTAACATGGTGCCCGGAATGTGACAGGCACTGAATACATCCAGCCCCGCTGAGGATAAACGAGCCTCCCTGAGCGGCTCCTGGAGGGTGAATGAAGGAGGAGGAGGGCAAAGAGAGCAGGAAAAAGCATCCAGGAAACCTCTCCTGAAAGCAAAATGAAGCAGATACTGTAGGACAAACAGCGCAGCACGCTTAGCTGCTCTTCCTTTATGTCATCACAAGTTCACCACCTTCCTGCCTCTTTTTTATCTCTCCCGAATGATTATGTTATGAGCAACAATGGTGATTCTGATAAGAAATTCACAGCATCACATGTTTGGAAATAAAATAAAACATAATGATTTGAGCCGTAACCGAATTTAGCGATATTTAAATAACTTGTAAGATTAAATATTTTTAATCAAGAAAAAAAGTGGCTTACTTTAGAAGGCTTTTAATGTTTAAATCCATTTAGAAGCTATGGTTTGTTTTGTTTGGGTTTTGGAAACAGAACAAAGAAAGTTTTGAAACAAAAGTAAACATCTAATTTTAAGGACTGTGTGACTACAACTTTTAACTGTAGCTGAGTCTGGGGAGATTATTAATAGTACATTGCTAAATACAACTCTTGGTGTGGCAAGATTTGTGACACACTTTGTGAAAAACAATGGGCTATCAAAGGCACATACAGCACTGTTCTTCCAACAGGGAGACAGACTGACAGTCACATACCTGTGCACGTCCACAGTGCTATACAAAAAGAGGGTCATCAGAGCAGTCACAGAACTTGGGGCAGGGGAAGATGGTAGATTATTTTACTTTTTTCTTGGCACTTTTCTTCTATGATTCAAGATTTTATAATAAACATGTATTAGCTTTCCAAAGACAAGAAGCCATCAAAGTTATAATTTAATAATGGTAATTTTATAGCTGCAGTATGTATTTTTGAGTAGAGTACAACAATGGTCTGCAAGTAGGAACCATGATGCTTTCTAAAAATAAAGATTCCTCGTTATTTTCCATTTGGCAATTCAGAGTGTGGGCTAGACATCTATATATCTGGAAAGTCTTTTAGGTAATTCTGATTTGGAAGTCAGCTTACCAAGTAAGTGCATGAGAAAAGGGTACTATCACTAATATGACATTCATCACAGGTCACTTTAGTTTAAAAATATTTAAAATGAACTCAAGTTTAGCTTGAGTAATGTCTCGATTGTTTTAAAATAAATGGGATATACGAGATTCTTGAGGAGGGAGGGTGGGGAGCAAGGGTTGAAAACCTACCTATTGGATACTATGCTCGCCACTTGGATGATGGGATTACTAGAAGCCCAAACCTCAGCATCATGCAATATACCCAAGTAACAAACCTGCACATGTACCCTCTGAAGCTAAAGTAAAAAAATAAAATAAGTAAAAATAACAATTCAGGACAGTTATCATATAAAAAAGAAATTGTTGTATATATTCAGCCACTACAAATATATTCACACTCCTCTACTCTACAGTGAACAATATGATGGGTTTATGAGGGAGTTTCCTTTCATAGTACAAAAATGGCACAGGAAAAAAAATAGTTAAATTAGAATAAAAACTAAAAACATCAAAGGCAGCTAGCTCCTAAGGTGAGCCACAGACCAGTGTAATTATAGACCCCCAATAAATGCTACTCATCTTCACCTTAAAATTGAACCGTGATATTTTAAAGAAGGGGTTTTGAGTTCCACTTTTTCTTTTTTAAGGTATTTTCTTTTTTTTTAACATACTAAAAAGCTAAATATTTTAAGAGGCCAAGAACTAAGAATTATTTTGCAACTTTTTCAGCACTGATGAAGGAAAAGTGGGTTCTGAACTTTTAACCTGGGGAAAACCTGATACAGATTTATCTTCCCTCAGAGACCCTCAGCTTGTCTGACTTACTGAGTGTCATGAGAAATCACGGGTGGAAATATTTCACAAAATGATTTTACTCCTCTAAGATGCACAAGCAGCAGAAAATGCTATCAACTCCGGCAGAAGAACAGCTGCCCAAGACAGGCGGCTTCTGGCACTTGGTCATTTGCTCCACGGAGTCTGGTTTAGCCTCATATCCTTTTTTGCCCCTCAGTCTCGGGACGGACAGCTCCTCTACTTCTAGAGGAATACAGGCTTCCAGTGAAGCTGGAAGATTTGCAGAGGTCACTGCCTTCTGTGATAGGCTCTACTCTGCCCACTGAAGTGGTCTCCTCAGAAGTTGGCTCCAGCAATTGCCACGCATTTTATGGCCTGGTTTTAGGAGACACTGTTAATTTAAACAACACTACCCAAAATAAAAAAGATGGGAGTGCACTTGGAGAAAGATGGAATTACTCTCAACTCTCACTTTTTCCTCTTTGATTATTGCTCACAGTAAAACGTCTGACATAGATTTCAAATCTCCAGAAGGGCAAATATTTCTTTTTGTTTTCTTCATTGTTATATTTGCAATGTCTAGAACAGTATCTGGCATGTAGTAGTTAAACTAAACTAAATTTTGCCTGAGTATGCCTCCATATTTGAGTCCTTTCCTAACCAACTACAACAGAACTTAGCAGTAAACTAACAGAAAGCCTAACTCAGGAGTGCCACACCAAGTAACTAGTCAGACATAAGCAGGGCAAGAGAGAGTGCCCACCCCCCCATCCAAGCCAAGAACATCAGGCGACCATCAGGTGATGGTCAGGAAGCAGTTAAATGTCTCACTAAAATAGTAATTCATCATAGCTGGCACAAGGGAATGGAGTCTCCCAGTAGACAGCAAAAACCTGAAACTGGTGATCAGCAGCTTCCTAATAAGAACTCAGGAACTGGGCAAGTGGGCTCAAGAATGTGCACTAAGAGGCAAAATGGCAAAGTTGAACTGGTATATGATCTTCCTCTAGGAACAATGAACTAAGGGAAGAAAGCCTCAAGTGAACATGCAAACAACCCCGGTAAAATGCAGCCCCTCCCAAGTGCGAGCAGGCCACTGCGCATGTAAACAGCCTACTCCAAGGGAAGAATCAGGGAGAAGTAACACAAGACCTGGAAGCATGCCAGTGTATAAAACACCCAATCAAAGGTCAAACCATGCACTTGACTCTCTCAAGTTGTCTGCCTGGTCCTTTTCCAAGTGTACTCTATTTCCTTTTGTTCCTGTTCCAATGCTTTTTAATAAACTTTCACTCATGATCTAAAACTTGCCTTAGTCACTCCCTCTGTCTTGTGCCCCGTGGTCAAATTCTTTCATCTGAGAAGGCAAGAATTGAGGCTGTTGCAGATCATTACAGATTTGCCATTGCAAACTGGTGCCACATGACTTGGATACATTCTCTAGTGGTAACATACTTTGATGCTGCATGACTCAGATATATTCCCCAGTGGTAAGGCACCTCTACACCTTGTCTTACTTAGCTGCAGGTGTTCAACCTCCACACGTTTTTCTTTTTTTTTCTCCCTTTCACTCTTCTGCTTACCAACCAACCCCAGAATGATTCCTCTTGGCCACAGTGGTTCTGCTCCCCCATGCTAACTTTTCAGGTCACCCCAACAGGTGGCTCACGTTAGCAGTCACAGTAAGTAGATAATGTCCTCATTTGCTTTCCCTACACAGGACTCACACCAGCAACATGCAGAACAAACCATTACTTCCTAACAGAAGGAAAATGACTTTTGTCTAATTCAGAGGTTATATAGGTAAAGAAGTTTTGGTAAGGAAGGTTATAAAGAAATTTTACATGAGAAAGATATTGTATGGTAAATTCTTGTCCTAAAGTAAAATGACTGGTTATTTAAAAAGAGTGATATTTAGGACAAGTCGGAAAGTCCAAGAATGGATATCAAGCACAACAGGAGTTAATTTTATAGACTAAACTAATAGAAGATTGAGATAATCCTTCCATTTAGAGCTTTTAATAATTGAGTAAAGTATTCACCTATAAACAAAATTTGAAGCTTATTTGTTTCTCTGTACCTGATTTATCCAAAATCTGGAAACTATTTGTGAGTATTTTTAACTTGTGGCAAGAAAAAGTTAACTTAGATTATTTGCATAAGTGCAGTAAGAATCTGTTTTCTTTTGCAACAGGACACAATTGGAGAAACTGGTTATTTTACCAAGGCTTTGACTGGAATGGCATGCTTTCCTTTAAGGAATCAAATTTGACTTGTAGGGACAATAAAAGTCCCTCATACCTTCTGTACACAATCCTTGTACAGTGTTTCTGACCTCTGGTAAATAAAGAATATCACTTTCTGACAGGCCTAGGAGCACAGTAAGTTATCTTGGGAGGCTAAGAGGAGAGGAATTTAACCAACTCATACAGGTATTGGATGTTACAAACTCACAGCTGGGCTTATGGCTTTAAAACATTTTATCTGAGATCCTGAAGGAAAAAAGGTCCATCAAAGGCAATTTTATTTTTTATTTTATTCATTTATTTTTTTAAGAAGGAGTCTCTCTCTGTTGCCTAGGCTAGAGTGCAGTGGCATGATCTCAGCTCACTGTAACCTGCACCTCCTAGCTTCAAGAGATTCTCCTTTCTCAGCCTCCGGAGTAGCTGGGATTACAGGCATATACCACCACACCCAGCTACATTTTTTTTTGTATTTTTAGTAGAGACAGGTTTCACCATGTTGGCCAGGCTGGTCTCAAACTCCTGACCTTAGGTGATCCACCCACCTCAGCCTCCCAAAGTGCTGGGATTACAGGTGTGAGCCACCATGCCCAGCCCATCAAAGCCAATTTAAAAAGGAGCCTAGAGGGCACATAATTATTCTTGCTGTGCTTTATGCAAATAATCAGGCCAAATATAACAAGACTAAAGCTTATTTTACAAACAAATCAGTCCCGTAATGATTTGGTTTTAATAAAAATGGAGGCTGGAGGGAGAAAAATTATGTTTCAAGAAGAATGCACTCCTGTTATTCAATTCTAGTCTCATCAGTTCTTTTTGAGTTTTTGTCTGCAGTTTAGACTAACCCTGCTATTTTTGTGAACAAACCAATGATCTCTGGCTACAGGTCAAAAGAAATAATAGGATGAGTAATGTAAAAACTTGGATTAATATTCTAATTCCAGGCACATGCTAAAATCAGCTAGCAACCCCATGCACCCAACACCTGAAACTAGTGATCAGCAGCCTCCCAATAAGATCTCAGGAGTTGGGCGAGTGGGCTCGAGCATGTGTACTAAGAGGTAAAGTGGCTGAATTTAACAAGTATGTGACCTTCTAGAAACATTCAACTAGTAAGGGAAAAATACCTCAAGTGAGTATGTGCCCAACTCCAGTAAACACACTGTGAATGTGGCCCCTCTCCAGTGCTGGTGGGCCACTTGTGCATACAAACAGCTCATCCCAAGGGAAGAATCAGGGTAGAAGAGACACAAGACCCCGGAAGCATGCCAACATATACAACCCCAGGTCTAAGGTTAAACCGTGCACTTGACCTTCTCAAGTTGCCTACATGGCCCTTTTCCAAATGTACTCTATTTACTTTCCTTCCTGCTCTAAAGCTTTTCAGTAAACTTACTCCTGCTCTAAAATTTGCCTCATTCCCTCACTCAGCTGTCCCTGGGTTGAATTCTTTCTTCTGAGGAGGCAAGAACTGAGACTGCTACCGACCCTTACTGATTTGCTGCTGCTAAGAGCAGTATACTTTTGTAACAAGTGTAACAAGTCTTAGCTAATCACAGCAGTTGAGCTTCAGTCAATCACAGGGACCAACTAATGAGATCACTTTCAAGCAAGGGAAACACTGCTGTAGCCAGCTCAGCTTTTCTGTACCTGCCTTCTGTCCCACCTTGTGAAGCCGAGCTCTGTGAACCTCTTCTGGTTCTGAGGGCTGCCAGATTTGTGAATCATTCTTTGCTCAATTAAACTCTGCTAAATTTAATTTGTCTAAAGTTTTTATTTTAACAGTAAGTTCTCAAAAATGTGCTGAATGAATAAACAAAGAGGTATGGAAATTGTAAAGAATTACTAAAGAAACTACTTACTTTACTAGTTGAATGATGAGTTGGGAAAGTGTATAGTGTGACTCCAAGAATATGCTTCTCATACTTTTATACAGATTAAAAAATACTTAAGTCATTGAGCTTGTTCCAAAAGGTATCAGTATTTGAACAAGTAATAAGAAAACACATCCCCTCAGAAAGGCAGGAGAAAACTGTGTTGATAGAAAAAATATTAAAAAAGTGAAGACATAATTAAGAAATCAGTGCACATTTTTTAAAAGGGCAGAGAAAAAGGAGGGTCAAAAGAAAGAAAAGAAGCAGATGTATTTCTGCTCCATCTGATCCAAAAATAATTAGAACTAAAACTGTCAACAGGGCTTTCAAGCCACAGTGAAGGGTATTAGTCATCAACTCTGCATGAGACTGGAGTCCTGAGAGAGTGGCAGC
This sequence comes from Saimiri boliviensis, assembly GCF_048565385.1. Taxonomy (NCBI): domain Eukaryota; kingdom Metazoa; phylum Chordata; class Mammalia; order Primates; family Cebidae; genus Saimiri; species Saimiri boliviensis. The sequence continues at coordinate 64,866,293 of NC_133461.1, read as the reverse complement.
CTTTATTACTACCGAGGTTAACTTCCCTTTTGGAAGGTCACTGACCTTTATCTTTTTCCCTGACTGGCCTTCAGTGCTTTGCTAATCAGAGCAAAATCCTGCTTTAGTACCAACCGGGTGCACCTGAAGTTAATCTTCCCGTGACCTTTCTTCCAACCTCTCCTGCAAGTCATGTGAACGTTCAAAATACATCACAAATTGCCATCTTGTTGGGTATAATGTGCACTTTGGTTCTCTTTATTTAACAGAGAAAGCTCTTTGGGTTAAGCTTAATAATTGATAGCAATGTTCTATAATGGGAGTACTGAATCCTACATATGTATATATATATTTTTTCACACAGGGACATTGTGAATAAAGAAATCAAATTGTGTTTGTAGCTGATGAATAATTAAGGGAATGAGAGATGTGGAAGGGACTTAAGAAGTCACCAGATCCAACTCCCTGCCTCCAGGCACATCCCTCTGAAATCACTGACGATAGATAGATGGCTATTTGGCCTATTTTTTGAAATTGCAGTAGATAGAGATTACACAGACTCCCTTGTTAGCTTGTTTCCAAAAATAACTTCTATATTATGTCTAACTGTAGTCTCTCTCTCTATTATACTGCCATACAACAAGCCATTCATTAAGCGCTCCAAATACTGGATGAATTTTCCCTCAGGAAACTATTAACAGTATAAGCTCATAATTTTTTAAATTTCCCAATTTGACCTTAGATGGACTAAATCTTTAATTTTTAATACTTCGTGAATATTGCTTCTCTCAATTAGCATGCAAAACCTTTAACTCTTTAAATGCTGCTTTCTAAACCACTTTTTAGTCCTAAGAAGAGCACATGCTTGTTCTTTAGGCTTCAACATCTAAGGAATGAGAAACAAGTCAGAAAACACAGCAGCATAGGGCAGACAGTTCATAAATAAATCTACATTTTCAGCTAGAAAACCTAATTCTCCGCCTGTGAGACAATTCTCATGCTAAAACATGTAATGTTTCAAGGCAGTATCCTTGTTATAATTCTAAACTATGTGCAACCAACAAAATTACCTTCAAGGTGCCTATTGGACTCAGCACACTGAGCCAGGCCACCCTGCTTCAAGCTATTTCCCTGATATAAGCAGAACATAACCAGCTCCACTTCATTAGCTTTAAACATTTGGCCTAAGGGATTCATAGGTGAAGACTTTAAAACAAGAAAATTATATACTGCTGAATTAAACTCCCATTTAAATGCTGAAAGTTGGGAAGTGTGTATTTATAGATTGCCGGTGTGATTATATTATAGCACTGACATATTAGAAAGCAGTGCCTTCTGGAAATAAAACAAAAATAAAAACAAAATAATTATACACTGAAGCTTCTACATGAAGTTTGGAGTCTTTTTTGTCTAAAACTTCAAATATACAGCTTTAACCTCTAATTTCCTCGAGGGGTAAATATTTATTCACTCCAATTGCAGAAGTCTTCCTTAAGCACAAACATCACTTCCTTATTTTAGAGTATTGCAGGTCACTGAAAAGCTGAGTAATAATATCACAAATTGGCCGGGCGCGGTGGCTCAAGCCTGTAATCCCAGCACTTTGGGAGGCCGAGGCGGGTGGATCACGAGGTTGAGAGTTCAAGACCATCCTGATCGACATGGTGAAACCCTGTCTCTACTAAAAATACAAAAAATTAGCTGGGCATGGTGGCTCGTGCCTGTAATCCCAGCTACTCAGGAGGCTGAGGCAGGAGAATTGCCTGAACCCAGGAGGCGGAGGTTGCCGTGAGCCGAGATCGCGCCATTGCACTCCAGCCTGGGGCCTGGGTAACGAACGAAACTCCGTCTCAAAAAAAAAAAAAAAAAAAAAAAAAAATAATATCACAAATTAATTTTTCTTGGCTATAGCAAAAGAACCATAATTAGTGGCAAATCCTTTTGCTCTATTTGCATGTGCTGAGTTTTCCTTAATTAGTCTGCAGTCTAATTACAAAGCTCAATCTAGAGAAGAACTCACAGAAGCCAGTGATGCAGAAAGGAGAAGACAGCATATTCCACCTCCTGGATTTAGTGCTCCAGAATCCTATAGCAAACCAGTTGGAACAGACTCTATTTGTGAGAGCATTAGCATGTAAACGGTGTCAGCCAGAAGACACATGGCAGCAACCGGCCATGCTAATGGAAAGTAATATTGAGTTTACTAATTCAGATAAGGGTGCACAGAGTGTCTTTTCTCCAAAGCACAGGGACTGTCAGAGAGACAAATGCATGGACCATGTTGCAATTAATTTGATTCTTGTTCTTTTAAGGCTCTACTTGTAGATTTAATTAAAACTTTCACACACTGGGCACATTCAGGAAGTATGTGAGTTTAACGGCTTCTCTTGAATGAAAGCAGCAATGGAAGTTATGATTCAAACAGTAATAGGCAATCATATGACAAAGATGTTTTTAATAAGAAAGTTGTGCATTCTTACTCAGGTAGCAAGGCATATTTTTATTGTAATAAGAGATAGCAAATTGCACTTTCTCCATAGATTTTCCTTTCCTCTTACTGCAATATTATTTCTTAGCTCAATACTCCTCCACACTTGGTCAGTATTGTGAATTATCAACTACTTGGTTGATAATTCTTTCATCAAATCAGCTACATTACCAGTTCTTATGTTGTAAAACCCCAAGCCCATATGTCTTTGCTCTGCTCTTTCAGTTTTAAACTGCCTTTGCAAAAATTGTAACAGTGAGGAAATTATAACACTGAAAGAGATCTGATCTAACCAACTCCCATCTTGCCTTTAACCTGTAAACTGCTCTTAATTATTCCTAGACTTAGGCTAAGCTAACTTTGGGAGACATTTCCTTTATAGTTTAAATGACAATAACCCTTTCCCCAAACTAAACCACTTTTGTAAAGCTAATGAAAGACCACCAGGTTAGGAGGATGAAGAGCCAGAATTCTGCTAAAGTGTAGAGGAAAACGGTTACTAGCTATTATCTGGAGGTGACAAGATTTGCAACTTCCCCAATTACCTGTGGATAACACCACTACTGTAAAATCTAAGATTGGCCTCTTTTTTTTTTTTTGACAGACTCTCGCTCTGTCACCCAGGTTGGAGTGCAGTGGTATGATCTTGGTTCACTGTAACTTCCACTTCCTGGGTTCAAGAGTTTCTCCCGCCTCAGCCCCCCAAGTAGCTGGATTACAGGCATCTGCCACCACACCACATTAATTTTTGTATTTTTAATAGAGATGGGGTTTTGCCATGTTGGCCAGGTTAATCTTGAACTCCTGTCCTCAAGTGACCCACTCACCTTGGCCTCCCAGAGTGCTGGGATTACAAGGGTGAGCCACCGCACCCAGCCTAAGATTGGCCTTTTGAGATGTCTTTTGAAGTTTTTGCATTTCTGGCAACCCATGCTCCACCCAGATCCACCAACAGGTCCTGTGGCCCCACCCAGAAGCAGACTCTGTGGCCTGCCAAGCTATCCTTGAAAAACCCCAGCCTCTAAATTTCTGGAAAGGTTGATTTGAGTAACTCCGTCTCCTATGTGGCGTAGCTGACCTTGTGTCAGTTGTGTTCTTTCTTTATTGCAATGTCATCATCTTAGTGAACTGGTTTTATCTGTGCCGTAGGCAGCAAGAACCCTCTGGGCAGTTAAAAGTTTGCTTCCAAAGTCACATTTAATATTTTATTTGTTTTATAAATTGACTCACATTCTTTGTCTGAAAGCAGTACTTCTGCCCTGGCCCGATTCTAACACTCAGCATGAGCACTTGAATGAAATGAGCAAAATAGAGATGCTCTGCTGATTTTACCAAGTGTTAAGAAATATTGTGAAAATAATAATTATTCATATGCTAGTACTTACTCCTCCAGCATATATATCATTATCATTATATATGAAAATTTCAACATAATTGCTACCACCTTCCTGAAGTTTTCCAAATTCTTCCAATTGAAAGCCAGTTTTCCCTCTGAGCTTGCAAAGCCTTTACCCACACATCCTATGGTGTTTTATTAGTTTGAATCTAAAATTGCCTAGGTACATGGTTAATGGTTTCACTTAGACTATATTACTCTTGAGATTGTCTGGTTAGTCTGATATTTATTGTCTCTGCGGCACCTAGCTTAGGGCTTGGAGTAAGTAGTCATCTCAAGTATTCTTTGAATGAATCACTTTGTCTCTCTACCACTCCTGATCACTGAACTGAGTACAGTTCCTTATTAAGAATGATGAGGCCGGGTGCGGTGGCTCAAGCCTGTAATCCCAGCACTTTGGGAGGCCGAGGCGGGTGGATCACGAGGTCAAGAGATCGAGACCATCCTGGTCAACATGGTGAAACCCCGTCTCTACTAAAAATACAAAAAATTAGCTGGGCATGGTGGCGCGTGCCTGTAATCCCAGCTACTCAGGAGGTTGAGGCAGGAGAACTGCCTGAATCCAGGAGGCGGAGGTTGTGGTGAGCCGAGATCGCGCCATTGCACTCCAGCCTGGGTAACGAGCGAAACTCCGTCTCAAAAACAAAACAAACAAAAAAAAATGATGAAAACTTAAATAAGCACAAGAGAAACGTATGTGTTTGTGTGTACATATAAGTAGACATACACACACACAGTGACAGTGCCAGGTGAGTCAGTTCATCTGGGACCCTTTCAAGACTAAACCATGGTGTTTGCTGGTGAGATGGTCCTAAAGCAACAGCAGAATCAGAACCACAAATTTAGGTTTCTCTCTGCTTCAAATGGGCTGAGGTTAAGTAGAAGTTTTTTTTTTTTCTCGTGTTTACACTAACATTCTATGGTTAAGAACCTTCCCCACAATTAGGACACAAGGGATGGTGGCAGCTGGCCCACCCCCCTGGAACAGTGGTTGTTAAACATCAGTGAGGATCCCTATCACTGGGGGAACTTGTACAGATTCCTCCCATCCTGCATTCTGATTCAATATGCCTGTGGGTTTGACCAAGAAGTATGCACTGTTGTAAGTACCCCAGATGATTTTGAAACAGAGGTTCCTTGGACGATTGAGGAACATAGTTCTGGGTCTTGAAACAGTGCCTTCTGGCACAAAGATAAATTTCCCAGTGCATTAAAGACACAGCTACTAATAGGCTATGAATTGCAACAAGATCGTAAGACAAGGCTGGGATCACCTATACCTTGAATAAGTTGCAGAGAATAGTGTAAGATCTGACCACGTGGTGGACGGCATGGCGACCTCCATGAACCACATGTACACCTATGGAGGGCCTTCTGGAATCAGAAAACCTGAAATGGCTGTAAGATCATGGAAAGAGGAAGAAATGATCAACTCCTGCAGCACCTACTTAACTCGGAGACATTTTCGATTGTTTCTTATTCAGGCCTCTATTAACGAAGCCATTGGACTTTGTAACCGACCTTGGCCAACACCCTTGATGCCACACCCTACGATTCACTCCCAGCTTGGCCATCTCATGACTCCACACCCTACGACCCCCTCCCAGCTTGCAACAAACCACCCTAAACTTCTGTAACTTTTCACTGCCTCTCCCACAACCTATAAAACCAACTCCTATCCCACTGCTCTTTGGGCCTCAGCCCGCCTGCACCTAGGTAAATAAACAGCCTTGTTGCTCACACAAGGCCTGTCTGGGGGGTCTCTTCATTCAGTGTGCGTGTTTTAACAAATAGGTTAGTTTGTAAAGTTAAAAAAAACAAAAAAAACAAAAAAACGGTCAAGACTTGAAATGTTATGCAGGAATAGTGCTTTATTTGTGTCTTTGCCATCTTTTGCCTTCCACTATGATTATGAGGCCTCCCCAGCCACTTGGAACTGTGAGTCCATTAAACCTCTTTCTTTTGTAAATGCTCAGTATTGGGTATGTCTTTATGTTGCTAAAAACAAGACTACAGCAAAACCAATTGCAGATGGTCCCTCACTTAAGATGGTTTGGCTTATGATTTTCCGAAATTACGATGGTGCTAAAGCGATCCACATTCAGTACAAACTGTATTTTGAGTACCCATACAACCATTCTGCTTTTCACTTTTGGCACAGTATTCAATGTAGTTACATGAGATACTCCACACTTTATTATCAAGTAGGTTTTGTGCTAGATGATTTTCCCCAACACTAGTGTTCACAGCACATTTAAGGGAGGCTAGGCTAACCTCTGAAATTGGGTAGGGTAGGTGCAATAACTGCATTTTTTACTTATCATGGGTTGCTGGACAATAACCCCTTCAAATCTGTATAGGGCTGTTCAGAGGATTACCACTGGACAACAAGAAAGACTTGGAAAAACCTCAGCCCTATTTAGCTACCTCCAGATTCAGACAATTTTTTTTCTGGATCTCTGTCCTAGACCCAGCCTCGCATTTTAAATGAATACAGGACATGGACATTGAAACAAACACATTTACCCCCAAACTGCCATGTTTCCTCTTGGTTGTGATTCTTTTTCACTAAGGACACAACTTTTTCCCCTACTCACAGAGGTCCGAGCTGTTCACAGAGTGACATTTCCTCATTTCTCACAGTCCCACATCTATGGCAGACCAGTGGCATCTGGTTCAATATTTCATTAAATCCTCCTGAAAACTAACAGTTCAATCTATTAAAAAACTACAGTCCCTGAGCAACATAAATTACCTAGCAGGCTATGGTTGTAGCATGCCACACAGCCCATTTGCTGCTGAGACATTTATAGCTGTAGAGTTTCTGCACATTCTGGATGCAAGAAGCATAACCTTTATAAGCCTCCCTCAGACAGTAAACACTGAAACTTTTTTAAAAAGTTCTCTAACAGGAAAAGGTTATTTAGGTCCAGAATGAATGAGTTTTGTGTTTTGCCTTAATTATCCATGAATCTAATGTAGAATCTTTTCTTGGGAACATTTCAGTTTTTAGCCACTCCTACAGCCCGAGGGTCTTCCCCTTTTTTCTTAGCCCTCAGCAAAACGACTGAAGAACATTCACATGAGGCCCCATCGGAAGACTGCGCTCAACAGAAAATTTATAGCTAATTTATTTTTGCTGCAGGGCATCTGCAAATTATGTGGCAAAAGTAAGTATGAATGAATGGTTTCATTTTGGACTAGTTTTGACAATTAGTGGTCAGTTCACGCGATCTTCAACTGTGGTTGTCACTTCAAAAGTAAAAGAAGCCGGTCACCTTTGATGGCTATCAGGACCTATGGAGAAGCTATGATCTCACGGCCTTCTACTCAGTTATAATAATAACACCAGGGCCAGATACAGTTAAAGTGCCTGGACTGGCTCAGAGACTGATTCTTTAGGAATCTTCCTGCAATTTGCTCCCTTAATGAGTTTCTCCCCCTATTGTAGGCTATTAGTCTTAACATTTATTTATAAGAATACAAGAAAGGTAGGAAAATCTTTGTATATTACTTTTAAAAGCCACAAAGAGATTACCTATAGACCCAAGACTGCCTATATACAATTTAGGGATGCTTTTTTTTTCCCCTTGAGCAAGTACAATGCTAAATGCTTGGTACATAGTGAGAATGGTAAAATGAAGTTTTAATAACAACAAATGCTCAGCTCATTTACAAATTTACTGCCTGATAGTTTGAAAGAGCAAAGACTGTGACTATAATTGTGCAGCTAGCACAGCCATCAATCACACTCAGACTTTTTCTGGCCTGAGCACTTTTCTGGAGCCTCTCACAGATTAAGACTTCTCTCTTAGAGGAGCTCACCTAGCTGTACTAGAAAAACACAGACGTCCTCAAATTCATTGTGTGGACCTTGTACTGTCACTGACACGTCATGAAATTAGCATAGCTGACATCGCTCTGTTAAGCAGTCATCAAAAAAGTCACATTAAAGCAAGGTGTGCAGGAACTGTAAATTAGGATTAATAGCTGTGGGTTTTCCCCTCACCTGAAAAAAGCATTAAACCTATCCAGGTTTCTGTTTTTTCATCTATAAAATGAGAGGTTAGCAAGAGATAAACTCCGAGTCTTTCTAGCTCTTGAAATTCTTTGCATTATTTAGTTAGAACAAACTTGTGCATCAAATGCATTCCAAAAGACACAAGTGTAAAGTGAATACTTGCATACTAAAGCATGTTTCCAAATTACTTACACTACTGTTTCAGAAATGAGTGCTGACAGAAGAAAAGATGGACTCAACATTAAGGAAAAAAAGTAACACCTCAGAAAATTTTTATCTATTGAGCATATATGAATATATATGCTTGGCAGTTAAAAAACAGTCTCATCAGCAATCAGTCCATGTGATTCCTGAAGACTAAGTAAAGGTACACACATACACCATGCTAAATTCTTGCCGTGGGTGAAATTATTACCAATTCTATGAATTTTATGGAATCTCTTACTGGATGGCCATGAATTAGACAATTAAGGTTTTTTCTTCCTTGTTGTTGATAATGTTTGTTCGTCTAAATCACTGCTATCTGAAAAGGCTATGTGGAGTTACACTTTATGAAGCGTTCGGGGAATGTACTCAGCAATGGGGGAAGTAGACCTATTACTTTTAGACTTATTATCTTTATTTTCCTTCACTCCCACAATTACCGCCAGAAAAAGAAAAAGGTTTGGTCTTACTAATTTGTTAAAACATTTTTTTGCCCAAATCAACATGGTATTTTTAAAGATTAAACTTTTGGGCAGTCATTTGTTAATATGTGTCTGATATACTGCAATAGGACCTTTTAAATGCACTTTTTGAGGGGAAGAGAAAGAAAATGAATATACAATGGTTGGAGAAAATAGGACTCGGGTCTCTTTTTGCTAGCTCTGGTGTTTCTCATTGTGATATGTCGATGACATTTATCTTTTTTCACCTTCATTTGCCTTCCACACACTCACAAGATTTCTTTATCTAAGGAAACTCTCTCCTAGGAGCTTGATAAGATATTTATAGAGAAATTTAATTCTAAAGTCAAACAGGAAGGCAATATATTTAATTTATTCTATTGAGTCTTGGCAGAGCTTATGTGGATAACATTACAGTGAATCTGGATTATGGGTAAGCAAATATTCCTCTTCATAAACTATCTACCATGGCATGGAGTCTGTGCTGTAAGTGAAGGTGTGAACACACCATGAGAAGGCCCAAAAGAGGGGCATTCCATTGCAGTGATGCTTGTCACTATGTAGGTTTGAGATGGTTAAATCCTGTTCCATAAAATACATAGTAAGAGAGGAGTAGATGGTCCACAAATCAGTTTCGTTCCACAAAATTTAGCACTTTTTTTTACTATCTAAACAATCTGTGATTGTCTATTGTTTTATTTGGATCTCTTTTCTCCTCTAGTAACACAAATAATTTAGTGTTCATTCCACTTACAAAGAGAAGTCTAGAAAACAGTTATTTTAAGAAAAATGAATATGGAACTAACTTTGTTTTCTCACAAATGAAGAAGAAACCATCTACAAATTACCAAATTTAACACACTTGCTAGTGAGAGAGAAAAAAATTAAAATAAAATCAGGCGTACCACAGGCTCCAAATGTAATCTACACATTTTTGCTACCTTTAATTTTACATATTGATGATGATATTTCAAAGCATATTTTGTAAGAATTACAAAAGATGTTATAAGGTCCTGCCAGTTTCCTATTACTTTGTTTTGGATATAAAATGGCCTGGAGCTGCAAGGTTTAATGTGAAAATCAGAAGGTTTGGTATAAAACTAAGATTAGCTGTGATTAAAATGAAAACATGTCCTTGTCAAATTTATGTAAAAATACTTAACAGCTTTCGGGAACTCCTTTTCAGACTAATACTAATACTGTTGTAAAATAATGTTGAAATAAATGAAAAAAGGGACACTGATAAATATTTTTAACTAGAGTGCTAGAATCGTGCTCAGCATTGTCCAGGGTTGAGAAACAGAGACCATTTCCTGCTTAACAGAAGACAATGCTAATGAGAAATACAACTGGGAATACACAGGCAAGGGCAGAAAGCTGGGATGAAAATGAGTTTAGAGCTCTAATGCCAGCCAAAATGGCAAGGTGCAACAAATCACTGTAAAGGTTTAACATGCCACTTCCCAACACTGCTGGAAGACAATACTTATCTCAGTATCAGGGGCCACACTACATCGTCAGGGGCAAAGAACAGGAGCTGCAGTATCACATTCAACTTGCCCAACTGCTCCGATATCAGAACCACATACCAACCCTGTCTGTTTCTGAAGGAAGGGTTCACAAGCCCACAATGAGAGCCTATATTTTACTTGCTAAAGTGCAATTCCTCCTGCTGCATGGCATCTTTTTAGCTCAGAGTTGAAAATTCTTGCCTTTGGACCACAGATGTTTCCAAGAACACAAGCAAGAGACTCCTCATTAGTCTTCAGAGGTCCAATTGCAATGAAAAGGGCACTGGAGTCTGCTCCATCCACAGACGACCAGCCTTATTTACTTCTCTCAGAGTCTAACAAGTGAGCATGGAAGAAGTAATAAGAACACAGAAGAAATTTCAAGTCCCAGTCTTTGCTGTGGGTTGGAAATGATGTTAACTGTGGACTCTTGAGTCACCAAGGTGAGCCAAACCAATAAGGGTGATGCTGAGAAGCGTGGAGCCTAGCCTCCTGTGACAATGAAGTGTACACAAGGCAATAACGGGCTTTGTTTGTGGTAGTCTCTGGCCTAATGCCATGTGGTAACAGAAAGGAGGAGGGGAGGGATCACTGCATGTGGGTAAGAGAGGCTGCTGCACCACTGTGGATTTTACGACATGCATACACACCATGGGGACTTGAAAACTATCGGTGCAGGAAGGTGGCCATTCATTTGTGGCACATTTCAAGCCTACTCAGATGCTTCATATGCCAAAGGCTTCCAAAGGAGCCAGAGGCACCCATGTCTCCTCCCTGCTTCCTGACCTTAAGTGAGCAGAACCTGTGTCCAAGGGCAGCTTGGAGCCTGCGTACCTGACTCTGCATGGTGCTTCTTTCACTAAGTGGGTGAAGGGAGAGATATGAGTATCATAAAAATTCAAGTCATGGGATTTTCAGCTTCTTTCTTTCCAGCTCAATAGGTAGATATTGTGTCTATCTTTTTCTAGGTCTATTTTATTTCAACCAAAGAACCATAATGGCTCAGAGTGGCAGCTCTGGAGACCAGTGGCCTGGCATCACCCCTTGGTTCTGCTGCTTACTGACCATGCAACTTTCAACAACTTAAGTTTTCTCAGTCTTGGTTTCCTTCAGTATAAAACAGGACAAAAAGAAACAGCCCAACTGTGATCATTCTCAAAAAAAACTCACAGTAGTGCTTAGTATGAGGCAGATGCTTAACACTTAATATATATCAGCTTTTATCATCATCACCAATAAGTAATAAATAACGCAAGTGGCAAGACATTCATTCACGGATGTGTTATTATTAACTGAGAGTATTCCAGGGAAATCTGACTTTTATTCTTTATTGAGTCATTGTTATCTCTTCTGGTTAATAAACTTATTTGGAGGAAGGATGGGCTCTGTAACAGGTTTCTAACAGATGTTACACATAATAAACAAAAGCATACGTGGCTCTCACATAGGGGACACAGGCAAAATTCTACCCTCTCGGCATGGTCTTCTTCAAGGTGACAGCAACTACAGAAAAAAGGCTGCAGCCCAGAGAAAGGGGGTTGCAGGGAAAAGTGGGAAGCAAGAGTATGACGTGTTCCTTGCCTGGGTAATGACATAAAGTGAATAGGTTGGAGCCAGTCAAGCCACTTCTCGGAGCTGGTAGGAGAAACCACACAGTAGGCAGGGCACCAGGCACTCCCATAGGTAGGATCTGCTGTTGATCCACGCATTTATGCAGTGGATCAATAAATATTTCTCATGTGTCTAGTCTGCTTTGGGAAGGGGAGAGACAAAGATGATAAAGCCATGGCTTCTGCCCTGTCTGAGTTTCTAGTTCACAGAGAGCCACAAGTGTACTCTGAATGGAAAGGCTACTTAGAAACTAGAGAATAAGTCAAGATCCCTATTTAAAGCTTCATTTAACTGAGAGGGACCCGAGCCCTACGTGTCAGGTAGCAAATACTGAATTTCTTTTCTTACGTTTAAAAAATCAAGTCCATGAGGGGGAAACTGCACAATTCTGAGACCTGCACTTGGGGAGCTGCATGGATTTGATTTGAAGCACTATAAGCTTCCAGCGTGCCGGCCACATTCCTATTCTGTCTGTGGATAATTTGTGCCACCCTTACTGTTACTAGTAAATAAGATCAAAAATTGACAGCCTGGAAGCGACTGGCCTAACTCTACCCATATTTCACTCTGCCATTTCTAAAAATAATGCAGCAGAACATATTGCTTTCTTCACTTGATATTGCAAGAATCCAGGCATCACCAGTGATGTGAGCCCATGTGTTTTGGCTGGTACACGCTGCTGGCCACTTTGCCCAGCTCCGAGGTATTGTGGGAACAACTTAGGAGGTCTTTTTCAAGCAGTTTGGTTTTCTCACTCTCACCACTGTCAGTAATAGTGCTGGAATACTGCCAGTGACATGGTTCAAATGCAGCTTTGTGCATTTCTGTAGCCTCAGGTAGACATGTACCAATCACATTCGTATTCTCTTGCTATCGACTGGACAATAATTTTCGTAGCAGTCCTTGGCCTAATAGTCTAAAAGGAAAACACCTGATGACAAGCCACGTATACAAGTACCCCTGAGTGCTCTGACACTCCAAGGCTGACCACCGATTAGAATGATGAGCAGTTCCAAGAATTCAAAACCTGTCTAAATCATTCTATCAGTATTAAAACTGTTTTTTTTTTTTGAGATAGAGTCTCACTTTGTCACCAGGCTGGAGTTCAGTGGCACAATCTCGGCTCATTTCACCCTCCACATCCCAGCTTCAAACGATTCTCCTGCCTCAGCCTCCTGAATAGCTGGGATTACAGGCATGCCACCATGCCTGGGTAATTTTTCTATTTTTAGTGGAGATGGGGTTTCACCATGCTGGCCAGGATCGTCTCGATCTTTTGTAATGTGATCTGCCCTTGTGATCTGCCCACCTCTTGACCTTGTGATCTGCCCACCTTGGCCTCCCAAGTGCTGGGATTATAGGCGTGCACCACAGCACCCGGCCTTAGAACATTTTTATTGTTATAAAATACATAACTTAAAATTTACAATTTTAACTATTTTTAAGTGTATAATTCAGTAGTATTAAGTCATGCACGTAGTTGTGTAACTATCACCACTGTCTGTCTTGAGAATTTTTCATCATCCCAAACTGAAACTTCCAGCCATTAAACGTCAATTCCTCATTGCCTCCACCACACTTTCTGTCTCTATGCATTTGACTACTCTAGGTACTTCATATTAGTGGAATTATACAGTATTTGTCCTGCTGTGACTGGCTTATTTCATGTAGCATGGTGTCCTCAAGGCTGATCCTATCATAGCATGTGTCAGGGTTACCTTCCTTTGTAAGACTGAATAGTATTCCATTGTACGGAGAGAGGGCATTTTTGCTTATCCATTCATCTGTCAAAGGACACTTGGGTGCTTCTAACTTTCAGCTATTGTGAATAATACTGCTACGAACAGAGATGTACAACTATTTGTTCGAGTCTGTGGTTTCAGTTCTTTTGGTCATATACCAAGAAAGACATTTTTGTAAATAAAGGCAGTAGGGCTGCATTTCTGGGTCCCAGCACAGTACCTTTTCACTGAATGCACACCTTAAAAAGGGATTGCATGCTGCTAAAGAAAAATGTTTAACAGACTATGTTAGCCAAATCACAAAATTAACTAAATAAGAGATGTCTTGGCTAACACAGCCTCATGCAGTGAGGTCAAGTTATGATAATAAACAATGTTTTAGAATAAAAAACTCTATATTTTTCTATATTCTTCTTAGTTGCTCTCTTAACTTATGTATCTTTCATAATGGCTATTTCATTTACCTTGGCTTAACTAGATTGTTATTTGCTCAGAGCTCTGGTTTAGTCGTTGCAAGTTCCTCACATATTATCACTAAAATGAGCAATGTAACATTTGAAAGAGAAATGATTGCTGAGTGCCCTTGATTTAAATAGAAAGGGCTAAAGCTGACACAGTGGTCAGGATAGTAATTAAAGATGCTTTTTGAGAATTCAAAATTGTATAAGTCATAGAACACATGGTATTTAAATAATTATTGGTAATGTCCTTTATGCCTCTTGTGTTAGGAAAAGTACCCCAAAATCAATGGAGCATTATTACACTGTATATAATCTGATCTGTAATTTTGACCATTGAAACTGTCAACTTGTTAATGGTGCTCATTAATCAATCACCCTCTTCACATAATGAATTATCATTTTACTTAGGTACTCATAACTTTAGTTAAATTTTAATGCTGTTATTCTTTTTATCAGTGTTGATCATAAAAGTGAAAGAGGTACACAGGATAAGAACCATTTATTTATGCTGTGTTTCTTTGGTAAAATATTGTCCTCTGCACTTGGCAGAATTCCCTTGAGAGACATCACTGACAACCTGGGTATTGGCTAAGGAGGACAGGGGACATGTCCAGGGGACCTCACCACTGGCAAGCTGAGGAATGGCGATCATGTTTCTTAAAGGAACATTCAACAAACTAGACTTAATCCAGAATCAGGCAAAATTTAGAGAATCAGGCTAGCACCCTGAAAACAAATCACAGTTTTCGAAGTTAGGAAGAAGTTTTGGAACATGAATTAGAAGTTGTTTGGACATTCGAATGGACAGGTTGTTTAAGTCCAGGCACCAGCACAGCAATTAGGACAGCAGAAAATTAAATTGATTCTGAAGCTAAGCCTGTTCAACTCAGGCACTTGAGCAGTTGCCTGCCAAGGAGTGAAACTGGACTGGCTCGGCCCTTGGGAGCCAGCTGTGGTGGGGACCGTGGGGCGTGTGCACAGTGGTTGCAGGAAGGGGCTAGAGCCGGCTGAGGGCAGGTGTGTGGCTGAGGGCAGGCTGCACTAGATGTGCCCTAAGAACTCCCATATTTGTTTTGGAGAGGGAGCAGAGCATTTTTACAACTGTAGTCTGATGCCAAGACTATGTCAGCTCGCCAGGCAGTGGACTGGACACTGGGCAGTTTAGAAACTTCAGGGTCCTAGAGATTGTTTAAATTTATATTCCTTACCCCTTGAACCACATGTAAGGATGTGTGTATGGGTTGGAGGGAGGAATAGATGGATATACAGGGAAATACACTGTGTTCTTATTGTCAGGTTATAGCAGTTGATAAATCTTATTCCTCAAACCCAGCATAAAAGGATACATAAATAAATCAGCAGCCACGTGTTAGCAACAGCCCTGTTCTTATATAATCTCTGGCTCTCCTGCTTTGATCACCCGGGCTGAGGAGCTCAGTGCTCAGGATGAGGAGCCATGCTGGGGTGGGCTGGCTTCCCTCCTGGGAACCATCTGCAGGGGTGGGCACAGCCAGGGTCACCCATTCCTTTTTCCTCCACTGGTGGAGTTGTTTTCAAAGACCACAAAGACGATTCATGTGAACAGAATTTACAAAATTTAACTGTAGGTGGGTTATAGTAGCTCACACCTGTAATCTCAGCACTTTGGGGGGCTGAGGCAGGTGGATCACCTGAGGTCAGCAGTTGAAGATCAGCCTGGCTAACATGGTGAAACCCTACTTTTAATAAAAATACAAAAAATTAGCCAGGCGTGGTGGCACACACCTGTAATCCCAGCTGCTCAAGAGGCTGAGGCAGGAGAATCACTTGAACCCAGACGGCGGAGGTTGCAGTGAGCTGAGATCGCGCCATTGCACTCCAGTCTGGGCAACAAGAGGGAAATTCAGTCTCAAACAAACAAACAAACAAACAAACAAACAAAAACAAAATTTAACTGTAGTTTTATGAGAGAAAATATTCTAATAGATATTGCTATATTCGAATAGATATTGCTATCTGAGGCTCATCAAGAGTCCAGAGGACTTCCAACGCAAACCATCTGGGCGTACCACCTACAAGATAACTGACGCCTTAAATTCTCTTGGATTTCTGAGCAGGAATCAGCCATCACGAAATAGGATGCAGGCCAGTTGTGCCACGTGAAGGCATCACAGGGTACAAATGAACACATGGGTAAAGGGGTGATGTGACCAGGAAATGATCCATTGTCCTTTCCTGGTTGGTGTAAGACAACCTGTGTAGCCAGAGACATGCAAGTGATAGAAGATTTTTATCATGTGGTAATTAGCATGTCTCCTGCTTGGTTTATCTTAAAAACAGAATTAAGAATCACACATGGGTGACTGGATATCTATTTTACTTAGCCAATACATAATTTAAAAATGATTCATTGACAACCAAAAAGTTAGAACACTTAAAAAAGAAATCAAGATTTCTCCCTTCCCTCGGAGGAGACGGGAAGATTTGTGACACTGTAATATACTTGCCTGAAGCTGAAGCTGGATAGTGGGTGCCTTCTCACCAAACTCTCTGTATCAGGACCTGTACCCCGTCAGGTCAACTCTACTGGCCCCCATAGGCAGTTAGGATTTTAACCCTTAACTGTACCGTCTATGACCTTCAAGATCTGAACTCAGAGTCAATCTTAGCCCGACAAATTATTAAAGAAAAATCTTGACTATTGTGACTACAAAACTGCAACCAACAGATGCAATTACAATTAGGCAATTCTCAGCAAAGACACCCTCAGGCATCTCCATGTGTCCCCTAAGAAGCCAATACCACTCCCGCATGACAGCTACTGAGTTGAGTTAAGATTTTCAGTTTGCTCACTCATAGGCGGGTGTTGACAGTGAGAACACATGGACACAGGGAGGGAAGCACTACACACTGGGGTCTGTCAGGGGGAAATAGGGGAGGGACAGCGGGGGGGTGGGGAGTTGGGGAGAGATTCATGGGGAGAAATGCCAGATATAGGTGATGGGGAGGAAGGCAGCAAATCACACCACCATGTGTGTACCTATGCAACAATCTTGTATGTTCTTCACATGTACCCCAAAACCTAAAATGCAATAAAAAAAAAGATTTTCAGTGAATGCTATGTCACCTGTTCATGTTGAAGATCTTAATATATTTCTGAGATTTTCTTCCTTTCCTTTTTAATGAAAGTTAAACCTAAGAATTAGTCACTGATAGCTGAATCTCTCTTTAGAGAGTGGCCAATTTCTTCAAATTCTGACCGCTGACTCCAAACCTCCAAACCAGGCTTTTATACAAATCAGGTAACAGGATAAAGAACAAAGAACATCTGATAGCTCCCAATAACTAGGCACTTACACTGAGTGGCTTTTTCCTGAATTTGTTCTTATTAATGCTTGCTTTCTGGCAATGGGAACAATGAACCAATGTTTATCACAAATTTTTATCAAACACCCTTGGAGGAATAATGCCATACAATGATGGAGTGAGAGAGCTAACAGGGAGAAGGGCTGCCTGGAAATGGAAAGTCCTGAATAAATTACTGAGAGCTCAAGTCTGGCCACTGCAGATGGAAGTCTAGATATTTCTATTATAAAACCACTGAATGGAAGATGTGAAAAACTAGATATTTTAACTTAAGATGCCCACGGTATGAATAGAATTCATCCTGGTTAGTCATAGTGGTTTAATGCCTGTAATCTCAGAACTTTGGGAGGCTTAGGCAGGAGGATCACTTGAGGCCCTGAGTTCAAGACCAGCCTGGGCAACACGGAAAGACCCTGTCTCTACAACAACAACAACAACAACAACAACAACAACCAAAATTATCTGTGAGTGGTGGCGCATGTCCTAGCTACTTGGAAGGCTGAGACAAAGGATCGCTTGAACCCAGCAGTTTGAGGTTGCAGTGAGCTATGCTTGTGTCACTGTGCTCCAGCCAGGTGACAGAGCAAGATCCTATCTCCAATAAATAAATAAGTAGACAATACATGAAAGGAATAAAGTTCTCTCCGACTTCCCTTTAAAAAATTTCATCTTGAGGAGATTTATTCATTTTTTTCGAACAAAGGACTTTTTAATCTAAATTGATGTTGGTTATAAAAATGCAATGGAGTACATGATTTATAAAAAATATTTCATAGGTGGCTTAAAAATGATCGTTTAAATAAATGATAGTGATGAGCCCATTTTTCTTTGAATTAAGCTGTATCAGAATTTAAATGTACTCATATTCACTTCAACTATTTCAATATATTACGTTTTTAATTCAAAGAATTACTATTCAAACTTTAACAAAATCATACTATTACATGTAAGGAATCTGTCTGCTATAGTAACTATACTACAGAAAGATAATAAAATATCTTATAATATTATGAAACTTACATCTCTGAAAATTAAAAAAAAAAAAAAAGGAAAGCTATTCAAAGTCCAGTGTTGCACTGAAGGACCTGCATGAAAAAAGCACATTTTTCTTTACTGACAGTATACTCCATGTCTTCTATGGAAAGCACTAGACTACATGTGAGAGTAGGGTGTTGAAGATAATTAAAAAGGATCAACTCATAGCCCTTACCATGCTGTAAACTAATAGAAAAGACAGATGGTGCCCAAATCATTCAGGTGTGTGAATGCAGGGAATGTGTACAACAGTGCCAATAGGCACTGTCAGGAGTGGGGAGTAAGGAAAGCACTAAATCCCAGGTGTCCAAATTGGAATTCTGGTACTCAGGCAGGTGCTACCTAAGTCATCATGGAAACATAATAAACACTCAAATGAACACTGAGTCATCTTTAGACACGATAACATGGACTACAGTTTTGCCAAATTTTGTTTTGTTGGAATTTACTAAATGAATCCATTTTTACTTGCAGTAAAACTCACAAAAAGAGTTTCACTTTAGTCCCACACCAGTGCCATAAGGAAACAGCATATATAAATATAACAATAATAAAGACATCTTCCAGGGGATCCAATGAAGCTTTATTCACTTTTAAAAGCACAGTCTTTGAGGACAACAGGCAAAAAGCCTTTCCTATTAAAGTAAACATAGTACTTAATATAGTACTACATCTTGTAGTGCTGAGATCCATCCAAAATATTCCTCCCTTAATCAACACAGTGGCTCATCTGTATCCTTCTTAAAAATTAATTTTATGTAATTTTCTATAAATGAATCTAAATTAAAATTTGGTAACCCATTTCTCTGTTAAAAAGAAATTTAGATTCATGTTAGAAGAAGAGAGGTCATGAATCTTGCTTGATATGGTTTGGAAGATCTTTGTCCCCTCCAAATCTCAAGTTGAAATTTGATTTCGAACAATGGAAGTGGGGCTGGGTGGGAGGTGTCTGTCTGATAGGGATGGATCCCTTATGATGGTTTAGCACCATCACTGGTGATAAGTGATTCCCACTCAGTTCACGTGAACTCTGGTTGTTCCAAAGTCTGGGACATAGTCTCCCTCATTCTCTTGCTCCTGCTCTTGCCATGGGACATGCTTGCTTGTGCTTTGCCTTTTTCCATAATTGGAAGATCCCTCTCAGGTATTCCTTTCTAATAACACAAAAATGGACTAATACATTGCCCACATAAGTCAGGTTAGAAATTGGACTATTTTCTTCTTAATGGATATGGTTCCTTCCTTATACTCTTCATGGTTTTACTTACTAGTATAAAACAAAACTGGAAAGAGTTGGAGAAGTTATATTATTAGGTTTGAATTCCTGGATTCACTAACCAAGATACAGGTTTAAACAATCATCCCAAGAAAATCCTGCTCAGTTTTTATGCTCTCAGTGTTTCCCATTCCACAAACTAGAAAGTGAAGTCACATCAACATGAATCAAGACATACACCCTGTAAAGATCATGAAGCACTTGGGTGGGACTGGGAATGTCAACACACGCCATCTGGAGACATTAATTGTGAAGAATGATCAATTTTAGTAGTAATTATGCAGCCCTCTCTCAATGCCCTTCTATGAACTCTAGGACTTGAGTTTAGGATTTGAGAGACAGAGAAAGAACAAGCTTTAATAAGCTATGCCAAAGAGAGACGTTAAAAATGAGTGGAGTTATCAGGCATTAAAATGAGGAATCAGGCCGGGTGCGGTGGCTCAAGCCTGTAATCCCAGCACTTTGGGAGGCCGAGGCGGGTGGATCACAAGGTCAAGAGATCGAGATCATCCTGGTCAACATGGTGAAACCCCGTCTCTACTAAAAATACAAAACATTAGCTGGGCATGGTGGCGCATCCCTGTAATCCCAGCTACTCAGGAGGTTGAGGCAGGAGAATTGCCTGAACCCAGGAGGCGGAGGTTGCAGTGAGCCGAGATCGCACCATTGCCCTCCAGCCTGGGTAACAAGAGTGAAACTCCGTCTCAAAAAAAAAAAAATGAGGAATCAGGAGGGCAACTGTGCCCTGAGATGGCTGGTAAGAACAGCTCTGCTGATCATGGTGCAAGTTCAGGGCTAGTGCCTGGTCACAGGGCCCACAGTTCAGTTGTTCAGACTTACCCTGTCCTATTGCAATTGTAGTAGTTGAACAAGCAGCACTGAAGAGAGGCTCAGGGAGTCCATACAGATGCATGACAAGGTCTTTATGCACACTGAAGACAGGGATGCTGTCCTTTTGTTCCCACCCCAGGTGGCAGACCACTTGGCACTTTGCTGGGTCTGGAAGGTTTTAATACCTAAAGAATTTAATGCCAATGCCATGCCCATTCACAAGCATTTGGGGCTTAGAGGCTATTCCCCAGAGATGGTAGTATTGGCGCCCCAGGACCTTTGGTTTACTTATCTTCAGGGAACATTTTTTCCTATGATCCAGCCCTCCACTTAACTGAGTAGGAGCCTATGCATAAGGAATACTAGTGGCTGAGCATGTGTGAAGAATGATTATACTTTATGCTATCAGCTTTGGCACCTTCACCAAGGCATGGTCTTAAGGTAAGGAGACAATGACCTGTCTCATTCCAGGTAGCTGTGTTCCTGGCTAGCTTCATAATTAAAGAGACCCATCCTGTGTGTTTCCTTGGATATGAAGAAATGGTGCTCTCCATGGGAAAAAGAGAGAGGACCCCCTCTCAAGGGAGACAGCTCTGACCCTTGCTCTTCTCCTGTGTCTGAACACAAAGACTTTGAGGCATGTAAGCCATAAGTATTGAAACTAGAGAGGCAGCTACAGCTTGTATACTTGTATATAATGTATATTATCAGTAGAGTTAGTATTTACTGGGGCCAGCATTTTAAAGTATTGTTTTCATGCCATAACATTTTATGAAGTAAGAACTATTACTTTGCCCTTGGAATAGCTGGGGAAACGGAGGGACACCAAGCTTGGTGGCTTGTCTAAGGTCACATAGCTAGTAAGGCAGTTGTCCCCAGGGTCATCACTCTCACCATGGAAGACCCCAGCATTTGTCTCTGAGGAGGAAAGGTGCAGCTAATGCTCCCTTGCTTTATGGCTTCCTCTGAAACTTAGCAAGTTTCTCTTGTTCAGTAAACCAGACAAGAGGATACAGCATCCTCACCATTGAGAATTATCAGAAGTAAACTCAGGAGTCAACGAATGACACAAAATATACCTATTCAAAATAATTCTAAAAACACTTCTGTAAAGGAGGATACAAGAAAAGCATTTATTTAGCTATTCTCCAATGATGGCTCAAGGAAAAGAATAAGACTTGCTGGCAGAATTTCAAACATTTACAGACTTAAAGCAATGGTAAACTGCAAGAAGCTGATGACTGCATGGTGTTGTCAGCTACAGAGTACCTGAGCTTTACAGAGTAAGGTGTATGTTTGAGTTTTACTTGCCTCAGCCAGGGTAGCAGAGTAGTTAAGAGTCAGACACATTGGCTACAAGTTCCCCAACTGCTGGGTTCTTAAGCTATTATTTATCAAAGACCAGCTATGTACACAGATTATTGCATTTAATTTTTACTGTCTCCCCTATGCAGTACATATTATCATCACCACATATTACCTGTGCAAAATAGTTCAGAGATGTTAAGTAACTCATTTAAATTTATAGTGCCACAAACAGCTGGGGTTTGAGGTCAGATTTGTCAGGTTCTAAAGCCACGCCTCTTATCATTCTCTGTCACTTTACTTCTAGAAGATTAAAAAATGGTAGCTATGTTCCCCACATTAGTTTCTTAAAATAAAATCTTCTTTATAAAGAGCTCCAGGCTGGGCACGGTGGCTCACGCCTGTAATCTCAGCACTTTGGGAGACTGAGGTGGGCAGATCACAAGGGCAGGAGTTTCAGACCAGCCTGACCAACATGGTGAAACCCTGTCTCTACTAAAAATACAAAAATTAGTGGTGGCGCCCGCCCGTAATCCCAGCTACTTAGGAGGCTGAAGCAGGAGAACTGCTTGAACCTAGGAGGCAGTAGTTTGGGTGAGCAGGGATCGCATCATTGCACTCCAGCCTGGGTGACAGAGCGAAACTCCATGTCCTCCCATTAGGTTGAGTCAAGAAATAGGGGTTACTTTAGGAACTGTTCAAGTAATCACATAAAGTCCAGGTCAGAAGAGGCCTTTTCAAAGGTCAGTTTGTTCAACTTACCGTTGTACCTCAACTCTATTCAATTATCTGGAAACCTGAAGAACAGCAGCTAACTGATAGACTGAGATGACACATACATACACGTTTGTGTGCATATATGGCCTGTTCCAAGCATACCAAAGCATG
Organism: Saimiri boliviensis; assembly: GCF_048565385.1. Lineage (NCBI taxonomy): Eukaryota > Metazoa > Chordata > Mammalia > Primates > Cebidae > Saimiri > Saimiri boliviensis. Next base: position 64,843,739 of record NC_133461.1, on the reverse strand, counting down.
TGCTAGGTAGGATCTCAGCATCTGGTTCATACTTACAGGACTGCATATTAAGGCCACATATTTTAACTAATTGCCACAAAGAAACATCTACATGTGACTTTCTCAGTGTAGTCTCAGGAAACGTGATTTTGAAATAAGAGTTTGAATAATGGATCCAGACCTGAGCTATTTTCCGCTTACAAGTCACACTTACTTATAGTGGGAAAGAAACTACCTCCTATGTAAATGGGTAGGCCAGGGGGACTATAGTTAATGTCAACTTGCTTCCAGCTGCATGCTGCAGGCATCTCTTTGAAAACAGGGCTTTCATCAAATTTTCTCTCTTATCTTTTTTGTTTCATGTCGTCTTCAGAAAAATTTCCCATTTTTATTGTGATTTTTCTTGGTAGTGCTAGTGTTGTTTGAATATTAACACTATCAAGTAGTTTGGTATAGTATTTGGTATTGTATTTGATAATACAATAGATGCCAAACATTTGATAATATGCTGCATTTGCAAAATGTGCATCATTTAAATGTCTTATGGAAAAGAGATGGAGGCATAATAGTTCAGAATTAAAATAGTTATATTTACCTATAACAGGTATTTATGTAATATAATAGCTACTGCTTGCTATTTTGCCCCAGAATGCGTAACTCTTTAATTACTTTCAATAGCTACAACTTCTGTGATTTCTATGTACCACAGTGGCTGAGACAGAAATATTACTATAATTAATACAAATGTTTAAAAACTCCTGAAAGAGCTATAGCAATTTTAGAAACAATAGTAAATACAATTAATCATGGTAAAATTGAGAGTGCTTATATACTAAATTCTGTCAAACATGTTATTGAGATAAATTATTCCTTATGAAAAATGTTAAAAATGCAGGTATTTTCATTTATACAAATATTTAATTATACATGGATGAAACATGGTAAAAAATAAATACATCCTATTCAAGTTATTTTATATTAATTTTGAGAGTACATTGCCCTGTGGTTCTGCATGAAACATTTATCTTGTAGAAATTTACCTCACACTGTTTCTTAACATTTGCTGAATCAAAATGTAAAATCCTTAAAGGAACACATAATTTGGGGGAAGGAAAATAAAAAATTGTTTTGCTTACAGAATAAAGTGAAAATAGGTGTATAAATTTCATAAAATTTTTTAAAGAAAAGAAGGTTTCAGATGATATTAGTCCAGGCAAAGGCCAAATGAATTAATATACACGAACAAAAAACCAGTCATTGTTGGCCAGGTGTGGTGGCTCACGCCTGTAATCCCAGAACTCTGGGAGGCCGAGGTGGGCAGATCACGAGGTCAGGAGTTTGAGCCCAGCCTGGACAATATGGTAAAACACTCTCTCTACCAAAAATACAAAAATCAGTTGGGTGTGGTGGTGGGCGCCAGTAATCCCAGCTCCTCGGGAGGCTGAGGCAGGAAAATCGCTTGAAACCGAAAGGTGGAGGTTACAGTGAGCTGAGATCGCACCACTGCACTCCAGCCAGGGGCAAAGAGCGAAACTCTGCCTCAGAAAAAAAAAGAAAGAAAGAAAAAACTAGTCATTGCTTTGTGATAGGTTTGTAGCACATCCTAAAATAAAGCTGATGGTCATGTAAGTTTTTAGTCATTTTTGCCTATATGTTAAATAATTCCATGTGTTAGTATGAACTGAACAGACTTCACATTTTCTGATAAAGGCCCACCTTCAGCAACTGTGATTTTTTTATAGAAAATCAATTCTTCAGAACAGAAGACAAAACAATCTTAACTAATAATTAACAATGCCTCCCAATAAAATGTCAAGCAATTATCCAGTGTTTGAATTTGCTGTCCTCCTGCTGCCAAGCTAGCAGAGAAGCTGGCCTGGTATGTGACAAGTACAGATGATGGCGGCTGGCTCATCCTCCACAGGACAGAATTCTCACTGTATTTCTAGAAGGACTGATGAATTTGTTTCACCCACACTTTCTCTTGGGCCCAGTTTGTCTTTATGACCAACAGCACATATTTGAGTTGGCCGACTCAGAATGCTGTGGTAGAGGAAACATAGGCTTTCCAGGCCATAGAGGAATGAGTGCAAAATTTTATAGCATTTGCTTCTAACTGACAAAAATAACTAATAATACACTGAAATCTATACCTGAGGCAGTTCCTTTCCTTCCTTCTCTCTCATTCCCTTTTTCCATTTCTCCACAGCTTCCCTTCTAATTGAGGTCCTCCTGTGTGAAGCTGGAAAATGTGGCTGGAAGATAAAGCACTCACCAGCCATCACCTCTGGGCTTGAACTGAACCAAGAGAGCCTGGAGAAGAGCTGCTGCAGAGGTTTAAGTAGGGAAACACAATAATAAACCACGCAGGGTAGCTTCTAGAATAGTAAATGCATAGTAGTGTCACCAGTGGCTGCTACCTACTAGGAAACCCGATACTCTGGAATTGAGAAGGGCTTCAGAGATCATCTAGTTCAGTTCTCTCAACTTACAAATGAGGAGACTAGGGCCCAGAGAAGTTCAGAATCACAGTCAGTTAAAATACAGATCTCAGAATTCCACACCTAAATTTAGTGTTCTGACCAAACAATGTGGTGATTACCTATCAATAACACTCTGATAATTTATCTGTGATTAATGTTATGCTTTAACTTTTCTGCTTAAAAAGACTACTTTTCAAATTTAGGCTTGAATTTTGGCCCCAAACCCTGGACAATTAGAAGTTTTAAGAATTTCTATGAAATGTGATAGTTTGTACAAGACTGCTCAAATCTAAAGATAACAGCAAGTTTTGTATTTATGAGCACAGCTAATTTGTCTGACAAAGAACATACTCTGTTTTTCAGAAAAAGCAAATCCAAAAGTGATACATGCTGTGAAAACAACCGTTTTAAGATTATTATCTAGTAAATAACCATGTAAATCTGACACAACTTACTGGCATTTAGTCTAAAGTTGTATCCAGGCCATATGTTGCCAAAGGCCATCTCTTCAATGCATAATTTATAACATAACCTTAGTGACTACCTGAGAGACCCAGGTAGAATAATGAATTAATATAACAGAAACAGATCCTTGGAGGATTAGTTGACATTTAGCTAGGGTCACAAGGGCAACTGGATTAGTAGTTTCAGGTTATTTCTCACAGAGAACTTGTCAGATGACAAAAAAAAAAAAAAAAAATCCAACATATTACCAGAATTTAAAATAAACCTCTTCAAAATGTGTAGTTTTGATGTCCAGGCATGGAAGGGCCTATTGTTGCTTAGGACTTACACTGAGTCATATGTTTTTAAAAAAGTACAAACTACTGGTGCCAAAAATAAGCTATCTATGTAAACACTGAGGAAGGGAATGGAAGAAGAACATCTAGGAAAGGCCGGGAACAGTGGTTCAAATGCCTGTAATCCCAGCACTTTGGGAGGTGGAGGTGGGCAGATCATGAGCCCAGGAGATCAAGACCATCCTGGCCAACATGGTGAAATCCCACTGCTACTAAAAATACAAAAATTAGCTGGGCATGGTGGCGCACGCCTGTGTAGTCCCACCTACTTGAAAGGCTGAGGCCAGAGAATCGCTGGAACCAGGAGGTGGAGGTTGCAGTGAGCTGAGATCATGCCACTGCACTCCAGCCTAGCAAAAGGGCAAGACTCCATCTTAAAAAAAAAAAAAAAAAAAAAAAAAAGAGAAAAGAAAAAAAAAGAACATCCAGAAAAAAAAAATCTGAAAGGTGAGGCACAAGATAAAGAGGAAGAAAAAAGGAAATATGAAGGGAAAAATGAAATAAAGAGATAACTAAGTGAAAAGAGAGACAGAGAGGAATAGAATGAAAATAAAAAATAAAAAATGAACATAGGAATAAAATGATGGGTGAAAAAAGAGCAAAAGAGATAAAGGGCATGTGGCAAGTGGGGAAAAAGGGTTGTAATGATGGAGACCAATGACCATGGATGTGCACAGCTGTGACAGACCTGTAACAGTCTGTCTTGGGGTTTGACTAGAACAGAAGTACAAATGGAGGGAGATGCAAAAAAGGTGTAGATACATGTATCTGTATTGGGATATTAACTCACCCTGAAATATTGCTGTTATCCAAGGTTTTACCTTCATCCTTGATATTCCTTCTTCTCATTCTACAAAAAGCCTGAGGAGCCTCCTCCAAACCTATGGCTTCAGCTCCAGAAATGTCAATGACTTGCAGACTATGGAAATTATTATTTCTAGTCCACAGCAGCACATTCAACTTCCCAGTGAACATCTCCATTTAATTTTAAAGGAGTGCTGAACTTAAAATGTGCAAAGCTAAACTCTCCATTTTTACTGTCCCCACCCCCTTTTTTCTAGTTCCTATGTTCCACATTTTGGTGAATAGAAATATCTCCACTAACTTGCCCAAACCAGGAACTACTGTAAGTTCTTTCTATATTGTCTGTTTTCTCTCCAAATGGCTACTAAAATTTAACTCTTACCTATTTCTAAAGTTGCTTCTTCTCTTCATTCTACTTGGTCTTCCTGATTTGAGCTCTCTCTCCTCCTCACTGTGTCCAATCCTAACAACAGAGTTATATTCCTAAAAATTAGATCATGTTACTACCTGCTCAAAGGCCATCAACAGTCTCAGACCCAAGGCTGACCTCCTTCCATGACCAGATCGGACTTCCTAGTCCTCTCTCTGCCAACCGCTCCATCTTTACCTTCTACCTTTCATGAACTCACTCCCACTGCACGACTACAACTGTTTTGAAACTATACAGAAAAGGAATAAGACCTACATATTGCCTCTACTTGGAAAAATTTATGCCATCGATTCTTACTATCTGTATTTTTGTACTGATTTTTATATAAATCAAAGATTTTATTATTAAGCAAGATTTTACTTGTTTCCACAAAACAAGACACTACATATGTTTCAAGTATGGGAGGTGAAGATCACTAATCTCTTCTCCCAGACTATCCCTTGGCTCTTGTAACATACAACTTTGTTTGTTTGTTTTTTGAGACAGGGTCTTGCTCTGTTCCCCAGGCTGGAGGAAAGTGGAGTGATCACAGCTCAAGTGATCCTCCCATCTCAGCCTCCCCAGTAGCTGGGACTACAGGTGTGTGCCACCATGCCCAGCTAATTTTTGTATTTATTGTAGAGACATGGTTTTGCCATGTTGCCCAGGCTGGTCTTGAACTTGTGGGCTCAAATGATCAACTGATTCACCTGCACCTGCCTCCCAAAGTGCTGGGATTACAGGCCTTGGCCGCAGTTCCCAGCCACACACAGCTTGCTCTGTAACTTGTTCTTGTACGCACTTCTCCATCTCCCAAAGTGCTGAGATTACAGGTGTTAGCTGCAGCACCCAGAGCTATAGAGACACACAACTTGCTCTATGATTTGTTCTCACAGAGCTGCTCTGCACTTTTCTGTCGGGCTATTCATGCGCATTCTCTTTCTCCTGGATGTTGTGCTGATTACTCGCCCTAGCGTGATGTCTGCATGTACACAGGCCCCATAAATTCTGTCATCATCATCATCTTCACTATAAGAAGAAGGAAAGTCTTCTCATGTCCTTGTGATTACCAAATGTCTTAATATGTTGGAAATCAGTACTAAACATTTCCTAGTAAATACATGGCTTTTAAGACTTTGCAGAGCTTTATCTACCACAGTGTGGGAAGACAGAGGATGCTTACGTAATTCTGGCATACTATGCTTTGCATATTCACACAGCATCATAGCCATTTACTCTAAATTTTTGTCCCATAACCTTCCATGCCACATGATGAAAAATGTTAACAATCACAGACTCACAGATGTGTCTAGGTTATCAAAGCCAGCTCAGTAACTGAGTATTTTCACACACACGAAATATTCCAGAAAACAATGGGATATAACTGCATTTTTGGCAACAGCTAGGAGCTCACCTTTTCTTCATTACCAACACAACTCCAAGAAATATAATAACGAACAGCAAGATGCCCGCAATGACTCCAGCAATTTTAACTGTATGGTCTGTCTGTTTCTCGGGTTCTGGGACTGGTTTTGGAGTGGCAGCACCTGAAGATGAAAGGAAACGAAAAAGGAGAGAAAGTAGGTAAGAGAGAATAAAGATGTCATATTTTAAAAAATTTTGCTGCATTTAACAGAGTAATAAGACTTATCAGAGCCAGCAGACAGACAAGCTTTGATTTTTTTAAACAGCTTTCATATGCACTGAAAGGAGCGTAATTGTTCACGTTATTCTTCAACATTTTACTAAACCATAACACAAGCTGGATAGTACATCCATGCCGGACCCTTTTCTAAGAGACTCTTCTCAAACAGTTTTTTTTTTTTCAAAAAAATGTATTTTATTATCTCTATTGGCTCCTGCTCTTTCTGCCATTTAAAAACTTAATAACACCACAATAGCTATCCTTAAGCCTTTATCCAAATTTGATTTGCTGGAACATTTTCCTCAATTATTTTTCATAAATGAAGCAGTAATTCCATAACATATTAGTCCAAACACCTGGAAAACTGAGATAAGCTCATTTGCCATGCAGTTTACCAGCAATTTTTCTTTAACACAATAGAGGTTTTCCCCCTGCCTTTGGAAATCTAAATCTAGGTCACATCTGGTAGGCAAAAGACTCCTTCTAAGCAATTTATTCACAAAGTGGGAAGCTGCTGATGATCACACCACTGGCACCCACATTTACTATCTGTTTAAATGAGATAACCAGGGTCTTACAGTGGTGGTGGCTGCCTTAGCTCCCCTTTCTCATGTCTAAAACATGAGACATGTTTGTCCTGTTTACTGTATAATGTGATGGAACGTCAAATCCATGTCTGATGAAATATACGTTTCCTCAGCTAAGTGCATTCAGGATGAAATAGGAATGTAATATTCAATTTCCTAAAAAGACTCTTTTTTAAAAGGGCTTGTACTTTTTAAATCAGAATGTGATAATGCTCTGAGCCATCACGCCACCCTTACTAGGTGACAGGTCATTCTGAGAGCAGAAACTTCATGTCCAAATTTTCCTCCTTAGAATTTTCTTTTTGTGTTGGCAAAAAATGTAATTAAAATGGTGTGTTTGTAAACCAGCTCTTTCTACTTTATGTCCAAATTTTCCACCTTAGAATTTTCTTTTTGTGTCGGTAAAAATGTAATTAAAATGGAGTGTTTGTAAACCAGCTCTTTCAACTTTGTTATGGGGTTTTCCACTCATGCGTCACCTGACTCATGAAAACCTTAGCTGTCACTACGTCTGCGCCCTTGCGCAAGGCAGATCAAGACCAGGTGGACAAACTCCAAAATGAGTCATCACTGAGAAAGGGAGTGCTTCCAGCTGTTTTGTTGTTGTTGTTTCCTTTAGGAACATGTAAATATTGTTTATTTTCAAAGTTATTTCTATTAAGATTTTATATGTGAGGCTCTGCCTCCTGAACATGGCTGTAGTCATTAGATTGACCCCAGGAAGTAAGTCAAGGTCAGGGGAATAAAGAGTTGGAAGATCATCAGTGTTTCCATGACAAAGCATATTCTAATCATATGACAGCTGCAATGACAGCAGCCATGATGCAAAAAGCACACCTTATGAAATAAAAACCCTTCTGAAGAGGGCTCTACAGGCCAATTTTATTTCCGACAATGTCAAGAGGAAGTCAATGAAAATCTCTCAAACTAGCTGTCCAGTTAAATCTTTGATGTATTAATGTTAATTATCCTTTAGGGTAATTACATCTGAAATATACCACTCCAATATTCTACTGGAACATATCATCAGGTGGTCGACCAGAAGAAAATTGTTACGTTAAATAAACTGCTAGGAAAAACCTAAAGATAAAATGCATATGTGGATCAAAAAAAATTTTTTTTAAGTTAAAAAAGCAATCCATACAAAAAGAAGTAACATTTGAAATTCACAAAATTGTAAAAAGTCTGTTTATCCATTTTGATTTTGTGTCCAATTAAAACAAACTTTTAAAATAAAATCAAATTGGTTTTATTCTTCCAAGGGTTGACATACTGGAAGCCGTTCTATTTATTTCACTATAGTTTATTTTATCTATAGTTATAGATAGCTGGTTATCCATGTATATTTCCTAAATAAAAGAGTTAAAGTATGCTTTGTAACTAAATTACATCGGTAAATGCAACACTTGGAGCCAAAAAAGTTTAGAAAAACTTATTTAACTTAGGACATTTTAATATAAAAAATAGCACAGATGTAATGCATACATTGTGAATACTCAATAGAGGAAGACCTGGCTCTACGGGAACTGGTGAATGACTCTGTTCTGCTTTGGGCCAAGGAGGAGTGGTTATCTGCAGCCTTTGTCCCCTTTAGGAAGCAGCATGCACATTGCTATGCAGCCTATGTACACTCATATTAACATTCCTTAGCACTGACTTTTAACTCATTTCACATTGCAGGTTAAGAAAATGAAATGTTCTATGATGGCCTGACAGTTGCAACGTGATGATGGTAGCAATCATGTTAAACAGGACACTGACTCAGAAAAGGTGGGAGGGCTGCCTGGGACTGGCCATCAGGTGGGTTCTAGTGTTCGGGTTTAGGACTCTACGGAAGCATCAGTGTAAACACAAACAGCCCTCTGATAACCTGATGGGTGGGTGTCACTGACTCCAGGCCCCCTGCCCATGAAGTTCCTGCCTGTGCCCTGCCCCTCTATCCCTGCCTGAAATGAATATCTTTAGGTTCTCCTTAGACAGGATACTTCTCTCTCCCCTTTTATTGCTTTGGGAACATGTGGTTCTGGTTATGACCTGTCAGCAGGCCTTGGACAGGGGATAATTTCGACAGAGTATGGTTGCAACTGATGGTAATTTATTTTTCCTCACCCAAATCTATGAATTTAACAGTATAATTTACAAACTGCTTGGCAAAAGTGTTGTTTTCATTCTATTTCCCTCTCTGTCTTGTTATTTGTTTGCCAGGTTTCTAATGGTATAAACTTTTTTCTTTTTGGCATATATTTTAATCATTTATTAAAAGGCATTTTCTCTTTTTGTGTGCATTCTGTTAGGACAGTGGTGTGCATTTAATTCTTTTTGAAGAGAATAAACTTAGAAGTGTCCATTTATCCGTGGAGACTATCCAGGCCTGCTACTGTATTACATTCATTACACTGACGAATAAGCTACATATTACAGCGAGGCTGAAAGACTGCTAGAGTCATACAGCACAATCCTCACAGATGCCCACTCCACTGACTCCTAGTGATAGCTCTGGTTATTGTTTTTATAATGGCCAAGAAAATGAAAAGGAGTGGTATTTCAGCCAAATGGCATTGCTGAAGATTTCAGATATGACATCTAGCCTGTAAGAAAAACTCAAAAGAAATAGAATGATTATCCAATGCAGTATTTAGCTGGTTTTCAACTTGGCAGAAAACAATTCGCTTTGGCCCAGTGTTCAATGTTAAATTAAATAACAGCAGCAAGCCAGGCCGAGAACACGATGTACTCAGCCACTGGCTTGCGGTCTGGGCCCAATTTTGACTACTGAACTGGCTGCACAAATTTTCCCAGAAGATCCAAGGGTACAAGCCCAGAAGGCCATGAAGGCTGTCAGTGATGTCCAGAGCTACTGACCGTGCTGCCCACAGCATGGGCTTGTTTCACCTAGAGTGACTGGGAAGTCTTCCCAAAAGGAGGGGAGTGGCAGGATCAGGAAGGGCCTCGGGGACAGCTTGGCTGCAGAACTCTGTACAGTGGTGACTAGTGCAAGGCTGACCCTGAATGTGGAGGAAAAAATCCGGCAATATTCTTAATTTATTCAACAAGTGTTTATTGAGTACCTAACTACATGCCAAGCACTGTTTAAGGAATACAGTGGTCAGCAGATGGACAAAACAAAAACTTCTGTCCTCTTGGAACTTAAATCCTTGCGGGGAAGACAGACAACAATGTAAACCAATGCTGTAGGCAGTGTCTCACTAGGCTAGCTCTAGAGAAACATCGAGGGGAGTGGGCTGGTGGGTAACGGCAAGGCAGCTGCTAGGATGGGGGTTTGGAGAAGGAATTACTAAGAAAATAACATTTGAACAGAGACCTGAAAAAGGAAATGGAGTGGGAGAGGCTGACATCCAGGGAGGAGGAAAAGGGGGAAAGGTGCAAATGAGACTGAAACCCTGAGTGTGACCGGAGCACAGTGAACTGCGGAGAAGGTGAAGCATAATTTTGGGGTAGGAACACCACCTTGGATTGCTGGAAGGACTCTCTCTGCTTGAGAAGCCATGGGAGGATTCTGAGCAGAAGAGGGACTTGATGTGGTTTATATTCAACAATACTATCCCAGCAGCCATGTGTACTGCAGGCTGTAGCCATGGTGGAGAGAGAGACTTCAGTTATGAGGCTATTACGAAGATTCAGGGAAGACAATTATGGTTTGGAATGAGAAGGCAGCAGTGCAGGTGGCAAGATGCTGTCCAACTTGAGACATGCTGTGACGGTCCAGCCATGAGTTTTGCCGACGAACTGGATGTCAGGTGTGTTAGGATAAAAACGAGGTCTCTGGCAGGAGTCACTGGAGAGACGCAGCTGCCACTGACTGACAAGGAGAGACTGTGGGAGGAGCAGATTAGGATGGATGGGTGGGCAGACCAAGAGTTTAGTTTTGGACCAATGAGGTTAGAGATACTAGATGTCCAAAAGAGATAGCAAGTAGGCACTTGGATGGATATACAAGGGAGAGACCCAGGTATAGAACATTAATTTGGAGTTGTCATCAAAAAGATAGTGATTACAGTCATGAATCAGCCTGGGAGCACTTAACAAGTGAGCAGAGGAAAGAAGGGTGGGTCAAGGAGGACAGAAATCAGCCAGAAGGAGGAGGAGGATGTCCAGGTGAATACAGACACAAGGAACATTCACAGGGAGCAGCCAGATGGGAGAAATGACAGCATCCCTGAATGCGAATGCTAATGATACAACAGAGAGGGGAAGTTGATGATGCCGGAGGGAAAGGAGCTGCCTGCTGGAGGGAAGCCCTTGTAGAGGCGCGAGGTGGGACCAGCACACAGAACCAGAAGGGATGAATTTTCACCCAGAAGAACAGCGGAAAGCCATGCATGCAGCAGCACACAGGCTCTCAGCGAAGTAAATGCGCTGGTCTGGGAGTGAAGCATTTGAACCCAAAGGTGGGGAGGGGAGTGACCAGTGGTCAGATCAGAGATATAGAAGCATGCCTGCGACACTCAAGACATTCCCTTTAAATATAAGGCATGCAGCTGTGGGCGCAGGCTAGGCGATACTGTTCATATGCTGTAGCTAATCTCGGCTTCCACAGCCTCCGAATTAACAACCCCTTATCTACTACCTTTTGTGCTCGAGGTACTGGAACCAGGCTATGCAGGGGAATTAGAGTTGAGTATGAGCCTCTTGCTTCAGGGAGTTGACCACAGTAAGCAAGGCAAGAAGCCTTACGTGTCAGAGGTGAGCTACAAAGCCCAGCTGCCAAGAGTGAAGGGAGATGAGGAAGGGCTCCTTGTCAGAGGCTGCAACAATGAAGGGCTGGAAGGAGAGGGAGGGGTTCAATGCTGGATGGGAAGAGTGCCTTGTAAGCCAGAACTAAGGGGCCTCTAGGGTTACACACTAGCTTCATGAGCAGGATCTGGGGAGGGGCTGGGAGTGGTTTGGGAGAGGGTTTGGAAATGAGGCTTTATGGTGCGATGGGTATTGCTTACTGGGTACGACAGCCTGGACTAAATTTAATAAATAACCACAAAGAATAACAGGGTGGTGCCTTGAAAACAACTGGGCAGCAATATACAGGCTCACTGAAGAAGGGAAGGGAAGGAAGTCGGGAAGCCATGGAGAAGCTAATGCCCCACCCAAGCCCGGAGCCTCCCCTGCCTGAACTGGAGGGTGGCTGAAATGAGCAGGACACAAGACACTCACAGAGGTAGTCAGCTGTGTACAGGTGACAACACCCACAATGGCTCTGGGACTACACGGCCAGCCTCCTGCTGGGGCTGTGTGTTGGGTTCAGTGTCTGAATTGAACCTGAAAAACCCCATTCACACAACATGCAAAAGGTTTCAGTGGCAAACCAAATACCACAATGTCACTCTTGGTATTTGAGGGAGAAAGAGAAAAAAAGGGGCTAAGGACAGTAACAACAGTAACTGCTGAAAAGAAACGCTGAGGAGATTGAAAAATCTTAAGAGATGAGATAGGGAGAAGAGCTAAAAGAAGAAAATAAAATGGAACCAGTGGAAATATGTAAAAATATTGTTTCTTCAAGTGTGTTTCAAAGAGCACTGGTCCCAAAAGATATTCTAAAATTTAAATTGAGTACTTAATCACTTTGTGCTAGCATTTTTATGACTTTAATGGAGTAGAGACTATTTTAATTAATTTACATTTGTGTGTGTGTGTGTGCATGCGTGCGTGTGCGTGTGCGTGTGTGTGTGTGTGTGTGTACCTATGCCAAGGTAAATTTCTATACTTTCTCTTAAAAATAGCAACATCCTTGTTTTAAAGATCATTGTGAGACAGTTCATTCGGGTCTTGCTGCCCAGAGAAGTAAAATCCCTTGCAGTCGTGTTGAGTTTTTTTCAGCTGTTCCTTCTTTACATTATACATAATCACAAACACCTCCTAGATTTTTCATTTAAATTACATATCATTGTTTTTCTTCTGGGACTGTGAAGTCAATCACACTCCTGGAATAATCTACAATCACACTTTGTTTATCCTTTGTAACCTGACTGTGCTTTTGAATTTATAACTCTTGCTCTGTCCCTAATTTCTACTGTAGGCCAAACAGCATACACAACATACAAGTAATAATCAGAAGCATAATTTTTCATATAACACTGTGATACTGGATGCTTTGATATATACCTTCTCTAAAAAAAATCTATCTACTTTTTTATTTTTATCCTAATTTCATGACAGTTACTGCTCTCATTTATTGACTGGCTGACACCCTATGGAAAAGATGATCTATCAGAGCCTTATTACTTACCATCTGGACACTAAAAGTCCACAAGAATTATTACTGTCTTTTGATGAAATAGTTTTATTTTTTCCCTTTGAATTTCTCAAATCATTATTAAGTAATAAAATAGGGAAACAAATTGTCAATAGTAAGTTATCAACTGTGTGCACTTTGAACATAAAGTGAATAATCAAGAAAGGAAGTGGGGGTGGCTGCTTCTGAAATAGATGATTCTTGAGGACGGCATAATTCAGAATGGAAGTTTCCAACCATTCACTTGAAACAACTCTGAAGGAATTAAGATGGAAACCTACTGTGTCCCTCAAATTTTCTTCCAGATTTGTATTTTAGGTCGTAGTCTAGATCTCATATTTATCTCCTAACATTTTTTTCCTGTGGGAGAAAGGATCACCACAGCTTCCTGCACAACGCAGTTGCTGTTTGCAAAAGCCCCTTAGAGCTTTTCCTGCTGCCTGAACTTTGTCATTCACCATCTCATCAAAAAGTATACCTAGTCCTAGTCTATTCTGTATGCTTGCTAGAAGTATCAATATTTCTGAGGTTCAAAAAATGTAGAGCCTAACAAATTGCATGAGATGTATGAAAGGTCTTTCACAGGGCCTAAGAGCTACACACACAGAAGGTGGCCTTTTAGAATTGTGATTAGGACTCACAGTCTTAAGAGAGAGTGAAAGTCATCTACTCTCCAGACTCTCATTTAGTAAACACACAATATCACCTCAAGCAATAAAGGGCTTTAATAAATATGGCTTATATTAATTATGGCATTCTGTTTAATATATTTTAGAACAGAGGGTCTCCAATCATAGGAAGTTTAAAACTCAGGCTGGGCCAAAGAATCATTTGGAGAGCTTTTGAAACATGCAGATGGCTGGGTTCCCCATGGATTCTGGATCAAAGGTCTGAGGTAGGACCCAGGAATCTATTTAACACCTTTGGGGATTCCCTATACAACATGAAGAAAAACCCCACTCTAGAACCATGGCTCCAAATTATGAGTGGGGGAGTTTTTCAGACTATGGCAAAATGAGAAAAAAAATGTAATCGTGTTACTATTTTTAAGACATCTCCTGATATAATAATATCTTACTTTCTCAGCAATCCAATTTCCATCATTGCACTGTTTGAAAAGATCCTTTTATACAATGAAGAGGCAAGCCTGGTGGAATCAAATCCTAGTTTATAACTAGCCACAGTATGTAGAGATTGGAAGACACTGTGAATTGTAAAGGAATTTAACATGTATTGATCAACTGCCTGCTGCTACTAAATTAGATAGGAAGGAAGAAAGGTAACCTTTTTGAAGACCTACTTTATATGCTGGGTACCTTATATAATTTTTATTTAATATTATTCCATGAAGTATAATTAATAACATTCTACAAATGAGAAAACTGAAACAACAGAAGCCATCAGGATAAACAGCTGGTCCTAACCTCAGTGAAAGAGAAGGAATGGGGCTACACCCTGAACCCAGGGTGTCTGACTGTGAAGCCTACTCCTATTTCATTGCACTACAGCGTCCCCCAATATAATACAGAAAACTCGGGTGATTATTGCTCATGCTATGGAATACAAGATTCAAGTTTAAAGTGATCTTGGTCAGTTGTAAAGAAGAGAGCCTAACAAAATAATGAAAAAGAAAAGTGCAGAACAATGCGATAAAGAACTAATAATTCTGAAAAAACAAACAAACAAACAAACAAAAACAAGAGGACAAAGGACTTCTTGGCCAAAGTGCAGAAAAGAAAGATCTGGTAATATAATCAGTACAATTCCGAAATGTACTAGAGTAAAGGCACGCACATAATCTTGGAGCATGATATACTAGTCATCATGTGGATGATGAAAAGGAATCAAAGAAAACAAACATAAATGATTGACAAGGCAGAAAAGAAGGACCACAAAGGAGAAAATGTGCCTGCTGTTGGAGCTTCCCAAGAGTAAGGATCCTTTCTCATCACCTTTGCTGTTTAGCGATTAATAGTCTCTTTAACATGGTGGGCACTTGACAAGTGTTTACTGAATAGATATTGTAAAAGATGCAGGAAGCATTTGTAAAGACAACAGTAGCCATGAGAGGTATGTGTACAGATGGAGAAAAATATTTTTGAACATATAAACTTAAAAGCAGGAATTCAAGTTCTTACAGAGAAACGCTGAGAGAGGCTTTCCCCTGTCTATGCACAATGTAGTCAGTGTTCAATAAAAGAGCAAGTAAATGAATTTTGGTTGTATTCAGTTCATAAAATGGGAATAAATTACAAAGGAGGCTTATTCTGCCCTTGGGTTAAAGAATAGTCACTTGGCACGAGACAGGTTAGTTATTACTGTCCTTCCCAATCTCTAACAAGCCTAAAAATGCTTTATTTTTCTTTTCTTCATTCTCACTGCCATGACCCTGGTCTATTTCTCTTCTGGATTTTTATACCTGACTCCAAAGTAGGCACCTTAGCTAGTGTGTTTAACATACTGTAGCCATATGGATCATCCTAATAGCTCCAATCGAGTCACTCTTTCATTAAAAAAACAAACAAACAAAAAAAAAAAAACCCATAGAGCTTCTAAATGATAATTTCAAAAGGCCTTCCATGAGATAACTCCAACCGCCTTTCCTAATATTATACCACCCATCTTTCTGAAAAACCAAATGGAAATGCCCAATTTCCCCATACCCTCAGTATTTCCCTTCCCAAGGCCTTTGCTCCTGCTGTGTAGGAGCTTTCCCTACTCAATTTGTACAGGTTTGAATCCTTCCCATCTTCAAAGGCCACACATCCCAAATACTGCTCCTAATTGCTTTGCAGAAAAGTATTCTCTCTCCTCCTGAACTTCTAGAGCACCTTGCTTCACCCCTCTTGCACAGAACTTACTATTTTCAACCTTGAATTCAGTTATTTTGGTAAATCCTTTATGTCATATACTAAACATAAATTCCTTGAGACAAAATTAGTCTTACTCATCTTTGTGGCTGTCACATGACATGGCTCATATCTTATCATGTGTCCACAGTGCATGTGACAGCATGTTTGCTGAATCAAAGATCTCTCAGGATAAAGCTCATTTTAGTTTTCCTGTCTTTCTCATTTGTACTCTTTTTTTTTCTATTTAAAGTCGTCAGACATTGGGCAATGGGCATGATGGGAAACAAAAAGGAGGAAAAAGTAGAAGTGAAAAGTGAAGAAAGACAACAAGGAATCTTATGTCATGGTCTCTCCTCCACAGATTTCCAATATTTATAGAGGGTTTATTAAGAGAGGCATCTGTGGCCACCTCTGGATGATCTTATATGAGCAAAAAGACAACATGCTAAGAAAGAAGGAAGATGTCTGAACATGAGCTTCACTGAGGATGACAAGAGATGGCTAGTGCAGAAAAGAAGGATTTTTCTTAGTATGGTGATGACAGATGAAAGTCTACTGTGGTTTGAATGCCCTCTCCAAAATTCATGTTGCAAATTTAGTTGCCATTGTAACAGTCAGCATTAAGAGGTGGAGCCCTTAAGAGGTGACTAAATGATGAGGTCAGAGTTCTCATGAGTGGATTACTGTTGTTATTGTGGGAGTGGGTTTCTGATTCAGTTTGGTCTAATTTCTGCTGTCTCATGTGCTTGCTCTGCCTTCTGTCATGAGATGACCCTATCAAATACCAGCACAATGCTCTCGGACTTCCCAGTCTCCAGAACCATGAGTCAAATAAACTTTTATTGTTTATAAATGACCCAATTTGTGGTATTCTGTTATAGCAGCAGAAAACAGACTAAGACAAAATCCTTACTAGAAAATTTGCTGGCCAAACTTTCATCAATGATAAAAAGAAACTAACAGAAATTCAGAGCATGGAAAGAAATACGAGTGGCAAAACATATTTTCAGCACTCAAAGCTGTGAAATATATATCCATCAATGAGTACAATGTTAACTGGGTACATAGCAGAGAGACATGAAGTGAGTATCTGTCAAGAATAAACTGTTATAAACTCAATACTTGTAATTAAATATAGGTCATTTGTCATGATCTTATGGAATTTGTTTTAGAAATCTTTAGCCAAAAGTTCTGCTATATAGTCATTACAATGGTCCGGGGCTCTTCAGAAAGTAGAAAAACAGAAAAGTGTCTAATAAGATGTTAGTAGGATTCAAATTATTAAAAGTAATTTTATATAATAAAATGGCTATCCCATTCCTATGAGCATTTTCTGACTTCTTTGTTACTCAGAAAGCAGAAATATAAATAATTCCCATTATTAACTCCCTAAATTGGCTAAAAGACACATGTCACTTCGATGTGGTCTTTACTTATGTGCATGTATGTGCATTTGTACATAAACATATACTAATAGCTAAAGAAATTATTCAGACATATAAGGAGAACCCAATGAATTGGTAGTTTAATCACAAAGACTTTTGTTTGGTTTTATATTAACTGCGAAGAGATATAAAATACAATCCTGAGTAAAAAAGACGAAATTAAATCACTGTAAGGACAACACCTATACCAAATCTCAGACAAAAGTTGGCATGCCTGTATGTGTTTTGACCGAGAGCTCTAACTTGAATATACTATAATTAATAATAAGCCATAATTAATAACTGCATCATTAGCAACACCAATAAGTAAATTACACATACTAAATTGAACATCAATTATACTGCTCAAGTGATGCATTGCTTGGATATTTACTAGAGTGAATGGAAAAGCTCATCAGAGATACTGATCAATACGCTAAGCAGATGCCATTTATTAACTCCTAGGCAGGTGCCAAGTTTATTTTCAAATAGTTTCTCAGAGATACTTATTCCTTTAAACAGGAAAACAGCATGTTGAAGAAAATTCATGGCTAAGACCTACTTCTAAACAAGGCCTCTCATTCCCTTGCAAATAACTTTCTATTTGTCTACTTTCATACCTAGTATCTGAAAGGTATGAAGGTTATTACATGACATAATCTATAATCCATATTAATAGAGTTCTATTAAAGTGCATCCCCCCATGCTCTCTTGAGAACTGATGTTGCTGAAGGATAAACATAAAGAAATGCATTCTCATTTAAACTAAGGATACTGAGGGACAAAGAAACCTCCAATGGCCAGGAAAGGGACCCTGGTGTTCTATTCAGTGTGCTGGGTGGCAGCGAAGTACAAAATAGGTTTTGCTCTGTTTTGGGCTATTACTATTTGAAATAAAATAGCTGTATTTGAAAATGCAGTAAGCTTTTTCATCAGCATCACCAACACCAGCATTGGTTGTCATTGCCAGCAGCAAGATAACAGCCTGAGTCATGCTGATGCTGCTTACATCCCAAAGACAGGTAAATGGAAAATATCATCAGTGGGAGATTCATTACAGGTCTTTACATGTGATAGAATAATAATGTCTCTCTCTTGCTTTGGTGCTCTTGGAGATCACAGCATCCACATGGTGTTCATGCAGATAATACCTTACAAATCATCAAGAAATCCATTCATTTTCCCAGAAGTTCAATTTGAACATCTCTGAAGAGCTACAGTGTTAACTTGGGATTGGCAGTGGCCTGTATTAAATATCGAGTCATCTTGAAAGCCTCATGGGCCATAAGACAATCCTATATTAGAGTAACAACAACAAAGCCACATAAGAAGCACCAGAACTGCTATTTCTACTGTCTTACCTTGGAGCCAGCTTTGTGCTCTACTCTATGTATGTTTTTGCACTTGATGTCTCACCATTATGAGGTAAAGAAACAGTATGCTCCCTGTTTTACAGATATGGAAGCTGAGCTGTTGAGAGATCAAGAGATTTGCCCAAGAAGCCTGGACTTGAACCCACTACTTGCTGTGTACATGCTTTCTAAACTGTGTGCATTGGGTTCCAGAGTTCCTGTGTGAACTTCCCTTTTAAAATCACAGTCAGGAAAACCGTTAAGTACACATTCCTAAGTAACATATTGGAAAACTGCCTGAGGAAGTGGGCCATGTGGGTTTGAAGATGATCTGGAGTCTATCCCTGAGGGACACTTTCCCATCATCTGTACCAGTAGGGACAGGAGAAGAAACAAATTCCAGCAGGAAGCTCAGCTTTATCCTAAGTGGCCCACTGTGAACTTGACATTTTTTTTTTAAGACTTTTGATCTCTCTAATAAAGCTTGCAAATGTTGCATTTTATTCCACAGTACATCAATTTTGACAACGAAAGTTTTTGCATTATTTATCATCAAAGAAAGTGATGTTCTCCGAAGAGGCACCGTGCTTGGGCTTGCAGCTTCATGGAGCCCTGGCTTTCCAGCCAACAAGCATTTGAGATGGGACAGCAGCTGGACAAGGGCTCTTGCTCAACAGTTCAACCATGGAGAGTGATCTCTACGGCCCTTTTCCTAAGGACAATCTCCCCAGACAGAGATTATTTAAAGAATATAGGGTAGCTAAGCTGAAAAAGCCTTGACTTGAGAATCAGAAATGAAAGCCAAATCCAAGATCCCCTCACATTAAAAACAAAAATGGCAATTCTAAGAGTAGAAGAGTAGTATGTGCATGTTGTGGATTGGGGAGGCAGGCAATATTTTTAGCATGCTAGAATCTTAGAAGCCAATTTTATTTTATTTTTCTCTTTTTGAGGCAGAGTTTCACTCTTGTTGCCCAAGCTGGAGTGTACCTTGGCTCACGGAAACCTCCGCCTCCCAGGTTCAAGTGATTCTCCTGCCTTAGCCTCCCAAGTAGCTGGGATTACAGGCATGCGCCACC
Organism: Saimiri boliviensis; assembly: GCF_048565385.1. NCBI lineage: Eukaryota > Metazoa > Chordata > Mammalia > Primates > Cebidae > Saimiri > Saimiri boliviensis. Next base: position 64,824,078 of record NC_133461.1, on the reverse strand, counting down.
ATGACAGGCTAATAATTTTGTATTTTCAGTAGAGATGGGGTTTCTCCATGTTGGTCAGTCTGGTTTCGAACTCCCAACCTCAAGTGATCCACCCACGTTGGCCTCTCAAAATACTGGGATTACAGGTGTGAGCCACCAAGCCTGACCAGAAGTTAATTTTTAAAAGACTTTAGGCCTCACTCTCAGCCCACTGAAGACATGGAAGAACATGTTTCAACATCGATGCTGATGAAAAGGCAAATGAAGTGCACCTGCTCTAAGGACTGTGCTTTTTCTCCTTTCATTCACTGGCCTGAATTCTCTCTTGATTCTTTGACAAGGTTGGTGGAAGTATTTAAAACAAGAATACTTTCTCCAAAAGGGGTGTTGTTTATTCTAAATGTATCCTTGATACTTTCTCGATCTGCTGCCTCCTCTACATCCTGCTGTCTTATGATGATGAAAAATATTCTGACTTCCTTCCCATTCTGAATGGATCTAATATATTGGATTACAACCATAAATATTTTCAAATAACTCTTGCAAGTACCAGGCATTTTATAATAATTTTAATCTTAAAGTATTTATTTACAAGACAGCCTAAATCCAAAGTCAACCACAACATCAATCACATAGCAGTATAACACAGCTCTTTCCCTACAGATGCTAATGGACATCACTGGGATCTTTAAACTTAAAGCTGTCAGACAGAATTTTGATTCCTTATATTTTAAATTGTAATAATAATTTTCTAAAATAAAGGAATGAAAATCAAAATATCACAACTGGTGTCTATCAACAGTATAGCCGGTAAACAGCAACTATGTGTCTAGTTAGTTACTGGAGTAAAGAGAAAGAACTAGTGACACAGATGTTGCCATTCAGTTTTGATAAATACTTAAGAAACATTCAGGCCTTTCTCATTTGTATTAATATCAAGAATAAACTGGTTTAATTTTACTTAAAGGCTGAAATATTTCCTTATCCAAAAGGCAAGGACAATTTAACTATCAATATAAAATCTTTCATACAAAAATCTTCAAGTGTTTTTTAAACCACAAGTACTTTCTTTTTCACAGTATTTTGTATCTTCTACCAAACTCTTGGCTAATTTTGAGCTCAAAACTTTCAGTGTTCTTTTTAGATATGCAAATTAATATCAAAATTAAAAGGTAGGTTTCCTAAAATATAAAATTTCAATATATGTTGTTGAAGCCAGAAAGCTCTATGCCTTAAGCAAACAAAAGGCAGTATAAAATACTGTTTTGTTTTCCTTTATCACACTGCTGACAGAAAGGAAAAACACAAAACAATATCAAAAAGTTAAACTGTTCTTATACATTGAAAATATTTTACACAGAAATTATTGGCCAGGTGCAGTGGCTCACGCCTGTAATCCCAGCACTTTGGGAGGCCAACGTGGGTGGATAACGAGGTCAGGAGTTCAAGACCAGCCTGACCAACATGGTAAACCCCATCTCTACTAAATATACAAAAATTAACCAAGCGTGGTGGCACCTAGCTATAGTTTCAGCTACTCAGGAGGCTGAGGTGGGAGAATCACTTGAACCTGGGAGGCAAAGGTTACAGTAAGCCGAGATCACACCACAGCACTCTAGCCTGGGCAACAAGAGCAAGACTCCATCTCAAAAAAAAAAAAAAAAAAAAAAATCTTAAGTTTACATAATAAAAATGGAAAATCTTGGGAGGCCAAGGCGGGCGGATCACAAGGTCAGGAGTTCAAGACTATCCTGGCCAACATGGTGAAACCCCATCTCTACTAAAAATATGAAAAGTAGCTGGGCGTGGTGGTGCGCGCCTTATTCTCAGCTACTCCAGAGGCTAAGGCAGGAGAATCGCTTGAACCTGGAGGCAGAAGTTGCACTGAGCTGAGATCGTGCCATGGCACTCCAGTCTGGGAGAGAGAGTGAGACTTCGTCTCAAAAACTAATAATAAATAAATAAATAAATAAATAAACATGGAAAACAAATTCAGTGCAATATACAGATTTTAAAATATATCACTTCTGAAATCAAATACTTGATATTTGACTCAGTATTTCATTACAAAAAATGACAAGAAAAAAGGGACAGCATCCTCCATGGTATGCCTGTATCCTCTCACCATTTTCTTGTAGCTAGATTGTTTTATAGATGAAACTGCCACAGCAACACATAAAAGAACAAAAAAGGGCAATAAATCAACAGTGACACTACAGCCCATTAAAATGCAGTCAGCTGGTATTGCAGTAAGAATAAAATTTTACCCTCATTTTACATTCTTTCTAGCTAGAAAGGAAATTTCAGAATCCTCAAGCAGCCCTTAAAAGAGAGGCTGAAAATTAAACCACATTCTCCTCATGCCAACCCTCTATATTAACTTCCATAGCCAAAACACACAGCACATATCCCCCTGTGGCATTTAATATGAAATGCCCACAACAGTGTATATGAATTGTTAATCATCTATATTTACAGAATACTGCATGACAAAAAAAACGAGATACTAGTTAGTTGGAAAATGGTAGTTTTAAATTAGCCACTACTTTCAATCAGTTGGTTATCTGCTTAAATGAAGAGCTTAGTCATTTTTTATTTGCAAAGAAACCTAAAAAAGGCATTTTATTCCCTTAATTTTTATCCAAAATTCTCTCAAAAGGTTAAATTCAAACTTCTGACACTAAAAATGACTCTGGTATCATATAGATAGTATGAGAGAGTATGTTTTCAAGTGCAACTGAGTATGTGTTAGTTCATTACCCACTTACCATTATTACAAATAGTTTAAGATGTTGGTAAGCTCATGGAAATGGAGCATTTATTGAACTGTTTATGCTCGTCTTAACAAAGGCCCTAAATATAAGTTCCTGCAGAGCAAACAGCATACCCTACACTTCCATGAATGTTCCTCCTCTCTAACGTAGAGCTCAAAATATGGCCAGCTCTCCGAGGGGGTGAAAGTTCATCAATGGAAACAATGAATGAATGAAGGACTGCTTCTCTAGTACAGTAGAGGACAGTGCTCACAGAAAAGCTCCCTAAAGCTACATATTTCAGGGACTGAAAGCTGCAATTTTGGTTTCTGTCAGAGCTAAATTGCATGCACTCTTTGAAGGGAAGCTGACCAGAGGAGGTCTATGTATCTCTCGGTCCAGTTGCACCTGCTGAAATCCCATTCACCCTCACTGCAGTCACAGCTGGTAGTGCGACTGTAACAGGGATGTTATTTTTTTTTTAAAGAAAAGCAGTGTGGAATTTAGTTCACCCTTCAAGAGAATTTTACCTTTTGCAAATAACTTCATCCCATCCAAATATATATACATATAGCTGGACTCTGAGTGCTGTTCATATGCCAAGCACTGAGTGCCAAGCTGAAGAAAGTTTACAGATACATAAAATATGGCCCCTGGAAGGGATTCTAAGCATTCCTTTGTTATGGCTGACCCTGCCCCTTAAGTTCCCTAGCATGTGCTCCACCACACTGGCTGCAGCTGATCCATTCTCCATGACCAGCATTTACTGTATTAATTTCCTGGCTTTTATCTCTTCTATTCACATCTACTTACTCTGTTCCTTTTTTTCCAGTGTGTTGGACAGTTTTCATTTCTTATAGTTTTACTTCCATTTCTTATAATTTTACTTCTTTTGGCCTTTTTCATCTCTTCTCCAACGTTTCTGGTGTGGCTGGAGTATACAGTGCAAACCTGATCCTGTCTGTCCCCCTGAAACACTTCAACTGCTTCCCACTGCTCCTGGGATCAAGACCAGAGTCCTTAACGTAAGGTACATGGACATAGTTGCCTTGATCTTCCTGTACAACCTTACTGCTCACCCCACATATCCTTTTTGCTCTCTGCTCTCCAGCCATGATGAGCTTTCTGAAATTATTCATATCTGACCATGCTTCATCGCAGCACAGGACCTTTGTACCTGCCAGTCCTGCTACTGACTAAGCTAACATTCAGTGAACAATCCCACCATCTTCAGTCCATATACTATCCTCCTTGCTACTCAGTGTGGCTAAGATCTGATCAGTTATATCTTCTTCTTACAAATAGAGAACCGTGGGTCCACAGAAGGACAGACATTATCTACCTGCATCTTAGCTCTGCCATAGCTTACTACAGATAAAGAGAAGTTAGGATGTGAGGTGGGGTCTGACAGGTGGGAAGTAGAGAAGTGGACAGACACAGCAAGCAGAGTAGGAGAAAAACAGATAAAATTGGTGGGTGTGGGTGGGCCATTCTCTTAAAAAATCAATTAACAGTCAATCTTTTTTTTATGGCTCTTGCCGAAAGAAACGGCTGATTGAAATTACACTTCCATAAGTAGGTCGAAAAACCATAGGTTTATTTTATTTGCAATGGTAAAGTTTATTAAATTTGTGTGTGTATATATATATATATTACATATTTTGTGATTTTTCATAAAGTGACATAAAATCAGTCAAAAGAAGACAAACCAATTTCAAAATATTCTTTCCCTCAATCAAAATGTGTTTGAAATTTACTCACAATAATAAATGAAAGCTAAAAAATACCTAGGAATAAATTTATTAAGCAATGTCATCAACTGTTATTCATCCAGTCATTCAGTAAACAACTTGAAACATCTTCTGGGTGCCTGCAAGCTACACTGGGAACAAGACAGACAGACAAAGCTGTTTTATGCTTTTGTGAGTTGAGACACCTAGGGTTTGTTTGCAATGGAAAGGTCTAACGACTTAAAATATATATACATAGCATTCTCCATAGCATGTCAGAGTTGGCTGGGTTGTTAAATTATAAACAAAGTTACCTTAATTTAAAATAAATAGCCTAGATATATGTATAAAAAAGTTTTAAAAGAGAAATTCTTAGCATGTATAGCTTTCTATTTTCTTTCCAACTCATTTCTGTATTATGAACAGTGAAGCACAAGATAAATGGAAGAAAGAGACTAGGGGCGTTTCCAATTTCTAGAACTTTCTCTGTGTGTACTCCTTAGAGTAGGATTTCTGAGGTAGACAGAATCTTCATTCCAATCCGACATTCTACTCCCCTTTACTATCGCCTAAATCTAGTTAGTAACTTAGCAAAGCATTTTTTTTTAACTGTGGATGACAACTCATTAATGGGAAATGAAATCAATTTAGAAGGTAGCAACCATAATTTTTTTTAAAAATGAAAACGAATAATATAGAACAGAATACAAAAATCAAGGTATATCTTATGTATGCATTGAATAGTGTTGGAAGTACAGTTTTAAAAGTTTTTGTTGCATTTAAACTTACAGGTATGGATATGTGTATATACAGTACTGGGTGATAGTGTATTTCTTATTGATTGGGGTCAAGAAGTTTAAGCAACACTCCCTAGTCCAATAACAGGAATGCTCATGAAATGTCCTACCCTTCCACAGACTCCTTCTTTGGAACCCTGCTGACATATGGGCCATTCAATGAACTCAGTCAAGAATTATTTATGAGCACTTTTTCTCTGAGACAGAGTTTCATTCTGTCACCCAGGCTGGAGAGCAGTGGCTTGATTTCAGCTCACTGCAATCTCTGCCTCCTGGGTTCAAGCAATTCTGCTGCCTCAGCCTCCTAAGTAGCTATCATGCCTGGCACAGTCCTAGGTGCTGGGGTCAGATCACCAGGGTTCTTGTTTTCTTTGGTGTTAGAAAAGTGGGGGAGGGCCCACCTACACCAAGAGAAACCTAACGAGCAAGCACTGCATACCAGTACAAAAGGAACAGCAAGGCGAAGGACTCATGATCTCACAAAAGCTTTCCAGTGCAAGCACAGCATCAAATAGGATTTGTAGGGGCAAGATGTCAGACAAGTTAAAATAAAATGAACAAAAAAGAGCTGAAGGCACTTCAGAGCGTATACCTCCTGTATTTTCTATTGGCTTCTGGAAGGGACAGGATTGATCTACTAAACACAACTGTTCAGTGGGTCGCAGATGTAAAACATTTGGAGCTATCCCACTGGCCATTTCCTAAGCTGTTTACCACAGTGAGAAATGGTTTGAAATACAGGACCTTTGGTTCTCATGAGTTATAAAACTGCTGTCTTTTCTTAGCTTTGCTAAATAATAGGTATGATACTAATTTTCCACTCATCTGAGTATGCACATGTGTAGGTTTTGGAGTTATTAATGCAAATGTACTTGATGCCAGGGTGTCTAGGCAACCATACAAAGTAAAATTCCTGAAGAGTCAATCCATACGTGGCACATATAAGGTACTCAATAAATGTCAAATAAATGATTGAATGAATTAAGTGTCAGGCTTGCAGTCTGACTCATGAATAAATCTCTTAAAAAAGACAGTGTTACTGCTATCAAAGTTGATGGCTGATGCAAATGGAAAATGCAAAAGAAATATTACTTGAGTGTGAATTTATCTGGGTAAGATTAACCATCATTAAAACCGGCAGTAAATACTGAAGAAAGAACAAGAGTAGTTTTTTACTAGTTTTTGAGGCTTATTCTGATACTTCATCATTTTAATCCCTAATAAACCAAAGTAAATGAGGTAGATCACCTGCAGCCCTTAAGAGGAATGGCAGCCACACACTGCAGCTGTGTGTGTCCTTCAGACTAGCTCCAAAATAATGACACTCACTGGATCAGAATGCCTTATGACACGGGCTGTTTTATGAAGTATCTTCTCAATCAGGCAAGTTTTAAAGTGAAAGCTGTATTCAGAAGTGCCACTTATTTCATTCCTAGTAAACAACATGTTTCATTTGAAGTTAGTGGATTACAGGTAAAGCTTGGGAAAAGGACTACTGATTTACATTTTGTAAGTACTTGTTTTATGAGGTGGGAACAACTCATTTTTAACAATGTACATGAGTCTGCTGCCGGCTCAGATACAATGTGTGGTCACAGTTGCTGAAGGATCTCAATAACCTTCAAGATGGACTCCTAAGCCTATGCAGAGTGTCACAGGCCAGTCCTGAAATGTGAAGGTTTTAGAGTGGAGGACTTATGTTAAGAAAGACACTATCCCTCAAGTATTTTTACTCATAGGAAGAACAGTTCAGAAATCCAGGAGAAGGAATAGTCTGTAACAAGTAGAACTTTAATCAGGAAAAGAAATATCCTTAAAAGAAATGTGAAAGCAAGGAAAACAGAACTGTCAATAAATTGATAGATTTTCGGCCATGTAATAGAGAACTGAAAATATATACAGAATTCCAATGGAGAAGGAAATAGAATTATTCCATATTTCTTTACTTTATAACATCAGTCTATAATTTTCCTGAGGCTTAGTTTGCTTCATTGTCCAAAATAATAAGTTAACAACTTAAACATTTATAATTTTTTACCATGAGTTAAGCTTTACCATTTTCTTAAATGTTAGGGGACATTGCCTAGTTTCACACACAAAAAACAATGGCTGGAGTGAAAATTATATAGAAAGTAAGTCTGTGCTTCTTACTTGGATTTCATCAGACCTAGACTGTATGCAGGTGCTTCTGAAACCAGAATTTTGAGTCCTGTGCATGTAATTGTGTTAGAAATCTTGACAATGACTTGCTTCTGTTGCAGCAAAAAAGTTTGTCTTCTGGAGTTCACTAACTACTCACCTTCAATGTGAAGTAATTTACTGGACTCTTTTCCTATGTGAATGTATAGAGAAGTTACAAGGCTTTAGAGGGAAGAGTGAACAAGCTAATTTCTCTTGGTATAAAGAAGCGAAGTTCAACTCTATGACTCTAAGCCATTCAATTTTTCTAAACTTTCCTAAATTATTCAAAGCATTTGACTTGCAGATATGCCACTGTATGATTTATATAAATGCTGTGCTTTAAAACAAGGATCTATAAGGAATGCAATCAGCTCTGCAACTATTGTACATACATGCAAAGCTGTTAGAACACTGTCACCCTAAACGCCTTTGGGGGCCTTCATTTAATAAAACTGGCAGCCAACATTGTGTATAGCTAAATGTATGTGCAAACTAGACCAGGCAAGGTAAAACACGAACCTCTTGGACTCTTAAATCTCAACACCATTTTAGACTACTTTGGAAAACTAGTAATAGATCTTTACATATTTTGTTGGAAACGCTGTTTGATGTTATTGCTATTTCAAGTCCAGCAAATTTCATTTCTATATAACAGTAGGCTAGAAAGAAACATACCAACAGACCAAACACACAATGAAAACATGCAGTGGAGTTGTACTTAATGCATGGATATAAATGTGCACATAGAAGAGGCCAAGCATGTCACTTAATTTAATACAAGCAAAGGTCTGTACCAAGGTTCTGAAACACTGTAAACAGGCCTTAAGCAAAAGGAAATGTAGAGGGGAAACAAAGCTGAGAAAAATGAGCAGGAAATGGGCAAGATGACTCATCTATACTTGAACATCTGACCTGTTAGTTGGCCGTCGCCTGCAGCGGGGGCGATGCGAATGTAAGGTGTTGTAAGCTGAGTCACGATTATCGCAGCTAAGGCAAAGGAGGATTTCCAGGTCAGCATGCATGAGGGAAAAAAAAGCCAGACTGAAGCTAGGCTAGCAAGAAGAATCCCCATCAGTATATCAAATCGTCTCAACTTTGTTCTAACAACAACAAAAAGAAAAGGAAAAAAAAAGAAAAAAAAAGCATAGCAAGGTGTTGAATATTCTGAATTCTTTTCCCTTAAACAGGCTCTAGTCAGGCAGTTGGATTTCTAACTATGACACAGTTGCAAGCTTTGGCTGAGATCTTAGATAGATCAACTGAGGAAAAAAAAAGGAAAACAAAACCAAAAGCATTCACCTAAATAAAGCTGAAGACTGAGTAGTGTTTCCAGTTGAAATTGAGTGTGGTGCTTGAAGATTCATTGTTAATTCTGGTGATCCAAACTTTAGGCTTTTAGAACATATTAGGTTATTTAACATTCTGTTGTTGAAGTCACAATATCTTCTCTTTTTGCTAAATCACCTTTGTAAAGGATATTACCTTCTTTCACTAAAAACATTTTTATGTAGAAAAATCTCTCTCATAACTAAATTTCATGTAGATTTCCAATTAGGAACTTTATTTTTTCACTTTAAGAGAAGAAAATAAATGCATCTCAAAGTATTCGTTAAAAAAGAATAGAAACTATGAATTGCCTTTGCTATAGTTAACATGGCTAACATGTGAACAAAGAAATGATTATGAGTCTTGAAGCAGACCAGGCTGGCTTCTTAGTTTGCCTGCACAGCTCAGCAGTTATGTTTAAGTGGTTAACATTAATGACACACAGATATTAAAAAAAAAAAAAAAAAAAAAAAAAAAAACAGAAAATTAAAACATCAGTTCTAACATGATACAGCTGGAAAATGATGCAAAGAAAAAAATATTGGAAAATTAAGGACAGGCTTACATGAAAGATTACTAATTTACATGGAACAGCCTGGGTACTATTAGAAATGTGGCAGCGAGTAATGAAAATAGATCATCTACCATCTGCAGACAATTAAACCCAAAACTGCTGCTGCATACTATTTTGAAGTCTCCCTCTGCACCATGCAAGCAGTGCTGCTTACAACTAGACAACTGCAGCAAATGAGTTAAAAACGGTGTAATAGTCTTTCACACATTACTAATGAAAATGTTCTAGTTTTGCTAAGTAAGATTAACAAACTAACAGTTTGGTCAGAGACCCAGACAGCTCCCAATGCTTTAATGCATTGGAAAGATAATTTTCTTGATAGGACATATTATGCAATTTTGAATACTAATATAATAAACTGTATACAGTAAAATGTTATTTCTAAGATTGTTACAGAGTTGGTACCAATTCCAAGTTTTATATACATAACATTTCTGTTTGGTCATAGCCTACTGTTGCTCCAACCAATATTCCTGTGCAGTCCTGCATTATCTGTAGGAGAGTCCGACCTGTTCTCCTTTTGAGAAAAATGAAATTGTTTTATAGAAAGATAGAGCAGGCCGGTTGCCATGGCTTACAGCAGCAATCCCAGCACTTTAGGAGGCAGAACCCAAATTCCAGCACCTTGGGAGGTGGATCCCTTGAACTCAGGAGTTAGAGACCAAATGAGTAACATGGTGAAACCCCATCTCTAAAACAAACAAACAAAAAAATACAAAAATGAGTCTGGCATGGTGGCTTGTGCCTGTAGTCCCAGCTACTTGGGAGGCTGAGGCAGAAGGATTGCTTGAACACAGGAGGCAGAGGTTGCAGTAGTAAGCCGAGATCGCACCACTGCACTCCAGCCTGATCAACAGAGGAAGAAACTGTCTAAAAAAAAAAAGAAAGAAAGAAAGAAAGAAAGAAAGAAAGAAAGAAAGAGAGCACCTAATATCCAAAAAGGTAAACTATGAACAAAAAGTTACTCGAAAATAGCTATGTCAGTCAGCCATGTATTCACAAATAAAAAGGAACTCAAACTACAGTCAGAAGCTAAGTCTACCATATAAAAAGTATATTATAAATATCAGGAATGATTTTTATATGATCTCTATGTTCTGCTTTGTAAAGTGTTTATTTGTAACTATTATTTTTAATTATGAAGAAAAAATTTGATTATGCTATACATTATCTTCAAATGGGCCAGCAGGCCCACCACCTGCTTTTCCAAATAAAGTTTTATTGAAACACATGCTTAATTGTTTATGTATCGCCTATGGCCGCTCTTGCCCAGCAAGAGAAGAGCTGAGTAGTTGTGACAGAGACCAAATGGCCTACAAAGCCTCAAATATTTATTATGTGGCCCTTAACATAAAAAGTTTACTGACTTCTAACTTAAAATTTTAATAAAAATTATAATAGAGAATTATCACTAAGCTTGGAGATATTCCCTTTTATAATGAAAAAAAAATAAAGAATTTATCAGCTCCAGGTATTGTCTCCAAAGTATACAATTGGAATAAAGACAGAAATTCCAGTCTTATACTTTGAAGACAATATCTGGTGCTGATAAATGTAAGGTCCCTGTGGATTAGACTTCTAAAGGGTCATTTCCGCTACGTGCAGTGAGATCTTCTGAAACTTGCTGAGCCAGCATTTACCTGTCTACATTTTGCATGACTCCTTAAAAGATGAATTTGGATCAAGTAAATTTGGGAAGCAAAAAGCTTTTCAGGTTTCTTTTCTTTATGAACTTCTCAGGGGGCCTTAATATACTCATGATGTACATTATAAAGATCATGAAAAAATACATTTTCTCTATAAAATGTTGAATGATGAATGTTAATGTTCCTATTTCTAAATCCAAAGCATAAATAACAGCAGATTAGCATATATGAGTGGTCTTGATATATAATTTGTTTTCTCATGTATAGAATATGAGTAATTAAAAGGACTCTTAATTAGCTTTACATCTCAACAGATATTCTTTTCAGTTCTTTTATCAGCGCCCTTTCATTCTGTACCATTACGGCCTACAAAGGATGATATTTCATTGAACAAAACAATGAACAGAGAAACAGTCTGTAGAAACTTCTCAAAAAGCTTAGTGATTAAAAAAAGAAACATTCAAATTTCTGAATACAGAATTCTATCAGAACAATGGAAATCCTTCAAAGTTTCCTCAAGGTCTTCCAGCAAGGCATATTAACATTCCATTACAAATTTAAGTTCAATAAAACGCTAAACTTACAAAAAGAGTCAAATCAATACTTTTTTCATGAAAAAATTCCTTAAAATATAACATTAAAAATGATTTGTTTTCTTTTTGTTTAAGGCTTATAGTCTAATTTCTCTAATAGTTTTGGAAAAGGAATTTAGCATGTATTTACGTGAAGTTTTTGTTTTGATTTCTAGCTAAATAAAGGTGTCCTATCTTTTGATTTCCCTGGGTCACACTGGAAGAAGGAAGTGTGTTGAGTCACACATAAAATATACCAACACTAACAACAGTCAATAAGCTTTAAAAAGAATGTCCATGCATAAATCTCCTATTTATTTATTTTTTTGAGATGGAATGTCACTCTGTCATCCAGTCTGGAATGCAATGATGCAAACTCGGCTCACTTCAACCTCCGCCTCCCAGGTTCAAGTGATCTCCCTGCCTCAGCCTCCCGAACAGCTGGAATTAAAGGCATCTGCCACTGGCTAATTTTTGTATTTTTAATACAGGCAGGGTTTCACCATGTTGGCCAGGCTGGTCTTGAACTCCTGACCTCAGGTAATCCTCCTGCATCAGCCTCCCAAAGTGCTGGGATTATAGGCGTGAGCCACCATGCCCAGCCAAATCTCATAATGTTATAAGAAAGCTTAAAAATTTGTGTTGGGCAGCATTTAAAGCCATCTGGGGCTGCATGTTGCCCATGAGTCACGGGTTGTAAAAGCTTTAGCTAGACAACAGCCAAATAACACCAAGGAGAGGATTGAATTAATACACATGACTGCTCCCCATGTACCAAAACCCCCCAAAACCCCTAAGCACTTTCACAAACCTAAAATCTTCAAAATTTAAACATTTATGCATTAATTTAAAATATTTAAAATATTTATGTATCTATAGTTGAAAGTCTTGGAGATTACACCTAACGTACAGGAGGCACACAAATAGTTTTTAAATGGAAAGCAGGAAAGTTCCCAAATGGCTATACTACCATGGACAAACATGTAGTGCCATCACATTATGGAAGACTTTTATTTAATGGAAGATTAATGTAACATACATAGTGTAAACTGATTGTTACATCAATTCGAATGAATAGATCTCATTCAATGTAAGAAATCTAATTTACTAATAAGACATTTGGATTTGTTTAGTGCATTCTACCAGTTTAGAATTTATTATCAATGAAGCCTTCTCAAACTAGCTGCAAAAGAGTTTCCATCCTACTAGCTATCATGAGCCCACCATAGTGAATATGAAAGCTAAAGAACGCAAATACACTAATCACTAAAACACATTTGGACCAAGTGGTCATAAAAACATCCTACTATAAAAATGTGAATGTGACTAAAAACCAACACAATTTCATAGATGTTAAGAAATATTTAAAAGCTACTTTATTCACTCTACTATACAATTAAAAACAATCCCTTGAATTGGGCAGGTAACACATAAATATCACGTATACCTTGGTGTATGGTGTCTTTATCTTTTAACTCAAGAGAGAATATTCTGTGATGAGTTTGCCTGCAGCTCACATGTACCTATAGGAAACTCATCTAGGCGAATAAATGAAGAGGATACATAAAATACAGGCAATCCCCCCACACATATGAGGATATACAATAACACAACTTAGATTTTTTTCCTGTATAACTTTTATGAAGTTGATATTTAAGATGAGTGTCAAAATATACCTTTGCAATATGATTAAAATAATCACTACATTAAATTTATAAATAGTATGAAATATATTTTTAAGAGGCATACCCTTACTTTCAATTATAACCTAGCTCTTAGTGAAAACAAATCCACCTCCATACTTTCTCTATAAAGATACTTGTCAACAGTTGTTTCAGGAGAACATTGAAATCTTTGTACATTCAAAATGTTGCTTAGGAAAGCAATTCTGTATGTGAAAACTCAATTAAGCCATCGCACTGTGAGCAATATGTGGCAACTCACACTCAGGATGTTTGAACTCTTTTACATTTTAAACGTCTTTATGGTACCAACGCAGTTAATAGATCTTCCTATTTCTCTGTTTTGACTATGTAGTCAAGACAGAATGGCTTCCCACGTTGCAAGACAATTTCTAGTATCAATAAGGGCACATTTTCTGACTTAAAGGTGGTGAAACATTACATTGTGCTAAAAGGAGGGTTGCTAAATCTGTCCACGTAGAATTCAATAAAATAGCTCAAAACAGTGTAGTTTTGCCTGGAGGGAGAATATCTTCCAAGTTTTCCTCCTGTGCTATGATTTTATGAAACAGAAATGACAATGTTATGCAGTAAATATTAAAATTTGTTTCCCTCTTTCTCCAAAAGAGGTTCTTGGGATAGAGTTTGTTGCTGTGTAAATGTTTGCAAATGACTCAGAAAATAGGAGTGGAGAATATTTAGTCAATCAGGTCATCTGATTGCTTAATCATTCTTTGGTGAACTGGAAAACAAATTACAATACTGATGAAATCTAGCTGATAGAAGAAAATGATCCAAATCGCTATCTAATTCAATCTATTGTGGAAACAGCAAACTTGTCAGGTTTCCACATTTAATAGTGTATTATTTATATAATTATTTAACTATGTAAATGAGCATGATGACAGATATTTTGTTGTTTTCACAGTAAATTGGGCAGTGACTCAATCCTCACAAAGAGGAGGTCTGATGCTTACACTACACAATACTGTCACTGGCCAGAGGTGCTGCTGGATGAAAAGCCATGAGCAATGGTGAAAGAAACATGGGCGCTAGGAGTGTAAGCCTTGATCCCCAGATAATCAACTGAGTGACCTTGGTGAGTCATTTTTTTCTCCAAAAATACACCTTTTCCTCATCTTAAAAATAAGAATAGCAGTACCTGTTTCCTTTTTCATAGTAATGAAGAAATAAATAAGAACACATGTATGAAAGAGATTTCAAAACTTTCAGCGTGACATTGAACATTAGGCATTATAAACTAGGGGCCCGGGAACAGGATTTATTTTTTCAGACCTTAAGAGTAAGTGAAATGTGATACAAGAATATTTTGAAATTCCTGTTGTTGAGCATGGACCATAACCTGGAGATCTAAGAATGTCAATGAATACCTTGCTCAAGGGCTTCATCGTACTGTAATAATTAATAGTTGATGGCATATGGCAGTTTAGGGAATGCATAAGCAGCTATACCTTTAGCAAATATCAATTTATTCCTTTAAATAAAGTCACTTAGGTACAATATAAATATAAAAATTGAGTGTTTGAAAATTAATATAAATAGACTTTTGGATATAGAACTACAAGCCCATGAGGACAAACAAGATACAAATGCCTGGCACAAAACATGTAACTAAGGAATATTTGTTGAGTTAACACTGAATTAAAAAGTCGTGTATGGTTCACAAAATAAGAATTCAATGAGAATTTTGAAAATGCATATGTACATCATGGTATATTCAAACTATGTTCACCTGAGAGTTAAATACCAGCAAAAAGTTATTTTATCCAACACAACTCATCAAGTATGACCTGATTAAATCTTCTGCTACAGACCTAATGATGTATTTTTATCATCATCTCTAAATCAAATCAAACAGAACTTCCCACTGTACACATGGTTACTCCAATGGTCTGAAGGATTGTATTTAACTTTGAGTGTTTTAATTTTTTTTGGAGACAGAGTCTTGCTCTTTTGCTAGGCACCAGGATGGCGTGCAGTGGCACGATCTTGGCTCACTGTAACCTCTGCCTCCTGGCTTCAAACAATTCTCCTGCTTCAGACTTCCAAGTAGCTGGGACTACAGGTGCGTGCCACCATGCCCAGCTAATTTTTGTATTTTAGTAGAGACGGGATTTCACTATGTTGGCCAGGATGGTCTCAATCTCTTGACCTCATGATCAGTCCACCTCAGCCTCCCAAAGTGCTGGGATTACAGGTGTGAGCCACCGCACCTGGCTAAGTATTAATTTATACTTCCTCATTTTAAGATGACATTTTAAATTTCACAAAGCCTTTTCTTTTATACTTCCATAGTGATGGTTAAAACAACACTGTCAAGTTGACCAGATATGATAGCTTATGTTCACAAACACATGTCTGCACTTGCTTCTGTAACAGTGCTGTGTGTAAAGAGCTCAGGGTGACTTGCCCTACCCACTTCTGCAGCTCATCCTCTATCACATTCTCTCAGAGTTTTAACCAGGCTTGGGAAACAGAAGTTCCACAGTAACATAACCCGGTTAATAGGCTCAGAGAGACATGCACCACCAGTGAAAAAAGCCCAGATAGACTCCACTTTCTACTGCTATTACAACTAGATCACTGCTTAAAAATAGTGGGTGATATTTTACTCCTTTGCATATGAAGATTCACTAGATGTGGTACTACCAGGTATGACACTATGGTTTAATAAAACGTGTACTGAGATCATATAAAAATTAAATTCATTTGAAAAAAATAACTACTGAAAACTGCTTGGAACAAAGCAGTATAGCTTCTTGTTTTAAAAATTATCTATATGAGTTACACTCAGTCAATGCTAATTAGCATCAGATCCTAATACACACATGCATTCATGCATATATATATGTATATATAACACATATACACATTTATTTTCAATCAAGTTATCGTTCAAAAAGTTTTGAAACACAGGTTAAAATAAACATTAAGGAACATGAACTAGGAGAGCATCCCACAATTTCAACCTACCTTTTGTGGCCACTCGGACACAGTCTATTTTGGTTTCCTGTGTCAAATAAAGAGAGGGAAAAATCATTATTCATGTTTTATTTAAATCAAATAGAAATGTCTGTAGTTCTATTTAAATAACAGCAATAAGGAAGGATCTCACTGTCCCCAGTGTGTCTTTAAGCACACAGCAATTTTTCTTTGAACCACATTCAGATACATTTTCTGGTTCCAGTGCTGGCGATGCTGGGCACTTCCAGACCAGACCTTGCTATGTACAGCAAGGAGCTATACATAAAATGTCTCTGCCTGGTGGTCCTAGACCTCCTTCACCGGACCTGTACTTTCCCCCTGAGCAAGCAGTACTGAAGAGGTATGCTGCATCTCAGATTCCCCCCTTTCCACTGGCAAAAGTTAAGTTGACAATGATACCTAGACCTATGCTGTGAAGGAGGGACCCACTGTGGTATCTGCAAAACATTTCCTTCTGTCTAAGGAGACTTTCGAATCTTATCAGAGCTCTGGGTTGGTCTCAACAGGAAAGGGAAACAAATTCAGAAATGACTCAATGATACTTTTTATTTTGTTTCCGTCTCATCTTTCTATTTTCTCTTAGTGGAAAAAAAAAGATACTGAATTTAGTCACAGTTATAGAAAGGAGAAACTCTTATGGAACTTCTTTAGTTCCCATTTCTTTAATGGGACAGACTATGCTGAAAAGACAGATGCTGTGAATCTCCCAAAATTTTAAATGAGCTGAATATATGTGTTGGAGCTATACTGTCTTCCTGTAAAACAGTAAGCTAAGCAGAATTGCCAGCCAACTTTTGGTAACAAGAAAACTGAAAATAAAACGCATCATGTTGATGATACACTCCCCAAATCAAAAAAAAAAGAAAGAAAGAAAGAAAGATGAGTATATTCGTTTCTTTCTAAAAATTTCTCCAGACAAAAATAATTTTAGGAGAAGAAAATCACATTTGTTTACAAGTAGAAATGAAGAAAAGCATGACTTCAATTTTAACTATTATTTTACTTAATCTATGTTCACATTAACAACCCCAAATAGCCTAAGTTAAACATCTGTACAACTTACCCCATTGGCTCTACTAGCAGCTTGGAAATAAATTCTGTAGCTTTTATGGGGGAGAAGGGGAGTGTTCCAGTATCCATTGTATGTCTTATTATCACCAATTGTAAAAGGCTGTGCAGCTTGGAGGCTGTCTGCAGGGAATTCTGCAGCAAAGTAATACTGTGAGTTCAGCAGAGAAGCATTCTGGAAGTGAATTGGCACTGGGTAGCACTTTAAGATTTCTGTCGTCTTTTTAGTTCTTCGAGGACGTTCTTCCTCAACAACTATTTGATAGACACTAGAAAAACAAGAGTATCATCAATGATATTTTATGAACTGAACTGATCCACTTTGCCTTCAACTGCATGGACACAGGACACTCAAAATAAAGACCACATTGGACATAGTTGACAGTAAGTTCTTGGTATAAAACAGACTTTCCTGCAGCACTTGCTCAGTGAGAGGGAGGGTGCTTCAGTTCTTCTTCAGAACTCTCCCACTCAAAATAAAACTATTTAGTGAGAGAAACAAATTTCACCATAATTTAAAAATTTTTAATATAATCTCTACTGTTTATGTGAGCTGAAGTAGTATTTTTCTCACATGTAACAGAAGATGATTTTACAGACAACTCAGTTTATCTAATAAATAAAATTAAATTATACCAACTCTAAATTTATTCTAAAAAGCAATGCATTATTTTCTTTAATGACAACACAAGTAAAATTTTAACAAAACACAGTATGTAGTGATTCCTGTTAACTGAGGTTTATCTTTCTAGGTTTTCTTATGTTCCTTGGCCCTCACCATATTCAGTCAGTGGAAAGAGATGCATAAGAAAAGCAGAGACAAGGGACGACAGTTTCGTTTTCTTTTTTTTTTTTTTCCTTTTGACATCTTATCTTTTTATAAGTATCTTTCTTAAAAATTTATTTTGAAACTTATCCAGAAATCTTTTTTCTTTGCTACCCACTTACCCATCAGCTTAAAAAACTTATCTGAGCACATTCTCTTCTTCTCAAATTTTATTAAAAGTCTCCCTCATATAACCAAAATACCTTTTTCCAAAAATGTGTTTTTTTATCTTCATAAAATAAATGCCATATCATAGGTTATTTTTTTTAATTAAAGGCTTATTTGTTTATTTTGAGAGGGAGTCTCGCTCTGTTGCCCAGGCTGGAGAGCAGTGGCATGATCTTGGCTCACTGCATACTCCTCCTCCCAAGTTCAAGTGATTCTCCTCCCTCAGCCTCCCGAGTAGCTGGGATTACAGGCACCTGCCACCACATCTGGCTAATTTTTATATTTTTAGTAGAGACGGGTTTTTACCATGTTGGCCAGGATGGTCCTGAACTCTTGACCTCCAGTGATCCTCCCACCTTGACCTTCCAAAGTGCTGGGATTACAGATGTGAGCCACTGTGCCTAGCCTTAAAATACTTTTAATTTACTACTGATGTATTACCCATGTCATCAATTTATAAAATAGCATTACTACTCATTATTTGCAGGCTATGAGCTAAACAGTAGAAATTAGAAAAGTATTACTCTAGAGTGGTTTTAAATGAGAAAATTGATATATAACACAAATATATATGTAGTGTAGAGTAAATGATGTATATGCAATAGCTACACAAAGATGAACCAAACTATAGTAAATTATGAAGTTCTAATTGGTGGTAAATTCAGAGAAATTCAGAAAACAACAGACTACTTTTAGCTAAAATAATAGTGGAAAGATAGGTATTTCTGGCAAAAATAACTTTTTTTTTTTTATGAAAGAGGTGGAGTTAGGGAAGTACAAGGAGTGTGTGTGAGAGACAATAATCAGATAAGGATAATGTTTTGGCAGTTTTTCAGGGAGCAGAATTAATCAGAATCAGTGTATGAACATTTTGTGGACTCACAGTGATGATCTGTGATCTGCAAATAATGGGGGTATTGCTTTGTTGCCCGGGTTAGAATGCAGTCTAAATATGAGTATGCCTGTAATTGTCCTTAATAATGGAGACATGAAAGAAAATGAGGGAAGAGAATAACGAACAAGGAGCCAATCAAGATTTCGTTTAAACTTCTAAGTTGATATGATGTGGTACTGATAAGAGTGTATATTTTGTATATTTAAAGTGGAGAGTTCTATAAATGTTAATTACATTTACTTGTTCCAGATCTGAGTTCAAGTCCTGAATATCGTTGTTAATTTTCTGTCTCATTGATCTGTCTAATATTAATGTTGAAGTCTCCCACTATTATTATGTGGGAGTCTAAGTCTCTTTATAAGTCTTGTATGTCTGCGTATTCCTGTATTGGGTGCATATATATTTAGGATCTTTAGCTCTTCTTGTTGTTGCATTGATCCTTTTATCATTATATAATGTCCTTCTTTGCTTCTTTTGATCTTTGTTGCTTAATTTTAACTTCTGCTTTTTATTTATTTATTTTAGCTCTCTGTTTGGTTGGTAAATCTTTCTCCGTACCTTGTTTAGAGTCTTTGTGTATCCTTGAATGTGAGATGGATCTGGATGCAGCATACTGATGGGTTTTAGTTTTTTATTCAAATTGCCTGTCTTTGGATTGGGGGATTTAGTCAATTTAAATTTAGAATTAATAATAATATATGTGAGTTTAATACTGCCATTAGCTGGCTATTGTGTCCATTAGTTGATGTAAATTCTTCATTATATTGATACTCTTTTTGATAATTTTTTTAGAAAGGCTGATACTGTTTGTTCCTTTCTATGTGTAGTGGTTCTTTCAGAAGCTCTTGTAAAGCAGGCCTGGTGGTGATGAAATCTCTGAGTGCTTGCTTATTCACAAAAAACTTTATTTTTCCTTCACTTGTGAAGCTTAGTTTGGCTGGATATGAAATTCTGGGTTGAAAGTTCTTTTCTTTAAGGATGTTGAATATTGGCCCCCACTCTCTTCTGGCTTGTAGGGTTTCTGCTGAGAGATCTGCTGTAAGTCTGATAGGCTTCCCTTTGTGGGTAACCTGACCTTTCTCTCTGGCTGCCCTTAGTATTTTCTCCTTCATTTCAACCCTGGTGAATCTGACGATTATGTGCCTTGGAGTTGCTCTTCTTGAGGAATACCTCTGTGGTGTTCTCTGTATTACCTGGAGTTGAATATTATCCTGCCTTACTAGGCTGGGAAAATTTTCCTGAATAATGTCCTGAAGCGTATTTTCCCGCTTGGATTCATTCTCTTCGTCACATTCAGGTACACCTATCAAGCGTAGATTAGGTCTTTTCACATAGTCCCGTATTTCTTGGAGACTTTGCTCGTTCCTTTTTATCCTTTTTTCTCTAATCTTGTCTTCTTGTTTTATTTCATTGAGTTGGTCTTCGACCTCTGATATCCTTTCTTCTGCTTGATCAATTCGGCTGTTAAAACTTGTGCATACTTCACGAAGTTCTCCTATTGTGTTTTTCAGCTCCATCAATTCACTTATATTCCTCTCTAAATTGTGTATTCTTGTTAACATTTCGTCAAATCTTTTTTCAAAGTTCTTAGTTGCTTTAGATTGGGTTAAAACAAGTTCTTTTAATTCACAGAAGTTTCTCATTATCCACATTTTGAAGCCTGCTTCTGTAATTGGAACACACTCGTTCTCCATCAAGCCTTGTTCCGTTGCTGATGAGGAACTGTGATCCCCCGCTGAGGGAGAGGCGTTCTGATCTTGGGCATTCTCAGCCTTTTTTGGCCGTTTTCCTCCCTTCGTTATAAATTTATCCATCTGTGGTCTTTGAATTCACCGTCTTTGTAATTAGGTTTCTGAGTGGACGTCCAACTTACTGATTCTCAGTGCCGAAATCTGAGCAACCCACTGCACCGACCAAATCAGCGGTGTTAAGATTGATGGTGCTTTTCCGACTCTGCACCAAGAACCGTCGCTCCAAGGCGCCGGCAAAACCGCCTCGCCGGTCACAAGAGTCGAGCTGGCGACCTGTGGGACTCCTCCGCTAGGAATCTCCCGGTGCGTGAGCAACAAGAATTCATGTGAAGGTGTGGTGTCCTCTCATTTTTTGCGCTTTCAGTGGGAGCTACAATCCTGAGCTGTTAGTGATCAGCCATCTTGGATCTCTCTCCAATTTATGTTCGGGACGACAGTTTCAAAAGCCAAAGCCTTGGAGTTCCAAGTGATTAGTAGGAGTAACTCATGACAAAGCCCCTCAAATCCCATATAAGAATGGGCTGGGCATGAGCATCTTTGAAGATGCCTGCAAGGATGACCACTCAACTAAGGATTAGATCTCTGGCACCTGCTCACCCTCTTCCAATGTCTTTGAATTCTGAAGTCACCTTAAGGGAACCAGAGAGACCTTGAACTGATGGACTTCTAGAAAATTAAGATATTTATTTAATACATTTTCTAGAGTGATAAATGTCGTGTGCAGTTTTGTGGTAAAGAAAAAGTTTCTTATGCTGAGAAAAACTAAAGCCTGACAGCAGTTTCCCTGAACTGACTCCAGATTAGATTAAAAGTCCTCGGGCAGGGAGAGAGATCTTTTTCTTACTGTATCAGAAAGGCACCAGAGTTCCTAGGAATCAAGAACTGCTCAATATTAGAACCCATTAATGCCAAGAAAAAAAGCACAGAAGAGGCCTGCTTGCCAACCCCACCCATGGGGGGAATGCCTTAGAGAGGTTCCTCTCTATTCTCATGTCTGTGTGACCTTTGAGTCTATGCTCAGTGGAACCACCTGTCTTTGTGGGTACAACCATTTAGCACCGTTTATTACAGTAACGAAATGTGTGCTGCTATTCCATTGGTAATTCTGTCTAAATACAAATCAATTATTTTAGAATATCAGAGTGATTTCTCAGTATACAGGTAACCAGCAGGTTTACAGGGCAATGATAAAGTCAATTTTATCAGTGACAAAAACTTTAAACAAAGGAGTACAACTCTTATTTCCTACAAAACAGAGACTTTCTATTGGATTGAGTCATGAAAAATGCTCCACATCAGTGGATAATTCCTACATTAGTAAAGGTAAAGGGTCAAGCTCAAAATAGGAGACTAAATGCTACCTACTCCGTAGCACAGCCAGGTGACAGCTGTGAAAGAAGTCTAACCTGGAATACCATTAAAAAAAAAAAAAAAACAAAACAAAACAGTGCTAAGGAAGTGTAACCATTCTCTTGAAATTGCTTTTGTAGGGGTAAAGACAATGCACTGGTGTGGGCTCTAATCCTAATTCTGCTAAAAACGGGCTTTAAATGCATTTCAATGAGTTTGAGTCATTTTCTCCTATGAAATGGGAGAATTACGTGAATCTCTAACATGAATTTCATATACCTAGAATTTTTATTCAACTTGTAAGGACTGATCTCACAAAACAGAGTAACCAAAACAGAGTAACCATAAGAATTATTCTTTTCTTTACAAAATGATTCTCCATTTAATAAAATAATTTTTAGCATCACTTCCTTCAAAGAGCTTTTCCAGTTCATTTGCTGTATGACATGATTTTCAAAACTTTAACTTAAAAACAATTTCTGGGAAATCCATATACAAGATACAAGACAAAGCAGAAAAATAAGGATATGTGTGAAGAAAAAAAAGTTGCAGATATTCCATACTGGAAATGTGAGGCCAGGTGCCCAACACACAGATTTTATTTTTCCCCTTTTTCTAATGTGAAAAGTGAGGTCTAGAGGTGAAGTGCCATTCTACCAGGGCAGTCTGTTGAAGTAGCAGAGGTGGCAGAATGGACAGCAGAGCCTGTCAGTTGGTTAGAGTTCTCCTAACCAAGAGACCAGGCTGTGCTGGCATTCCTTACTCACAAGTCCAGTGAAGGCACTCATGGGAACCATCTGATCTGGCCTGAAGGGAATTTTCACCTGCTCCTGCAGACACAACCAACACATAAGCCAGTCTCCATCGATTTTCCACAGTCGATTTCTTTTGAGTATTGTAAAGATTCATACTTATCACATCAAGTGAATTATAGATGATAATGTTGCCTTTGGCCTCAATTCCTTCTGTCATCTGTATCTGAGTCATTAATTACTTTCAGGGAGGATGTTCTCCTGGGCTTCACAGTGACTTTAGCACCTGGCTGGTGTCCTCTAAGCACCATGATCTTCCCACCTCTCTCAGGCTGCAAAAAGCTCCCTCCTGTTATAATCCAGCTAGATAAAAAAAGCAGCACAGCTGCTCCTAGACTTTCCACGTCCCAAGATTCTAGATTCTCCTACGGCAAACATCTATTCCTTCACCATTGCCTGGACTCAAGTTTGCCACTTAAATGTGGTTCTCTTCAAGGCAATGGACTCTAGGTCACTCTCAGCAGATGTCCTATATCCTAAAACACTGAGACTCTCAATGACTCTCTCTCAAGGGCTTATAGTCTGTTCCCTCATTTTCATGTTCTCTTGCTCTGCTCCAAACTCACAAAAACATGTTTTCTGTGAAAACACAGATATTCTGTGTCCTTTTATCATTATTTTCATAAGCTTCTGAAGGAGAAGGGCAAATGTTTGATCACTTTTGTGTCTCATGACACTTTGGCTGTGAAGTACATATTTCTGAAAGCATGCTATAATCCTGAAGTTGCTTCTATTCGGTTTGGGGTATATTGCACATGCTGTGTACCAGGAGGGAGGAAGTACACTGATAGTCACAATGATGCTTTGCCTCATTAAAATTTAATGTGAAGTTTATTTTGTATTCATTTCCCAAATACACAAGAGCCAAAAGAGAAAGCAATGACCAAGGGAAATGTTTTATGGTAAGAGGATGATAGGTTTTAGTTTATCCTGGATAATCCACAATTAAATAATGAACCTAAGGGAATCAAACGCTGTGCCTCTTTGTGCTCCCCCACCTCCATCTCTCACATCCCACTCCTCTCTCTTAACCCTGCTCGTAGGCAGGATGTGTGAGTGTGTACACTGATCTATCATTTCGACAAATATTTTTTGAGTGCCTAACAGGTGTCAGGCACTGTTCTAGTTTACCTTAAACAACACAGTGTTTGACATTCTTTAATGATACAAAAATTTGCTTTGTAATATAAATATCATCTAAGTGACATTAAAAAAATTTGTTTCAAGCAGCAGTTTTATGAGGATTAGGTAAAAATTTAAGAATTAAACGACCATTTGACGGGCCTCCCTGTTAGCCAGTTGGCATCAGTTATGTTATACACTCTACTCCAGACATACTGCTTTTTAAATGGCTACCATCCACTCATCTTCAGATATATTAAAGGAAGAACTAAGTTGACTGGAGCAATTTCAAACCCAAAATGTCTTTTCATCCTTGCTCCACAAGACAAATTAGATTTGCAAGCAACCAGACCTCAAATCTATTTGCTCTTTAATAATTTAAGCGCTGAAAGGTCAAGCAGCTCTTTTCTATTCCCCTTTATCAAAGTCCAAGTACTAATGAAAAATAGCTAAATCCTATCTGCTGCCCAATTGCTGTAATTTGCTGTTTCCCTGATGGAAATTAATATATTATTAACACCCAGGTCAATAGTACCTTGACAGAATTTTACAGCTGACGTATTTTTCATCTGTACAAGTAACATCACTTTACTAATTAATTTCATAAAATTTTTCCATCTACATTCATAATCTCAAAACTAGTTTTGAAAATCTCATTGTTGGAATGGTGTTTCTAGAAAGAGTTTTAAAAAGCAAATTTCGGAGCATAGAAAACTGATCAGAAATTTCTAGCTTAATTTAAATTCTATTATCATTTTAATGGGTTGCCCATGCTGCCTTTGTTTATTAGAGTTGCACCATCCTAGTCCTGTCCTACCATTACTCTGGAATTTAAAGTAACATCAAATCTTCCTACTGCATGTGCAATATTAAAAGCACAATCCACAGTGAAGATGAATCTGCCAAAACTGTGACATCACTATATCAGAACTTTCCTATGGAATGAAATTTAATTCAAAGTTTAATTTATGTTAGGCGTTTCTATAACAAAATTCTAAGGCCTTTACCAGGAGAATGAAAAATCTGCATTTATATGGAATAGCACATGAAGTATAACCTAGAAAAGAACATCTGAACATCTTTCATCTACTTTTTTAGACTTGAAAGTTCAAATGTGATAAAATGTTTTTAGTTTTTTCCTAACTTTGAGTTCTTGGAGAGGAAGCCTCATATATATGTGAAATTGACTTAAAATTTTTTGTCCTAATTTATTTTGAAATGAGTTGTAAATCCACTTTTGTTATTCAATTATCATGTTTCTTTTCAGCCTAAGATACTAGAGGGTGACCAGTTGGTTACAGAAGGTAGGGAGGTGGGGAAGAGAAGAGAGAGAGAGAAAAGTTATGACACTTTCATTGTTGCTTTTGCTAATCCTCTAAAACAGGACTTCTGATCATTTCAGGGACTTAGAATATTGTTCATTTTATTGTATTTAATAGTGACTTTTGGCTTGATATGCAATTTTTGGTAAAACTGTCCATTCTATATGTATAAAAAGAATGGAAATTAGTATTGATGTCTTCCTGAAGATTAAATATGGGGGAAGATGAAATAAAATGAAAATATTAATTACATGCAAAGCATGAAAAATAAATGTATAACTAAGGTTTACTTCAATGCAACCACAATGAATTTATTTTCCTCTTGTTCTTTGCTATGACATTGTCTTTTCCTAAATCTGTCAGCATTTACTGAAATGACACCCTAATAGTCCAAACAATCTGGTAAAACTCAGCTCAGTTTTTAAAAGCAAGTCACCAGGTTAAAATTAGTGGAAAAAAAAATCAGAATTCAGTGTTTGTCATTAGGGCTTGGATTCCTTAGAGTCCTGCCGGTAACGCTGAGAGTAGCTGACCTGACACACTCCTGTTCATTAAATTATCAATGATAAATGGTAACTAGTTTTATACAGACAATTGGCAATGGGGAACACACCGCACAGCATAAACAGACCTGTGGGGCTGAATATTCTGTGTTAGCAACTTTAATTTCCCTTTATCTTGCTCTGATGTAGGTAAGACTGACAAGAAATTGCTGTGGAATATTTGTGAGGCAGCGCAAGCATTTTTTTTGCTCTTTCAGCTGTAACTCATAACAAGGAGCTCGCCTGGCATCAGTAAGTTACTACTGCTCTGTGGGTGTGTGTCTGTGCGCACACACCCACACTCCATTCAATATCCTGCCGCTCTGCTAGTTAGTGATAAAATCTGATATAATAAAATATTAATTACAGCTGAAAGGTTGGGTGAGAAATATGAACTCAATTACAGTCCCATATTATGAACAAAGGGCAGGGTGAAAAAAATTCTTTAGTTATGGAGGTTTGGGATAATAAAAAGAACAACTAGAACATTAGACTCAGGCTGAGAAACTCTGTAAAAGGCCACCTATCATTAATCTTCACAACAGGCACCACACTTCGAGTAAATTAGTCCTAGACAGAACATCTTTAAGAGTGATTTCTCCTGGTTTTAACAAGTGAAGACATTTTCCTTTGCATTTCCTTTTTCACATAATTTTAACACAATTTAATCATCTCAATTTCATAAACACATGACTACAAAATTATACTCCAAAATCAGTTACTATTACAAAAAGTATGTTCTCTTAAATAGCCCTGATGATTTAAACAAAAACAGAAAGTGGCTGGGTACGGTGGCTCACGCCTGTAATCCCAGCACTTTGGGAGGCCTAGGTGGGTGGATCATGAAGTCAGGAGTTCCAGACCAGCCTGACCAAGATGGAGAAACCCCATCTCTACTAAAACAAAACAAAATTATAAACAATAAGAAAAATCGGCTTGGCACCGTGGCGCATGCCTGTAGTCCCTGCTGCTCTCGAGGCTGAGGCAGTAGAATTGCTTGGACCCAGGAGGTGGACATTGCAGTGAGCTGAGATTGCACCTCTGCACTCCATCCTGGGCAACAAAGCAAGACTCTGTCTCAAAAATAAAATAAAATAAATAAAAATATATTAAGGCCGCACCAAGTATCTTCATTCTTATATGTTTTTATTATATCCCATTCAAAAATCTTTCAGTCCCAAAAAGTTCCAGTGCTTTGGGCCAGATGAGCTGGAGTAGAAATAGAGGAAGGCAGGTGTGCACAAGGGGCTGCCTGTGAGATGGCACTGACTTGGGAATCACTGTTCACAGGCAACTGGCTCCAGCTTTGCATCTCAGTCATTGACTGACCACTAAGGTCCTTCAGGCTCTAATATTTTATGACTCTAAGCACCAGATCTGGCAAGTTGTGACAGCAGCAAATGAGAAGAAAATTATTTCATTCATGTTTCCTCCATCCTTTCTTTCCAAAATATTCACCACATATCAAGCCTCATTACAAGCACAGGGGAAGAATAAAAAGAGGAATTAGGCACAGACGGTCCGTCCTTGAAAAGCCTAGTCTAAGAGTGTTAGAAATAGGTCACACCAATGAAGAACTCCTGTGTCAAGGATCTGATAAGGGTTTGTACAAAGTACAAAGTAACAGGACGCAGGGACGTATCAATCTCTACGTTAAAATCTCTTCTAGTATCTCCTATATTGAGGGCATCTGGCCTGAACCGAGTGTCCAAACGTTCTCACCCTAAAACTGCTTATGCAATGCTACCATCACCAACATTCTCCTGGAATTAAAGATAATGCAACAGCAACAAAAACAAAAAAGTCAACGTGTTTATTAATAGATCTCCAATGGAGTCTCCATTCACTCCAATTGCTTGCAAACACCCTTCATCAGTAGCATAGAAGATGGAAGGCAATAAGCTGGGCCCCACCTCAAATACTGTCCAGGTCTCGGCAGGTATGCCCCAGGAGTCCCCAGGAGTCCCCAAGAGCTACCCAAGAATGGCGGGGTCTCCCTCACTCATGAAAAGCAGGCTTCCTAGTCTTGGCTCCTCTACTAGGCACCCACATAGCCTGAGGTGAGGATGAAGAAGGAAGTACCTAAGGGTGGGCCGGGAAAGAAGCTCGGAGGCAGGCGTGGTCTTGGTCTTTTTTCTCCTCTTTCCAAAATCAGGCAAACTTGTAACTATTCTCTGCCAAGTCTATAATCATTCCTCAGGCTACAAAGGCCTTAATTTCCTGTTTTTGGTATTTCCTTGGATATCTATTTTAATCCCTAAAGTTATATCAAAATATTACATAAGTATTTTGTTGGTTTTTCTGTGTGTGTAGGGAGGGTAGTGGCAGTGGTTTGAGAGCCATCCTGGCCTTCCCTATCTACAGCAGCCTCCCTGCACAGCCTCCCACAGGTGACCTGGTATTACTGCCCTCAGAATGGGGGCCTGGGAATGAGACTGGAGGTCTGATCCAATGCACAGAATCCTTCGGAAGAGATTATGCTGAAGAAAAGCAGATGTGAAAATTAGGGGAGGGAAGGCTAGGCAGCATATTTTCATGCGCAAAAGCAAGTCTGAAATGGAGTTTGAGGGAAAGTTAAATTAAGTTTCATTGTATAAAAGCTCAAATACATCTACTCTATTATTATTATCTTCCCCTGCCATTTTTAAAGCTTCTTTTCAAAGGTTCTTAAGGAACAAACTTAGTTTCCAAAGTGAATTTTCAAAGAGATGACTGACATTGTCATCCTAGAAGCAACATTAATAAAAATGATCCTTGTTTTCTGGCAGTAAAGGAATCCAGGGTACTGTTTTGTAATACAATAAAACTCACTTAAAAGCAGGCAGGGTGGTAATAGCGGTGGTGGCGGTAGTAAGGGATGGGGCATCCTCTGCTAACCCTCAGTGTACTGACTCAGCAATAGTAAGTAAGAATAAAACCAAGCTTTATAAAAAGCAGGAATATAGACACTGAAATTTTACCACTGAATGACATTTTGATCCTATGTGTACTTCAATAAAAAAAGAAAAATTATTAGAAATCACTCTTTCCCTAAAGAATTTTAGCCACAGATAGAGCCTTTTCAAAAGGTTTGAAAACTGTGACAAAAGCGCATTTAGCCCCAAGGTTTAAGATGCTCCTGCAGTCTGCATTTCTCCAATAATAAAAGGGAAAAATTAAAAAGACACTTATAAGCATCTCAAAGTACTGATGCTTAATTTATTGATTCTCTGGAGACTAATAAAAATGGTGAAAGGAAAAAGAACATAAATACCAGCGGAAAAACACTAATTAATTTGATTAAAATCATCCAATACTCTAAAACAATTTCATTTAAGTTCTTCAAGTTCTGAAAATTACATGGCTAAACATTTAGCAAGGGCTGGGTGTGGTGTCTCATGCCTGTAGTTCTAGCACTTTAGCAAGCTGAGATAAGAGGATTGCTTGGGCCCAGGAGTTTGAGACCAACTTGTACAACATAGTGAGACCCTGCTCTATAGAAATAAGAAAAACTAGCTGGGTGCGGTGGCAAACACCTGTAAGTCCCAGCTACTCAGGAGACTGAGGTGGGAGGATCACTTGAGCCAAGGAATTTGAGGCTGCAGTGTGCTAAGATCATGCTACTGCACTCCAGCCTGGACAATGGAGTGAGATTCCATCTCTAAAACATAACAAAACAAACCAAAAACCCAAAAATGTTTCAGTTTAAAAATAATAGCAAGGAAATAATGAAGAAAACAAAAGTATTGCATCTAAGAATTAAGCAAGCAGTAGAGATAAACCTCAGAGATTCCAATGATTACAACACAGAAACAAAGGTGTAATATATTTTCTTAATAAAGGTGTATCTAGCTTAATAAGGCACTTCACATTGTTGTGCTTCAGAGATACTGAAGTTTTTATAAATTGAAGGTTTCTGGCAACCCTCCCTTGAGCAAGTCTGTCACTGCTGTTTTTTTCTGACAGCATGCACTTACTTCATGTCTCTGTGCCACATTTTGGTAATTCTTACAATATTTCAAACTTTTTCATTATTATTACATCTGTTATGGTGATCTGTGATCGGTGATCTATGATGTTACTCTTGCAATTGTTTTGGGGTGCTATAAACTGTGTCCATATACGACAGCCATCTCTCTCCCTGGCACTGGGCCTCCCTATTCCCTAACACATACCGTATTGAAATTAGAACAAATAACCATACAATGGCCTCTAAGTTTTCAAGAGAAAGGAAGAGCTGCAAGTCTCTCACTTTAAATTAAAAGCTAGAAATTATTAAGTGTAGTGAGGAAGGCATGTTAAAAGCCAAAACAGTTCAAAAGCTAGGCCTCTTGCACCAAACAGTTAGCCAAGTTGTAAATATAAAGGAAAAGTCCTTGAAGGAAATTAGAAATACCACTCCAGTGAACACACACATGAATGATAGGAAAGTGAAATGGCCTGACTGCTGATAAGGAGAAAGTCTGAGTGGTCTGCATACACTATCAAAGCAGCTTGAATGGTCTGGATAGAAGATCTAACCAGCCATTATACTCTCGTAAACCAAGCCTAGTGCAGAGCAAGACTCTAATTTTCTTCAATTCTATTTAGGCCCAGGGAAGTGCGGAAGCTGCAGAAGAAAAGTCTGAAGCTAGCAGAGGTTGGTTCATGAGGTTGAAGAAAAATGGCCTTCTTCATAACATAAAAGTGCAGTGAAGCAGCAAGTGCTGATGTAGAAGCTGCAGCTCGTTGTCCAGATCTAGATAAAGTCACTGATAAGGGTGACTACACGAAACCACAGATTTTCATTACAGATGAAAGGGCCATCTATTAGAAGCAGACACCATCTAGGACTTTCATAGATGAAGAGGAGAAGTCAACGTCTGACTTCAGTGGACAGGCTGACTCTTGTGTTAGGGGCTCTCATGTTAGCAGCTCTGCTGCTAGCAAGTTTAAGTCAAAGCCGATGCTCATTTACCATTCTAATGCCCTTCAAAATCATGCTAAATCTAGTCTGCCTGTGCTCTAGAAATGGAACAATAAAGCTTGGACAACACCACATCTGTTTACAGTATGGTTTATTGATTATTTTAAGCCCACTGTTGAGACCTACTTCTCAGAAAAAAAAAATTCGTTTCTAAATATTACTGCTCATTTGACAATGCACTTGATCACTCATGAGCTCTGATAGAGACATACATGGGATGAATGCTGCTTTCACACCTGCTAACACAACATTCATTTTGCAGCCTATGGGTCAAGGAGTCATTTCAACTTCCACGTCTCATGGAACAGACTTTGTGATGCTATACCTGCCATATATAATTATTCCTCTAATGGGTCTGGTCAAAGTCAAATGAAAGGAGTCGCTATTCCAGATGCCATTAAGAACATTTGTGATTCATGGGAGGAGGTCAAAATATTAATATTAACATGAGCTTAGAAGAAGTTGATTCTAACCCTCAAGGGTGACTTTGAGGGGTTCAACACTTCAGTGGAGGAAGTCACTGCAGATGTGGTGGAAAGAACAACTAGAATTAGAAGAGGAGCCTGAGGATGTGACTGAATTGCTGCAATCACATGATCACACCTAATGGATAAGTTGTTTCATATGGGTAAGCAAAGAAATGGTTTCTTGAGATGAAATCTACTTGTGATGAAGATTCTGTCACTGTTGAAATGACAACAAATGATTTAGAGTATTATAGCAACACAGTTGATAATGCACCAGCGAGGTTTGAGAGGACTGACTCCAATTTTGAAAAAAGTTCGACTATGGATAAAATGCTTTCCAATGCATCCCATGCTACAAAGAAATTTTTTGTGAAAGGCAAAGTCACTGATGTGGCAAATTTCATTGTCTTATTTTAGGAAATTGCCACAGTCACCCAAACCTTCAGCAACGACCACCCTGATCAGTCAGCAGTCATCCACCTCAAGGAAAGACCCTCCACCAGCAAAAAGATTATGCCTCATTGAAGGCTCAGCTGATCATCAGTACTTTTAGCAATAATGTGTTTCTTAATTAAGGTAGACACATTTCTTAAGACATAATGCTATTGCTCACTTAACAGACTACAGTATAGTATAAACATAACTTTAATATGCACTAGGAAACCAAAAATGTGTGTGACTTGCTTTATTATGGCATTCACTTTATTGTAGTGATCTGGAACTGAGCCTGCAATAACTCCAAGGCATGCCTGTACTAGAAAAGATAATAAAGAAAGGATATTACTTTGCAGAACAGTCCATGTCTGCAAAGGGAGGTAATCATGTTGGTTCTGAAGAGCCAGCAGGAAAGACATCTTCTGATCAACAAAAGTGGGGGACAAGAGAACAAGCACAACTCCCAGGAGGAGGCAAGGTCCTGACAGGTCATGTGCCCTGTGGTGAGCACAAGATTAAGTGTTACATGGGAAGC
The DNA here is from genome assembly GCF_048565385.1 of Saimiri boliviensis. Taxonomy (NCBI): domain Eukaryota; kingdom Metazoa; phylum Chordata; class Mammalia; order Primates; family Cebidae; genus Saimiri; species Saimiri boliviensis. The sequence continues at coordinate 64,791,594 of NC_133461.1, read as the reverse complement.
TCATGGCTTTGAGATTATAGTAAACAAGTCTGTTAACCTTCCTGAATCCCAGTTCTTTCAACTGTAAGGTGGGAATGCTGGCATCTAGCGAGGAAGCCTGCTCTGTGCCATGAGAAATTACTTCATTCAGAACCAAGCATGGGCTTGGCACATCACAGCTCCTCAATCCAAGTAATAATGATTATTCATTTTCTATTGCTGTAATTATTATTCCTCTATCACAAGCTGCTCAGAAGAATATAACTGAGGCTTAGGAATACAATACTAGGACCCAGAAAATCTCCCAAGACATGGGCAGAATAAAAGGGGCTACCGTGTCATCTATAAGTTGTTTCTGTCACTACAGAAGTCAACAATAAGAAAAGGTTTCCTATACTGAACAGATAACATCTGTGTTTGATGCTGTCTTGACTGCTTTGCTTACAGGTCACCAATTCTCCCTAATAATAATGAGGTAAAGACAATAAATCTTGGCAAATAAGAATTTAAACCCAGAAGCATCAAACTCCATGCTATGGTGGCATTTTTTATGATTCTTAACAACACTGCACTTGTACTCCCTGGAGTAAGCTGTTATCTATAAATAGTCCTACCAATAATGCCTTCTCTTACTGCTGGGATATTTTGATGGAAGAAGAGATCTAAAACATTGATGATTTTACCAAATGAATGCACAATATTAATGCCAAACACACATTTCTTACAATTTTCCTAAAAGTATCGTCAAATATGAGTTACTGTTAAAACATAGTTTCTATGCAGGTGAGAACCACAGCATATCAGGATAAAAATTAAAATGATTAGAAATTTTAACTATACTACTAAAAGCAGAGTATAATGGGAATAAAGACTGAACAACAATCTAGTCAACATTTTTAAAACAAATCAGGATGTTATAACTTTATTATCTTGAGCAATTCAGTTTGCAAATAATTTTCACTGATCATAATCCTCCTGATCAGGCTGTGAGACAGGCAAGCAGCATAGTTCATACCAATTTTACAAATGAAGAAACAGAGAATTTACAGGGTGATATAGTTTGGATATCTGTCCCTACCCAAATCTCATATTGAATGTAATTCCCAATAGGGAATTGGAGGTGGGGCCTGGTGAGAGGTGTTTGGATCATGGGGTCAGATCCCTCCCTGTTGGAGATAGACACCCACCCTGTTAGAGGTGGGACACCATCCCTGTTGGAGGTGGGATACCCACCCTGTAGGAGTTGGGATACCCACCCTGTTGGAGATGGGATATCCACCCTGTTGGAGGTGGGATACCCTCCCTGTTGGAGATGGGATACCCTCCATGTTAGAGATGAAATACCCTCCATGCTGAAGATAGAATACCCTCCATGTTGGAGATGGGATCCCTCCCTGTTGGAGATGGGACACCCTTCCTGTTGGAGGTAGGGCCTGGTGAGAGGTGTTTGGATCATGGGGTCAATCCCTCCCTGTTGGAGGTGGGATACCCTCCCTGTTGGAGATGGGGCCTGGAGACAGGTGTTTAGATCATGGGGAAGATCCTTCATGAGTGTCTTGGGCCATCTCCTTGGGGAATAAGTGATATTTTACTCTGGAGTTTGCGTGAGATCTGGTCTTTTAAAAATGTGTGGCATCTGGCTGGGTGTTGTGGCTTACACTTGTAATTGCAGTACTTGGGAGGCCAAGGTGGGCAGATGACTTGAGGTCAGGAGTTCGTGACGAGCTTGGCCAACATGGTGAAAACCTACTAAAAATACAAAATTAGCCAGGCATAGTGGTAGGTACCTGTAATCTCAGCTACTTGGTAGGCTGAGGCAGGAGAATAGCTTGAACCAATGAGGTGTAGGTTATAGTGAGCCCAGATTGTGCCACTGCACTCCAGCCTGGGTGACAGAGACTCCATCTCAAAAAAAAAATAGTGTGTGGCATCTCCCTCCTCACACTCTCTCTTGCTCCTGCTTTCCCCATGTGACATGTCTCCTGCCTCTTTACCTTCTGTCATGATTCTAAGTGGAAGATTGGAGGCTTCTGAGCCCTCCCCAGAAGCGAAGGAGATGCCAGCACCATGCTTCCTGTAAAGCCTGCAGAACGCTGAGCCAATTAAACCTCTTTTCTTTATAAATTACCCAGTCTTGGGTATCTTTATAGCAATGCAAGAATAGCTTAATACACAGGGTGACTAGGTCACACAATTAATAAATGACATAGCCTAGATTCAAACCCAAGTCTTCCGAGTCTGTGCCAAGTGTTCTCTTAATTTGTGATACTACTTTTCTAAACCATTACGTTGTATGAATTGTTTACCTCAGAGAGATTATATGTCAGTTCTTCTACTAAATAAAACTTCAGTTATTTGGAGAGAACTGGGAGGTGGAACCACTGAGCACAGCCTGCTCCATTCAAAAGCTTTTGTGTTTGCAAGAGGCAGTTTTGATGTATCCATCCACGGTAATCTGTTAACTTTCCACCATATGGGTCCATTTACTTCTCCAATGTCCCAGCCGGCCCCAGTAGTTGATCTAATATGCAAACCCAGTCATATTTCTGCCTCAGTAAAAAATTCTTCTACAGTTTGTTTAAAAATGAGAAACAAATATAAAAACAAAAAAATAAACAAGTAACTGTGAAAGGCTGTGCCTGGCACAGAACCATGATTGGAAATACAGAAGTAAAATTACAGAGGAAAGGCCTGGCTCTGAAGGAGCTGGTAGGTGGCCAGGACAAGCAGTCACCAGCCAGTGCAGTAAATCTAGGGCTGAGCTCTCTAGGAGAGCTGCAGGACACAGATGGGCAGGGGCCAGAGTGGGCACTCCGAGGAGGTGACATCTGGGGCACAGCCAGGAGGGGAGTGGAAATAGTGAGAGAAAAAGAGAAAGAGAAAGAGGCGAGAGACAGAGAGAGAGAGAGAGAGAGAGAGAGAGAGAGAGAGAGTGTGTGTGTGTGTGTGTGTGTGTGTGTAGGCAGGACAGAGAAGGGAAGGTAAAAGAGAGAAGATTCCATGAAAGAAACATCAATTACAAAATAAACAAACCCACAAAATGGCATGGAACCACCCACTATATTCTCAGGCATATATTTATAGGTGGAAGAGAGGCTGCCCCAGGAAGTGAGTAAAAGCCAGAAAAAGCCAGAGGCTTCTCCATTAGACAAAGTCTGGATTCATGCTGAGGGCAATAGGGAGACACTGATGGGTTATCAAACCAGGGAGGGAGGATCCTGCAGCCACAGTATGGAATGAATTGGAGATCAGAGAAAGACCAATATGAACTAAGACAGTGATTGTGGGGATGGAAGGCAGCGAGAAAAGGAGAGAGGAGGGTGTCATTACTCACCCCGAGAGGTGAGAAGACAAGTTTTTGCAAGAGTCAGTAGAAGACTACAAGTTGGAGTGACCTTCCTGATGGGATCTGAATTTATAGCAATGGCTTATTTGAAATAATCGTTCTCAATTACTCTTCTTACTAAAAAAAAAAAAAAAAAAAAAAAAAAAAAAAACCAAAAAACACAATAAATTGTTTCAAAGGTAAAGACAGGGTGTTCCTTCATAGTTCTGTATTCTACGGAAGGGTCATGGTATTTAACTTTCATTTAGGGATGAAAATGTAATTTAAAACTCCACTTGTTCCTGATAGGTCCCACTAGTTAAACAAAGGTCTCAGGTCTTCTTATCTATAAATGTTTCAGGTGATATTACTCCTACTGGCAAGAAAAAGATGAGGTTCATTCAATAAACATTTATTGCACTCTTAATTAGGTTAGAGGTATTGAATGATATTCAAAAACTAAATTATTAGAATCATTTTGTGATCAAATGACTTTTGCATTTCTGATTACATTTATATATGTTTTATGTAATGTTTAGCCTAGGAAAATGCTCACTCTCAACATTAAATAGGGTCATGAGTCATTTAATGACAGGGATATATTCTTAGAAGTGCCTCATTGGGCCATTCTATCTTTGTGCAGACATCCTAGGGTGCACTTACCTAGATAATACAGCCTACTACACCCTAAGGCTGTATGGTACAGTCTATTGCTTCTAGGCTACAGAGCTATATGGTATGTGACTGTACTGAATACTGTAGGCAACTGTAAAACAATGGGAAGTATCTGTAAACGTAGCTAAATGTAGAAAAGGTACAATGAAAATAAAGTATTATAATCTTACAGGACCACTGCTGTATATGCAGTCTGTTGAATGAAATGTCCTTATGCTGTGCACAACCGTATGGCACAACTATATGTAAATCTAATTAATGCTCCTGAGTGATGGCCAAACCTTGTGTGTGTGTGTTTTCAATTCTACTGACTAGGATAACCACTGTTTATGTCTCTTTAACTTCTTTTATCTTAGGCTTTTCTACCTACTGCTCTCCTACTTGGTAAACCTACCTCCTCCTCCTCAGGTTTCAGTTTAAGTAACACATTCTCAGTAAGACAGTCCTGATTCTCCTGTTGAGATTTCATCCTTCTGTCATATACTCTTAAGAGTACCCTGGACTTTTCTAGACAGCACTGATCACAACCCTAGCACAATTAATGACTTGAAGATAATAAGTGTTCAGTAGGTATCTGGTGAATGAACAAAAAATGAGTGAATAGTAGCCAACTGTCAATCCTAACATTTCCTACAACACTTTTCAATGTCATGAAGGACCAGGATGTTAACTAGGTACTAATAACTGGAAAGAACTCTTATTACTTACTGAGCAGAAAATACATTGACACAGGACAGGAAAGCACTTAAGAGGTTAAAGTAGGGATAGGAAGGAACTGGGCCATATATACATGTCAAAAGAGACATGATTACCTGGGGGAAAAAGAACACCAAAACCACCCCCTAATCTTTCTACTATCTAACAGATTGAAGAACTGAATATTAATTTAATTAAGTTGCAACCAAATACAGGTAAGCATCATAAGCATAGCACAGTATACTTAACACAAAAGTTACGGAGGAAATAGAAGCCATATTCACACTTTTGTGTACTCTGGTATTGTTACAATAAACAGCTAAATTGTGTATATTTATAAGGGCTGGTAGATAAAATGCTCTGCTGAAGAGAATGACGTAAAACAGAATTCCTTCTGTATCTGTGCCCCCATCCCTCTGCCCTCCACCAAAATAGGACGAAGCAGCAGTGTAACTTGAGGAACGTGGTCAGGGCCTCTGAGTTGGCCCTCGGTTCTAACAGTCTAGCAGGCGTCCCCGAACTTTTTACACAGGGGGCCAGTTCACTGTCCCTCAGACCGTTGGAGGGCCGCCACATACTGTGCTCCTCTCACTGACCACCAGTGAAAGACGTGCCCCTTCCTGAAGTACGGCGGGGGGCCAGATAAATGGCCTCAGGGGGCTGCATGCGGCCCGTGGGCTGTAGTTTGGGGACACCTGGTCTAGGGCTCTGAGAAGCATACCGTGTTAGTGGTCACAGATGATTTTATCAGTCTTTTAGAACTTGCAACCTTCCTCACAAAGATACGTGAAAGGGAGGCATCTATAGTCAAATCAGTCAATCTTTGTCAATATTTCCAAGATTCTCTCCCAGAAAGGCTATCAGCTTTAGCTTGGAACACCTCTAGAAGTTCATCCCTTAAACTCCCTAAATCAATAACTGTGATTAAGAAGACCCAGGGGTTCCCAAGAGCAAATGGCAGAGCAGCTTTACAATTTGTAAAGTAATATATTGTTCAGTGCAGCCATTTGCAATCTTTTAGTGCTCTGAATTTATAATTGAAATGATTTCTAATTTATTCCACTATTAACATTTAAAGATGGTCGATCTAGATAAGGGAAAAGAAACACCATGTAACTTTCTCTGCAGTCAAGGGAAAATGAGCTAGACTTTAATGTCTCCCTCCTTCCTGCTGAATGGCTTCTGTGCAGCTGGTCAGTAAGAGGGGAATGCACAACACAGCCCATCCCTCACCTCCAGGAATGTGCAAGGTGTGGCCTCCACGGTGAAAGGACACTCGAGAGCTTTCATGGTGTCTGTAGCTAATTAATTTAGAGCAAGCATTATTTAGATCTGGAAACCATATATTGATTTATTTTTACTGTTTTAAATTTTTTAAATTTAATTATAATTGAGATAGGGTCTCGATTTGTTGCCAGGGCTGGTCTTGAACTCCTAGGCTCAAGCAGTCCTCCCACCTTGTCCTCCTTAAGTGCTGGGATTACAGGCATAAGCCACCATATCTAGCCCATATATTGATTTATAATAGGCTAAGTTAAAATAAAACCACTTTCAAATTTATATTACAAAACATTTACATCTTTTGCTTTTTGAGACAAGGTCTGGCTCAGTCGTCCAAGGTGGAGTGCAATAGCATAATCACAGCTCACTACTGTCTTGACCTCCTGAGCTCAAGCAATCCTCCCACCTTGGCCTCCCAAAATGTTAGGATTACAGTCATGGGCCTCTGTGCCTGGTCAGAATATTTATGTCTTAAGGAAAACTTTGCATTGCAAGGTTTTATGCTATACATTTTTTGTTTCTCAAAATAATATTGTCATTCCAGCAGGAAAATACTATAAAGGGATAAACTTTTAAAAACAAGTGATAGAAAACATTTTCAAATCAGTATTTAACTGACTCCTCTAAACCAGGATCAAACTCTTGAACAAACCTATTCTGATTAAAAGAACAAGTTCTGGAATCTGGGGAGTAAATTCTAACATAATTATAAGGACCGAGTGGTTACAAAATGGCACGTGAATCACAAATACCTTTCTTTTATCTTTCTTTTAATAAAGTGGAAGAAAATGCATATACTTAAAGGGTGACTAGAACATTAAACTTTGCTGAGTTACATAAGTAATATGCCTCACTAGCTCTTCATACCCATGCCACATTGTGAAATTTACTATGTTGCAGACTGTTTCCTTTTAGAGTAGTTATAAGCCGAAGACCATTTTGTTTGTTTTATGGCTAAGTTTATTCAGTTAAGCTGATAATAACCACAATTAGGAAATTATTCAGGGATCAATAAGGAAACACATCCATTTTTTTCCTGAGTTATTATATAGATTTGGGGTCAGGGAAGTTTGCTAATTATTTGTAAGATCAATTCCTGAAAAACATGCCGATCCATAAATAAACAGGTAGCTCCATGCAATCAAATTTAAAATGCATCAGAGAAATACCAATTTATGTGAATTCTGTTTATGATTCCGTTGATAGAGGAAATAATTACATTTTTCATGTAAAATTAGATTTTTCATGATATTAGAATTGAATAAAATGAGACAAACAAAGGAAATTGCTGGAGGACCAGGGGTGGTCTTACGAACAGAAACGTGTAACGTGAACTATTGCTAAGGCAAGAGTCAACACTTCCATGGCAATATGTGCAAAGCATGATTTGAACTTTTAAAAAATATCAACTCATTTAGTTTTCACAAGAACCCCATGAGGCTGGCATTCTCAAAGGCTCCTTGCATGGAGAAGAGAATGGGATGTTTAGGAAGGTAGTGTTAACAGAGTGAACATCTCTTCCCTTGGACTTACAGACAGTGAGATAAACAAATGGGTTGCTGCTCTTTGAGAAAACACACACGCCTTGATTTATACTTCATAACCTTCAACTACTAAACCATAATCATTTGTATGCCAACAACCATAATTTCTGAGAAACTTTTTTAAACGAACATGCATGGTTATCTCCTGTATTTCTTTAATTTTTTTTTTTTTTTTTTTGTAGAGATAGGTCTATGTTGAGTCTCTCTATGTTCAGACTGCTCTTGAACTTCTGGGCTCAAGCAATTCTCCACCCTTAGCCTCCTGAGTAAAGGCACACACAGCCATGGCCAATTTGGAACTACAGGTATATATCCATGCTTAGCTATGTGTTCTTATTTTATTTTATTCTATTTTTTGTAGAGACAGTGTCTTGCTACATTACCCAGGCTGGTCTCAAACTCCTGGCATCAAGTGATCCTCTCACCTTTGCCTCCCAAAGTGCTGGGGCAGTCTCACTAATACTAATAATCTGTCTCTGGCTTCACTTCCACATTTGAGGTGCCCTGGTTTCCAAGTTGAACACTGCTGTGCTTTTATGAAGGGTCGTGTCCTATTAGTGAATATGCTCCTTGAATTTGCCAGGGGCACTGTGCCTCCTTGTCTCTAATGTCTATTCTGGAGGCCGAGGCAGGGGGATCACTTCAGCCTCAGAAAGTCAAGATAGCACTGAGCTACGACTGCAGCACTGCACTCTAGCCTGGGCAACAGAGGGAGAACCTGTTTCAAAAAAAGAATAAATAAATAAAAGAAAGAAAATAAAGTTTTTCGCTATCTTATTGATGAAAAAACTTTGAATCCATAAACAGAAATTAAAATTCCAGGTGCTACTATACTGGCTGGAATGATGGAATTTGTGTTCTTGGCCATCTCAGGATTTAAATAATTTTATGTGACAAAGCTAATGTCTTGATCAATAAAAAGACAACAATCATTTACATTGAGAGTTTGGTGCAATTTCAAGAATCTACATGAACCAAGCTGAGTGTTTGCAGTGAAATCAATACATGACCACCTTACTTAGTGAAGTGCATAAACAAAGTTCGACTGAATTTTCAACATCAATGAATATGGATTTTAAAAAAATCAAATCAATTGAAAAAAATGGGTTTTGGAAATCACACAATGACAGTATTTTTGAACACACAATACTGTGCAAAATCCAGGAAAGAAAACAGATGTTCACTTCCATTTCCATCCTCCTAGTATTTATCTTATCATTTGGGAAAAGCTTTCTTTTATTGCAGTTTGATTACATGTGCATTTTGCAGATTTCCAGATGTGTTCAAATGTTTTAATTTACATTATGGCTTTATATTTAGGTCCATATAATTCCCTAATCAGAGTTCTTATTTGTCTAAATATTACACGAAATTGAGAATTTTAATATACCCTATTTAGTTCAAGGGTACTATACACATTTTTTCCCCCAAACTAGTCTTTCTCGCTATATTGGTCTTCCATCTATTCTACAGATAATCAGTCCCATTATGTTATACTATATAATTCATCCCTTGAAGACAGCATTCACTTTTCTGCAAGAAAAAAAAAATCTTTTCGACAGGTGAGGTTGAAATAATTTCCTCTCTCAAATTTGTGCCAAGACAATTTACCCATTTAAGATCGGCATCCTTCCAGTAAAGATGATGTCTACAGCAAGTTTCCCTGTAATGCTTACTGAATGATATCCCATAAGGATTGGTCATGGTTCTAGGATTACAGATTTGAATAACGAACATGGATACATTTATTGATTTCAAGATGCTAACATGGGAAGAAGGTATTAGAGACTGGATGCAAAGTGTCCCTGGCAAATTCAAGGAGCATATTCACTAACACTGGATGACGTTTCAGAAAAGCAGAGCAGTACTGAACTTGGAAACACTGCTTGACAAAAACTTGGTGCTATGACAAACATAAAAGAGGGTGAGACAACACAAAGCAAAATTTTCACAGACTTAGAGAACTGGGCCTGATGAAATGATGTAACGTCTGCAGTCAAAGTTATGTATTTTGGACTCTGACAAGCATTTGGATCTGTATTTTTATAGACATAAGAACAGGAAGCCTGAGGACACCAAGTACTACTAGTAAGGAATCAAAGCCTCCAAAAAACAATTAGAAATGTGTAAAAATAAGCAACCATAAAACAATGTCTTAGTGAGGCCAATGATAGAAAAAGGAACAGTAGTTTGAGTGTGCTCGGCACTTAGTAAAGACAAGGAAAGAGGGCAGGGAAAGGGTACAGGTATATTGCCCAAAAGGAAATTATTTTGAAACAGTCTTGGCTGGTCATGGTGGCTCACACCTGCAATCCTTGCATTTTGGGAGGCCAAAATGGGCAGATCACCTGAGGTCAGGAGTTCAAGACCAGCCTGGCCAGTATGGTGAAACCCTGGTACCAAAAATACAAAAATTAGCTGGATGCAGTAGCAAATGCTTGTAATCCCAGCTATTTGGGAGACTGAGGCAGAAGAATCCTTGAACTTGGGAGGCATAGGTTGCAGTGAGCTGAGATAAGGCCACTGCATTCCAGCATGGGTGACAGAGTGAGACTGTCTCAAAAACAAACAAACAAAACTTAGTCTTAGAAAGATCTATACAAAGACGTGAATGAAAATCCAACCAAAAGGGTTTGAAAGTAAGATATAAGAACAGAAAATATCCAAAAGGTGTCCATATAAGATCAAAATACCATAGAATAACTGGCTGTTTTTGAAAAATAATTAAGCTTTCTTTCAGCTTCCTTCGGTTTGGAGGCATTAAGCTGAGTAAACTCTTATTCACATGATCGTGATTCTTTGCAGAAAACACCAAGTTCTGTCCCAATGGCCCTTTATTGCTGAGTCTGAGCAACTATTAAGTGGGTCAGAAACAAATGATGCTCCCAAGGCCATGGTCAGAGCATACATTTTCATTCGATAAAAATTCAGCTTTTAAAGTCAAAAAAAGTCTGACCCAGGGCCATGGATACACCTGAGTCTTGGAAAGCATCTCATGTGTGCTTTGGGTCCACTGGATTGGTGCAGCCTCTCAATGTCACCCACAGGGATCAACCCAGACGGCCTGGGCAATGTCAAGCACATCACTGGAAATATAGCAGGAACATGATACATGATCTCCAATTTGGAATAGGGCTTTTGTATATTTCATAGTATTCTCACAAACCACAGTTATGAACAACAAGCATAAAACCTTACATGAGCTACTGTGTTTCATAATTCTACAGTATAAACTAAAAATTGTTACAAAAATTTTTGGAGATTTTTTCAAATAAAAATTTCTGTGACTCTTCCCTAATCTAGCTTCACCGAAAACTAATACCACTCTGGTTTTACTCATGACTTTATGAACCAAGGCCTCCATATATATTTTACTGAATAGAAAGAAATCCAACTGATTGCCTTATGATACTACAGTGAAAACATAATCAAATATAGCCAGGTTTCAAAAAATTAATTAAATCAAATTCTACAAAAGGAACATGAAAACAAACCCTATAATGCCTTAGTTGTCAATGTAAATGTTTCTTCCAAGTACTCTACTCAAAGTAACAGATGACTTTGTAGGGAATCTATTCTGATAATACAAAGGTAAAACATTTAAATCCCTCTGAAACAAGTAGAAATTTCACTTATATAGATTAATGAGCTTATGACAAGTTGATATTCCAGAGTTATTCAGGCATTCTTTTGCTCTGTCTTGGAAATAATAAATTTATTTTATTCAGTCACTGTGAAAGTTACGCTTTATAATTGCTTAGCTATATAAATCATCATGGAATAAGATGCGGGCCTACATGTTGGTAATTAACTCAAATCTGTTCAACTAAAGACTTCACAATGTTCTTTCCAATCATCTGTTTTTTGTTTTTTGGTTTTTTTTTTAAAAAAAACAACTATACATCCCATATTCAATTGAGAAATTAGCCAACTTACTAAAAATTAAATGACACAAAACCCAAAGTAAACATACAAATAAAAAAAATCCAAACATCCATTCAAAGAACAGAGCTGAAAACAAAAGTGTCATCTGCCCTTGGGTAACCAAATTGCAGCAAGCAGTCACCTTTTAATTTAAAGCTACCTCCTCAAAAAACTGGGGCTTTGTTCCTTATCTTCAAAAGAACAACCCACTTGCATCAGAAGAAAACCCTTTAAACAATACTTGATCACCTTACATCAAAGCCCTTTCATTTTCCTCAGTCATTACTTTTAATTAGAGCTAATAAAGACATGGATTTACATGCAGGCTGAGATTTGCAGCAGATCCCTAGAAAACACATTGGGGGAATTAATCAACTTGATTTAGTTTTCTTCTCTAGAGCTGGCCCACCCCTCTGTTCCATACCTGACAGGTGCTCCTCTGCTGTGTGCAGGTTTCAGCATGACTGTCACGGTATTGTCAGTTTGATTCAAAGGTGTCTCGAGTTCATAAGCTGGCATAGAGGGTGCTAGGGAAAAAGGCGTACGATGGGAGACTCATTATTTCTGGTTTATCTTCTCTGTTTAGTTTCTACTTTCTTTTACAAAGAACATTAAGAATACAGTGCATTTACTTTACATTGTAGCTACCAATGACCATGAGCAAGCTTCACATATATTCCCTACCCAGAGTCCCAGGGACAGCTGTGATCAGACGGCCCATACTGCCCTCTGTGATCTTGAGTTGAAGTTGGGAGATGGTATGAGGGAGGCTTGTAAGGTTTGAATGATATTCTGTTTCCTGATTCAGATTCTGGCTAAATTAGCATAGTCATAGTCATCTTGTGAAAAATCATAGAGCTGTATACTTATAATTGGTGCACTTTTCTGTACATATGAGTTCTTCAATAAGATATTTATGCTAAAGGCATATTTAAGAATCACTGAACTTTACAGTTACTATATCTAAGTCAAGGCTTTTCATGTACCAGAGACCCATTGGGGATTTAAAGAGGACAGTGAGAGTCAGAGAGATTTATTGGAATTAATTAGTGACAATCTGTGGGCTCTCTGAAGAGCATGACAGTGGAAAACACATAGGAACTGGAGTAAGAAAGGCTTGGGTTTGACTTTTAGTTGTGTTTTGCTTTAACCAGCGTAAGAGCTTTTATACACCTCTCAAAAATGTGGGAAACTATCCCCTAAGTTTGTTATGATAATTAAAAGACAGAACAGAGAGACAGAGCCAGGCAAATATGATTCTACAAATGTTAGTTCTCCTCCCAGTGTAAATCCTATTTCTAAGGCCTTTTCCTGGCATCTTCCTTTTCTAGACTGTTAAGTCTTATATGTTAGCAACACAGCTCTCCAGTAATCACAAACAAGACAAACCATTACATGGAGCTATGATGTGGGAAGGCATACCATATTTTCACAGCCCCACAGGTAGAGACTCCCGATGAGAAAGCCAGAGGTCCTTTTTTGCAAATACAGTTTTTAAAACTGTCTCACATACAAAAAAGTTTTTTAAATAAGAGGTATGAGTTGCTTCTGAGTTCCATTTATTGAATTATCTCAGCATTAAAAATTCATTTCAATTTTCTTAAAAATTAACTCCAATTTATAACATAGAATTACATTTTGTATACAAGAGTGGTTCCCTCTCTTAGGTCCATGAAAACAGAAAATACAACCTGTAAACTGTCACTGTTTTAATGCTATAAAAATCAAATACTTATTCGTGGTGAGCTGCATAGGATAATGGAAATGTCCAAGTTTCTTGCTTTTCAATAAAATTATTTGAACTTGGCATGCTGAAAATAGTCAAAAACATTGATTACAATCTGCCAAGATTATAAGTTCCCTGAGGCCTCCTCAGCTATGCTGAACTGTAAGTCAATTAAACCTCTTTCCTTTATAAGTTACCTGGTCTCAGGTATGTTTTTATTAGCAGCATGAGAATGAACTAATACAACCATACTGATCAGAATTCTTATCTAATAAAAATAGCAAAAGTGTTATTTTATTCTAAAAAATACACTCTTTATGACAATAATCTTTGTAGTATAACGTACATGGGAGAAATTTCTTTAAACATGCTTTGAGGCGTATATATATTGGCATTTATTTCGTCTTTAAATCCCCATGGTAAATTCATGTACTAGATAATATAATCTTAATTTGTACACAGAGCTAAATTTATTTGATCAAAATCAGAGAGTTAGCCTGGCAAAATCGTAATTAGAACCTAGATTTTTTTATTTCAAGTCTAGTGGTCTTTCTTCTATCAACTCATTTTCTCCAACCTGTGTCAGTTTTCTAATCTCTAATTATTCTGACTTTCCAAAGATTTATTTTCTCTTTCCCAACTCTCCATACTGTTCCTATAAGCTAATTCTATATACAGAATATCAAGTGTATTAACTTTCAAGTCATTTGTGCTAATAAGATCTTATACAATGAAAAATTATCCCTTAAGTTATAATTGCTTAAAAACAAAATTCTAAACCCTCCCTCAAAACCTAGCCGATCACTTAGAGTACTCTACTTGTGACTATTCCTTTCCTTCAACTCCAAACAATAACTTTTATTTATACAAAATAAGGAATGAGACAAAAGATATAAAGGTCAGGCTAAATATTACTGACCTAACTATGGCTGATAACAAGAGTTAGCTCCTTCCCCCACTTCCACCCGACCTGCGCTACCCCCAAACGAAACAGTTAAAGCCAAAAATCAACACTTCCACAGTCATACCTGAAGGGGAAAAAAATGGGAAAAAAATTCATGGGAATTTTTTTATTGCTGTTATATATCCCATACCAGACGGCAGCTTAATTTCCTCTAGTCTGAAGTACAAAGACATTTTCTGCACAGTTGAACATGCCTAGAAAAATTTCTCAAATTATGTCTTTTGTTAGAGGGCATAATTGAGTCTCTAAAAGCAAAAAGGCTGGAGGCCCTCAGTGCCGTCATGTATCTGCCTCTCTCCTCAGGACCAGAAGCTACTTTTGGCAGAGGTCCCAAGGAGGCTGATCCTTCAGGAAGCAGACTCCATATGACTATCTTTCTGCTGAGCTATGGATGGTTCATTAAAGAGATTTTTCCAACATTACTGGTGTGGCAACTTGGGGTTGACAAGGGGATGAGAGTGTCTCAACAGAACCTGCCTTGTGCCCAAGTCCTCCAAGGTGCCCTGCTAAAACAATGGCCACTTCCTAACATGAGAATCTTAAGCTCCCAAATGAGTAGTACTTCATTTCATGCCACGAGTCTGAGCCTCAGGCATCCAGGGGTATTCCTCTGGATACAATGTTAGTGTGGGTGAGCTTTGCATACTTGACAATGGGAATAAAAAAGGGCAAAAATTTTACTTCTGATAAAAGACACAACTCACGAATGTAGAGTACCTGATATTTTGGTGGTGAACTGGTTTGTTGCTGGAGGCCCAAAACCCTTAGCTGTGCTAGCTCGGATGGTAAAGGAGTATGTGGTCCCCGGATACAGTCCAAAAAACAGAAAATGGGTTTCGTTTCCCAGCTTTGAAACTCTTCCACTCTGATTGGATAAATCTATTTCTGGGTCAAAGGAACTGACTGCTTTGTAGGTGATCTGCAAAAGAATAAGAAAGTGATAAAATATCTGGAGCAGATGGACTCAGATTGCATCTTTATCCAATAAACCCTTCTGATGTATGCACTGTCAGACCCTTTATGATAAGCTCCTACTCAGACTCTTGAAATCCAGTGAAAGGATGAAGGAACTCCGCCAGAGCTCTTGAGTTATTACTTTTATAGACAGGGGAACGTAAGCCAGTAGATTAGAACATACAGGATGAGTTCAGGGTTAAGCTAATGCTTTGAAGTTGCCTGCTTTCAAAATGTCATTTTGTAAAACTACATTACAATGGGTTTAAAACAAAATAAGAAAATAAACAACTAGCTCAAACAAATAAGATACTGCAAGGATAAGACCTCATCTTTAATCTAGTGGCTATAATTTGATTTAGGATTATTGTCTATTGGGAACAAGGGCACTGAAGTGTTTTTATCAATATGGGCAAGGATATCTGTTCCAAAACAAATCCTAGACAGATTCCAGTCATTCCTGACGCACAAATAGAGTAATAATTAAGGGTCATATTAATTTCTTTTCTTTAGAGCAATGTGTTCCAATAGAACTTTCTGAAATGATGGAAATGTAGCCACTAGCCACATCTGGCTACTGAGCATTTGAAAGATGATTAGTAAGACTGAGGAACTGAAAATTTTAGTTAAAATATGAATTTAAATTGCCATCTGTGATTAGTAGCTGCCATATCAGTTAGTGCAGTTCTAGAAGTGTTCATGATATTCGTTACATAACAGATATTCAAAGCATGTTGAATGAGTCTGAAGTGTTTGAAAATAAATATAACATAGGTGCTTTTAAATCCTGCCCTTCCAAATGATTTTTAAAAGAATTTCACTGAGTAGTTCATCAACTATTCAAGAACATGCACTTTAGTGGTGATTACTAACTTCTACTGGTTGTAATGACATAATTTTAAAATGTGGCATATTTGAAAGTTTTAAATTGCAAAACTGAGCATTTTTCTTGCTTTTAAATAGGTAAACTTACTTGTAATTTATGTGCATGAACACTAACACTGCCATTATACGAAGTGAAAATTGACCTTCTTTCTTCTTATATTTATACCATGTCATTACAATTAAGAAGACCTCTGAAAGAATATTTAGACTGAATCAACTAAGCTTTAGCAAGAAAACTGTTTGCTGTACATATTAATCACTGCAGTACATGACACTATCGGAGTCATGCAGAGTATCTTGTTAACCCTCTAGCAGACTTCCTCTACAAGGTTAAGGAAGTCAAGAAGAGACAAGGTCAAATCTACCTCCCAGGCAGCTGAGACAGGCACGTTCGCCACCTACTCACTGTGTGCTTATTTGGTCCTCCATTTGGATACCTGCAGAGAACACGGCAGTTCTGAGGACATGGATCTAAACCTCGACTATGACTACGTAATTGCTTCCCAATGTTTACTCACTAATTCACCCATACATTTAAAACATATTCATTGAGCCCCTCTCACGTGCCAAGCACTGTGTTCTGAGCTGGGGGGGGGGGGTCTTACACAGTGCTTCAGGAATCGTATCTTTCCTGAAGGAAGTTATCAGTCTGGTAGGGGAAGGGGAGACATGATCCAACAATTATGACAGAGTATAATTGAAATGAGGACTGACATTGTCCACTGGAGCTAGCTTAGTGTTCTCATTCACTTTATTGCCTGACTAGAAATGTTAAGGAAACATAAACGGATAGAAGAGAAAGCCCAAACTCGTTAGTTTTGTGTTTCAGAACTGCTCTCGCCATCTCCAAACTTACTTCTGAATCTGTCATACTCCTCCATTATATTCCCTTCTCTTCTGGTCAGAGGATAAAGACTAACCGCCCTACAAACACCGATGGGGCTTTTCTGACACTACTTTTGCTCATAAACTTTCACCTGCCTGGAACATGAGACAGATAGCCCTCTTTCCACATTCTCTACCTATTCAGATTCATTTACTCTATTCAAACATTGACGGACACTGACTGACACTCTGTGAGCACCATGGCCAGCAGGTAAACACACGCTCTGCTTCAGAAGCTGAGAATCTGGACTGGGTGGGAAGGAGCTGGGGAGACATCAAAACACCAAGTTCCATGGAAGAAACAAACAGGGTGCTAAAATAAGAATTGTCAGGGAGAGAGGTTATGACACAGCCTCTTAGAGTGGTTGGGGAAGGGCCCACTGAAGTGTCAGTTAAGGTGAAGAGACTTAAATTTCTGAAGCAGTCAGTCATGCTGAGAGTTTGGGGAACAGCAGGAACTAAGGCAGTGAATCAGGTGTGAGTGGGCACAGTACATGAATAGAAAGGAGGTCGGTGTGGTTCCTTGGGAGCTGGAGAAGTGGGCAGGATCATACTGTACAGTGCTTTGCACCCCAGGATAAGAAGTTTGGATACATACAAGAGGAAGCCCTTGAATATTTTTAAGCATGAAAATAAAATGATCTAATTTCCCTTATAAAGAGTTCACCTTGACTGCAGGTAGAAGGTTGATTTAATTGAGGGCAACTGAGGTAGCAGGGAGGGCACTCGGAAGTATATCAGAGTCCAGGGGTTACAGCTATAGCACAAGGGAGAGAATAGAGGGGCTTGGAACAAGGTGGGGCTGGTACAGACAGCAAGAGAGGAAAAGGACTGGGATCTCCTAGAGAAAAATGGACAGAACTCAGTGATGGACTGGATATAAGAAAAAGAGGATGAAATCAAGGATACATTCCAACTTTTGGACTTGATCAGAAGATGGTCCCATGTACTGAAAAGAATGGAATGTATGAGGAGAAATTTACAGACACGGGTGGACACATCAAGTTGGAAAAGCCCATGGCAGTCAGGTGGACACACATGTATGACATGAAGCTGAGACCGGAGGTGACTAGGCTGGAATTGAAGACTGAGGGTGATGAGCATTGAGATAATATTCAATTCTGGAATGGAGAGGGCACTAGGGAAGAAAGTTTAGAAAAAGAAGGTAGCCTGTTACCACACCCTAATGAATATAGACATTTAATACAGGATAGAGGAGGAGAAGCCAACAGAAGAGCCAGAAATGCAGGAAGAAAGTCAAAGGAGAGAAAGCTGTCATAGAAACCAAATGAAAAAAAGCAGAAAGGGAAAGAAAGAGAAAGGGAGGGAGGGAGGGAGAGAGGGAGAGACTCTCTCTCAAAATGAGACTTTTTATCCCTCTCAAAAATGAGACTGGGATAAAAAAAAGTATCCATGTATGTCCCAGTCCAGGTTCCCATTCTGCATATCTGCAAAGCCTTCCTAAACCTGGCCTAACAATCACTGGATCTACTGAATGCTTGTGTTGTGACTGTTCATACAATTCATTGGGCAATGAATCGTGGAGTGCTGTGAAATCTCTTCTTTGATCTTAAATCATGATTTAAATATGCCAGAGGAACTGGAACATTTCATGTAATTATATCTTCTTTCTGAGGAGTGGCTGATGTTTTATTCTTTTTTCTGATCCCATTGTGATCAGTAAATTTTTGGCACTATGTTCCTAAAACTACTGGGGAGAGCAGGTGTGTGCATGCATTCCTGTAAACACTCAGACAAGGGATCTTTGCTTCCCCTGCAGAGACTACCAAGGAAACCCTTTACTAAGGGACTTGCTGTTCCAGCGGTGCTGAGGGGCTTGGACTTGCCAAACATTGTGGTTGCAGAATAAGCTACAATGGGGTTCTTAGCTGGCTTCCAGACATGGCTCTTTGACAATTTGGTACAAGTTTCAGCATTTACTTTTTCACTTGATCATTCAACAAATGTTTATCAAGTGCCTATTAAGTACTTCAGTACAGCAGGAAACTCCCAGAAGGAAGTCTGGAAGCTTCTGCACTTGTACTCTGTCCCTGGCTAAAGGTCCAGGTCACTGTAATGAAGCCTCTGTAAAGAACGCTGCTGCCACAGTGTTGGATGTAGGTAATTTTACGGGATACATCAGGTCAAAAGCAAACTGAGATCTCAACATCATGTGTGAGAGTTAGATTTGGGCGAGATGGAGTAAAGTGTTGCTTCTGTCTGATGATTTCTGATTTGCAGTTAAGTGTCTGAAATCTTTCAAAATTGTCTTCTCCTCCTCTACTTAAAGCCTCAAATTCTAAACTGAAAGATTCATGGGAAACCAAGATAGAATAATGTGCAATCTTTGACTTGCATATTAAAGAAGAGGGGAATCAAAATCTTCTTGTGACTTGATGGTAATTCCAGCCAGCATAAAACACCATCCTCTAATTGAGGTTTAAGCAATTATTCTGAGAAAACAAAGAAATGAATAATTAAATCCGATTTCAGGGGAGGAAAGGAGCTAGGAGACCTCAAGAAGAAGTACAGCAGTACTTGAATAGAATACTGAAAGGAAACAGAGCTGCTATAGGAGGAGAGCGATGGGATGGCACGGGCAGAATCTAAGCAGAAGCAGGGTGTGCGATGGCTCAGAAGGCTCTTGGAGAAAAGACAATTCCATATGCATGGCTCATTGAGTTCCAGAAGAAAAATAGTGGGAGACGGCATTATGAATACAGAGTTGAATTAGATCACAGAACCCCTTAAGTATTGAAAACAAATTTCTTACCATGGCCCCTAAATTCTTATTCTCTCTACATAACCACCTATCTCAGCTGATGGTGATTAACAGCCTAGTTATCCAGGTTCAGGATTTGAACTCTAGCTTCCTGAATGTCCCCATCAGCTAGCAGATCCAGAGCATTCTACTTGTTTAAAGTGCGCAACCAAAACTGCACCTGATACTCCAGTCACACACTCATGCGTTCAGTGCCTGAGACTGGAACTCATTTCATTCTTTTCATACTTGGTTGCTGATGGGGCAGTTACTTCAACAGAGAAGGAACAGTACCTTTTCTACTATTTTCCTTTTCCATTATCTTAGACATACTAAACCTTTTTTAAAAAAATCCATGTGTTACTCTCGTGACCAGGAGTCTGGTATTTACTCACTAGAAATACATAAAGTTAGTAGGGTACAATAAAAATACTTGGACAAAATATCCTTGTGCATTGGGGATTATTACTAATAAACTTCTAGAAATAGGTTTGGCACGCAATGTTCACATTTGGATAGATTCTCCCTAATTGCCTACAAAAAATGTATGTTTCCATCAACAGGCTATGCATGTACACATTTCTCCACATCACTGATCAACACTTGATATTACAGAAACTTAAACTTCTGCAGCACTTGCTTTACTCCATTTCTTAATCATTAGGAAGGCTGGGTAGGTACTTTACCATATGCTTATGTGCTGCGTGATTTTTTTTTTTGAAGTGTTATTGTCCATTTTCTTTCCTAATAGAATGTTTTGTATTTTTCTTATTACTATGTATCAGGTCACTGTATATGAGAGCCACCAGCCTGTTGACTGCTGTAGGTGCTGAAAATAATCTCTCCAAGTCTTCGGTTTGCACTCAGACCTCCTTCATTGTGTCTTTCATCATTCAGAGGTTTAAAATTTTACATACCATCTGTCAATCTTTATTTTTAATGACTGCCGAGTTTTATATCAAGCTTAGAAAAATATATAACAAAAATGTCTTCCTATATTTTTCTTAGAGGGTTCTTCTAAGTTTAACTTTTGTGTTTAGAGCATGAATCTGGTTATTTATTTTTGTATGATGTAAGGTGAGAGTCTCAGATGGCATTTTATTCATGTAATAAAATGATGGGTTTGATAACATTTATTAAATTACATCCATTTTATATTCATTAATGAATTTGCACTACAGTGTATAACTTGGAAAATTTTGGAAGGACATGTATCTAGTTGTTAATAATAGTTACCTTCGAAAAGTAAAATTGGGAAGTGAGGATATTTTATTTTGAATACTTATGTACTTAAAGTATTCTTTCAGGGGGCAGTATTAAACTGACAACTCGACAAAATAAGAGATTTTGATAGCTATTAGGTAAAGGTATACTGAGTGCAAGAAGATGACTGATAAAATTAAATGGCTGAGATGGAGGGGTAAGTTATGAGAAGGACTTGAGCCAGAATGAAGACAAGGAAGTCAGAGAAGCAAGGCTAGTGCTGTAAGGCTGACAATGGAGTTAGAGATGTACAAAGGAGAAGGCAAGGAAGAAAACCAGAAGAATCATGTAAGGCTGTCAACTGCGTAACTCCTGGAAGAAACAATGCTGTCAGCCATTTTCAATCATTAATGCTTTTGTGTATCTTTCATAATAAGCAAAGAGAGACCTAAGAATAACCTAAACCCACAGCATACCCATGTCCAACACTGGTATGGTCAGGATGTTTGTCCCCTTCAAATCTCATGTTGAAATGTGATTCCCAATGTTGGAGGTGTTTGAGTCATGGGGGTAGATCTTTCATGAATGGCTTTGGGCCGCCCCCTTGGTGAAGGTGACTCCTTGCTCTGAGGTCACAGGAGAGCTGGTCATTTAAGAGTGTGGCACTTCCCCCACTTTGCTCTCTCTTGCTCCTGCTCTCGCAATGTGACATGCCTGGTCCCCTTCACCCTCCACCACAATCATAAAGTTCCTGAGACCCTCGCCCAGAACAGATGCAGATGCCATGCTTGTACGGTCTGCAGAAGCATGAGCCAATTAAACCTCCTTTCTTTATAAGTTTTCAAGCCTCTGGCATTTCTTTATAGCCAAGCAAGAATGGTCTAGCACAAACATCAACAATATTCCATCTGTTTTGTCTCCTTTCCTTCAAAAATTATCCCGTGTGCTGCCTTCCCTAAAGAAACACCTGTGTCATTGGTTACTAAACTTTTTTCCAACCATGGCAATTTATCTCACCTTGTTTTTACCAATATTCAAATGTGATTCCATGACAGAATACTCTGTTGCTATGGTCCCTGCTTCTTTGGGGGCAAATTGTTTTTTTTTTCTTTAGCATGATTTTGTCTCAGAAGTCTGTGATTCTTCAGAGAGGGACTGAGTCTGATTCAACATGAATCTTCAGCTTTTGGAGGAAGCTGTGTGTGCCTGTCGTAAACTCTGGCATAGGCTGGGTGAGTCATAGCTCAGAGGTACATCTCAGCTCAAGAAGAGCTGCTTTTGAGACTCCAACTAAGGCCTACCCGGAGGAAGCTAGGGACTCCCTTCCTTCACACTTGTAGAAAACGTGAGGGAAAGAGAGAAAGACTTGTTGGCCAGAAAGCTTATATTTAATCACTACAGCCTAGATCACATTTTTCTCCTTTGGTCCCTAGAAAACTCAACCAATCTGTTCTCCTTACACATATCTGATTAAAGCCCTGATTTATGACACATTAATACATTCCCATTGTAATAGTGTTTAGATCAGTGTTCAACAGGGAGGTTCTAGCTGCAGAATCAGAGAGATCAATAAGTTTTTCCTTTGAATTGTTATTATTCCCATTGTTTTCATGTTAAAGTGACTTACCACACAGAGCTATATCTCTCATGGGTTTAAAAGGAAAGACTCTTGATATTATTTTCTGTCTGTCTAGATAGAAACATGTGGCTTTTAGGACAGGTGACCTTATTGCTTGGAACTTAGAGCTGATTTCAAAGATTGTATGTTTCCTAGTTAAAAATCCTGTTACTAGGTAAAAATCCCAAAACTGCAAGACCTAAAAATGGTGATGAAGCCAAAAATAAAAACTAAAAGATTCTCATCACTGAGAAAAAAAATATGAACTTATTTGATTTGTTTACAACACTTAGCTCTATAAAAGCTGAGCCATGAATTTGCACACTATTCAATTCTTTTACAATGAAGCAGCCAATGAACAGGATCAATAACAGCACAAAATCAACTTTTTCTTTTATCTTTCTTTACTTAGCTTTGAATTAACTTTTTGTGTGTGTTTCAATACCAATTTTCAAAAATTATAAGGAAACATAAACATGAGGCTAGTAGGGCTGGGGAAGGGGTTTACCGGTGATCGCTGTCTGACAGCTCATCTGTACAGTCTTTTGTCAGTAGTTCTGAAAGGTATTCAAGCAGAGGTTCCATATGTGGATCTGCCATGATTTTTAGAAACTTTACAACATATAATTTTGTTGAATTTGCATTCGAATAAATGCTAGCTTTAAAAAACACACCTGCTTGTTTCTATGACAATAGGCATAGTGAAATGATGCTCACACAGATGTGATAATGAATGTCACCCCGTTATTGCTGTTATTTTTTTCCTTGAACAATTCATCAAATTCTTCTCTATCTATCATTCAACCATTTGATATGCCTCAGTAGACAAAACTATGTCACAGAAGTCAAAAGGATGTTTTGCTAATACTAAGAAACCAAAAGACATTATTCTATTGCTACCCCTGAGACAATTTTTACTGACCTTATTAACTGGATAATCAGTGTCTTTCTATAATTCAGTATTAAAATATTTAATAGCTAAGCAAGAATAGGGTTCTGTGGTTGTCTTATAATCAATGCACGTTTCAAAATACTTATTGTTTTTAATAAAGATAATTTTTAAATGTAACGCTGTGTCTTAACATATAACAACATACAATCTGGAAATGTCAAACTCATTGTAAAGCTAAATCCTCAAATTATACATAATTCAAAAACTTATTTTTACAATATTCTTCCATATAACAACCATTGTAACTATTGAAAGCATTAAACTTCTTAAAATATATTATGTAACTGTGCATTTTTAAATAATAGCCTATATTATCATGATAATTTCTAATAAAAATTACTAACAAACATGTATACTACCTCATATAAAGTGATTACACCATAAGTTTGAGTTGGTTCTCTCCATTGAAGAAATATCTTCTCTTCAAAGGTACTTCCTTGTATGGATTCAGTGGGAACAGCACCTGGGACTAAAGGAGGGTGGGAGGAGATAAATGTTTAAGTAATAAGCAATTAAAAAGTAGATTTTTCTAGACTTGGTAGGTTTTCACCTTCAATTGAAAGATAAGATTTTAATAGTCCACACATATACTTAAGTTTTCTTTAAAAATCTGAAACCAAAACCATTTTAGTTACACTGTCCTGATTAAAAGAACAATTTTATCACCTTTTTCTTAAAAGTTTTAATAAATTAGACAGAGCTCAGTTTCATCTATTAAATAAACGTTTTTATTCTTCCATAAGAAATGAGGAAGGATTTGAAGTGAAGAGAATTCTCACATACTCCTTGTCGGAGTGTAAACTGGTAGAACCACATTAGAAAATCATTGATTGTATGTGGTAAAGCTGAAGATGCACAGAACGTATGACCCAATGGTCCCACATGCAGGCATATTCCCTAGCAACATTCTTGCATATATGCACCAGGAGACATATACAAAAATGTTAACAAAGCAGTGATTTTTTAATAATAATAAATCAGAAACGTATCAAATGGTTAGTAAGTTATGTTATACGATAAAGTACTGAAAAGACTGAAAATAAATGACAGGTATATATCACATGGATGCAGGTTATAACCATCACACTGAATGATAAAAGCAAGCCAAAAATATATATGAACTATTGTACTGGTATATCTATTAAAATACATACAAAGTAGATGCTTATGTAGATGAAATAGCAATTTAGTCTTTAAACATTATTTTATTCGTTAATACTGTACATTATTTGAGGGAAGTTTGATGCCATTTTCAAAACTTAAAATATGTAACACCTTATAAGTTTGCAAGAAAATCTGACACAAGTGAAGATGTTACTTGCCAATTTTCTATAAAATAATATTCAGTATTATTATAAAATATTATTTATCCCATCATCATTTTAAATGTAGTTTTTTTAGTATGCTTCATGTTATATACAATTTAGTGTATTAGTATGTGTATGCTATTTACAGAATAGCTATATTGTTTATAAATATGTGTATGTTTTAGGGTGCATGATCAAACTGTTTGGTGATGAAGTGAATGACCAATAAGTGGTCAGAGAGAACTCACACATCCCAATTTCAAAACTTACTGCAAAGCTACAGTAATCAAGACAGTGTGGTGTTAGCATAAGGAGATATAGATATATAATATAATATATATATGGAATAGAACTGAGAATCCCAATACTCAAGAAGCCCTTATATTTGCAGTAAATTGATTTTTAGTAAGAGTACCAGGAAAATTCAATAAGGATAGAATAATCTTTTCAACCAATGCTACTGGTGCAACTGAATAACCACACACAAGAACAAAATTGGATTTCTAACTCCCACTGTATATAATGATTAAATCTGAATAGTTTAAAGATTTAACTGTAAGAACAAAAACTATAAAACTCTTAAATAAAGCATATATGTAAATCTTCATTACCTTTGCTCAGGGAACAATTTCTTAGACATAACACCAAAAGCAAAAGCAACCAAAGAAAATCTAGATAAACTATACATTATCAAAATGAAAACCTTTTGGGCATCAAAGGGAATTATTAAGAAAAGACAAGATACAGAATGGGAGAGGGTTTCTGCATATCACATATATGATAAGAGATTTGTAATGTAGAATATGAAAGGAACTATATTAAAACCCAATAATAAGGTAACAAATACTACAATTAGAAATGGGCAAAGGACCTGAATAAACAGTTCTCCAAAAAAGATACACAAATAGTCAATAAGCAAAGGAGAAGATACTCAGTATCATTAGCTAGAAAGAAACTGTAAATCAAAACCCCAATGAGATATCACCTCATACCCACTAGCATTACTATAATGAAAAAAACACGATAGCAAGTGTGGCAAGAAGGAAGAGTAATCAGAAACCTCATACCCTGCTGGAGGGAGGGTAAAGTCAGGCAGCTACTTTGAAAACACTTTGGCAGTGCCTCAATTGGTTAAATAGAGGTAGATTTACAACATAACCCAACAATTTCACTCCTAGATATGTACTCAGGACAAGTGAAAAAATGTCAATTGAAAAACTTGTTCATGAATATTCATAGCATTATTCATAACAGCCAAAAAGTGAAAACAACCCAAATATTTATCAAATGGTGAATGATGGACAAACATATCTCAATATGGACAAACGTATCTCAATACTTTTTAAAAAGGGGTTGGAAATAATGTTTTAGATTGTGAGAGGATACGAATAGCCTTTTAATGACTGCTAAGACTACCACAGATTGGAAAGACCGCCTAGAATTTCAAAAGGACTCATAGATAGTATGTCTTTTTTGAGATGAGGAGCTACTTTTATGTAAATGTAGAACATTTACAGTTATTCCAATTAAAGTCAAGTGTTGTTTGGCAGAAAAGAATACTGATTCGTAAGGGAGGCCTGGGTTCTGATTTAAGACTATTCAATGATTACATTATGCAATTTGAATAAATCATTGAACGTCTTTAGGTATCATTTGCCTCATTCTTAAAGTGAAATTGAATTAAGTTGATTTTTTGTTTTTTGGAAACAGGGTCTTGCTCTGTCATCTGGGCTGGAGTGCAGTGGGGCTGTCATTGCTCACTGCAGCCTCAACCTCCCAGGTTTAAGTGATCTCTCACCTCAACCTTCTGAGCAGCTGGGACCACAGGTATGCACCAGCATGCTGGCTCATTTACTTTTACTTTCTGTTGTGACGGGGTCTCACTATGTTTCCCAGGTTGGTCTCCAACTCCTAGGCTCAAGCAATCCCCTCCTGCCTTGGCCTCCCAAAGTGCTGGGATTATAGGCATGAGGCACTACACCCAACCAAGTTAATTCTAATATTCAAATCCTTAATAGCACATAAATATAAAGATAATTGTTAGTCCTATGTTGAAGAAATTTATATACGACCACATTGAAGCAACAAAAAAAATTAAAAATGACAACACTCGTGAGTTCTAAGAAAATTTGGATTCCAAGTTCCGAGACTAAAATATTCATTATAATTAGAAGTTGAACTAAAACAGGCCACGCCTCAGAACACTCGACTAAGTCTCTTCCTCCTAACCTCAACAGTGTGTATGATGAGGTCATCCTCAGTTTTCTCACAGCATCAAGATAACTAGGATGAGTGACTCTGTGACTCTATTTTGTGATAATATTTCTTTTTTTTTTTTTTTTTTTTTTTTGAGACGGAGTTTCGCTCTTGTTATCACCCAGGCTGGAGTGCAATGGCGCGATCTCAGCTCACCGCAACCTCCGCCTCCTGGGTTCAGGCAATTCTCCTGCCTCAGCCTCCTGAGTAGCTGGGATTACAGGCACGCGCCACCATGCCCAGCTAATTTTTTGTATTTTTAGTAGAGACAGGGTTTCACTATGTTGACCGGGATGGTCTCGATCTCTCGACCTCGTGATCCACCCGCCTCGGCCTCCCAAAGTGCTGGGATTACAGGCTTGAGCCACCGCGCCCAGCCGATAATATTTCTTATTTGAAAATATTAATCCATGTGCAGATGTAAAGAAGGTTATGAGTTAGAAAAAACAAATCTTCATTTCATTTAATTAGTATAAAAGAAAATACTAACTGTACTGTGACATAGAAGGTATTTAAAATCATGTTAGGCAGAGGATATCTTAGAAGGATGAACTTATTAGAATGTATTGGTGGAGACCCTGTGACAGACGGCAGTGGGATAGTTGACAGTAAACCCTAACAGGGATTCAGATAATCACTTTAAGTTAGGAAAAGACAAAATTAAAACAATATTAATAAATAATTAATAGACTATTAATGAAATTAGAGAGGACAGTACCTCACAGTAACTTAGGTCTAGTACCTATTTTTAGAAGTTCTGGGAATTAAGGATCTGGGATATAAAGCCATAATATCAAAGTTTGTACAACTTATCCCTGGGCTGTATGGGATTTTATTAACATTAAGAAAATGTAATTTTTTCACCCACACAATTTCTGATGAAATAAACTATATTTCTATAAAATTACTATACTACAATACAACTCACAATGTTCAATGAATTGTAACCTTTGGTAATGGATAAACAAAGTGATTCACCAATTCTTCTCTCTTCAGACTTGGTTTGCCAATTACTCTATTTCTTTCATCTCTCTGCCTTTTCTGAAGTCTTGTTTTGGGGGGCAGGTTAGAAATACAGCTTGAAATTAAAAATTTTCCTAATTAACGAAATGCTAGCGTGCTAGGGAAACAATAGATTTTTATTTGGAAGTAATGTATGCTCCAGCTTCAGAGACTAGCAAGATAATTGAAAGAGTGATTCTGTCCTCATGTTTTGATGGAACTTATCAGAATTCCTAGCTCATAACAGTTCTCAATTTGAAACCAATAGTGTTCAATAGGTTCATGTTTTAGCAATACATATCTGGAAATGACTGTATTTTATTTATCTCACTGATGTAACCACTGTTGTTTATTAAAACATGAATTAAATGCTTATCAACAATACTTTATTGTTTCATTTAAATACAAAGTATTTTTGGGTGTTTATTACTCAATATCATACACGTTGCCATAGAAGAAAAACAGATGATACTTCTTGTCAAGAAGTTTACAATAAAAAGAAAAAGTATATGTATATAAATAGCATAATGAGAGAGCAAGGAAGAATCATAATGAGTGGCTACAAATCATTACAACACGAAGAAAAGTCCCTCTCTGGCAGCTACAACCAGCTCTCCATGTAAATTTCTCTATCTCTAATGTAACTAAGAATTCTCATTATTCTCATTTCTCAGATCAAGAAATTGAGGGTCAGAGATTTAAGGATCTTATGAATACAAATAAGGTCAGAAGGCTGTGTGTAACATGGACTAAAGAGCTGGAGACAGCTTTGTGAAAGGACCTGAAATGTGAGGAGAGCTTCAGTGGGGAGCAGAGTGGGTGAGCCTGAGAAGCCCCCAGGAGAGGCCCTGACTGGCTGAGGAGAACAATTAGGCAACCACGAGGAGCCCAGGACGCACAGAGTAGGACAGGGACCAGCACAGGGATGGCTTTGCAGAACAAGCTGCTGTGAAGAAGTTATTCCTCGTAGAATATGAGCCAACAATATAGCAAACCTTGACAGCCAAGGCATTGGAATGAAGATTAAGTGGAAGAGCCACTGAAGACTCTTGTAGAAAGAGACCAAGATGAAAGTGTATTTTTCAGATTAGTTAGTGAGAGAGTGGGTGGCGGGAGGGACATTAGAATAGAAAAAAGCTAGACCCACAAAGAAACGGTAGAAACAATCATAGAAATTTTGGCATAAAATAATAAGGATTCGAACACAGTGGAAGTTGACAGAAAAGAACAATCTAAAACTTTGGAAGTAGAAACATCAGAAGTTAGGACAAGAGTCAATAGAGAAATGTAGGGCAGGAAGGAGCCAGTCGTGACTGGCTGACAATTTGGGCACCATCTTCTCCTCTCCTGGGAGATAAGAGAGAATTGGAAGAAACAGAGCTTCTCATGTCAACCTTGACTGAGGGGCTTCCATCAAACTTAGACTCCCTCTCAAACTACTGCTTGAGAGAAATCAGCACAAACAGGACTGGAGGGACAATAACAGAGGAAAGAGGATGTGCTGTGAGCGCCTCATTTCCTCTAGCTAATTCTGTGTTTTTCTTCTGTAGAAATATGCAGGTGGTGGGTAGGTAAAAACACTCAAAAATCCTTTTTTAGTTCTTTTAATGAAACAATAAAGTATCATTCTAAACATTTAACTCATGATGTAATCATTGGTCAAAATTACATTATCAGTTACATGAAGAAACAAAAAGCTAAACAACTACTTTTCTTAGGAATAGTCCATTCATTCATTTAATGGGCTTCCCATATTCTTTGTCACTTACTTTAATGCTTGAAAAATAATTTTTAGGTCAAATGTATGATATACTATCACTGTATTTTATGTACTATATGAATACGTTATTATACACAAGGGTTCCCTGTATCATCTGTGCAAAAGAACATTTATATCCATGCTATGAGATTCAAGACAAAACTTTACTATTTTAAGTTATTGGAGAAGTTTCCTATATATTTGCCTTTTTGATGAGTTACTGGTGACATGCATGGTTTATTTGTTAAGTAGTAATTTATTAAAGTAATATCTAGCTTCAACATTGTTCCTGTGGAGAAAAATGATCTATTTCATGACCACCAACTCAGTTTCTCAAGACTGTGTTAAAAAGCAAGGACAGCCTTTATTTCATACTGAATTTTTATCTGAACTATGAAAAATGTTTCAGAATGTGATTTAACTATATTTAGATAAGCATTTAATATAAATAACCTAATACCCAAAACAACAGTTTTTCCATCCAATTATTTTATATAAAAAATCTAATACCCAAAACAACATTTTTTCAGTCCAATGGAATAAAACTTGAATGAAGAACTATTGAGAGCAATATGGAATGATTATATACAGAAAAGTAACTATATGAGTAATAAAGAATGACATTTCTACATCTCTACTCCCTTTTCCCTCTTTCAATCAGTGCTTAAGAATAAGGAGTACAGATACATATTTGTATTGTTCAACAATGTAAGTGGTTCTTTCTTCCATCTTCACTGCAAAGATCTCAAAAGAAACAAAAGTTGCTTTTTGAAAGAACAGGTTTCACATAAACATATCATTCAAAGCTACTCACGGTCTTCATCTGTCTGCACTATGAGTTCTTGGCTTTCCTTCCGGCCCTCTGGGTTCATGAGGATCAGTTTCACGCTGACATTGGTGTATGGTGACAGGTTAGTGATCGTGTGTTGAGGGTGTGAGTTTTCTGTATCCCAGCTTACTTCTTCTCGCACTTGTTCTTGTCCTCCAACTTGGTAACAGTAGTGGACAGTGAGATTATAACTATGGCAACGAGTTACATTATATCCAAATGGCTCCCAACGGATAGTGATTTGCCGAGATTTGACCTCCACTACTTCTAGTTTTCTTGGGCCGCGCATGGGATCTATTAAGAAAATAAGACAAAAGAAAACATGAGAGAGAAGAAAGATAAAGGTTCAGGTCAAGCCCAAATGTCACATAGATTCCCACTTGTTCTCAACACCTGGTCTCCTCTTCTTCCTGGATAATAACATCCCTAAGTCTTGGTTAGGCATTTGGCTACCCAGAGTAAAGATGAAAGTTTCCATTATTTTCTTCAGACAGATGTGGCGATGTGCATAAATTCTGATGAATGGCATATAAGATGAAATGTCCAAAACAGTTTCTGAGAGGTGTTCTTAAAAGGCAGGGGTCACCATCTTTGGTCCTTCTTCTTTCCTTTTAGCTGGATGGAGCATATGATGTTTGGAGCTCAGGCAGCCATGGTGGACCATGAAGCATGCAAATGTTAAGAATTCAAAGCAATGATGAAGGAGGAGCCACGGTCTCTGATATCACAGAACTACCATACCAGCCCTGACCTTCCTATTTCCAAACATTTCATTAGGAAAAAATAAATATTATCTTATTTAAGCCTCTTTTCCTCTGGGTCTCTGATAAAATAAACCAATCTTAACACTGATACATGTGTTTTATCTTTAAATGTTAACTTATAATTACTTAATCGAAAAGCATAAGAGTAAAAGCTTGATAATTGTGCATGAAATCATACGATTAGAGAATATAAACTTCTGAGCAGAACAGGTGTTTCTGAATTTCAATGTGAATAGAATTCCACACATCTAAAGTATTTCTTGCCTATTCACAACAATTTCTTGGTATTCCTATTTTAGCCCAAGCTCAAGGTACAGTTTCAAGCTTAGAAATCTAAATGACATGGAGAGAATATAAGCATTTTGGCATGGTTTAAAATAAAATACAAACCACTGCTCAAGAAAACAAGGGAGGACACAAACACATGGAAAAACATTCCATGCTCATGAATAGGAAGAATCAATATCATGAAAATGGCCATACTGCCCAAAGTAATTTACAGATTCAATGGTATCCCCATCAAGCAACCATTGACTTTCTTTACAGAATTAGAAAAAAACTCTTTTAAATTTCATATAGAACAAAAAAAGAGCCCATATAGCCAAGACAATCATAAGCAAAAAGAACAAAGCTGGAAGCATCATGCTACCTGACTTCAAACTATATTACAAGGCTACAGTAACTAAAACAGCAAGGTACTGGTATCAAAACAGATATATAGACCAATGGAACAGAACAGAGGCCTCAGAAATAACACCAAACATCTACAACCATCTGATCTTTAACACACCTGACAAAAACAAGCAATGGAGAAATGATTGCTTATTTAATAAATGGTGCTGGGAAAACTGGCTAGCAATATGCAGAATACTGAAACTGGACGCCTTCCTTACACCTTATACAAAAATTAGTTCAAGGTGGATTAAAAACTTAAATGTAAGACCTAAAACCATAAAAACCCTGGAAGAAAACCTAGGCAATACCATTCAGAACATAGGCATGGGCAAAGACATCATGACTAAAAGATCAAAGGCAATGGCAACAAAAACCAAAATTCACAAATGGGATCTAATTAAACTCCAGAGCTTCTGCACAGCAAAAAAAAACTAACATCAGAATAAACATGCAACCTATAGAATGGGAGAAAATTTTCTCAATCTCTCCATCTGACAAAGGGCTAATATCCAGAATCTATAAGGAACTTAAAAAAAAATTACCAGAAAACAACAAACAACTTCATGAAAAAGTGGGCAAAGAATATGAACAAACAGTTCTCAAAAGAAGACATTTATGTTGCCAACAAACATATGAAAAAATGCTCATCATCACTGGTCATTAGAGAAATGCAAATCAAAACCACATTGAGATGCCATCTCACACCAGTTAGAATGGTGATCATTAAAAAAATCACGAGACAACAGATGCTGGAGAGGATGTGGAGATACAGGAACACTTTTACACTGTTGGTGGGAGTGCAAATTAGTTCAACCATTGTGGAAGACAGCGTGGCAATTCCTCAAGGATCTAGAAACAGAAATACCATTTAGTCCAGCAATCCCATGACTGGGTATATATCCAAAGGATTACAAATTATTCTACCATAAAGACACATGCACATGTATGTTTACTGCAGCACTATTCATAATAGCAAAGACTTGGAACCAACCCAAATGCCCATCAATGATAGAATGGATAAAGAAAATGTGGCACATATATACCATGGAATAGTATGTAGCCATAAAAAAGGATGAGTTCATGTCCCTTGCAGGGACATGGGTGAAGCTAAAAACCATCATTCTCAGCAGACTAACAGAAGAACAGAAAACCAAACACCACATGTTCTCACTCTTAAGTGAGAGTTGAACAATGAGAACACACTGACACAGGGAGGGGAACATCACACCTCGGGGCCTGTCACGGGGTGGGGGGCTAGAGGAGGAATAGCATTCGAAGAAATACCTAATGTCGATGACGGGTTGATGGGTACAGCAAACCACCATGGCACAGGTATACCTACGTAACAAACATGCATGTTGTGCACATGTATCCCAGAACTTACAGTATTTTTAAAAAACTGATAAAAGCTTGGGGTTAAAAAAATAAAATATATGCAGACAAAGCTTAAATTTCTTTATGAAATAATGATGAAAATAAACACTACTACATAAATAACATTTACCGAGCACTTATAATGTACCATGCACTGCTACAAAAAATTTAGTATTCAGAAGTTTAGGAAAAGCCTAACCTAAAATGTTCTGCATTGTACATCCGTAGATCATTTGATTCATAATTTTGATTTTTGCTTGTCTGAAGTGTGCTCACCAAATATGAATGTAGAGATATACAGTTGAGAAGAGACAATAAACTTGATATAAAAGCTACAGTTTATTGCACACTTACTATGTGTAAGTTGCTTTCTATATATTCCCTATTCCTTAAAACAGCCCTGTAAATATTTTTATTTCTAATATATAAAGATAAAAATTGTGACCGAGGTAGGCTCAATAACTTGATCAGGGTCAGGGTTTGCTGTGGCACTTGAATTTGGATCTGACAACTACAAATAATGCTGCTCCCACTCTACTGTTGTTCTCTACCAAACTAAAGAGAATCCGGTAAAAAGAAATCGGGATATTGAAGATACTAAGACTCTAACTGAAACATGCCCATAGAATGTACAATATCATAAAGATCCAATGTATTTAAACTTGAGACAAAGTGCTGAGAGGAATTCTTCTCCCTTTTCCTGCTAATTCATAGAAGCAAGGATCAAGGCCATATTCCCCAGTTCAGCTGTACCAGAGAGCATGTCCTGCACTTCCAGGTGCTGCAAACCTGTCTGGACTATTGTTGAAGTTCACTTATTGATTCCTATTTGTGCATAAATTTCTTGTGTCTGTTTTCTCCACCATTTATGCCATAGAGAGAACTTAAAAATCTCCCCTTTTTACCTACAACCTCTGGCAAATGAAAATGTTTAAAGTGGAATAATGTTAAATATGCAATGTAGAATTTATCAGATACCTGCTGTAATCATAAAATGGAATTAATAAAGATCATTCATGCTACCCTGTCCTGTAATAAATCTAAGAACCAAGGATGAAAATTCCACCAAGAAATCGTGAGAGGCATTCTCGTGAAATGTTCCTTATTATAAAATTAATATTTTATATTTAAATTACTTCTGTAGGGAAAATGTCATAAATAAATTATTTAGAAATAACATTGAAGGTTTTTTTTTCCAGATTAGTAACTTTTACAACTTAAAGGAAATGTCTAATTTTCTATAATGGTTCATTATTTGAATGTTCACAAAAACTTCTAGTAAGCTCCAGATCCCGTATACATAAACAGATCAACATGTGTCCC
The DNA here is from genome assembly GCF_048565385.1 of Saimiri boliviensis. Taxonomy (NCBI): domain Eukaryota; kingdom Metazoa; phylum Chordata; class Mammalia; order Primates; family Cebidae; genus Saimiri; species Saimiri boliviensis. Next base: position 64,756,933 of record NC_133461.1, on the reverse strand, counting down.
TTCTCGCTTTTCCTTCTTAATCACAGGTCTATTCATCACAGGACTGTTCTAATGCATTTTCTTAAGATTTTCATCAATTTTACTGAATAATAAAATGACTCAAGTCTTCAGATATTAGTTTAAGTAAGAAGCACAATTCTAACTTAATTTCAATGGAAAACTATTTTCCACGTATAAATAAGTCTGCATCATTCAGTATTCCTTAGCCCAGAAAATATATACTTAAATTAAGTCCCAGCATTAAAAACAAAGGCTTCTGTTTGTCTACTGGTCAAGTTTTCTTGAAACGTGCACTACTTTCCTCTGTGAGTACCTTTGAGAATTCCATCACAGTACAATTATGTCTCAAATTTCCCATACATTTGCCAAGTACTATAGCTAAGCCTAACACAAAACAATCATTTATATGACAAAGACTCTAAATTCCCTATTGTCCTAAGTGGTAATCAGACTGGAGACAGAGGCTGTATGAGGTTTAAATCTTAGATGAAAAGAGGGTGGCACTCACTGCCTTGCATCTTGACATAAAGCAAAACTACAGTCAACCAAAGCAAAACTATCTTACAAATACGCGCTTCTGCAGAATATTTTCCTTTGTGCCCTCTGTGAGCTTTTGACTATGGCCTGTAGTTCTGCTGTATCTACTAATGTGTTGCTATCAACATGGCAGGGTCAGTATCAGTGGGGATAGGAAGGGTCACATCAACATAGGATAGGGATGAAGACCTCTTTGACTCTGATTGCTAAACACTTCTCCCATTTGTCAAAAGCTTACAGGAGAAGTTGAATCAACACCATGACACAGGGACAGATGGAGTACTGTCATTTTCTCTTACCAAGGTCCAAACGCAAAGTTAAGTGAGTTGGGGAAATGTATGGTAAAGAAGATACATACAGTAACATAAATGAAATTCTGTGTGCTACCATGTACTTATGACAGCAGCCTCCTTTAATGATAGTATTGATAGGCTATGCCCAATGACTAAGGAAATCTGAAAATTGTTTTAACTCATACTAAGCAAACTGCTTTCAATGTTTCTTTTTTGTTCTGCCATTCTGCAAAGTTAAATTCTGATCCAGCAATGGATTTATAATAATTACATCTTAAGTTAGTGTTTATAATACCTTTGTTTTCAGTGTTTCTGCAGAACGATTTCCGTTAGTGTGCTGCTAACTGTGAATGAGGCATTCCACAGGGACATTTACTCTAGTGAGTTATGCTGATGATCACTAACACTCTGAAGGGCATCATTTTAGAAACATGACACACTGTAGGAAACAAATGGCAACTTCATAACCAGAAATGTGTAATTTTGGTAGGCTAACTGGAACTCACACTGCATTTCTGGGAGTAGAAGACAAACACTGCCCACAGAAATACTGGCATAGCGTTATAAGCACTCTGTGTACAATATAAATCTCTTACAGTTAGACAGGGCAATAAATTGTTTTCATGGGACCACTAGTTGTAGGAAATTTCTCCTCTTTTCTCACAATCCTGAAGATGCTACTGAGGATGGAATCGATTCCAAGGTCGTATTTCTTCACACTCACACCTGCTGGCCACACTGATGCCTCTCCACTTCCCTGAAAGGGTATCATGACAGGCCCAACTGGCATGAATCTGAGGCCAGGCAGTCCACTGTGGGCCACTGACTCATAATAAGAGATGAGAATGGCTTCCCTATGGACAAGCGCACTGGCTGTCGCACCGGAAGCTCAGTGAGCTCTTACCAACTCACCCACTGATGCCTGCAGCATTTTTCATTCTGTTCTTTTTCTGCCAGCTTGAGTCAGGCTGCCAGCAGAGAAGTCTGCCAGTGCAGTCCTGACCTCAGGGACCAGCAAGCCTACTTCTAGCCTCCAGCACTTTAGCATCCTATTTAATCAGTGATCCTGGCTCCTTCTACACTCGGTCCTGTTTTTCTATGAGTAAGGGCAAACTGACTGATAGGATCAATTTCCATTGCAAGTTCAATTCACAGCTCATTTCTTTGGAACTCTGCACTTTACCTTCTATTACTACTACAGTGCTTTTTCAGAAACTCAATTTCAGAACCTGTGAGAAATATTTGGGTGTAATTTTAGGATCCTGTCATGGATAATAAAAAACACAGATTATAACCATGCTCCTGCTAACAGGTTTCTCTTTTCTACTTCTCCTTGCACTCTACAGAGGTCCATTACAATAAAGAGAATAACAACCACAATGGCACGGTGGGCCCCTTCAGGACCTCCAGCTATTGTACTTCTGCCTCACCAGTCACACTAGAGGGTGACAAAATAATAAAGCAATAGCTCCCTTTAATTTTACTCTTTAGTGAAATTAGAGCAAAGGCCTGAGTAACTAATATCATAGTGGCCTACCTCCAAATTCAGTATTCCTAAGCAGTAATGATTCCAGGTACATGGCCTTGTTTTTAGGTGAGGTAGCTAAAGGTTTTCAACTTGTCAATGCTTTCCAGAGTTTAAACACTATCTTGTCAGTCAAGCTGAAATTGCTGGAATACAACAATCTTTCATTTACACTGCCCTACAGGCATCTATGTATTTGTGAGGTAACTGAATGAATTCAAACTTATCCCAAGAACTATATAAATTTGAATAGTTTTTTTCCTCCAGAATACTTTTCATAGATATCACATTAATAGTTTTCACATTTTATCATAATTAGAATCCAAAAATTCCCTTGGAAACAACCTGTTTTTCTTAAATAAATCATAAAATCCTATATGAGGGAGAACAGCATCTTCCAAACAAACAGGCCAAATTTCAAAAACAGTACTCATTTAAGAGAAGGAAAAAAATAGTCTTATAGACTAAATGAAGGAAAGGGAAACAATGCCAAAGTCTACGCAAAATCATTCTACTCTATTTCTTGGCTGAACATGGACATAGTTTCACGATGTCTTTCATGTTTTCTAAATGCTGGTTTGAAAGCGGCCTAAAATATAAAGGTAAGTAAGCTACTGCCCCATCTTGCTGGGAAATAGACTACTCACATAGCAACTAAACCATTTAAATTTAAATTTCCATCACATTAGAGAGCTAGAATTCCTATTCACATTTTATGGCAAATGTGCAGGATTATCTTACAGATAAAACGTCTAGGATATACACTTATGGTGAAAACCCAGCTCTCATGTAAGGGAGAACACAGTCCACAACTGACAGCCTAGATAGAGGGAGCACTCTCTAGCGGTGTTAGGTAATGCTGAAGAGCGGTGTGTACAAACACTTTGCTTAGTTCTTGGTTTGGCTTGCACATTTAATAAATAAAGTAAAAGAATACATACCGGACCCTGGGCTAGTCATCCAAGGTACCTGGTTTCAAAATAATTCCACCAAGTATTTCAGGATAATATTTTATTAAAATATATTTTATTGCACTTTAGGTTCTGGGGTAAATGGGTAAAACATGCAGGATTGTTGCATGGGTACACACATGGCAATGTGGTTTCTGCTTCCATCCTCTCGTCACCTATATCTGGCATTTCTCCCCATGTTATCCCTCCCCAACCTCTCCATCCCCAGCTGTCCCTTCCCTATTCCCCCACAACAGACCATAGTGTGTGATGCTCCCCTCCCTGTGTCCATGTGTTCTCATTGTTCAACACCTGCCTATGAGTGAGACCTTGCAGTGATTGATTTCCTGTTCTTGTGTCAGTTTGCTGAGAATGATGGTTTCCAGATTCATATATGTCCCTATAAAGGACATGAACTCATTGGTTTTCATGGATGCATAGTATTCCATGGTCTATAAGTGTCACATTTTCCTTGTCCATTCTATCATCGATGGGCATTTGGGTTGGTTCCAGGTCTTTGCTATAATAAAGAGTGATGCAATGAACATATGTGTGTATGTGTCTTCATAACAGAATGATTTATACTCCTTTGGATATACACCCAGTAATGAGATTGCTGGGTCAAATGGAATTTCTATTTCTAGGTCCTTGAGGAATGGTCACACTGTCTTCCACAATGGTTGAAATAATTTACACTCCCATCAACAGTATGGAAACGTTCCTATGTCTCCACATCCTCTTCAGCATCTGTTGTCTCCAGATTTTTTAATGATCGTCATTCTAACTGGCATGAGATGGTATCTCAATGCAGTTTTGATTTGCATTTCTCTAATGGCCAGTGATGGTGAGCTTTTTTTCATATTTTTGTTGGCCTCATAAATGTCTTCTTTTGAAGTGTCTGTTCATGTCCTTTGCCCACTTTTGAATGGGTTTGTTTGTTTTTTTCTTGTAAATCTGTTTTAGTTCTTAGTAGATTCTGGATACCAGCCCTTTGTCAGATGGGTAGACTGAAAATTTTTTACCCATTCTGTTGGTTGCCAGTTCATTCAAATGATTGTTTCTTTTGCTATACAGAAGCTCTGGAATTTAATTAAATCCCATTTGTCTATTTTGGCTTTTATTGCCAATGCTTTTAGTGTTTAAATAATGAAGTCTTTGCCAACGCTTATGACCTGAATGGTTTTGCCTAGGTTTTCTTCTAGGGTTTTTATAGTGTTAGGCCTTATGTTTAAGTCTTTAATCCATCTGGAACTAATTTAAGTGTAAGGTGTCAGGAAGGGGTCCAGTTTCTGCTTTCTGCACACTGCTAGCCAGTTTCCCTAACACCATTTATTAAACAAGGAATCCTTTCCTCATTGCTTGTTTTTGTCAGGTTATGTCAAAGATCAGATGGTTGTAGATGTGTGGCATTGCCTCCGAGGCCTCTATTCCGTTTCATTGGTCTTTATCACTGTTTTGGTACCAGTTCCATGCTATTTTGATTACTGTAGCCTTGTAGTATAGTTTAAAGTCAGGTAGCGTGATGCCTCCTGCTTTGTTATTTTTGCTTAGGATTGTCTTGGCTATGGGGGCTCTCTTTTAGTTCCATAGGAAGATTAAGGTGGTTTTTTCCAGTTCTGTGAAGAAGGTCATAGGTAGCTTGATGGGGATGGCATTGAATCTATAAGTTACTTTGGGCAGTATGGCCATTTTCACAATATTGATTCTTCCTAACCATGAGCATGGAATGTTTTTTCATCTGTTTGTGTCCTCTCTTATTTCGCTGAGCAGTGGTTTGTAGTTCTCCTTGAAGAGGGCTTTTATATCCTTTGTTGGTTATATTCCTTTATTTGAAACCAATAAAGATGTTCTTGGTTTCAAAGAACTTCTATTTCTGCCTTCATTTCATTGAGTTGCTGTATTCCTAGGTAATTTATTCTCTTTGTAACAATTGTGAATGGTATTCTTGATTCGACTCTGTTATTGGTGTACAGGAATGCTTGTGATTTCTGCACATTCATTTTGTATCCTGAGACTTTGCTGAAGTTGCTTATCAGTTTCAGGAGATTTTGGGCTGAGACGGTGGGGTCTTCTAAATATACAACCATGTCATCTGCAAATACAGACAATTCAAATTCCTCCTTTCCTAATTGAATACGCTTTATTTCTTTTTCTTGCCTGATTGCTCTGGCTAGAACTTCCAATAATATATTAAATACGAGTGGTGAGAGAGGGCAGCCTTGTCTAGTGCCAGATTTCAAAGGGAATGCTTCCAGTTTGTGCCCATTCAGTGTGATATTGGCTTTGGGTTTGTCGTATATAGCTTTTATTATTTTGAGATACATTCCCTCAATATCTAGTTTGTTGAGAGTTTTTAGCAAAGGGGCTGCTGAATTTAGTTAAAGGCCTTCTCTACATCTATTGAGATAATCATGTGGTTTTTGTCTTTGGTTTTGTTTAAGTGGTGGATTACGTTTATAGACTTGCATATGTTGAACCACTCTTGCATCCCTGGGATGAAGCCTACTTAATCGTGATGGGTAAGCTTTTTGATGTGCTGTTGCAATCAGTTTGCCAGTATTTTATTGAAGATTATTGCATCTATGTTCATCATGGATATTGGCCTGAAGTTTTCTTTTTTTGTTGAGTCTTTGCTAGGTTTTGGTATCAGGATGATGTTGGTCTCATAAAATGATATGGGAAGGATTCCCTCTTTTTGGATTATTTGGAGTAATTTCAGAATTAGTGGTACCAGCTCCACTTTGTATGTCTGGTAGAATTCGGCTGTGAACCCATCTGGACCTGGGCTTTTTTTTTGGTTAGTAGGCTATGAATTGCCCTTGTTTTTGGTCTATTCAGGATTTCAACTTCTTCCTGGTTTAGGCTTGGGAGGATGCAAGTGTCCAGGAATTTATCCATTTCTTCCAGGTTCACCAGTTTGTTTGCATAGAGTTGTTTATAGTAATCTCTGATGGTAGTTTGTATTTCCGTGGAATCAGTGATGATATACCCTTTATCATCTTTTATTACATCTGTTTGATTCTTCTCTCTTTTCTTTTTTATTAGTCTGGCTAGCGGTGTATTTTGTTGATCTTTTCAAAAAACCAGCTGCTGGATTTATTGATTTTTTGAAGGGTTTTTTGTGTCTCTATCTCGTTCAGTTCTGCTCTTAGTTATTTCTTGTCTTCCGGTAGGTTTTGTATTTTTTTGATCTTGTTCCTCTAGCTCTTTCAATTTTGATGATAGGGTGTCAATTTTAGATTTTTCTTTGCTTCTCACGTGGGCATTTATTGCTATAAATTTTCCTCTAGACACTACTTTAAATGTGTTCCAGAGATTCTGGTATGTTGTGTCTTCGTTCTTGTTGGTTTCGAAGAACATGCTTATTTTTGCCTTCATTTCATTGTTTATGCAGTCAACATTTTCCAGTTTCCATAAAGTTGTGTGGTTCTGAGTTAGTTTCTTAATCCTGAGTTCTAATTTGATTGCACTGTGGTCTGAGAGACTGTTTGTTATGATTTCCATTCTTTTTCATTTATTGAAGAGTAATTTATTTCCAATTATGTGGTTAATTTTAGAGTACGTGTGATGTGGTGCTGAGAACAGTGTATAATCTGTAGATCTGGGGTGGAGAGTTCTGTATATGTCTATTAGGTTTGCTTGGTCTAGATCTGAGTTTAAGCCCTGGATATCGTTGTTAATTTTCTGTCTTGTTGATCTGTCTAATATTGACAGTGGAGTGTTAAAGTCTCCCACTATTATTGTGTGGGAGTCTAGGTATCTTTGTAGGTCATTAAGAACTTGCTTTATGTATCTGGGTGCTCTTGTATTGGGTGTGTACAAATTTAGGATTGTTAGCTCTTCTTGTTGCATTGATCCTTTTACCATTATGTAATGCCCTTCTTTGTCTCTTTTGATCTTTCTTGGTTTAAAGCCCATTTTATCAGACTAGGATTGCAACTCCTGCTTTTTTTTGCTCTCCATTTGGTTGATAAGTCTTCCTCCTTCCCTTTACTCTTAGTCTTTGTATGTCCTTGCATGTGAGATGGGTTTCCTGAATTCAGCACACCAGCAGGACTCAACTTTTTATCCAATTTGCCAGTCTGTGTCTTTTGATTGGGGCATTTAGCCCATTTACATTTAAGGTTAATATTGCTATGTGTGAATCTGATCCTGCCATTTTGATGCTAGCTGGTTGTTTTGCCCATTACGTGATGCAGTTTCTTCATTGTGTTGATGCTTTTTACCATTTGGTACTTTTTTTGGAGTGGCTGGTACTGGTTGTTCCTTTCTATGTTTAGTGCTTCTTTCAGGAGGTCTTGTAAGGCAGGCCTGGTGGTGATGAAATCTCTCAGCAATTCCTTTTTCATAAAGGATTTTATTTTTCCTTCATTTATGAAGCTTACTTTGGTTGGATATGAAATCTAGGTTGAAAGTTCTTTTCTTTAAGGATGTTGAATATTGGCTCGCACTCTCTTCTGGCATGTAGGGTTTCTGTCGAGAGATCCACTGTGAGTCTGATGGGCTTCCCTTTGTGGGTAACCCAACCTTTCTCTCTAGTTGCCATTAGCACTTTTTCCTTCATTTTAATGCTGGTGAATCTGACAATTATGTGCCTTGGGGTTGCTCTTCTTGAGGAATATCTTTGCGGTGCTCTCTGTATTTCCTGGACTTGAATATTGGCCTGCCTTGCTAGGTTGGGGAAATTCTCCTGGATAATATCCTAAAGAGTGTTTTCCAGCTTGGATTCATTCTCTCTGTCACATTCACGTACACCTATTAAATGTAAATTAGGCCTTTTCACAAAATCTCACCTTTCTTTGAGGTTTTGTTCATTTCTTTCACTCTTTTTTTCTCTAATCTTGCCTTCTCATTTTATTTCATTGAGTTGATCTTCAGTCTCTGATATCATTTCTTCTACTTGGTTGATTTGGCTATTGAAACTTGTGTATTCTTTGCAAAGTTCTCATGTTGTGTTTTTTAACTCCATTAGGTCATTTATATTCATCTCAAAGCTGTTTATTCTCGTTAGCATTTCATCAAACCTTTTTTCAAAGTTCTTAGTTTCTCTGCATTGGGTTGGAAGATGTTCTTTTAGCTTATAGAAGTTTGTTATTACCTACCTTATGAAGCCAGTTTCCATCAGACTCATTCTCCATCCTGCTTTGTTCCCTTGCTTGTGATAAGCTGTGATCCCTTGGAGGAAGAGAGGCATTCTGGTTTGGGGTGTTTTCATCCTTTTTGCACTGGTTTTTTCCTATCTTTGTGGATTTATCTACATGTGGTCTTTGTAGTTGGTGACTTTTGGATGGGGTCTCTGAGTGGATGTCCTTTTTGTTGATGATGAAGTTATTTCTTTCTATTTTTTAGTTTTCCTTATAATAGTCAGGCCCCCTTGCTGCAGGACTGCTGGAGGTCCAGTCCAGACCCTGCTTGCCTGGGGATCACCTGCAGTGGCTACAGAACAGTAAAGGTTGCTGCCAGTTTCTTCTTCTGTTATCTTTGTCCCAGAATGATGCCTGCCTACATCAGCCTAAGATCTCCTTTATCAGGTGACTCTTTGGATACACAGGGGTCAGGGATCTGCTTGAGGAGTCAGTCTGTCCCTTATAGGAACTCAAGTGCTGAGCTGTGAGCTCTGTTGCTCTGTTCAGAGCTTCTAGACAGGTATGTTTAAGTGTGTTGCAGCAGAATTCATAATTGCCTTTTTTCCCAGGTGCCCTGTCCTGGGAAGGTGGGGCTTTATTTATAAGTTCCTGATGTGCTGCTGCCTTTTTTCAGAGCTGTCCTGCCCAGCAAGGAGGTAGCCAAGTCACAGTCTGCCAGCAGAGGCATGTCTGAGCTGCCGTGGGCTCTGCCCAGCTGCTTTGTGAACTTCCTTGTGGTTTTGTGTTTATAGAGGTATAGTTAGAACTGCGTTGGTAACAGCAGTGTGCCTCAGTAATGGTGGACTGCCTCTGTAATGACGGATTGTCTCGGTAATGGCAGACTGCCTCGGTAATGGTGGACTGCCTTGGTAGTGGTGGACTGCCTCGGTAATGGCGGATGCCCTTCCCCCAACAGAGCTGGCCCGTCCTGGGTCCAGCTGTGCTTGTGTGAAACTCTCATTTCAGATCATTACAGATTGCTAGTCTTTGTGGGGGTGGGGCCCACTTAGCCAGATCACCTGGCTCCCTGTTTCAGCCCCCTTTTTTTTTTTTTTTTTTTCAGTTAAATGGGCGGCTCTATCTCCCAGGCCTTCCAGGCACCAGCTGAAATGGCCACCCAGATTTGTGTGAGTTTTTGTGCAGAGACCCGCTGCGCCAGTTGCCGTGCTGGGAACTCCTGGGGCTTTTCAGCCTGGGAATCTCCTGGTCTGTGGGCAGCAATAACTCTTTTGGAAATGCAGTGATCACTCACCCTCTGCATTGTTCTTGACTGGGAACTGTACTCCAGAGCTGTCCCTATTTGGTCATCTTGGATCTGCCCCCTTCAGCATAAATTTTTTAGAGAATTTTTTTCAGTTTAAATTTTTAAGTAAAAAGCTTGTTGAATGCTAGAAGTTCAGACTTCATCACTATGCAATATATCTGTATTGCATGAGAGTACTTGTACCCCTAAATCTATAAAAACAGCTTTATTGAATAGAGGTTGGAAGAAGAGGGGTAGAAATTTACTGTTGATACCTTCCAAAATAAAGAAATGTGGGTATTGATAAGGTATTCAATGACATGTCATTTTATCCTCCCTGAAGATGAATAGTATAAAATAAGGTTAGAAGTGCCAGAATGGTTGAAATAAGTTTTGATTTTAAAGACAATAATTTTGTGTTGGTATTTAGGGTTTTTGAAATTTTAAATAATAAAATCTTTAAAACACATCAAAAAGTACAAAATAAAACAATCATCTGTGTATCTACGAATACCAAATGTTAACAGTTTACATTTTGTTTCAGATCACTTTTTATTAGAGAAATAAAATATTACTATGAAATTTTTCTACCTTCCTACCTACTATTCAAAGATTATTATATATTATTCCCAGACAGGTTTTTGTACTTTCATTACATATATCTAGGATGCTTAAAAATTCACAAAAATTGTACCATTTTTTGCAACATGAGATTTCATTCAATATAGCCAAGTTGAAGCTATGTTAGCTTAACTAGTGTCTAAAATTCCATTAAATAATGTATTTTACAGTATACTTATCCATTCCACTGCTGTAGAAAAGATAGCTGAGTCTACCTTTTCTCTATTACAGGTAGTGCTACTAGGAGCATCTTTGTCTATATGCCCTCTTGGTCACAGTTTTTCTTACTGCACACTAACAGTGAGACTGTTGGCTTATAGATGCTACACATCTCTAAGTATACCAAATAATAACAAACTTCTCTCCAAAAGAAAAACAATGTTCAGATGTTCTATTTTATAAAAGAGGTTGTATTTCAAGGCTATGGGCCTATACTCGCTCTGAAGGAGAGATCTTAAAAGTAATGGTTCCAGTTAAATGTAAATAAGCCAAGTTTAATGTGTGGTTAGCCTTTTTTTTTTTTTTTTTTTTTTTTCTGAAATAGTTTCACTCTTTTACCCAGGCTGGAGTGTAGTGGTCATTTCTGCTAACTGCAACCTCTGCCTTCCTGTTTCAAGTGATTCTCCTGCCTCAGCCTCCCTAGTAGCTGGGATTACAAGTGCCTGCCACCACGCCCGGCTAATTTTTGTATTTTTGGTAGAGATGGGGTTTCACTATATTGGTTAGCCAGGCTGATCTCAAACTCCTGACCTCATGATTTGCTCACCTCAGCCTCCCAAAGTGCTGAGATTACAGGTGTGAACCATTGCGCCAACCCAAATGTGTCATTATCTTATGAGTTGCATCATTTATTTGGCATAGTATTTGAAATAGAGATTTACAATACATAGAACTATTTCTTTCTTTGGCTATAGCAACTGTATTTGAGAAAGGTTTATGTTAAGAATTTCTCCTGGCAGGGTGCAGTGGCTCAGCCTGTAATCCCAGCACTTTGGGAGCACAAGGCAGGCGGATAACGAGGTCAAGAGATCGAGACCATCCTGGTCAATATGGTGAAACCCCATCTCTACTAAAATACAAAAACTAGCTGGGCATGGTGGTGCATGCCTGTAGTACTAGCTACTTGGGAGGCTGAGGCAGAAAAATTGCTTGAACCCAGGAGGAGGAGGTTGCAGTGAGCTGAGATTGCGCCACTGCATTCCAGCCTGGCGCCTGGTAACAGAGTGAGACTCTGACTCAAAAAGAAAAAAAAAGAAAAAGAAAATAATTTCTTCCAACAACCACTTATTATATCACATTATTATTGCGTTTGTATGAAAAAATAAAAATTTTAAACTCCTCAAATAAAGAATTAGATAAATTAATAAGTAAATGAACAATACATCCATAAAATAATTTTTACAATTTCTGATTACAAAAGAATGGCATATCATTTACTCTCAAGGACTCTCCCATTTGAAAACAACTAGATCCAATACAGGACAATTTTTTAAATTGCATAGGATGTTGTGTGTCTCCAGCAACACCTTACACCATGTTCCTTGTCCAAAACAAAGGGTAAGGTGGAACTGCAGTTGTTTATATCAGCACTGCCACTGAATGATTAAGCGATGGACCAGGGGCAGGGCAGCCAAATATGATGTTCCCATGCTAATCTCATACAAATAACACTGTGTAAAGTATCCAAATTTAGTACCATCTCCTGATTCTGGCAGACACAAATACAAATCTTCCATGAACAAACTTATCTGTAAATACAGGCCTCCTACTTTCACCAATAAATCCCCCCCAAATATAAGCTCCCTAGTAAAGATTATCAAAAACACAAGAATGTCCTAATGGAGAGTCAACAGAAATAAGAAACAACAGATTCCAATCATTCAAATTACCGGATTCAGAATGTAAAATTTGTGTGGCAGTTCCAAAATTAAAAGTGTAATTACAAAAATGAACATGTAATACATCACTATGAAAATGACCAATTTCAAAAACAACTAACATAACCTTTAGAAAGAATAATATTGTTGAAATAAAACAAAAACCTCAATGGATAGCAAATTAATTATGTACTGTCTAAAACTAGACAGCAAGATTGGACATAGCTTAAGAGAGAATTAGTGAAGTAGAGCATGGATCAGAGAAAATTATCTAAAATACAGCACAGAAAAACAAAAATAGGAACATAACAAAATAAGAAAGAAAGATGGAGGGCAAAATTAGAGGGTGTACCTTTGTCTAATTGGCATTCGAGAACAGGGGGAACAGAGGAGAGGCACTAACTGAAGACATAATGTCTGAGAAATTTCCAGAACCGACAATAGATATCAGACAAAAGATACAGATAGTATAACATTTACAAAAAATAGAAAAATTAGATTAATTCCACATTTAGACATAATGTAGTTAAACTATCAACACCAAAATCATCAAAGAGATCATCTCAAAAGCATCTAGAGAGAAAAAGCACATCACCTACAAAGTAATGGCAGATTGACCAAAGAGTTCTCAACAACAGTGGAAGGCAGAAAACAAAGGAACAAAATATTCAAAGTACAAAGAGAAAATATGGATATATCAGAACTATACACATAGCAACTATTATTCAAGCATCAAAACAAAATAAAGCTAATTTCAAAGAATAATACCAGAGTGAATTTACTACCAATGAACTTGTAATAAAGGATAACCCTCAAAGAGAAAAATGAATTTTGAAAGAAGGTCTGACATGCTAGAAGAAATGGTGAGCAAAGAAACATAAAAACTTATGTTTGTAAAATAACAATACTGTCTGATTTTAGAGCTTTTTATATATACATAACTAGACTGCCAACAGTCAGAGAATACACACAGGTAGGGCAATGCTCAGAGTTGCAGTGTTGTAAGATCTTTCTATCACTGGGAAAAGAAGTTTAAGATATCAACTCTAGACCTTAAGTATGCAAGGCAAACTCTCCAGGGTAATCACTATATGGACAGCCATAGGAAAATACCTTCAGTAACAAGTAACTTATCTAAAGAAAAAATGTTCTTTCAATTATGGAAAAGAAAAGAAAACGGCAAGGAATAAGGGTAGACATAGAAAAACAGAGGGAAAATTGGAAAGCAGATAGAAAAGTGTTAGACAGAAGTTCAAATATACTAGTAATGACAATACATGTAAATAAAATCTTGTCTATTAAAATGCCCAGATAATTAAAAGTAAAATCAACATCCTGCCATAACCTATTTACAAGAAACAAATCTAAGCTGTTTCACTACAACATTTTCCTGGAGGTTCTACTCAGTACAGCAAGAAATTAAAAGTATAAGAAAGAAACAAGAAAAAACAGCACTTGAATTATACATAGACAATGTGACAGGCTTGGCACAGAAGAAGGACCTACAAGTTATACAAAAATAGCAAATATTAGCAAGGTGACCAAATATAGGATTAATTTTGAAATCTTCTGTTTTTTATGTATTATCAGACTGAAATATTACTTAATTTTTTTCATTTATAACAGGATCAAATGATATAAGGAGCTTGGGAATAAATCTTACAAGACACCAATAACAGATAAAAATCCAAAACCTCATTGAAACACCTTAGTGAGGATCAAGATAATTGGAATTATACCGTATTTATGAAAGGGCAGACTCAATATGGCAAAGGTGTCAGTTCTCCCCAAGTTAATCTATAGAATCACTACCATTTCAATTAAAATCTAATTAGAGTTTTGGAGAACTGGATAAATTGATTCTAACATAAATAAAAATGTGCAAAGGTCCCCAAACAGTCAGAAACCTCCGTTAAGAAGAATGAGGTATGACAATTGGTTCTATCAGATACCAAGTGTTATTTAAAAGCTATAGTAACTACAGAGTGTGGTGTTGCTGAAAGAACAGACATGGGCTGGAACAAAAATCTTGAGTTCTATATGATAAAAGTGGACTTTCTGATTCACAAGTGGTGCTAGGAGAAGTCAATTCCTACTCTGCATCATATACAAAAATCAATTCTGACTCAATTAGAAGCATAAAAACCCAAATTTAATTTTTTTAACTAAAGAATGTAGGGGATTTTTTTTTTCTGATTACAGGGCAAAGAAATAGTTCTTAAGCACCACCTATCAATGAAAAACTCAATATTTATGCTACATCAAGAACATATTTACCAAAATGAATCATAAGAAAAGTAAAAAGCTAAATTATAAACTTATTCTTGTGAAGAAATGAAAACAACCAAACACAATAAAGAGAAAAGACATAAACAGGCATTTAATAGAAAAGTAAAAGGCAAACCACAGAATAGAAGACATTGGCAACCACTGAACACGTGAGAGATATTGATTACATACAGAACATCCACCAATCACAAGAAAAACATGACAGTTTGAAAGAAGAGTTAGTAAAAGAACAGGACTTTTAAAGAAGAGTATAATTATAGACCACAAATGTGAAAATATGCTCAAGCTTAATACTAACCTGGGAAATGTACATTAGAGTCATAGTGAATTCCATTCTATACCCATCAGATTCACAAAAATGAAAAAGTTTGGTAATACTGATTGTTGCCAGAATGTACATCAATGCAATGTGTTATACATCATTAATTGGAGTAGGAATTGGTACAGCCATTATGGAACACAACTTGGCATCAGCTTGTAAAGCTAACATTAGAATACCCTGCAAGCCAACTGTTACATTCTTAGGTATATATCCTGGCATAGTACTTCCTCGTTTAGAAGAAATTTTCAAAAAATAGTCATGCATCACCCCAAAACAACGATACATTCTAAGAAATGCATTGTTAGGTGATTTCATTATGTGAACATCACTGAGTGCACTTACTCAAACCTAGATGGTACAGCCTATTCCACACCCAGGCTATAGGGTGCCCCTAGGCTACAACAGCTTGTTACGGTACTGAATACTGCAGGCAACAGAAACAGAATGGTAACTATTTGTGTAACTAAACATAGAAATGGTACAGTGAAAGCATGGTATTACATTCATATGGGACCCCAGTTGTGTATGTGGTCTGTCATTGACCAAAATGTCATTATGCAACACATGACCCTATAAAGCTCTCTACGTCTCATACCCAGAGACTTAGATTTGTTGGGCCTGCAATGAAGCCCCAGAATATGTACCATAAGAAGCAGCCTGGCTGATTTTTGTCATCAGAGAAACTTGAGAAACAGCCTAGAGCCCGGCTATTCAAAGCAGTGTTGGTTCTCACACCAGCACAGCAGCAGCCCTTGGAAGTTTACTAGGAATGCAGATACTCAGGCCCCACTTTGCAGCTCCTGAAGCTGAATCTTCATCTGCACATTGACGCTGGAGAAGTTCTGGCTTGGAAGAGTGCTTTTTAGAGTGTAGGCTGTGTCCCTAGGTCATATCATACTGGCATTTGTTTTAATGAAAGAGAATAGAAAAAGAAACATAAAAATGCATTTTACGTTAAAATATATGAATTGTATCATGTAATAACTGTGTAACAATGAAAATATATTTTAAGCTGCATCTAAAGGGTTTGAAAAATACATTTCTAGAGAAATTCTTCCCAGTAGGCACCAGGAGACATGAGCAGAAATGTCTTTACCAGCATTATTGTCAAAAGAATAAGAAAGGAAAGCAAGGAAACAACCCAAATATTTACAGAGCCAAAAACAGATAAATATCCCCACAATGGAAAGTTAGACTCCAGTGAAAATGAATTAACTATAGCTATGAGCTATAATGCATTTCAGACACATAGCATTGAACGGAAAAAAAAAAAAAAAAAAAAAAAAAAACAAGTCCCACAGGACTACTACGAAGCAATCTTATAAAACTGAAGAACATGCAAATGGAAATGGTTTAAGAATACATACACATGTGATAAAACTATTTTAATAACAATGTAAGAAAAGAGCAAAGGAAAAATTTACATAAAAATAAAGATATTGGCTACCTCTGTCCTGGAGACACAGGGATAAAATGAGCAGAAGACTACAGTTAGGGGAAAAGGTTCTAGAAATATTCTGTTTTTAAGATGGGAAGTTGATTATTGTTATGCTGCACAATTTTTGTAGGTTACATATGTCCTTTTGTTTGTATCAAATATTGCATAACCTCAGAAAACATTATCACAGGAAAGGCATGAATATCCTAGAAGATTGTTGGCTCTTTGAGATTTCCTTCCTGGAGAACAATGTATGCTGGTTCTTCTGAGAGAAGTGCAACGGTTACTACCAGTCAGACTTAACTTAAAGGAAGCAAGATCATATGTCATTAAAGATACAGCAGTTCCACAAATACATCCATGGGATGGAGTCCTCAGACTTGAAAAGAATTACATAGCCCCATCTTTCCTAAGACACAATAATAGGCGTCATACCAGTAACATTCTTATCCCTGAAACTAGACTTTGGTTCCTAAAAGCTGAGCCTCCGACCTGAGTGCAGCCTGGCTCTGACACTTAGGGTACAGTTGTTGCTCCCCGTCCCCTCACTAAACTTCTGCATCTCATTCATGGATACTTAGCGCTAGATCTGAAATGGTCACATAAGGAGGAAGACAGCAGTCAAGAAGGTAACCACCCAAGGCCACGGCTAACCCATGTGGTACCTCCGTGCAATTAGAAAAGAGAGCTCCTTTCCTTCTTCAAGACACTTATTTTCATCTATTGGAAAACTACCATAAAAATACACAAATCTACAAGGTTTATGTTTATGTAAGTTTTATGATTAAAAAAAACATGCTTTCTACTTGATATATGTATATGCAGTGCACACTGAAAGTCCTTAGAGAATACATCTATAATTAACAATTTCAGAATTTAGGGTGAACCAGGCCTGCAAAAGTGAATGTACTAGGAGGGATGCATGTTGACAGGAATGTTGTATGAGTGTGTGGAGGCTCCGCATCTCCAGGAAACTAAAACCATTTACTCATTTCCAGACTTCAATATTCATATTCGTATTCATACTTAAACTGCATTTTCTCAAAGGTTCATATTCTAGCTACTCCTCCCTCCTCCCTATCTGTCCCTCCTGCCACTGCCAGAATGCCTTCCTGATGTGACAGTTCATCTGCATCAATTAAAAGACTTCTAATTCACGCTCTTATCATCTGACCAAAACAAAAAGTCTTCCCATCAGTAAGTCACAACTATCAAAGTGATCGCAGAACCCTTCTTGCTTTTCATACCAGTCAAGCAAATCTATCTGCTGTATTCAAATAAGGTTCTCCTGCTAAAATTAATCTCTCTGCTCACACTGATCCAATATGCATATGGTGGCAGCTGCCTTTTTATCTGCCAAAAAGTAGCCTTCAATTTCTTTCAGTCTTGGTTCAAAATAAAATCCTTTTATGACTATTTCTTCTTAGTTGCAATAAAAACTCACAGACTTGGCCAGGTGCAGTGGCTCATGCCTCTAATCCCAGCACTTTGGGAAACAAAGTGGGGTGGATCATGAGGTCAGGAGTTCGAGACCAGTCTGGCCAACATGAAATCCCGTCTCTACTAAAAATACAAAAAATTAGCCACCTGTGGTGGTGTGTGCCTATAAACCCAGCTACTCAGGAGGCTGAGGCAGGAGAATCTTGTGAACCCAGGAGGCAGAGGTTCCAGTGAGCCGAGATTGCTCCATTGCATTCCAGCCCAGGCAACAGTGCAAGATTCCCTCTCAAAAAAAAAAAAAATTAAAAAAAAAAAATTAAAAAAAAATAAAAAAAAAATAAGAAAGAAAAGAAAAGAAAAGAAAAAGAAAACACCTAAAAACAACTCACAGACTTTCATAGACTCACACGGTCAAGATCCCAGTGTGAATGTGTATGTGTATGTATATGTATTTGTGTGTGTGTGTGTGTGTGTGTGTGTGTGTTGTGTGTATTTGTGTGTTTGAGTTTATGTTTAATTATGTTTATGTCTTACTGCATTCTGTAACAATCAAGTGACATGTCTTACCTCATTAACATGAATCTTTATCCTGGAAAATGCCTACATTTGTTAATCAACATATTTGGTAAAAGGATACTAGCACAGAACAATATATAAGGAACATTCAGATCAGTTCCTTTGTCTTATAAATCAACTCTAGAAATACCTCTTTTTCTGCAGTATTTACCTATTTTCTCTGAAAAGCCCTTCCAAGTTTCTGTGTTGTGACTCACATCTGTGTTGTGCTTTTCTGCTTTAAGGAAGTCACACAGGCTCTATAAACAAGGCTTTCACTCACCACTGGAACTGTTCAGTTTTCGCCTGAGCTCCTTGGTGACATTTCCAGAGTGTAAAGATTATCACTATAGAAGGAGCACTACTGTTACACTCAAAATTAGAATCTTGAATTGTTTCTATACAGTGGAACAAACAGACTGCAATTCATCCTATAGATGAACTTTACAAGGAAACTGTTGTATGAAATAAAAATGAGACTACAGTAAAAGACTTCCTTGGTATTTATTTCAGACTATATAAAACAGGAGGAGGCAAAATGATTTTCACAGAGTTTTTCAGAACTGTCAGAAATGGGCTTGGAATGGATTTTGACCTTTTGTAACCCTCATAAAGCTATAATATCCACAAAAAGTCTTGGAAGTTTGGAACTGATATTTTACCCAGGGCAAAAGAGAACCCAAACCATTTACTCTGTGCTACAGCAGTAATGTGATTAGTGATGAAAAAAGTAAATCAAATATAATTTCAGTTTTACCTATATATAACTCTTACCTCTAGTTAATACTAAGCAGATTCATGTTATTAAAATATTTTTTACCTGTTTATAGCCCCCCATTTTGGTATTTACAATCTTCTTATGATTAGATAGTTTTCTGTTTGAAGTTGTTTACAAGTCTGTGCACATGGTTTCACAAAAGATCACACTCAACTCTGCTAGATTGATGGCTATACTGTAATTATTCTTCTGTGTTTTCATCAACAACTTGTTTTATTTTTGTTTGTTTGTTTTTAAAAAGAGTTGCTCAATTTAAAAGAGCATATGATTGACAAGTTAGTTTTTATTTAAAACCTCGGTTTTATATCCTGCTAATCTTCCAGGGAAGCTTGGGGAATGAGATGACAGAAAACCCAGTTCTCAGCACCCCACCGACAATCGGAATGGCAGGGCAGGAAGAGGTATGCTAGGAGAAGATGAACCCAGCACTTTTATTTCAGAAAGACAAAAAGAAGGAAAACACAGGGTCTAATTTGAAATTATTAATGTTCCAAATAAAACAACTTTAAAAAAAAGAGCTTGCTCCTTTAGTAAAGAGCAGTTTACTTCTCTGTTGGATTGTCTCCTTATTTTGATACCAATTTAGTTCCATTTTAGTGTCAATTTTCCCTAAATGTAGTTTTTGTGTGGGATCAACACCATTTTCCCAACAAAGTCAGATGACTTTGCAATACGTTTCTATACCTCTCAAGCCTAAGGTAACCTGAGTAAGCTCAATTTGATGATTTAAAAAATACAAAGGCAATGTAGATTTTTTTTTTCATTGTTTTCCTGGAAGCCAGGGAATTAATCATTTATTTACTGAAAATAGATGGATTAATACTCACGTATTCTGACACTCTTAGAGGCCTTTCATCTGTTCCAGAGACCTTCAAGAAGAGTCTATTACATGTATTTATGAATGGCTACCCCAAACTTCCTTTCCAAATTAACTTTGGTCTCTTGATTTTATAGCACTCAACTAGAAAAAGTTCCAGACATCCTTGATCTCCACAGTCCAACAATATGAGGAGAGTGTGGGTTGCATAGCCCCAGGAGTCCCTGGCCAATTCATCCACAAACCACACCTATTTTACCACGCTCCCCCTGGGTTATGACATTCAGCTATTATTTGGGGAGTTTGGGGAGTGCTGTTGGGATGAGGGTGATGTGGAGTTTTATAAAGCTCTTCAGGTGACTCAGAGACCACCATCATTCCACCTTGTAACAAATCTGTGAATTATAAACATGTACATACATATACTGTACTACTAATTTAACACCTAGAGTGTGACTGATATAAAACAGCACGTTTTTGTTTTTTGGTGCTATCCTATTTTTTTAAACTTGCTATTTTTGCAGGTATTACTTTCTTAAATAACAATGTAACTGTCACAAAATAAGAATTATCATATAGCTAATTCATTAAATTTATAAAAATGAATCACAGTTCACTGATGTGCATAACTTTCATTTTTAATTATGTTTATTTGCCACAAAACTTATTTTTTTTATTACGAACAAGTATGTTTCCTTGAAATGTTCCTTAGAAGTGGCTTAAAAAGTATGGAATAGATTGAATCATCTTAATAATGTAGCGCATTCACTTGCCAGCTAGTGTTCCATTTAGTTTAAAAAATGTTCATGATTCTTACCACATTGAAAATTAACTAAAAATTATCATAAGGATCCACAGCTATTAATTCTAATGGGTTACTGATATGATAAATAATTTAAAAAGTCTTAGTTTCATTCATTCTTTCTGAAGTTGAATTCTTAGGAAAGAATCAAATCTTTCAAAATTGAAAACAACTTTTATTTGGTTGTTTAGCGATCATTTGAAGTTCTAGACGCCACCTATTTATTAATACCTTGTCGCAAGAGTACATGGTGGGAAGATGAAGCAGGGAACACTCCTTGAGCAGCTGTGCGGAGGTAGTGATGCTTAGCTTTGACTTGGGCATCCAGGAGTATGGATCTGGAGGACAGCCACATAATATTAATATCTCATTTATACCTTGAATGATGCAACTGCACAAAGTTAATCTGACCACACTGGGAATACTGGGAAATGCTGGTCCCTGAAACTAGATCTTCTTGTGGGGAAGGGGAAGGCAGGGAGAATAAATGATGTCATGGAAAAAACATAATATATTCAAGCAAGGAAATCACATCAAGGAGGACCGAGAGACACACAGACTGGGGCTCTGGGGAGGGGCTGGGATAGGGAATCACACTTCTTACCTGACTGCCCCCTCACTCCCTTGCTGCAGGTTGGGAACTGATTTTAAAACATAAACACAAAAGTGCTGACAAAGGATGAATACAGGATAGAAAATAGATGCAAGATAGATACAAGATAAGTGGTATTCTCAGCTATACATTAATATGTGGAGGTTTTAGAAGGTCAGTAATAACTGTCTTCTCTTTCAGGTTTTCAACAAGAGATATGTACCTACTGATTGCAGACAAGTGAAGATTTCACTAATACCGGATTTATTACTGTATTAGTCTGTTCTCACACTGCTATGAGGAAATACCCAAGACTGGATAATTTATAAAGGAAAGAGGTTTCATTGACTCACAATTCTGGATGGTTGGGGAGGTCTCAGGAAACTTATAATCATGGCAGAAGGCACCTCTTCACAGGGTGGCAGCAGAGAGAATGAGTGCAAGCAGGGAAATGACAGGCACTTAGAAAACCATCAAGATTTCGTGAGACTCACTCACTATTATGAGAACAGCACCAGGAAAACTGCCTCCATGATCCAATTACCTCCACCTGGTACCATCCTTGAGATGTAATGATTTTAATGCAAGATGAGATTTTGGGTGGTGACACAGCAAAACCATATCAATTACTGACATAGGTGACTGAAGAAAAATAACTTGATCTGTGGAATTGCTATTACAATCATTCTTAGTTTTCCTCACTTAAGTCCTTTTTTACAACATATTTTTGAGCTATAGATAATGTGTCATAAAATCCACCCATGTAAAATGTACAATTCAATGGTTTTGGTACATTCACAGAGCTGTGTGACCATCACCACAATCTATGTTTGGAATGTTTCCAAAAAAGAGACTCCACATCCATTAGCAGTCACTTCCAATTCCCACAACTGTCACCACCTTGTGCCCTTGCAATAACTAATCCACCTCCCACGTCTACAGGTTTCCCTACTCTGGGAATTTCATATAACTGGAATCATACAATATGTGGTCTGTTGTAACTGGCTTCCTTTTACTTAGCACAATGTTCTCAAAGTTCATCCATATTGTAGCATGTAGCAGACTTCACTTATCTTTATTGCCAGGTTAATATTCCACTGGGTAGATACACCATGTTTTTTAATTCATTTATCAGTTGATGAGAACTATATGTTGTTTCCACTTTTGGCCATTATGATAAATGCTGCTATGAACACTCATGCACAAGTTTTGTTTTGAGATGGAGTCTCACTTTGTCACCCAGGCTAGAGTACAGTGGCGCAATCACAGCTGACTGAAACTTCTGCCTCCCAGGCTCAAGTGATCCTTCCTCCTTAGCCTTTGAGTAGCTGGGAGCACAGGTGCACACCATCATGTCCAGGTAATTTTTGTAATCTTTTGTTAGTGATGGAATTTCACCATGAGGCTCAGGCTGGTCTCAAATTTCTAAGCTCAAGCAATCCGCCTGCACTGGCCTCCCAAAGTGTTGAGATTACAGGTGTGAGCTACCATGCCTGGTTTATGTAGAGGTTTTGTATGGACATATGTTTTCATATATGCTAGGCATATTCTTGAGTATATAGCTAGAAGTGGAATTACTGGGTCAGATGGTAGTTCTGTTCTAACCATCTGAGGAACTGTCAAGACTGTTTTCTGAAGTGGATGTATTATTTTACATTCCTACCAGCAATATATGAGAGATTCAATTTTTCCACATCCTGGTCAACACTTGTTATTTTCCATATTCTTTGATGTAAATCCTAGTAGGTATAAAGTCGTATCTCACGATTTTGGTTTTCATTTTCTTTATTTTTTTTTATTTTGAGAGGGAGTCTTGCTCTGTCACCCAGGCTGAAGTGCAGTGGTGCGATCTCAGCTCACTGCAACCCTCGCCTCTGGAGTTCAAGTGATTCTCCCGCCTCAGCCTCCCAAGTAGCTGGGATTACAGGCATCTACCATCACACCTGACTAACTTTTGTGTTTTTAGTAGAGGCGGGTTTCACCATGTTGGCCAGGTATTTTTAGTAGAGACCAGGTTTCACCATACTGGCAAGATTGGTCTAGAACTCCTGACATCCAGTGATCTGCCCGCCTCAGCCTCCCAAAGTGCTGATATTACAAGTGTGAGCCACTGCACCTGGCCTGGTTTTCATTTTCTAACAGCTAATGAAGTTAAGTATATTTTCTTGTACACAGTGGCCATTTGTATGTATTTTTTAGAAAAACATCTACTGAAATTATTAGCCCATTTTGAAAATAGGTTATTTGTCTTTTTATCATTGAGTTTAAGAGTTAATTACATATTCTAGATACCAGTACTTTATCTCATATATAGTCTGCGAAAATTTTCTCCCATTCTTTAGGTTGCCTTTTCATTTCCTGACAATGTCCTATGAAGGATAAACATTTTACGTTTTATTTTGAGTTTACCTATTTTTATATTTGTAATTTGTGGTTTTGGTATTAGATCTAAGAACCATTGCCTAATACAAGGTTATGAAAATGTGTGCCTATGTTTTCTTCCATACAGTTTATAATTTTAGCTCCTACATCTAGGTCTCTAATCTATTTTGAGTTAGTATTTGTATATGATGTGAGATAGGTGCCCAGCTTTACTCTTTAGTACTCAGATATCCAATTGTCTCAGTGTTGATTTTTGCAGACTATTCTTTTCCCATTGAATGGTTTTGAAATCTTTGTTAAAAATCAGTTGACCATATATGTAATAAGGGTTTATTTCTAAACTCTCAGTTATATCCCATTTATCTATATGACTGACCTTTTTTTTTGTTTCGAAACAGAGTCTTGCTCTGTCATCCAGGCTTTAGTGCAGTGGCATGATGCTAGTTCACTGAAGCGTTGGCCTCCTGGACTAAAGTAGTCCTCTCACTTCAGCCTCCCAAGTAGCTGGAACTATAAGTATGCACCACCATGCCCAGCTATTTTTTTATTTTTTGTAAAGACAGGCTGTCACTATGTTGCCCAGGCTGTTCCCTAACTCCTGACCTCAAGTGATTCTTCTACCTTGGCCCTGTAAAGTGCTGGGATTACAGGCATAATATATTGATCACTGTGCCAGCATGTCTTAATTAGTGCAACTGTACAGTGAATCTACTCTTGAGTCATATTTACACATCCTCCATTCATTCCTAAATTAACTATCCCTAGGTGATCACCTAAGCAGTCTCCACTCTCACCTAGGGATGGTTAATTTACCTCTAGTTGCAGAAAAGAGCATTTGTGTCCTGAGGACAATGCCCAGAAAAAAACTGAATATCTTCAGTTTCCTTTTCAAATGTCATCTGTTCGATGAGTCATTGTTCTCACAGGAAGAAGTGAGAGCTTACCAAGATTCTCCCCTTGAACAAGCTCTTGTCAGTACCCAATGAGCTCTCTTGTTGACTAGGTCTCAACCCTGGCCTATAAAGACTTGAACAAACACTAATGCAGTTTCTAAAAGCTCAAGGCTTCATCCATAGGATGATTCTAGCCCCTCTGAAAGTATCTGCCTAAGAAAACTTCAGACCAGAAAATGTGTTGTTTGTTCCAGCAATCACATGAAGATAGGGCCCCGTCTCCCAGTCTTAGAGGGTGCAGGAGGCCAGTCTCTGCCAAAGAGTAGAAACCTAACTTCCATAAGCACCAGCTAACAAACCCAGATGGTTTCAAATGAACCAACCCTTCCTTTCGGGTTTTTTTTTTTTTTTGAGATGGAGTCTTGCTCTGTCACCAGGCTGTAGTGCAGTGGCGCAATCTTGGCTCGCTACAACCTCCGCCTCCTGGGTTCAAGCGATTCTTCTGCCTCAGCCTCCCGAGTAGCTAGGACCACAGGTGCATGCCACTATGCCTGGCTAATTTTTTTGTAGTTTTAGTAGAAACATGTTGGCCAGGATGGTCTTGATCTCTTGACCTCATGATCCGCCTGCCTCGGACTCCCAAAGTGCTGGGATTATGGGCGTGAGCCACCGTGCCCAGCCTCCCTTTCAGTTTTTTATGATTTTTCACTTCCCTGACTCTCCTGAGCCTCAGCTTACGCTCTCCCCTCCCTACTCCCTCATTCTCCTTTATAAATCCTCAATCCTCTCTGCACAAATCGAGGTTGACTTTAGATCATGTGGGACTCTTTTCCCTATTGCAATAATTATTACTGAGTAAAATCTGTCCTTGCCACTTTAACTAGTTTCCAGCTTTATTTATCTTTGATACAGAGCAAGACAAGGAAGAGTGTTGGGGAGGCAGTCCTTCCTTCTCCATGGAAGCATCAGGAGTGTAGGATAAGCATTCCTCCCAACATGGAGAACAATGTGAAAAGGAAGTAAAAAAAAAAAATACCTAATAGCATACCTCAAAAAAAAAATCAGCATCAGTACACTCAAGCCTCGTTTCTAATATAAACTCAGAATAGCAAGTATATAATAAAGACACTACCACAGGACCAAATAACTGAAAGAGGGAAGAGACATTCCAGGTGGAGTGGACCGTATCGATGAAGATATAATGTCAGGTGATCACACAGCCTGCCTGGTTAGTAGACTAAAACCGTGGCTTCAGGTTAACATTAAGAAATTCTACCAGTGACTAAGAAGCTTCCAGGCATGGACACTAGAATCTGGGGCACATACCAGATAATTACGAAGAAAGAGGGCCAGGTACTGCCATAGACAGGTATCTGGTTGCTTGGTAGGGCTGTAAGTTAGGATCCGATCTCCTCATGCATCATCAAGATAAAACAGGCTATACATGAACTAGAAACAAGGGATAGGAGCTGAGCTGTGTGTTCTCTTCAAATCTCCTCTGCAGGAGGTCAGCAAAGGGCCTGGAGACAGTACAGGATTATGCCTATGTGGTGGGCCCAGTGTGGCCAGCTGTGGGGAACAGAGGTTTGAGGACCTGGGAAACAGACACAGTAAGCAGCCTGTAGGTGGTGGAGACAGAGTGGAGAGGGAAGCCTGCAGAAAAGGTGGAGTTGGAGGGTCTGCAGGGGGAACTGTCTTGGTGTTGGATACATAAAGCCCAGACCAGGAAAAGGACAACATGAGAAAGAAACCATAGGCTATGACTGATTAGGTGGGCAGGTGTAATGCAGGAAGGTGGGACAAGGGACAGGAAAAAGACATATATAAAACTAGCTCAAACTGAAGGCAGTATTGCCAGGACAGGGGACAAAAGCAGAAGAGCTTACACTGAGAGGCCTCCCACTGCCTGCTGCTTGAGAGATCCACGAAGGACACCCGTCATGTCATTTGCACCCGGCATATCACTTACACTAGATCTGAAGCTCAAGGGTAGGGGAGAAGGAGTCGGAGGTTATGTGACTGTTCAAGCCAGCAACATAGATGGGGATCCCAAGAAAAGCATTTAAAAAGAACAGAAGGAAAATGAAAAAGACCCCATTTGCTGTAATAAGGTGTAGTTTATTTTAATTTTGTTTTTCTTTTAAGATTCTTCAAGGCATCTGCCCTCTTGTATGAAACTGACAGTAATAATATATTAAGAGCTATAATTTTTAAACCATTCATTCTTTGATGTATGCCATTTTCAGTATATTACTTTACAATACATTTTACTTAAATTTTAAATGAAGTTAAATACGTTTTTAGTCAAGTGAAGAATTTTCAACTCTAAGCTAAAGCCAACTGCTATTTAGATTTTTATATTTGGTACATATTTAATAGTTACACATTTTAGAGAATGCCTCATTTAAATTCTAATGTATTTTAATAAGCAATGAAAAAAATCACCCAGTATATATTTTTTCTTAAATTATCCCTAGTGCTTGATTACTCCTCCACAATCAAAATCATGTCTTAAATATGAATGATACAAAACAAGACTACAGCCTGAATGTCTAACACAGAGATTTTAGCTGCTTGTTTAAGATGACATACCTAGCTATTCAGTAATCACTTTATAATAACCACTTTCATTTCCAAATCTACTTAGCCATCAGCCAGCAGTGAGGAAAAAGCTGGCAGCAGTTTTTACAACTGCACATTAGTTTTACATTTCATGACAAGCTAATTCTAGAGAGTTCTAAAGAGAGACAAGCATGGGCCCTTGTGATTTTCTTTCCTTTGCATGAAGGAAACATGCGTCTAGCTGATAAATGAAAGATAAAAGAGTACAGATATATACTTTTCACTTCACTCTTATGGCAGCGACAGTTGGCCCCACTGTGCCCCAGGTGCCATGGTTCAGATCTAAGTCAACAAAGAGTAAATGGGTCTGACAATTGTTCATCTGCTGATGCCAACTCAAGCTCTTTGAAT
Organism: Saimiri boliviensis; assembly: GCF_048565385.1. Lineage (NCBI taxonomy): Eukaryota > Metazoa > Chordata > Mammalia > Primates > Cebidae > Saimiri > Saimiri boliviensis. The sequence continues at coordinate 64,729,480 of NC_133461.1, read as the reverse complement.
TCCAACCACAAGTGGACTTAATCATAGTATGGCCAGCTTTTCATAAGAAGTCCTGGGTGTCAATGCTGCACAAACACACTGAAGAACATTTCTTACACATCTAATAAGAAAGAAGATATAACCACATTATAGAGAAATGACAAATATGCTGGGCCTTCTTTTTTTCTTTTGGTCACACATGGTGCATCTTACCGCAGACTTACTCAAAGTGATACCTTTAATGACACCTGTGATTAACTTCAAAGCCCCCCCAAATGCCAAGTTTGTGTCTATATACCACCAAGGAGCTGAAAGAGTGAAATGGCTTTCAAGGCACTATTTAATCCAATCTATGATCCATACCTGAGCAATACTTTAAGCTCTTGGTTTATACTTTTAAGGTTGCCATGAAAATAACCTGGCAAAATGATAAACCATGGTATCAATCTTCACAGATTTTAGTAGCTCCATCCTTGAGCAAAGCCAGGCACAGATGTTGTTTACAATGTTGTACAGAAATAAATGGGATATGCTTTCATACATCAGTCTCAAGATGATGTAGGACGTTCCTATCACTGCAGTCTACTGCTGCTGACAAACTGCATTAATTCCAAGGCATTATCACCAACAATGTTAGCTAAATGGAAAATGTGAGAGAAGACTTCATTGAACCTAAGTGGCAAGACTGTATGGTCATATAAATCTATGCTAAGGAAATTTTATCTATTAATGTTGCATGGCTAAATAGCAGAGTTAATTTTTTTTCTAAATGGATAGATTCTGATAAGTGAAATCAACTAGAGCCAAGGAATATAGAATGAAATCAATTTTAGCAAGTTAACTCCCAAATGCAAGAACTGATAAATGAACAACATTCTTCAAATAAACTTTGAACTGCTCAGTGCATCTGGGCCCAGAATGAGCAGAAACATCTCTCTCATCAAGCAATTATATGTTTACTGTTGACACATCTGGCAACAAGGCACAATAGAACACAGATCTGAAAATTATAAAACTTGAGATTAAAAGATAACAAATGAAAGGAAATTCAGTTTTATTTTTTTTACGGAAACTTCTTTTTCTAGTTCAGAAGGTAAAAATACATATCACTGTTTACAAATTTGTGATTCTGTTCTTTAAATCTTACCACTGTCAAGACCTTGAACTATACCTTATTCCTTTCCCTTCAGATCAGCTTTTGATTGATTCCACATATAACTTTAATAATCGCATCCATACTGCAAGCCCAGTGCAACCATACTTTGGTCATACCCAACCATCCTACGGGAAGTAGGATTAATGCCCCTGGACCCAGGTAATCACCCAAATAGAAAAATAATTCTCAATGGGAAGACGACTAGGATGATCATAAGAACAACAGCCTTCATAATTGGCTGCCACATATCAAAACACGTGTAGATACTTCAAGAAAGCATGCCAGCCAGAACTTCTTCACTCTGCAAATGCTCAAACACAACCCACTCAGAAGACTCCACATGGGATGCATCCAATCCTTAGCTTCTGGGGAAATCATCCATGAAAGGTTTCATTTCTTCCAGATCATAAAATGACTACTTCTTTGGTAAAGCCAAGAATGAAAATAATTTTAAATGTCTAATCCTAACTTGTTCTATTAGTTTGTAATATGCTGTTTGCAATATACCTGAAAAGGTTTCTTCTTCTTTTTTTTTGAGACGGACTTTCGCTCTTGTTACCCAGGCTTGAGTGCAATGGCGCGATCTCGGCTCACTGCAACCTCTGCCTCCTGGGTTCAAGCAATTCTCCTGCCTCAGCCTCCCAAGTAGCTGGGACTACAGGTGTGTGCCACCATGCCCAGCTAATTTTTTTGTATTTTTAGTAGAGATGGGGTTTCACCATATTGACCAGCATTGTCTCGATCTCTTGACCTCGTGATCCACCCGCCTTGGCCTCCCAAAGTGCTAGGATTATAGGTGTGAGCCACCGTGCCTGCCGGTTTTTGTTTTCTTAATTGGGGTTTTCAATTATTTTTTAGCAAGGCCTGGGTATCCATGGATATAAAAAGGTCCTTCTCATAATATCAAAGGCTTAAGAACTTCTCCAGCCTTATCTATGTTGCCTGTCACCTCTAAAAATCATCTATCCTGGAAAATAATAAATAGGGATATAAAATTTTAGTTAAACATGGGCAATAACTGCAAGAGATCTACTGTACAACATAACAATTGTAGTTAATGACAGTGTGAGAGTAGATATTAAGTATTCTCACTATTAAAAAAATGATGTATGAGAGGTGATACATGTTATTTTGCTTGATGTAACCATTCCACAATGTACACACATTTCAAAGCATGTTTATACCCTAAATATACCATAAATTTTTATTTTTCAATTTAAAAATGTTTAAAATAAATAAAACCAAAAAAATGAATCTTAACAGGTATCAAATACCATATTTTAAATAATCAAGATTATCTCTACCATATTTGAATACTTATTATATAATCAAACAGTATTCTAAACAGGTGTACTTAAGTATTTTTAAGAAAACCAAGTATAAAAGGAATGATTCTAAAATAACATATAAACTTTGTGATAATATTAAGATGATTCTCCTTTAATTTTAATTAAGAAACAAATCTGAACAAGTATTATGCTGTTGAGGAGAGAAATTCAGAAATCTATAAAGGTTCCTAGAATTCTTATGAAGCTTCATTTCCTATGCATGGCTTATATGCATACAAAATAATATATAAGATTTAACAAGTATTTGCAATTTTGACAACTGCATTTTATTAACTTTCAAAGGCTGGTTTATAGTAATAAATCTGGTATATTCTAATAATGCAAGTATTAAGAATTTCTTACAGAATTATGCATTTGGTAATTACTTCTGAGTTGCATAAAATCATAAAATGCATCAGGTTTTCTCTAATATAATTCTGGCAAAAAAAAAAAACAACCCTAAAAATAGTGTCAGTTATTTACTAATATCAAGACCAATTCAAGTTGTTACAAAGGCATATTTTACTATGGATTATGCTCCTAGCAAATATCCCAATTCTAGCTGTATGCATACTTCAATCATTCTGCAGTTTCCAGAATTAAAACTGGGAGTAGGAAGTAAGACAGAGACTTGCATAATAAAAACCAAGAGGCTGGACTAAAGGGCTGCTGGAAATACTATGAACACTGTGACTGTAAGATGATTAGAAATATGGCTATATGCTAAAAACCCAAAAAGCTGGCAAGGCACAGTGGCTCACGCCTGTAATCCCAGCACTTTGGGAGGCCGAGGTGGGTGGATTACTGAGGCCAGGAATTGGAGACCAGCCTGGTCAACAAGGTGAAATCCTGTCTCTACGAAAAATACAAAAATTAGTTGGGCATGGTAGCACACAACTGTAATTCCAGCTACTTGGGATGCTGAAGCATGAGAATTGCTTGAACCTGGGAGGTGGAGGTTGCAGTGAGCCAAGACTGTACCACTGCACTCCAGCTTGG